>NC_088381.1:9300714-9946428 GCF_037993035.2 Macaca fascicularis
TCAAGATAACCTGTGAGATTGTTTTTGAAATGCACCATCTGGGCAGCCTGTGAAGGGCATCAGCTCATTTCATAGAAACATTCGGTTTCACTGGGTAGCAAACCTCAAGGGGCTGCTGGCCACGTGCCCTATCCCCTCTGTGGAATAGAACCTGGTCAGGAAACACATTCTTCTTCCCCAGAAGCCCCAGTCTGAGGTTCAAGGGAAACTCTTCATTAACTCTAATACAGAAACAAGATACTTCTTAAGTTTCTTCAAATGCCCCCTCCTTCTTATTGATCCGACGCTAGTCCAAACAAGAAGTCATTTTCACTAGTTTGAAAATAATAAAATAGAAAAAAGATAAAATTTGCCATCACAAAAAGACAACACGATTTCCTGGTTTCTGTGACAAGTAAGAATGTTCCTGTTTTACCCAAGAAATGACGTTGTCAGAAGTACTCTCCATCTGCAAACTGACGTTGGTTTGAAGAAATACACACTTAATACCATAAAAATCAGACTCTTAAGGATAGAGTCTCAGAGGTCACTTAGACTAACCCTCTTCCTCAAATATGTATAAGGAAACTAAGAAATGAATACCCAAATAAATGGACTCATTTGACTTATAGCACAGAGAATCGCAGCTCCTGATGCAGATGGAAACACATTTTATGAACACACAAGGTGAAAAAAGTCACACGGCTGTTCAGCAGAGCACAGGTCTCCCAACCTTTCTAATATATTTTCTACCATACTCTGAAGCCTCTTTATGGCTTTTAAATGAGATCAAATGCTCAGGGTAAAGGGAGAGAGAGAGAACTAGATGTTCTGAGGGAGATGGAAAATATTTGAAACAGCAGCTGCTGAGAGTCGCGTGTAGACGAGGAACACACGCTAGAGTTGGAGGACCCATTTGTAACTAGAAACCACAAATCCACAGTGGCAGAACGTTGACAGTTGTATTCGTTTTCCTCAATAGCTTTTGTAGTCCAGAAAAAGGTAGGAAGAGACAAACGTTTGGATCTCTCGAGGCTAGGGTTTACCAGATGGCTGCTACAGAAGGCAATGGGGTAAAGAAATCAAAGATAATACCGAGAATGCGGCATTACAGAATCTCTGTGTCTCAGAGAAGGAAGTGAAGACAGCAAGGGCTGATAGACACAGAGAAAAAGACGTCTGGAGTTAAGCCCCTGAGGATTCCAGAAGGGATCTGCGGTTCGGGAGAACCATGGGAAAAAGCCAGAATGATAGAAGTTGGTAGGTAGAAACATGAATGTTGTAATTTATCATTTCAAAGGCCAGATACAGTGTCTCACGCCTGTAATCCCAGCACTTTGGGAGACCGAGGGAGGCAGATCACGAGGTCAAGACCATCCTGGCTAAAACGGTGAAATCCCGTCTCTACTAAAAATACAAAATACTAAAAATACAAAAAAATTAGCTGGGCATGGTGGAGGGCGCCTGTAGTCCCAGCTACTTGGAGGCTGAGGCAGGAGAATGGCGTGAACCTGGGAGGCGGAGCTTGCAGTGAGCCAAGATGGCACCACTGCACTCCAGCCTGGGCTATAGAGTAAGACTCCGTCTCAAATACAAAAAAACAAAAAACTAAAACTGTCTTAAGTAAATGTAAGAGCCAGAATTTAGATGCAGATAGTAATAGCTGACTGAGACGGAAAAGAATCATCATTGGAAGTGAGGAGAGGACAGAATTTGGAATGGGTTATCACAGTGGTCATTACAAGAAAATAAAGACCAGAGACCTGGTAGGTCAAGAGATGAATGTGACCGGAAAAGTTCATCTTGAAAGTCACATAATATATCCCTGAAGCCCCCAAAGAACTGAAAAATCACGTGACTCTATGGATCTATGTTCTGACTCACTGCAGTTTTGTTTTAAAAGCTCTCACAGTATAACGATAAGGGGCTTGCAATAAACATGCCTTATTGGTTTAACGGGGACATTAAGATCTGGTTTCAGTCACAAAACCAAACAAATGATAACACTAAGATAGAATTTTATGTTGCCAAACCATGTTTTAATGTTTACAAATGCCCTATTTCTTCATATACAAGACACCACTGATTCTAAGATGCATCAGTATTTATATACCGAAAAGAAAGTAAAACTGCTATTATAATTGTAAAATGCCCATTGTAAAACACATCCTAATTTCAGGTATAGAAAATGTGTATCATACATTAGATAAAATATATAAATTCAAATAATCCTCCTAAAAATTTTATGTGGGAATTGTTTTTATTAATATCCTTTAAGTTCTGGGATACATGTACAGAACGTGCAGGTTTATTACACAGGTATACACATGCCATGGTGGTTTGCTGCACCCATCAACCTGTCATCTACATTAGGTATTTCTCCTAATGCTGTCCCTCCCCCAGCCCCCCACCCCCGACAGGCCGCGGTGTGTGATGTTCCCCTCCCTGTGTCCATGTGTTCTCATTGTTCAACTCCCTGTGTGGGAATTACTATTATTATTACCACATTCATGTTAGGAGTAAAAAAGATCAAGGCACAGACAGCTTAAATGGTTGCTCAAGCTTACACAGGTAATAAGAAATACAGCCGGGATTCGAACCCAGGAAGCCTAACTCCAGAATCTATATACTCTTAATGTCCACAGCGCACTATCCAAACCCAATAAATATCCATCGAGGAAGACGAAAACCATCATGATCCACAAGCCTAAGCTTGCTACCATCGGAAGGAGCCAGCACTGTGGAGAGGGTCTGCTCTGATGCACCTGACAGCACGAACTGCACGGAGGACTTGCGATCCACAGGGCAGATCTGACTCAGGCCTAGCCCTCTCCAGAGGAGCCGCCCCAACTAGTGCTTTCCTGAAATACAGCCCTCGTGGCATGACCAGTCAGCACCAATTCAGCCCCACCCACAGGTTTTTTTCCACTTGGCCATTACTATCCCCATTAAACCTTTAGCAATATGTACTCGTCCTCTTCTTCCAGTTGCCATCATATGCTTCATTTCATGAGGCAACTCCTGGAGCCGTGTTCACAGCTGTCCCTGATGAAGAAGCCACAGCTGAATAAGCAGCCAGATGCATCCAGCCATCAGATGATACAGCCTCAGGCTGCTCCATCCCCTCTGGCTCTCACGAATGGCAAGCTGGAGGCCAGACTCATGAAATTCACATATTCCCACTGACTGCATTAGTTTCTGTGGTAACAGACGTCATAGAAATAGAAAGTCACAGTCATCATGTTTCTGTGTCCTATAAACATATGAACAAATGTTCAACCTTGTTGGTAAACAAATAAATATTGATAAAGCAGTAATAGATCAATTATTTGTCTACTTGTTTCCGAAATGTTTTCACATTTTTATGTCATGAGACACAATGCTGTCTAAAAATCAATAAATGTAATCATGAAGTGTTAAAATCATTAAAAACAAAAACAATTACTACTGCTAGAACTGCTGCTAGTATTATCAGTTATTGTATGTGTTCTATGAACTAGGAATTGTGCTAAGCATTTTACCTGACTTACTTTCTCTAATCTATGGAGGTAGACACCACAGTATTCCACTTGTAGGACACTTAGGGTCATTAGTTAGGAAAGAGAAAAGCAGACTACCTTTTGGGAGGTTGATTTGGTAGTTGGTATCAAACACTGAATGAGTATACAATGATTTTAATAACTCATTCTTTGAATCCCCCACCAATAAATTCTAGAATATGTTCAAAGATTTAGATGCAAGTATTCATTACAATGTTATTTTAATAGCAAAAATGAATATTAGCTTAAAGGTTCAAAAACACTGAATTTCTTAAATATTATCCATTAATCCTATAATACTCCATAGTTATTAAAAACAGTTGATAAATGAATTAATTTCTTCTGTTTGTGTGTATACACTTGTATTTTCTAATTTTTCTACAGAAAACTACAGATACTCCTCAACTTACATTGGGGTTATGTCCTAATAAAATGATTGTAAAGTCAAAAAATCATTAAGTCAAACCATCGTATGTAAAGGACCATCTCTGGTGTTATTTGCACAATTAAAATAACTTATACAAAGTATTCCAGGTTTATGAGCTAACCCTCGGTTCCAATCAAGCATTGATGAGTTGATTTCACTTTACAGACAGATCGTGACTAGTGTAGATGGAGTCACAGAGCTGAGGCACTAAAGCCACACCATTAAGAGAACAGATTCCATACCCAGAAGGCCTGCTTCAAATCCTAGCTACCATTTACAAGCAGTGGGACCTGGGGGGCATATTTTACTACTGGGTCTTGTTTCTTCATCTATAAATGGGAATAATGATGATTCCTACTTCACAAGGTTGTTGTGAAGATTAGAGTTATTAAGTATTTGTTCAATGCTTAGAGCAGTGCCTGGCATATAGGCTGCATTACATAGGGCTAGCTGCTGTTTTACTATTACTGTTTCATCTTCACTCTTAACTGATAACTTTGCTTCCTACTTCACTGATGAAACTGAAGAACTTGCACATCCTCCTGCCTCCCACAGTCCCTGCCCTTGGACCTATTACTAGAAGTGGTTGTCCACATTCTTATCAAAGCCAACCCCTTTCTCAGTACAGAAGCTCTTATCCCTCTTACTTTCTTGAAAGTATCACTCCAGGTGTTCCCTCTTCCTACATCAAATTTTCCCTCTCTACCAGAACCTTCTTTCTGGCATACAAAAATGTCTTTATTTTTCCCATCTTAATTAAAATGAAATCTTTCACTCGATCTCATTTGTCCCACTAGCTACCTCCTTACTTTTTTTATTCCTTTGTAGCAAAATCTCTCAAAGTCACCTACAGCCTGTCTCCAATTATCATTCCCTTTTAAACCCACTCCATATTAAACTTTTATCCTGACACCTCCAACACTCCTTCATCGTGAAGATCACAGTATTGTCCACACTTCCAAATTCAATGGTTAATTCTCAGTCCTTCATTTGCTCCATCATGCGGCACACTCCCTCTCTCTTTGATACACTTTCCTCACGTAGCATTCAGAGCTCCGCAGTCTCTCAGTTTTCCTCCTGCCTCACTGGAGGCTTTCTCATTTCTCCTCCATCTCAGTCTCTTTCTGTTGCAGGTCCCCTGGGTCAGTCCTGGTTGTTCTTCTCTACGTTCACCATCTCATCCAGTCTCAAAGTTTTAAACACCAATTTTACATGTACAAATGACTCCCCAAAATACACCTAGAGCTCAGAGCTCATTCCCCAATACCACACTCATAAATCCAAATGTGCGCTCAACATTTTCCTCATACATGTCAAACTGACATCTCAAGTTTAACATACCAGAAATGATGCCTAATCTTCCCCCTAAACAAGTTCTACCCATGGTCATCGTCTCCAGTGTTACTTTCTTTTCCAGCAATTCCATGCTTCTAGTGCTCGGTCAAAAACCCCGACGTCCCAGCACTTTGGGAGGCCAAGGCAGGAAGACTGCTTGAGCCCACGAGTTTGAGACCAGCCTGGGCAACACTGAAGACCTTATTTCTACTAAAAGTCAAAAAAAATTAGCTTGGCATAGTGACACATGCCTGTAGTCCCAGCTACTAAGGAAGTTGAGGTAGGAGGGATGCTTGAGTCCAGGAGGCCTGGGCTGCAGTGGGCTGTGACTGCACCACTGCACTCCAGCCTGGGTAACAGAGAGAGACCTTGTCTCAAAACAAACAAAATCCCTGATGGCACCCCTTACTCTTCTTCCTGACCTCCAACGGATCAGGAAATCCTGATGACTCTGCCTCAAAAATCCAGAATCTGATACTTTTACTGCCTCCATTACTACAACTACAGTCCAAGCCACCACCTCCTGTGCAAATATCATCTCTTGCCTGTATTACCATAATGATTTCCTTATAATTGCTTTCCTGGGCCTACTTACCCTCCACACCCCCTGTACCCTTAATCTCCAGTTCAACAAAGCAGCCAGAGGGAGTCTTTGCAAATACTAGGAGGATCACATCATGCCTCTGCTCAACATTCTCTAACGGCTCCCCATTTCACTCAACACAAAAGCTGATGTCAAACAACATCCTGTAATGTTCTAAATCAAGGGTTCCTTTGCACCATGGATTCCTTTTGACAGATAACAAAGCCTATGGACCCCCTTCTCAGAAAAACGTTTTTCAAATTTACAAAATAAATTACAACAGGCTACAGAGAGAACCAATTCAGGTGTCAAAATATTTTTAATTGTGATACACTAACATATGTACTCTTTTACTGACACATTAAATAACAAGATCTAGTGGTGGGTGTAAAACCTAACATAATTTTGAAATGGCTATAAACAAATTTTAAGATATCCACAACAACTACAATGTGATGTGATCATACCTGTGATTTCTATTGCTGACAAAGTCATAGGATCTATCTATATTCATGATGGAAGAAAATCCTAAATTTTAGTTAGCTACGATTAAAATAAAAAATGTTTTTTCCCATCTGCATTTAATAGACCCCTGAATTCTATCTACGGATGCCTTAGAGGTCCTTAGATCCCGGATAAAGAACATCTGGCTCTGCACTGCCTCTGGGAGCTGTTCTCCTAGACAACTGCTTAACTGCTCCTGTCGTGTAGACCACAGCACTCCCAATCTGTACTCACAGCCTTTGCACTGGCTGTTCCCTTTTCCTACATTCCCTTACCTCTCCCTCTTCTCTTACTTAGTTGCTCAAATGTCAACTTCTCAGTGAGGCCTGCCCTAAGCATCCTATTTAAAACTGCAACCAGCCCTGCCATCACAGTCTCAATCCCCTGCAGCCTCTTTTGTTTTCCATAGCATCTATCCCCATCGAATATACTACACAATGTATTTACTATGTGCTATGGTTTCACCGCCCCCTCCAAAACTCATGTTAAAACATAACCCCCAATATGGCAATATTGAGAGGCAGGGCCTTTAAGAGGTGATTCGATCATGACAGCCCTGACCTCATGAATAGATTAATTTATTCATGGATTAATGGGTTAACGGACTGTCATAGAAGGGAAGCTGGTGGCTTTATAAAAAGAGGAAGAGAGACCTGTGTTAGCATGTGAGCACACTCAGCCCCTTCACCATACCCCACACCACCTTGGGACTCCCCAGAGTCCCGGCCAGCAAGAAGGCTCTCCCCAGATGGGGTACCTTGATCTTGAACTTCTCAGCCTCCACAACTGCATGAAATCAATCTCTTTTCTTTATGAATCACTCAGATTCAGGTATCCTGTTATAAGCAACATAAAACAGGCTAAGACATGACGTTTCTTTATTGTGTCCTCAAGGCAGAACCGTTTTTGTGCTTTGATACAGTGATGTAATTCAAATGCCTAGAAGACAGCCTGGTGTCAGGAGATACTCAAGCAATACTTCTTAATAAATGTATACATTTCAAATAAAATTATTGGATGAGTGCCTATTATGTGAAATACACCCTTCACACATAATTCCATAGAGGAATACCAAGCCATTAGGTTGTATACATTCATTATCACTGTTTATTTAATATTTACTTATTTCTGTTCATTCCAAAGGGAATCCTCACTCAAGTACTTAGAAATGTCCCTGTGTTTATGCTGAAAGAAATGAGCGTGGCTCCCACTGTGAGCCGAGATTTCTGTCAGTTTAACGGCACACAATATTGGTTCTGGAGCTAACTTCCAGGATTCAAATAGTATGACTCCTCTCTTCTCTAAGCTACGATATCCTTATCAGCAAAATATGGATAATTACCTACCTCACAGCATTGTAATAAGCATTAAAATTTAATTATTTAATCCATGTAGAGCATTTAGCTCATCTCCAAGGGCTTAGCAGATGAAAAACACAACGTTCAGTATTGCTTGTATTATCATCAACGAAACATGAAAATACTCACAGTGCAGGTGCCAGACTATCCATGTGTACCATGTGAGTACCTAGTATCCTTTCTCTTAGAAATAACTTCATTTGGCAAGTATTTTTAAATTATAAAAGCAATGAGAGCATACTCCATAGAATTTAGGAGACAAAGGAAAATCCGTTCCCCTAAGACACTTAGCATTCTGCTATATTTCCTTTTGTTCTTTTTTCCTATACATCTTTATCAGGGATTCCCACCTGATTTCAAAATGACCTGGAACCCTTCAGTTATGACTTCTTCAATTTCTGATCCTTATTATACATTAACAAATAAAATAAATTAACAGAGCTCACAGTCCTTTCTTGCTGACTTCTCAGGCCAGTCGCAGAGTTTCAGATGATCTCCTAGGACCTCAGACACAGACGCTGGACGGTTTTCCACGTACATCACAATAGGACCGAACTTTTTTGTCCCTGGTAGAGTTGCCTACAGTTCCCAGTCTCCTGCACAGCCTCATTTCTTCAAATACTCTACAGCTGATCTGAGTTCAGGTGAGGAGGGGAAAATAAGGCGAGAGATTTGGGGAGGAAACACACAATTTTGTCTGCGAGCCTGTATAGGCCAGGGCTGACTCCATATGTGTAGGGGTGGGGTGGAGACAGAAGGCAAGCTAGTGGGAAGGGAGTTGTTGGAGCAGGCTCATACAACTGGCTGTGTCCTTTGTAACCTTAGGCTCTGGTTATAACTACTGAAAACCAGGCAGCAAGCCACAGTGAAAGAAAATGTGCCATGTCCTGGGGAAAGACAAACAGCATTGACATTTGTGTAGAAATGAGCCGGCCGCTTTCACTTGCTTTGCCACACAGAACTGACTCAATAAATGTCAGCTATAATCATGCATATTCCAGGAATCCACAGTTTTAACATGGTCACAGGTGATTCTGATACAGTATTTTCAAAGTATAAACTAGAACGGTGTTCTTCAAACTCTTTTGCTTAAACACCTACTAAGGTTTTTCTGAAAAATAACATGCATATTTAAGTTGACATCCAAAACTTTTAATTTTCAGTCTAAAAAGTTGCAAAGAATAAATTCTGAGTTTATGAATACTGATATCTTAAAATAAAACCATTATGGTTGGGCGTGGTGGCTTCACACCGATATCCACACCTTGGGAGGCCAAGGCAGGCAGACCAGCCTGGCCAACATGGTAAAGCCCCATCCCTACTAAAAATATCATACAAAAATCAGCCAGGAGCGGTGGTGCGTGCCTGTAATCCCAGCTACTCAGGAGGCTAAGGCAGGAGAATCGCTTCTATCCAGGAGGCAGAGGTAGCAGTGAGCCGAGATCGCATCACTGCACTCCAGCCTGGGCGACAGAGTGAGACTCTGCCTCAAACAGTAAAATAAAATAAAAAATAAATAAACTATGACATCCCTCTTTTAAATGTAGCTAACTGAATCTAAAACACTGATTTGCCACCCTGCATCTTCTGTGTTTAAAAAGGGTGTGAGCAAATTCGGATTTAACATTCAGAAATTTTACATGGTTCTTTCTCATCCCTTCAAACATTTCAATTTTATTTTTTTCCATGGAATTTATGAAAAGTAATGCAGTTTTATGCTTGAATGTTTTTTATTAATCACCCTCTCATTATTTCTGTGGGATGCAAATAGTAAATAATTTGATATTTTAAAATGTCCTGTCATCAAAAGAATTTTAATTTTAGGTTTACTTCTGGACTGAGTTATCATAATTTTTATTGCATCTAACCTATGAAAGCAACACATAAGATTTAATAATTAGTCAACATAAAACAGGTGTGTTTGGTATTTTAATAAAGAAGGCTTCCCAGATACATTATTTGGAATTATCCTTACGTTAAGTCCCTGGGAGCCTTTACACTTGAGCAAGGTATCATAGAATAATTTGGAATGGGTGAGACTTTCACCTTTTGTTGGAAATTGGATGGAAGTTCCATTTAAACTAAGAGTACTAATGGAAGCTGAGGATCTGGAAAGTATTTGCTCAAAATTATCCAGGGTTCCAAGATTTTCTTTGGAGTTTCCTTCTGTGTCCCCCACTTTGAGGACTTCTATTCTAGCACCTCCTGTATACAAAATGTGTGGGTATCTTGTTAAAAAGGTAGATTCAGAGACTCACTCCAGATATCTGAATTAAAACAGGCTCCCCAGATTATTTTTGTTACTCCACTGAAGACTGAGAAAAATTGAACTGGGGGATAAAACAAACACATAAAGATGTTAAACAATAAGATTTAAATAAAAATTCAACAACAAAAGCTATCATAGTCATTATCTGATTGTCAGAAAAATCAGAAAAGATAATGGGAAAGTGAGATAGTCAAAGCCTTTATAAAGGAAGCAAAACTGGAACTGAGTGAGGGAAGGGTGGGTAGCATTCAAAAGATAAAGGAACAGAGATAATGATTTACCAAGGTTGACAGGTATGAGATATTAATTTGTTGGCTAGACTGGAGCAACCAATGTCCTCCGAAAGTATGTGGCTCATCATACAGACCCTGGGAGAATGGCAGTGGGTGATTTTGTCTAAGTGGAGCAAATACGATAATTACTTGTTAAAAACATAACAGGTTATTGAGGAAACTTGTCTTTTATGTAAATTGTTATTAGACAGCTGGTTTTATGAAAAGTTCTGCTGGAAAACTGACCTAGAGCTGAATGTGTATTTTACCCAAGCACTGGATAAACTAGAAAAATAATAAAGACTAATACCTATCACTTTTAAGCCCTACATCTGCCTCAGGCCAGGCAAATAAATTTGTGTAAATTCAAATTATCTCCTCCTAGTCTTTTAATAGCCCTGACAATAGGCTTAGCAAGAAAAGAGGTATGAGCCATCACCTAAAATGAAACCAAGAATATCTACCGATTTTTATTATCTCTGATTCCACTATCACTCAGTGTCATGAATAACAAAGATTTTGAATGTATCTGTTCATAAGAAAATAGAAATCATTGGTTGCCTCTATCATCTCTCCTCTGGACTACTATTAGAAACTCCAAACTGGTCTTCCTACTTCCCCACTGCCGCCACTCACCTTCCTCCCAGACTCATATCCGTCCTTGGTACTTTTAGAGGAGACTTACAATGTTAATCCCCTGCCTAAAACCTTTCAGTGGCTCCCCCAACTGTCTATAGTGCAAGGTGCTCAGCATGGCATGCCATAATCTCCCTCCCCATGGAAGACCTGGCACCATCCCATTCTACAGGCATAATGCCCTTGTGTATCATTTGCTTTGTCTCATATATATTATTTATAATAAACTAAAAACAAGTGCTACTCTGTCTCTGCTCTCACGTTTGCTCTACCCTGCCTCTATCTGACTTACCTAAACTATTGTCTTCCCAAGTCAGCTCAGAAGGCCTGTCCTAATTATTCTAGGTAGGACTGATGTCAGTCTCCTTTGTGTTCCACTATATGCTACACACTCTTTCTATAAGAGCACCTGGAATGTCTGATTGCACTTATTTGTGTATTTGTACACATTTCACCTCTCCCGACCCTACTCTCTGTCACCTACCCACCTTCCTAGTGGCAAAAATAACAAAACAGAAAAAAAAACCATGAGCTGCTTGATTCCAAGTACCTGTCAAACTTAGCAGAACCTAGTAGATGCTTAGTAAATATTTGCTACATAAATGATTATTATTTACAACAGTGGAATTAATAACAGCACCAATGAATTAGACACTAATAATATGCTAGGTGTTACTAAGTAAGAGTTAGATATGATCTGGCAGCAACGGTGACTCTGATGTCACAGCCATTTACTTGCAATGTCTAAGATTACACCACAAGATAGAATATGTGCTCTAACAGAATCGGGAAATCCCCCAGGAGTCATCCTAGCCATGCTATGTAGCTCAACATACAATTGCATCTTTTTTATCAAAGTTCACTTCTACTTATCTTGAATGGTGGTACAATGAAGGAGTCTTCACATTAAGAAAAAATAACTGCAGAGATTAGCACAGAGGACAGATCTGAAAGCCATTTGTTATTGTTTCCATTTTAACAAATCTAGTGCTCTACTACAGAGTCACTGGATACTTTGCTACTTAAAATACAGAAAATGGCTCCATAGTTTCCTTTAGTTCGCCTTATCTTGAATTCGAAAGGTTGATTATTTTGGGCTAAGGCTTTTCCTTATTTAAAATGGCCAGAAAAATCAGCAAATCAAATTCAGCACTTCATCATGACCAAATAAACTCATCTCAAGAATGTAGAGGTGGTTCTAACAAATCTAAAATGTAAATCACTAAATAGACAGAAAAAAAATCACATGAGTCACATGGTCATTTCAAATATACCAATAATTAAATAATTAAATTCAAACTATTTTTTGTGAAGACTACTTTGAAGCCTAGGTCTATGATAGAAGAGTATTAACCAAAAATCTTCAACCCGTAACACCTAACTGGAAAATATCAGAAGGAAACCTTTAAAATCAGGAATAACACAAGAATGTCTACTATTCACACTTCTTTTCAGCTTTCTTTTGAAGTTACTCACCAGAAAAAAAAAAAAAAGACTGGAAAAAAATAGTTAATAGTTAACAATTTGTGTTTTATTTTCTAATGTTTACAATCTGATTAAAAAATAGGCAAAGGACTTCAATAGACCTTTCTTCCCAGAAGACATACAAAGGGCTAATAAGCAAATGAAAAGATGCTCAACCTTACTAATCATTAGAGGAATGAAAATCAAAACCACATCACCTCATACCCATTAAAATGGCTACTATTAACAGAAAACGGTAAATAAGTGTTGTCAAGGATATGAAAAAATTAGAACCCTTGTGCATGATTGGCAGAAATATAAATGAGGGAAAATGGAAGTGGGAGTTGTTCAACGCACAGTGTCCGTTTTGCAAAATGAAAAATTCTGGAGAACCACTGTACATCAAATGAACATACACTACCGAACCATACAATTAAAAATGGATAGGATGGTAAACTTTATGGTGTGAGTTTTTTTTTTCACCACAGCTAAAAATAAATTTTTAAATCATTAAGACGGTAAACTTCATGTTATGTATATTTTACCACAATAAAAATTAAAAAATAAAACATAAATTGTCATGATGTCTACCTAAAAAAAATCAAATGCTCTCCATTGAAAAGCTAGAACTAATAAGAGCATAAAGTCAGAATTAACAGAAACATAAAAATCAATTGCTTTGGCATATAAACAAAACCAATGAGAAAAAATAATGAGAAAAATCCCATTTACAAACAAATATCCAGAAATAAATCTAAGTGTGCAAAAGCTGTAAGAAGAAAATGGTACAAGTTTACTGAGGGACATGAAAGAAATCTTGAAGAGGCAAGTTATGCTCCTGGATGGGAAGACAGCATTATAAGGTTTCCTTATATTGAGCTATAAATTTAATAGAATTCCAGTAAAAATTATCATAGGATCATTTCATAGCTCTTGAGAAAATTATCTTAAAGCTCATATACAAGAGTGTATGTGCCTAAGTATCCAAACAAAATTTAGAGGAAAAAAAAAATTGAGGTAATCTGAATGATCAGATAAATAACTTTAAAACTACATTAACTACAAAGATACAGAATTGGCACAGCGTTTAGAGAAACACATAAGCAAAAAATAGTAAAAGGTCTATAAACAGATCAGCATATAAAAGTGATTTATAAACAAGAGTGTTGGTACTCCACAGTCTCAGAGCAAGAGTTAAGTATTTAGTAAATGGTGTTGGGGCAACTGGTGATCAATCTGGGAAAAACAAAACTAATAATAACAGCTTCCATTACTTTGGCTTCACAAGAAGCCAGTACTATTTCATTGAATATTGAAAACAACCCCCCGCCATTTTTTTTTTTTTTTTAACAAAACACATCCCTGAGGCACAAAAGAGAATTAATTTGCCCAGAGTCACATAGCCAGTAGCTGCTGAAGCCTAAAATTTGATTCCATGGCATGGGATTCCATAGCCCAAGAACCCTAATCATTACAACACACTGCTACCGCTTAACATATCCTTATCTATAATACACACAAAAACAAATAATGGAATCGAAATCTAAACGTGTATGTATATTAAAAGACAGACAGTCCCTGACTCAAAATGGTTTGACTTATGATGATTTTTCAACTTCACAATGGTGCAAAAGTGGTAGGCACTGGTAGAAACCGTACTTTGATTTTTGATCTCTTCCCTGGTTAGCGCTATGTAGTACAATACCCTTTTGAGACGCTGAGCAGCGAGCCATGGTGCCCAATCACAAGATCATGAGAGTAAACAACTGTTAAATCAACTTTAGCCTAAAGCTGCCTCCTTACATTTTTACATCCTAAATGTTTTTCTATACATTGTGAACTATAACAAATGGAGGTGTAAACCGACTGTAGCCCACACCTGTGCCAATCACTGAATTTTGGCCAATCAAATGTATCCAACTGTTCTGTGCTCAAATAAGACAAATGCTGAGCTGTGACCAACCCAGATGATTCTGTGCCTTACTTCCATTTCCTGTACATCACCTTCCTTTGGCTGTCTATAACTCCTGTTCCACCATGTGGCTGTGCAAGAATCTCTCCGAATCTGCTGTGATTCTGGGGACTCCCTGATTCGCGAATTGTTCATTCCTCAATTAAAACTCCTTTAAATTGCCTGAAGTTTTTTTTAACAGATGGTGTCAGAAGTGGGACCAAAAGTAGTGCTTTGGTGACACCCAGGAGTACTGTGTAAACAAGCAAGATACTGATGGCAGCAGCGGCCTATATGGAGCGGCCACTGCCATGATGCTGGCTGCAGTCGGGGAGGCATGGCCAAGGTTACATGCTCCATGGAGCCAGTGGGAGCCAGGAACAGTCACAAGCCCCACCCCTTCTAAGCTGGCATTGCGGGAGCCTCTTGCTCCGGGGGCACAGCTGTAACTGCCCAGCCATGGCTGTGGAACCAGGCATCCCTGTGCTCTTGAGGGTCAGAAGCAGGCAAGAGCCCCACCCTCCCGGGTGCAGCTGCAGCTGCCCAAGCCATGGCTGCAGACCTGGGCATCTCTGCACTCTCAGGGACCCAGGAAGTCCCCCTTCCCCTGCAGGCTCAAAGGTGCCTGGTCCCACTGCCCAGCCTCTCCCCTATTCTGGTGCCTGCTATAATCTTGCTGCACAGTTGAGGCCAAGCCCAGGCACTGTCATAACCGAGTTGGGTATGTACACATTCAGGGCAGTGCTGACATGCCAGCCCCTTGCCACCCTCAAGACTTTGGGCACCAATGAGCATGGGATGGAGGCTAAGGAGGGACTGAGGGCAGCTCAGCATTGGCCTGCTGGTGCCCCTTGGCACAAACACTCTAGGCTCCCTGAACAGTGCCAAGAGGCAGGCAGGTTCCTGGGTGAAAAGGGGTAGGTCCCTAGTGAAGACCCACCTTCAAGCTGGGGAAGGCCTGAAGCCTGGGGGTTGGGCTGCCAGTCCCACAGACCACAGTGGAAACTTACGGTGCTTTTTCCGGGCCCACCTATGGCCACCCATGGACCAATCAGCATGTATTTCCTCTCCTCTGAAGCCCATAAAACCCGATTCAGCCAGATTCGAAAAAGGACAACAGGACAACCATCTGTGGAGAGAAGTTACCCACCCAAGGGTCTCCTCTCTGTGGGAGCTGAGAAGACGATGGGGTAACCTGCCTGTGGAGAGGAACTACTCACCCCAGGATCTCCTCTCTGCTGAGAGCTTAAAAGGGATGAGGGGATGACCAGCTGCAGAGAGGAGCTACCCACCCCAGGGTCACCTCTCTACTGAGAGCTGAAAGGGGATGATGAGATGACCAGCTCCAGAGAGGAGCTACACACCCGGGTATAGGTCTTCTCTCTGCTGAGAGCTGAAAAGACAAGAGGATGACCAGCTGTAAAGAGGAGCACCCACTGTGGGTCTCCTCTGAGCTGTTCTATTGCTCAATAAAGCTCCTCTACACCTCGCTCACCCTCCACTTGTCCATGTACCTCATTCTTCCTGGTGCGAGACAAGAACTCAGGACCTGCCAAATGGAAGGGCTGAAGGAGCTGTAACACAAACAGAGCTGAAACATGCCCCTTGCTTGCCACATTGTAGGTAACAAGAAGGAGAGAAAGAGCTGCCACCCTTTGGGAAACCCAGACCTAGGAGCTCCCATACTAGGGCTGTGACACCCGTTTTGGGGCTCTGCAGTTTCTGGCTTCTCCAAGATTCCAGGTGCCACCACGTTCCCTGGTGCCAGCCGTGGAACACTTGTGGTACACTTGGTCCAGCCATGGCCTTGCAGGGAGTCAGCACCCATGCTGGGACCTGGAACTGCCCTTTCCACTGCAGCCAGTGTGCCTGGCTGTGGGCAGTGGCTGGACCCCATGCTTGCTTGCTTACATACCCTGTGCCACTCCACTTGCCCTTGGTAGGCATGGGGTCCAGGTCAGTAGCACCTCCCGAGGGGAGCCTGCCAGGCCAAGTGGGCCCAGAAGGCCAGAGGAAAACTGAGGCAAAAGCGCCACTGGCCACAGAGGTTTCTGGCTGGTAAGCCATACCCCAAAAATCCTATAACCATATCTGCTCGACCCACTTGTCTCCTTTCATCCCTCAGAGGAGCTGGGGATTGCGGTAAGTTCTCTCTTGGATTTCAGAGTTCCATGGGCTTGTGTTTTGAGCTATCCGAGTTTCTTTGTGCAAATTTCTGTTCCAAACTGGATTTGGAAACAGTGACAGAAACTGGACTGGGTCCAGGATCAAATGTGATGTGGTAATTAACTGGCTTGGATCCAGTTAGAGGCCTCGTACAACTCACTGGGTCAGAAAGAAACTGGTAGTAAATGCTAATATTGCAGGGGTTGAAAAGTTCGGCTTTTGAAAATTCACACGGATTTTTGTGTTCTAACCCTTTGTTTCACTTTTTGTGCACACGTAGGTAGGAAAAAAAAAATCATTGGCTAAATTAATCAAGGGAGCCTGAAAACAAAGTATTTCAAATAAAAATGGGATCTTTAATATCTGGAAAACTGAGTTCCTTCCAGCTTACACATTAGGTCTGGGAAGCAGCGAAGTCTTACAGAAATGGCAAAATGTTGCTAAAGATAACTCACAGTGGAATGGTCTGAATGAACAATGTACTGAAGTGCATGTGAAAATCAGAGTTCCCAAATTAGTCTCATCTAGGGATGCCTATTAATATGCAGAAGCTTCTAAAAAGATTTAGAAATGAAAGGACCCATCTGGGAACAAGTTTGACACTTGCCAGTTTGATACTGGGTGCTAAGCAGAGTGGCTAATGTCTATGTTTTGTCACAAGTATTTTGCTCTGGCCAGAATGAAAAATGCTAATTTGGTTACTCCATGCAACTCCTTGGTCAGCAACTTGCAAATCTGAGGATTTTGCCTGTGGTTTCATGATTTTTCTTTGTGATGCAGGATGGACCCCGGAGCTACAGTGTGGCAAACAGGGTCGCTAGGGTCTCCTAGGGAAAGAGAACCCAGAAATCTGACATACTGGGAAAAAGGGTAAAAATTTCTTACGAGTCAGACTTCCGGTCTCTCTCTCTCTGTGCAAACTGGTTGAATGAATGGTAAAAATCACTGTTTATCTCCTATAAAGTTTGATTAATGGAAAAAAATGATTTCTGAGGTTAATCTTAAGCTGTAGCCAATCTAGTGTGGTTTGTGTGTCTTTCTGTATGGTTCTATCAGAAAGAAGAACACCTTAGGATAATACATGGGCTTAGAAGCTCATCAACCCGCTGTTCAAGCCAGTCTGCCAAACTGGTCAGTAACAGACTTTGCTGCAGTTCCCTGAAACAAGCAAAAACCTGGATGAGATTTCCATTTTGTTCTATGTCCTTGGGAGCTTGACCTTGTAACCACATGGCGGTACTTTCTTTTGGTCTCTGACATTTTACAATGGCGGCCTGGCTTAGGAAATGTGTACTTTCTGGTTAATATCTGCGTGGCCTTTACCATTTGCTGATTCTCTTTCCCCCACCATGAACAACTTCTAGCTTCCCTTCTTATATCTGCCTTTCTCTTAGTTACCTTTGAAGATTCTAGATTTTATGAAAACTGTTTGCCAGCTCTTTGAAAGTACCTTATAGACTTGTGGTTAAGTCATAAACTTAGTTGAGGCTTCTTGTTTTCACCTGTGAGGTTACTTTTGGTAAAGTTTAAAAGTGAAAAATATTGGCCACTTGGTGTGGCTAAAGTCGAGTAATAAGAGATTTTAAAAAACTTTTATAAAGAGTGCTATATTTAAAAGTCAGCTTAATTAAAAGCAAATACTCAAGTTCTAACAGCCTGGGACACCCTGGGAAAAGCAGAGGAAACACCACAGACCCTGTTTTGGGAAAATCCTGTTTTCCTAATGAAACTTCAGGAATTAAAAGCAGATATATCCCTCTCAAAATCTAAGGTTTTGTTCAGTTTTGCATGGTGTTAGCTGATAAAATTTTGAGTTATCAGGGGTGTCAGGAAATGACTTCGAAGACTACCATGGGAGATGGGCTGACTCCCTCTTTTTGAAATCCAGGATCTGGTATAAAGATGGGACCCTTAATTTCTGGAGATCTGTTCTACCTTCCAGTTGTGCCTGCTTATTATATTAGACTGTAAAAACTGCATACTTTCCTGGTCCTATTTCTCCAAGGACTCCACCCTGAAGCAAGTAATCCAATTAAAAAAAAAACTTAGAAATTAGTAAATGAAAAATCTTACAACTATTGGATCTTCTTCTGTGTAGTTATATATATGTGTGTGTGTGTGCGCGCAATATTTACATAAAAGAGCTCTAATTGGCTTAAAGAAAAATAAGTGTTTAAATCAAATATTTTGAAAAAATTAAAAACTGTAAGGCCTTTTAGTTCCTGTAACTTTGGTAATTTTTGGGAAATAAACATTTTTAAACATTATGGGTAAAATAAAAACGTCTTCAAAATGTAAACATGTGGTTTAAATTATGCAGGTCAGACATTAGGTTTGTTGAATGCTTTAAGGTCATAAACTGTTTCTTTAGCTTTTGAAAATTCTTCAGTTAACCTACTCTGGAGCGTAAGATTCTACCTAAGAATCTTACCTAAGAATCTTTGGACTGAGTTCATGCATTAGGCCCCAACAGACAAAACCAAACAAAAATGAAGTTGCTTGTGGTAAATGTGACATTATCAAACTGAGACTTTAAGGAAACATATAGATCCTAGGCCAGAACAGACCAGGTTTTGTTTTTCTCCTAAAAACAAGATGTTCCAACATAAGGGGATACCCTCTACTCAAGTCCTGGTTCCTACCTTTGCAAAAGTAGGAACCACCTAAGGCCTGGAGACATGTGGAATTAGCCATGTCCCTTAGCTATGCAAAGAAGTTATAAAGAAAGGAGATTGTATATAAGAAAGGATCTTGTATGGTAAAATCTTGTCCTAAAGTAAAATAACTAGTTATTTAATAAGAGGGATGTTTAGGACAATTCAGAAAGTCCAGGCATGTTGTAGATGGTCTTTGTAAGTTGTGAAAAGATTCATGAAAGGAAATGTATGCACTAGAAGCTCCTAACAGTCACCATTATATCATGCAATTGAGACTACTAAAAAAACAGTTTTACATGCAAGGTGTGTAAAGAAATATATTAGTCTGTTTTCACGCTGCTGATAAAGACACATTTGAGACTGGGAAATTTATTAAAAAAAAAAAAAAAAACTTTAATGGGCTTACAGTTCCACGTGATGGAGAAGGCCTCACAATCATGGCCAAAGGCAAGGAGGAACAAGTCACATCTTACATGGATGGCGGCAGGCAAAGAGAGAGTTTGTGCAGGGAAATTCCCACTTATAAAACCATCAGATTTCATGAGACTTACTATCATGAGAAAAGCATGGGAAGGACCTGCCCCCACGATTCAACTACCTCCCACCAGGTCCCCCCTACAACACATAGGAATTCAAGATGAGATTTGGGTGGGGACACAGCCAAACCATATCAGGAAAGTAAAAGATGTTTTTAGTAAAAGATTAAAAGTCATCAAAATGTGGATTTTCTTTCCTAAATTCAGAGGGTTAAAAGATTGTTTTAAATTAGATAAGATAAAGCTAAAGGTATGAACAAGTTGTGGAAGATTTGTGAAAAATTAATCTTGTAAAAGAAATTGTGTGTGAACATATTGGCCACTTACCATCATTTTGGCTGTCAAAACTTGGTGCTAAGGCCCTAAGTTTTCATCGTGTTGTAATCTACCTAAGTGAGAACCTAACCAGAAAGGGGGAATTTTTTTTTTAAACAAAATTATGGGAGGCCCTTGTTTTGGACTGAGCTCATGCATTAGGCCCCAACAGACAAAATCAAACAAAAATGAAGTCGCTTGTGGTAAATGTGACATTATCAAACTGGGACTTTAAGCAAACACATAGATCCTGGACCAGAACAGACCAGGTTTTGTTTTTCTCCTAAAAACAAGATGTTCCAACATAAGGGGATACCCTCTACTCAAGTCCTTGTTCCTACCTTTGCAAAACTCACAGTTCTGTTTCCAGTGGTTTTCAAGAACAAATTACTACATTTACAATGGTGACAGTGACAGCAATGACTAAAGTTCTGGTCAATCTCTCAAAATTGAGAAAATGACCAAAAGAGGGGAATTGTTAAATCAAGTTTAGTCTACAGTTGCCTCCCTACATATTTAAGTTCAGCCTAAAGATTTTTCTATACATTGTGAACTACAACAAGTGGAGGGGTAAACTGACCTTAGCCAACACCTGTGCCAATTACTGAGTTTTGGCCAATAAAATGTAGCCAACTGTCCAAATAAGGCAAACGCTAAGCTATAATCAATCCCATTGTTTCTGTACTTCACTTATGTTTTCTGTACGTCATTTTCCTTTTGCTGTCTGTAATTCTTATTCCACCACATGGCTGCACTGCAGTCTCCCTGATTCTGCTGTGATTCTAGGGGCTGCTCAATTCACAAATTGTTTACTGTTCATTAAACTCCTTTAAATTTAATTCAGCTGAAGTTTTTCTTTTAACACAACCAATACAACCATTTTATTTTTCACTTTTGGTACAGTATTCAATAAATTATATTAGGTATTCAACACTTTATTACAAAATAGGCTTTGTGTTCAATGATTCTGCCCAACTGTTGGCTAAAGTGTGTTCTGAGCAAATTTAAGGTAGGCTTGGCCAAGGTGATGTTCGGTAGGTTAGACATATAACATGTATTTTGACTGACAATATTCTCAACTTATGATATGTTTATCAGGACATAACCCTATTGTAAGTCAAGGAGCATTTGTATACATATTGTTAAACTTTAAGTTGGAAAATGCTTCCTTAAGACCAGATTTCACTACATAAGGCTTCTGTATAATAAAAGACACCATGAAAAAAAAGTCATGGCAAGTTAGAGCCTAAGATACCAATATGTACAATGATAAAAGGATTTTATTTAATACATAGAAAGCTTCTTCAAATCAGTAAGAAAAATGACTAAGAACCTCATTTTCAAAAGGGCCAAGAACACCAGCAAGCTCATAAGAAATGAAAACATGTCCAACACCACTTATATCAGAAAAACACAAATTTAAAAAACAGTGTGATTTTTAACCCATTACATAGGCATAAATTAAATAAACGCTGGTGAAGCATGAGTAATGGGCATTCTTTCTTTGGTTTAATATTCTGAGAGGCCAACTATGTAGTATCTACCAAGTAGTGGGCCAGGATACAACAATTCCACTTCAAACCTATCAAGGTATGCATAAAAATGAATATACAAGAATTTAATGACAGCATTATTTGCAGTGAAAGATTCTAAGCAATTAAAAGGTTCATTAATACAGGCATAGGTCTATAAATTACTACTGTATGGAATACTATGAGGCCATTAAAATAATGAGGAAGAAGGAGAGTGCTCTGTACGTACTGACCTGGAAAGGTTTCCGTATATTGTAAAAAGCAGCTCATCTTAGAACTTATTTTATAGTATAACCCCATTTGTGTGGAAATAGTTTGTGTGATGTGTCACTCAGTGTACATGTATGCATGAGTGCATATAGAAGTGTGTGAGAAGCGATATAAGTAACTGTTCACAAGACCCCCCTTTAAGAAGGCAGAGGGAACAGGGGACACAGAATGAAGGATGATTTTTGCTTTTTCCTATGTATTTCCACTCTTTGAATTAGGTATGATGATTCCAGGGCATGTTTCTTTGGATTTTTTAGACTGCTTCCTTCTATCCTTCTACCCTTCCTGAGAATCAGATGTGTCCTCTTTAATCAGAATTTAATAAAACAATCCAGGAAAGGCTGAGGTGAATTAGGGCTGGGCTGAAAGAAATGGGGGCCACATTAAAAATGGAAAGAAAAAATAAACACTAAATTGGAAGTCAGAAGACCATTCCTGGTTCCATTGTTACAGTAAGTAGGCAGTCAGACATGAGCAGGGCAGGAGAGGGTCCCCTCCCACCACCAGGATGCCAGGCAACCATCAGGTGATAGTCAGGTGGTTGTGACAGTGCCTCTCGAATAATAACTGGTCACAGCTGGTGCTAGAGAACGGCAGTCTCCCAATAGATATATTAAACACCTGCAACTGGTGATCAGCAGCTTCCTGATAAGATCTCAGGAGTTGAGTGAGTGGGCTCAAGCATGGGCATGAAGAGGCAAAATGGCAGAGTTTCACTGGTTTATGACCGTCCTCTAGAAACACTTGACTGGTAAAGGAAAGATGCCTCAAGTGAGCACGTGTACCAACTCCAGTAAACACACTGTACATGCAGCCCCTCCTGAGAGCTGGCAGGCCACTGCACATGCTGACAGCCCACTCGAAGGGAGGAATCAGGGGAGAAGGACGCAGGCCCTGGAAGCATGCCAACGTATAAAACCCCAAGTCAAAGGTCAAACACTGCACTTGATCTGTCAAGTAACCCACTTGGCCTTATTCTAAGTGTACTTTACTTCCTTTTGTTCCTGATCTAAAGTTTTTTTTTTTAATAAATGTTCACTCCTGCTATAAAACTTGCCTTGGTCTCTCACTCTGCCTTATGTCCCTTGGTCAAATTCTTTCTTCTGAGGAGGAAAGAACTGAGGCTGCTGCTAACACTATCACTAATTAGCAAGTGTGATAACCTTTCTGGACATCCATTTCTCTTCAATAAGGAGAGAGCTAAACGTGATGTTCTTCAAGGTTCCTTCCAGTTCAAAGAATACATGAACACTATATATAACTAGGCTGGTGGCTTGCCTTGAGATTCTAGTTTCCCAACTGCAATGTCTGAAAATACTTGATTTAAAGTATTTTATTAAAATTATCGTCAGCATGTAGCCACTAAAAATGGTTAATATGAAGACTATGGAAAAAAAACATGGAAAACATTCATAGGATAAAAACGTACTTGATAAAAATGCTGGGCTCAACATGGATATAACCATGCAAATACACATGCATAGAATCAAAGACTTAAACACACAAAAAGGAAAATAACTATTTCACCTGTCTGATGTGTTTTTCTGATACCAACCAGTTCTCCAGTATCAACACCAACTCTGTGATGTCAACTGGGTGTCCTACAATTCAATTTAATTCTGACACTAGAGTTAGCATCAGACTCCACAGGTTTACAGGCTCAGCTTCACAATGATACTGACAGGAGGCAGCCAAATGCCAAGGCAGATAGGGGCAGGTCCCTGGTGAAACTGCACCTCCAAGCTAAACACAGTTTAAAGCCTGAAAGCCAAGCTATAAGTTAAATACTTGGACCAGACTGAGAACTTATCTTCCCATTTGGTGCGCTTTCCTCTGATTGATCCCTACTCTTCACCTATTTTATATATACCTACCCTTTTCTAATTGGTTTTCTGCAATGTCATGCCCACCTTTGAGTAGCGTCTTCGCTGTAAACTTTTTTGCATACTCACAAACCAATCAATCAGCATGCACTACCCACTCTGAGTCCATAAAATGCCCCAGACCCAACCACAGGGAGAGAAACCACCTGACTGTGGGAGTGTGGGATCACCCCCACTCCCCATAGTCCCTTTCCTGCTGAAAGCTGTTCCATTGACCAATAAAATCCTCCGCTCTCATCACCCTTCAATCGTCAGTGTGACCTCATTCTTCTTGGGCACTGGACAAGAGCTTGGGACCCACTGAGCGTGGGTACTCTGAAAGCCTTTGCCCTCACTGGTGGAGAGCAGCCACACTGCTGACTGGGCTGCTAATGTACCACCATCCATCGGGTTGCAGACAGCAGAACTCAAAAAGCTAATTAGCACACTAACATTCCCTCTGAGGCTTCGGGGTCACAGGCACTCCTACCTTGAGGTAACATGCCTGGTCTGGCAACAGACCCTGCACGGAAGTTGCTCCTATGTTGGCGCTTGGGGCTGCTAGTCAAACACCGTACTCGCTCACTCATGTGCTCACTCAAACAAGGGGCTGAGTGCAGCAGGCCAAGTGAGCAACAACGCTGTTTATGTCACCTGTGTGCAGGTGGACTGAGTCTCAAAAAGGAGTCAGCAAAGGGTGGTGGGATTATTATTAGTTCTTATAGGTTTTGGGATAGGTGGTGGAGTTAGGAGCAATGTTCTGGGGGGAGGGGGTGTATCTCACAAAGTAGATTCTGAAGGGTGGGGAGAATTATAAAGAACCTTCTTAAGGGTGGGGGAGATTACAAAGTACATTGATCAGTTAGGGTGGGGCAGAAACAAATCACAGTGGTGGAATGTCATCAGTTAAGGCTACTTTCTGTGGATCTTCAGTTGCTTCAGGCCATCTGGATGTATACGTGTGGGTCACTGGGGATATGATGGCTTAGCTTGGGCTCAGAGGCCTGACACATACTACTTCATACTGAGAAGCAAGGGCAATCTATTTCTCAAACCCAATTACCCTTTCCCTCCTCTTCTACATGAAATGGTCACAGTAAAGTAGACAGAGAGAAAGAAAACTAAACACTTTGCAAACATCAAAAGGGAGTTGAAGAAATGAGGGATTCCGCCATGAGGCAGACATAAAGCCAATCACAGCTTCCAGAAAATGCAGGCTGAAATTCTTTCCAATAGTTTTTGGTGAAAGCTGTTATGTCTCCGTTATTTAAAATTCTATATTGCTTGATTATTCATAGAACAGTTCTAGCTACTTGTATCTTATATGGAAATACAAAGAGCTGAGAGTAACCAAGCAACAAGGACACACTCTAGCAGGGTATCATAACTGATTACAGAGCTATAGTTGTAAACCAGAAATACAATTTGAAGCCCTCCATCCCCTGCAACTATCTGAGTGGACTCTCTCCTCAGCCACGGCATTCAAGAAATTTAACCTGAATAACTGGTTCAGGCCATGACAGGAAGTGGGGATTGGACGTGCCTCATTATTCCCCTGCAGCATTAATGTCAACACAGACCTTAAGTCTGATAAACATCTATAATCTATTCTCTTTGAAGCCTGCTATCTGGAGGCTTCAACTGCATGATAAAACCTTGGTCTCCACAATCCCTTATCTTAATCCAGACATTCCTCTCTCTCATAATAACTGTTTCAACCAATTGCCAATCAAAATATGTTTGAATCTACCTATGACCTGGAAGTCCCCTCACCCCTTCGAGTTGTCCTACCCTTCTAGATTGAACCAGTGAAAACCTCACATCTACTGATTAATGTATTATGTCTCCCTCAAATGCACAAAAGCAAGCTGTATCCTGATCACCTTGGGTACATGTTGTCAGGTTTTGTGTTCACACAGTCATTAAGATAGTGTGAAACTGGTACAAGGCTAGACAAAGCTACAGAACAGTGGAACAGAATACAGCCCAGAAGGTGAAGGTAGGCTTTTCAATAAACAATTCTGGGTAATTTTGATCTAAAAACAAATTTGACTGTACTTCAACTCATAGACAAAAAAACAAAAAATCAATACCCAGTATATTGTAGCTCTAAAATGACAAATGAAGAACGCTAATAATTTTTAAAGATAATTAAAATATATATATTTTCATGATTGGGTTAGAAAAATAACTTTAAGAAGGCTTAAAATGCCCTAACCAATAAAACCAGATTCATTAGAGTAAAACTGAGAATTTACACTAATCAAAAACCACTATTGAGAGAAAAAATACTTGCAACACACTTAAGCAAAGGGTTCAAATTCAGCATATAAAAATAACTTCTCTACAAATCAATACAAAAAAGAGAGACAATTCATTAAAATTGAACAAGTGACTCAGACAGGCACCCCACAAGAGGATACGCAATGGCCATGAAAAAGTGCTCGGCCTGCCTGGTGATCAACGAAATATCAATTAAAACCAGAATGAGCTCAAATAAGAAAAACCAAACATACCAAACGACACGAATGTGGAGCAACCAGCACCGTCATATGCTGCTGGTGGACGTATAAACAGATGAAAATCCATTTGAAAAAGTGTTTAGCATCATCTGCTGACAGAATCCAGATATGCCCTATTACCAGCAATTCTATTTTCAGGTATACACCCAAAAGAAATGTCTTCCTGCATTTACCAAAAGGCATGTCCAAGGATGTTCAGAGCAATGTTTGTCATTAAAAGAAAAATCCTAGGGAAATTAAATGTAACAGAGTTTAACTGAGCAAAGGAGAATGGGAGAATCAGGCAGCCTCCTGGGCCAGAGCAGGCTGAGAGACCCCAGTGCAGCCTGGGCCAGAGCAGGCTGAGAGACCCCAGTGCAGCCCGGGCCAGAGCAGGCTGAGACCCCAGTGCAGCCCGGGCCAGAGCAGGCTGAGACCCCAGTGCAGCCCGGGCCAGAGCAGGCTGAGACCCCAGTGCAGCCTGGACCAGAGCAGGCTGAGACCCCAGTGCAGCCTGGGCCAGAGCAGGCTGAGAGACCCCAGTGCAGCCCGGGCCAGAGCAGGCTGAGACCCCAGTGCAGCCCGGGCCAGAGCAGGCTGAGACCCCAGTGCAGCCTGGGCCAGAGCAGGCTGAGAGACCCCAGTGCAGCCATGTGGCAGAAGAAGATTTATAGTCAGAAAAAGGAAAGTGACATACAGAAAACCAAAGTGAGGTACAGAAACAGCCAGATTGGTTACAGCTCAGCGCTTACCTTATTTTAACACAGTTTGAACAGCTGGCCCCCTTTGATTGCAAGCCAAAACTCAGTGATTGCCACAAGAATAGGCTACCATTTTCTACACTTCCATTTGGGTTATAGTTCACTACGTACATAGAAGCCTTTAGGGCCGGGCGCGGTGGCTCAAGCCTGTAATCCCAGCACTTTGGGAGGCCGAGACGGGCGGATCATGAGGTCAGGAGTTCGAGACCATCCTGGCTAACACGGTGAAACCCCGTCTCTACTAAAAAATACAAAAAACTAGCCGGGCGAGGTGGCGGGCGCCTGTAGTCCCGGCTACTCGGGAGGCTGAGGCAGGAGAATGGCGTAAAAACCCGGGAGGCAGAGCTTGCAGTGAGCTGAGATCCGGCCACTGCACTCCAGCCTGGGTGACACAGCGAGACTCCGTCTCAAAAAAAAAAAAAAAAAAAAAAAAAAAAAAAAAAAGAAGCCTTTAGGTTGAACTTAAAATACATAAGGAGGCAGCTTTAGACTTAACTTGATTTAGCATTATAAGAGCCACAAACTTTGAACAACATCAGTGTCCACCAGCATTAGAATTGGATAAATACACTGTGATACATTCATACAATGGAATACTATAGGGCAATGAAAATAAATGAACTATAGGTACACGCAGCAACATATATGATTCTCACAAGCATAATGTTAACAGAAAGAAGTCAGACATAAAATGAGTCCATTTATATTAAGTTCAAAAGCAGATGAAATTAGGCCAGGCACAGTGGCTCACATCTGTAATCCCAGCACTTTGGGAGGCTGAGGCAGGCGGATCACTGGAGGTCAGGAATTCAAGACCAGCCTGGCCAACATGGCGAAACCCCATCTCTAATAGAAATACAAATATATTAGCCAGACATGGTGGTGCACACCTGTAATCTCAGCTACTCGGGAGGCTGAGGCAGAAGAATTGCTTGAACCCAGAGGCAGAGGTTGCAGTGAGCTGAGTCGGCACCACTGTACTCCAGCCTGGACAACAGAGCAAGACTCCATCTTAAGAAAAGCAGATAAAACTAACCTATAGTGTTAGAAGTTAGGATAGTGGTTTTCTTTGAGGGAAAAGGAAACTGTAGCGATTGGAAGGGGGCAAGAAGGAACCTTCTGTTGTGCTAAAGATGCACTATTTATTGATCTACATCGTGGTTACCTGGGAGTGTTCACTTTGCTATAACTCAGAGCTATACACTCTTGTGTAATTTTCTCTATTTTTGTTATTTTTCTATAAAAACTGGTTTAAAAAAAAGTAGTGCTGCAGTTGGACTTCATAGATATTGTCTTATCTTTACAATAATTGTTTAAAACTATCATTACCCTCATTTTTAGAGACAAGGATGAAAATCCAAAGAAGTAAATTATCCTGCCCCATGTCACAGCTGGCACATGACAGAGCCAAAGCTTCAAACTCAAGTTGAGTTGATGCTCAAACCCATGAACCCTGCAGTAAAAGCAATGCCAAACTTAATTATGTCTTCAGGACTTCCCCGGTCCTACTTTCCCTTCCCTCTGAAATCGTTTTCTACATTCTCATCTCACGTTCTCACCCCTCATCAAGTGCTTCCCTTTATCTTGGGGGGAAAAGTGCTTCAGAGTTTACCTATTGCAACTTTGGGTTTAGTTATTTCTCAGAAATAAGCTGTTCTTTCTACAGAAAAAGAAAAAAATGTTATTTACAATTTCCCAACTGGTTTCTAAGGAGAGGGTGTTCTATTTGCTGAGCTAGTTGATGGCTATAAGCACACGAAAAGTGGACTGAGCGGAAGGAACTAAACTGCAAGTGAAAAGGTATGATGGAGCTGCTGGGGGAAAGGTGTGATGGGGCTGGTGGGGGAAAGGTGTGATGGGGCTGGTGGGGAAAGGTGTGATGGGGCTGGTGGGGAAAGGTGTGATGGGGCTGGTGGGGAAAGGTGTGATGGGGCTGGTGGGGGAAAGGTGTGGTGGGGCTGGTGGTGGAAAGGTGTGGTGGGGCTGGTGGTGGAAAGGTGTGATGGGGCTGCTGGGGGAAAGGTGTGGTGGGGCTGGTGGGGAAAGGTGTGATGGGGCTGGTGGTGGAAAGGTGTGATGGGGCTGCTGGGGGAAAGGTGTGGTAGGGCTGGTGGGGGAAAGGTGTGATGGGACTGGTGGGGAAAGGTGTGATGGGGCTGCTGGGGGAAAGGTGTGATGGGGCTGCTAGGGGAAAGGTGTGATGGGGCTGGTGGGGAAAGGTATGATGGGGCTGGTGGTGGAAAGGTATGATGGGGCTGGTGGTGGAAAGGTGTGGTGGGGCTGGTGGTGGAGGAGGCTGAAGCCAAGATGGTGGAGAGGCCGCTTGGTGGATGATCCAGAGAAAGACCACTTGGTGGCTGACAATAGACAGAGATTTGCAGAAGAGAAGAAAAACGAGGCCACCTGGAGAGAAATTATGAGAAAGACAATGACTATTGAAAGATGTTTGTAAAAATGTGGTATAGAATATGGCCTATCAACCTCATTCTAATCTTCCCAAAAGAGGTCTCAAAGTAGACTGAATGCCCTGGTTTTATTTTCTCTAAAACCCAGTCAAACCACTGAAATAACAACTCTTAAAATGAAAAAGTTTGTTCATGTACCTCCCAAAACCATTTACATATACACCATGCATTTTACCACACAAACTGTGGCTCAATGAATGGTAGCTGAATAAACCTCACCTGAACTTTCCAAGAATCCACGGACTAGAAGCATTTTTATTTGCTTGAAATTGCTTATGCCTCATAGCATAAAAAACACCATTCACTCCCTTCTTTGATTCCTATTTGAGGAATCAAAAGAACAGCATGAAACAACCAAGTGAGTTTTTGCAGATGAGTCCAGTGAGCCAGGATGGCCTCATATGCTCTACATTACTGTTCAGGTCCACTCACTTCAGATCCCATAATTTGTAATAACCTGCATAACTTTTTATTGACAAATCATAGTTGTATACCTTTATGGGGTATATGATGTGGTGTTTCGATACAGGCATACAATGTGGTACGATTAAATTAAGCTAATTAACATATGCATCACCTTTTTTGCCTCTAGTTTGTTATGGTGAGACATTTGAAATTTATTCTTAGTTATTTTGAAATACAGAATACATTATTTTGTACTATAATCACACTGGTGCTCAAAAGATCACAAAATCTGTTTCTCCTGTTTATCTAAAATGTTGTGTCCTTTGATCAATGACTCTCCATTCCCTCCGTCCCACATCCCCAGCCTCTGATAACCATCATTTTATTCTCTACTTCCATGAGTTCAACTTTATTAGAGTCCACATATAAGTGAGATCATGCAACATTTGTCTTTCTTGTGCCTGGCTTATTTCACATAGCATAAGGTCCTCCTGACATATCCACATTGGCACAAACGACAGAATTTCCCCCCGGCCTTTTAAGGCTGATTGGTATTCCATTGTGTATATATATCATAGTTTATCCATTTACCCATTGATGAATACTTACACTGATTTAATGTCTTGGCTATTATAAATAGTTCTGCAATGAACATGGGAGTGTAGTTATCCCTTTTACATATTGGTTTCAGTTCCTTTGGATATATGCCCAGAAGTGTGATTACTGGGTAATTTAGTAGTTCTATTTTTAGTTTTTCCAGGAACTTCCATACTATTTTCCATAATGGCCATACTAATTTATATTCCCACAAAAAAATGCTTCTGATCCCATGTAATTTCCTTGTTGGATCTTTAGATACTGGTATACTGGCAAAAAGATTTTAAAAAAAAGTTTAATCCATCACTCTTCAATTTGAGACTATCTTTATCTTCAAATTATAATTCCAACTCATAATTATTACATATAATTTATCAATACCGAGTATTAATAAGTTATGTGTATCTTTCAGCAATTCGTAATCTCACTACTGTCATCTGTAACATGAATGAGTTGAACTAAATGACCTAAGTTGTTTGCAGCTCTCAGTTTTTTATATTCTAAAAACTGAGACTCTGTATTTTAATCTCTTGCTTCCACTCTCCTGAGCCAAAGATCTTTACTAATATTTCCTTGAACACAATATGTGATTCTTGAGTCTCCAGTCCCCACTTTCCATTCCTCTCCTAAAAGTCAAGCTTTAGTTCCCATTTATGTTGGGAGAGTCAGTCTCCTCTCTACAGCTCCCAGCTATGTACGTATACTAAGCGGAAGCTTAGCACAATACACTTCACCTCTAGTTTCCCAGTGAACCTTTTTCTGCAACCCAGAACTGCAAGACATTTCTGGTCTTTAGTCTGTACAGCTTCCAATTTCTAGGCTATCACAATCCAATCACTCCATGTAAGTGATGATAGCATGCTATAGGGGTCTATGAAAGATAGTACAATGAACAAACCCATTCCCCAGACGGTAAAAGAGAAAGTCAGGATAATTTGTCTGGACACATAACTTTAAAGGAAAATCCACTGCTGACTAATGCAGCCCGCTAGCTATGAATGCAGGAATTAAAACGCAAATTATAGTAGGCCAATAAAGTAGTATGAGGTATTTACAGCTCTCTTTGACTGGTAAAGCAAGGATATCTGACTTACCGGGAAGGGTGGCAAACAGCTCTCATTTTATAATGAAGGAAATTCAAACGAGAAACAAACCAGAAAACAGGTGGATCTTTATTAAATTGAGGGATGGGTTATTTCTCTATTTAATCTAAAATACTCTAAATAGGGATGTTTCTGAATTGCTCCTAGGTTCTGAGGAAAGATGTATCTCCTGGGGATGCCGCATGTCTGGACAATTAGCTTACTTCCAATAACTACAATGTATTGTGCTAAATTCTCTTCTCTACAAAAGCTATGGTCCTCACACTCAGCAGGGCAGTACATCTGCCATTCCCCAGGCCCCGGCCAGCTCTGAGATGCTGCAGGTAGAGAGAAAAGCTTTTCCAGATGCACACTGACAGAGAAACCACATATGCACAATTCAATTCAGAAAGCATGAGTGTTTTTCTTCAAACTTGTTTCTTTCTCATTCTGTGAGCAATTCAGTCACCGACAGTTCCCTAAATGGTATCATTTTAATTCCAAAAGCATTAACCTCACTTCCCCTGAGGATTTTGAGATGTACATCATGACAATGTATTTTTAAAATTTCTTAATAGTGAGAAATTTCAGGCAGTCCTTCATAATACAAAATAGGAGATGGAGGCGAAAGGAAGCCCAGCTTTGGGTTGAGTGTTTGGAACAGGTTCTTCCTCTGAACCTCGAGCTGTCCACAGATAGCTGTGGGGTGGGGTGGAGGGTCTAAAATATATGCTAAATTCGGTGTCATGTTTTCTTCTGTGGCTTTCTATCACTGCTAGATTTTAAAGGAGTCCAAAAATATGAAGAAGAACTAACCCCGGTAAAACTGAGGGAAGGTGCCACAGGTCAGTCCAAATGTGTCCTTCACCCAGTCAAGCCCTGGCCCTGGGGAGAAAATCACCTGCAATAAAGCTAGCATGCTCGAGTCACTAGAGGCTTATGAGCACATCAGACTTCTAAAGAAAACAAATCACAAGAAGCAAATCCATACCATGTATTTGTCTTTGAAAAAATATGCCAGGGAAGGTATTTAGAAAAAAATACAAGATATATATGTATACATAAATATATATCTATATGTAAATAGATACTATATATTTAATTTACTGAATGTCAAGAAACTTGGAGTAGTTTTATAAGACACGCTCTTGGTGAAGATACTAAGAATTCTCATTCCTACCTCACATTGATTTATAAATTTAATACAATTCGAATAAAAATTTTGTTTTTCTAGAAGGATGAACATATGAGGAAACCCAAAAACATTTTTTAAAAGTATGCAAAAGAAATGGAACCGTCAGATTCTGAGATGTATTGTAATGCTACAATAAGATAGGGCATAATATACAAACATATCAAAGACAACAGAAAGCCCCCAACAGTCCTAAACAAATTTGGGGGAAATAAAAGTCTGCTATAGAACTAATTAGCAATTTAGAAAAAAAGTTGTCTTCCATCTCTAGCTCAGACTGTATACCAAATTAAATTTTTCATATGAAATGGAGTGATGGAAGGAGAGAAAAAAAGAAGTAGAAGGAAATCTTTCAAGAAATATGAAAACATTGGTAAACTTAGATTAGAAAGTCTTTAAGCTAAAAGAAGAATCAGAAATTATATAATGAAAGGATAGATTTGATTATGTAAATATTTAAAACTTCCACACAACACAAAATACAGTAAAATTAAAAACAAGTGATAAAAAGTAAAATAACAGTTTCAAAATGGTAATTCTCAGGGATAGGTATTTAGTAAGAAAAAACAATTATGGCAACATGGTAATATACATCAGAAACCTTAGAAAGGCGTATACTCTTATGTACAGCAATTCTACCTGTCAGCATTTATCCTAAGATAAAATACTTCTACACAAAGACTTACAGTACTATTATTTATAACACATCATGTATAACTGAAATAAATTTTTATAATTAGTAAAAATCATTTGAAGAGTTTAAATAAAAAAGTAGTCTATAATGATTCAAATTTTTATTTTTCAGTATTAAATTCACATAGGCCTATCATGTTTCAAAATATTGACAACAGTTTCTCTGAAATAGAATCATAGAAAGTTTCTTTTGCTTCATGACTTTTCTGTGTATCTTCAAGTTTTATTTTATTTTGTAATGTAGGGGAACATTTAAAACCCTATGAGAGATTTTCTGAGATCAGTAAACAAACCCTTCATATTAAGATGAAGCAGGAATCTACAGAGTAAGCCTCTGAATAATAGCCGTCATATTTCCTATGAACTGATTATACTATAAAATATAACCCTCCCACAGGATGATAAAAACGGAAGTTTGTCTTCGTGCCCTTGTACTGAAATCCCGTGTCGTGCGGTATGACAACACCAGCACGTGTGTGCAGATTCTTCTCCAGGAGGGCTTGAGAAGCCTGTCCGCCCAGGGCCTGCCGGGCACTCGTGGTGGCAGTGTAACTGTGCAGGAGATCTCCTGCGTGCGCCCAGGGCCTGCCGGGCACTCACGGTGGCAGTGTAACTGTGCAGGAGATCTCCTGCGTGCGCCCAGGGCCTGCCGGGCACTCGTGGTGGCAGTGTAACTGTGCAGGAGATCTCCTGCGTGCGCCCAGGGCCTGCCGGTCGCTCGTGGTGGCAGTGTAACTGTGCAGGAGATCTCCTGCGTGCGCCCAGGGCCTGCCGGTGGCTCGTGGTGGCAGTGTAACTGTGCAGGAGATCTCCTGCGTACCTCTCCAGGTGTGCGCCCTTTCTGGGCCCCACTGACAGGCCTGAAATGATAGGCTCAAGCGCTCCCGGTCTGCTGACTTCTCTCTGGGTTTGGCCAATGGGAATGACGGTGGGGGACCAGAGAGTGGGATGAGAAGAGATCAGGCTGTCTGCCCTCAGCATCCAGCCTGGCATGTCACTACGGACCGGCGGCACCTCCCGGCTGAGGGCTGCAGGTCCTGCCCAGCAGTTGTCTCCACACCACTCAGCCTCCCTCTTAAGTTCTAGCTTCCGATAGCCACTCCTACTCTTGCCCCTTCAGGCCTGGGTGTGGTAAAAGCTTGTTCTTGGTACTAGCCCCAGAGTAGCGCTCTCTTACTGCTTTTCCTAAACCCGGTCTGTACCTTTGTGACAGGTCTCTAATAAACTCTCCTCAAATCACTCCATTTGAGTGCCAGCTGATTCCTGATTCGTACGACCCTCATTCATACAGTCATATACATAATTACCCTAGAGAAAACAAAGTTAAGTGCATTTGGACTAAACAAAGCAAAAGGAAAAAAGTGACCTAACGTTGTTTAGGAAATTTTCCATTCAAGTTTGGGTTAAACAGAAGTTCAGCCCTATGCTACTTCTGTGCTTCAATTACCTAGAACATCCTTATGCTTTCTTTACTGCTGTGTCTGAATTGCTCTGCTTAGAGGAAACAATCATTTTCCACCCTTGTGCTATTCACTTTTATACAATTATGATTTTTGGAAAATCAAATGTGGGCAAGAAGACTTAAATCACTATCCATATTTTCATCAAGGATATGAGTTTTCATCCTGGAAGTCAAACACCACAGAAAGAAAATGCTGTGAAGTAACCAATGCCCTGCAGAGTCATAAGCAGCAACTGTGTAAATGAAAGCTAGAAATGATCTCAAGATTCCACTGCCAGTGTGTTCTCAATCACTGGAGTAATCTGATATTATGGGAAAACCTACCGAACCACCCAACTTTGATCTGTTCATATCTATCAATGAACAGGAATGGAAAAAAGCACTATAACCGGATAGATAGATAGACCTTAATACACACACACCTAATAAAAACAACAACTATAAGCCATGTATAGGTAATCTCTAAATATCAGGAAGAAGGCAAAGAGGTTTCAGGGATATATACACACATATGCAATTCTTAATATCTTATATACCCATCCTCTAATGCTTTGGTGTCATTTTACAGTTCATGTGAAACTTTCACTTAAATAGTAACCATATCTAGATACCCATTTCATTTAAATAAATTCAAGTAAAGTTCCTAAGCAGGTTTCCAGAGAGTTAGGTTGCTTTAAAGTTGGCCATGCATTAAATAAAGCTTTGTCTCACAAAAGTGAACGAGTAACCGATATGGTATCTGTACATTCACTCTGCACAAGGTTCCTTTATCTCCAAAGCATTACTCAAAGACAAACACGAAATCAGATTACAGCTCTAGAGAACTATGCTCTGCCTCTTCTAGCAACACTGCCAGCTCACAAAATTGTATGAGGACCAACCACCGGCTTCCTGAGGGATTTGCAATCTGCCTTCTCCATCAGGTCCCCCAAGGTTCTCCTGCTTCACACACATGCCCCCTTTCATTCATTCCACTGCATTCACTTTCAGCTTTCAGAGAGGCTCGTTAACAATAAGCGTGCAAAGGTTCACTTTAACAGCAAAACCAAAAAGAGAGCCTTCAGCATTACATTTTATAATGAAACAAAACCCCAGATTTTGAGAGTCAACTAAGCTAGAACTAAAAGCCATTGCAGGAAGAGATTCATTCTTGGGTCCCTAGCTTCTTTTCACATTACCTGCTTCAGTGTACTTCAGTCCCACTTTTTCTTCTGTGTCTTTTGTTTTTGGGGGTGGCCAGACAGCTTGAAGTCTGCCAGGAGTCCTGTCATCCTGCTCAGTCGGGCTATGGTCAGCCTGTGGAAAGAGCAGGCAAATAAGAAGTGAAATGTAGTCATAGCCAATTAATTCCTGAAAAATGACATGCTAACCCTAATTCTGAAGTTAATTTTAATGGCCAGTTGCACATTGCTCTCATTCACTGTAACTGAGATATCTTTCCATAGTGTGACCCTTTTCCAGAAGTATAACATGATCAGTTGAGGTGAAAATTTAAAACAACGAAAAAAACCTCGAGGCTAAGTATGTATCACACAACCCTTAAAAGATGATTTTTATTAATTTCAAAAAGCACAAATATATTTTGACCTGAAGATACAGACATAAAGGTACTACACCAAAGTACATTTATAGGAATGTTTACAAATGTATCCCAGACTCCAGGATTATTTAACATAAAAACTAACTTCATGAACATCAGTGGTAGACCAAGACACACTTTTTCAAACATTCCACACTGCTAAATTTGCTTTTATTCCTATGAACGAATGAATGAGATTACCTTCATATTCCAGTCATTTTTATATGGGTTGATTTTTACAACTAGGAGAATGCTACATTGTGCTCGGTTTTTTAACTGCAATCTGAGAAATTTTGCCAAAGACTTTCATTTTTAACATTCTAACTGAATATTTTAAATATATAAAAGGAACAATAATCATACACTGAACTGATATTAAGCAAGAAATTCTATTTATTGTTCTTATGATCGTTTAAGATCTACTGGACAGGTACTCGCTCATCTTTAGAAATTACCTGAGTTAGTTTTCTTTGAGTAATAACAGCTTCCATTAATTAGATGCTTCTCATGCACTGCCTTTGTTTAATTCTCGTAACAACCATATACCCATTTTATTTTCCTCATTTTGCACATGAGGAGATTGAGGCTTGGAGATTATTAAGGTTACCCAGCCAGTAAATGGCAGAAGTAGAATAGAAACCCAGGTCTCATTCTAAATCCAGCGCTCAATCTGGAAGCCTTCCATTCGATGTGGAACACTCTAATCACACCACGAACACCCATTCTGCCAAATGGTAGACTTTCAAAGGAATGATAGAGTTTCTGCGGAGGTATAATTAAGTGGTGAGGAAACCCTGTCAACTTGGGCTATACTTCCATCTTGCATCACTTCCTCATGCTACTTAGTTTTATCAGTGCATTTACCATCAACATTTAAACTCACGGTGACAGTTACCCTTTTCCTACCTGCACATCTTTATGTATATCCCTCTTGTAATATTCCAGATAAAAATCAGGAAGCATGAAAAGCACCTCCGGCTAACTCCGTACTCCTTACAGGACAACATAATTTGACTATAATCCTTTTCCACCTAAAAGAATCACTAACAGGCAACTAGGATTCACTTTGGGAGGAAACCTGGAAAGAAATACAGCCGCACCATATTTTATATTAAAATGCAAAACCCAATTCTACGTACACTTTTGGAATCAGAGGGGCCATCCGCTGGCTTTGACTTGGAACGTTCAAACACAGCTCTTAGCGACTCCTTCTCATGTCTCATCTTGCGCTTGAGAGCTTCCAGCTCAGAGGTGTCGGCTGTGGTTCCCTTTCTGGGGGGCCGGATGAATAAGGCTTTAAAAGCCTCCAGGGCCGTCTCTGGCGGCTTTGGCTTGACCTCACCACCCTGGGTTGGGGCTACTCCAGGGTCGCTCTGGCTCTCTTGATCCGCGTTGCAGCCCATCTCTTCTCTCCTGGGCGACTCAGGGTCTGCTCCCTTCGGTTCAGTTTTGGGTATGTCAATGTTGAGCAGCAGAGAGAGCTGCTCTAGGAGAGTGGGAGTGGCCTTCGGCTCAGCTGCTTTCTCCTCACTCTTCACTGTCTGTGGCCCTGCCTGCACTAAGGACTTCTGCACAGGCTGGGTCAATCTGAGCAAAGCTAAGTCACCATCCTTCGGTTTAATTTCAGTGATGGTCTCTCCCCCCTCAGCGGTAGCCCCCTTCTTCAGCACACGAAGCCCACTGAAAAAAGCTGGAAGTTGGAATGACTTCTCTCCAGAGGTTTCTTTTTTAGAAGAGGCACTCTCAGTGACACCAACACTCGAATTCTGGCTTGTTACTGCAGGTAGGACTCGGGACCCTTCTTCTCCCACCTGGCCCTGGCTGGGGCGATACTCTGTCTGAAGACCACCATTGCCAGCTTCTAGTCTGCTGCTTATCTCAGGTGGAATCCTCTGAGGATCTTCTGCACAGAGCTCTGCACCATTCATCTCCCCAGTGACAGTATCTTCCCTGAAACCTCCTGGGTTTTCCTGGGACTCCTGAGATGGCTCAGATAAAACAACACTAGGGGACTTTGGGCCATGGGTGCTGCTTCCCTCCTCTGGCTCCTGGCCACCATCATCGGAGTCGGAATCACTGGTGGTGTGCACGAGGGTCCCGCGAACACAAAGGACATCGTCCTTTGTCCCTTTCCAAGTAGAGAGGGGAAGCAGCTCTTGAGCAAGGAGAGATGTCCCTGCTTCTTTTCTCTGACTTCCCTCTGATTCTGTCTCCACCCTTGCAGTTTTCTCATCATTTCCGAGGTCAGGTGAAACCTGAGACTCTGCTTCCCGAGGATCCAAGCCATTGCTGGGATCATCCCGCTGAGATGTGGGATCCGCGTCTAAACTGTGGAATGCTTTCAGCACAGCATCTTTCTCTTCTGGATTCACAGATTCCAGCTTACTCGTAAACCCAAACAGGGATTTCATAGAGAACTTACTCAGGATCGACTGAGCCACTTCAAGTCCGGCTTCAGGTTTTGTGGGTTCTAAGACATCACTGCCAGCCAGGGAATTATCAACGTTCTCCATGTCTCAGTAATGCCCTTGGTGGAAGTTCTGACTTGTGTTACCTTCTCCCGCTCTCTCAGTTTATCCACTCCATCTGCTCTTAATTCACAGGACAGAGAGCAATGGGAACCGGGAGTTAGGCTGTCAGCCGCACAGCAAACACACTTGGTCTCTTTCAAGTCACTGCGCCCTCCTTCCGGTTTGTGCGATGATGGTACGCCAGGGCAACTGGGAAAAGTCCGTGGAGTCTCAGCCCAGAAGCAGCCGAGACCGTGCACCTTACTACACACGGACCCGGGACGCTGCTCTTCTGAAACTTCCGTATTTATTCCCGGGGACAAAAGCCTTTTTGTCATAGGGAAAGTCAGCCTGCCCTGTAATCCCAGCCCAGGACTTCACGAGGAGCTCCGCCCCAGGCCGGCAGTTCTCCTGGTGGCATTCAACTTCCTCATTGGTGAGCAAGTGAAGGCTTCTGAAAGTGCTGAGCCGGCAGGCTGATTCTGAAGGAACTTAAGCCACTGCCCGGAGAAGTCTAAGGGAATCAGAAGTGAATCAGCAGAAAATGACTGAAATACTTCTGACACAGGCCTTCTTTTTCATCTGGATTATGATCAGAGAGGCCTGGGGCATCCAGGCCAAAAAACTAGCATACACCCAGATCAGCAGCCACTTACAATGCACCAATCAAGGAAACGAATTAAAGAAAGCAATAGATCATCTCAAAAGTGCCTAGAACTCTCAAAGCAGTTAATTTACTGCCCTTTAAGCTTTTTTTTTTTTTTTTTTAAGTGCTTTCTTCCGCTTCCCTGCAGGTTTCATCTGGAATGCAGATTTTAGCTGCTAAAGCCCGTGAGGGAAAACCCACACGACTGGTTTCAGATGACTGCTGTTTTAGCTCTGCCCTGGCTGTGTCAGTGCTCTACAAACAGGTACTAGGCAAGCACGCCCACCACACCCAGCGTCCACCAGCAACACGGTGGCAAAGTAAACAGCCCCGGCTCGGCAGGAATGATTACCCTCTACACTCCCTGTGTCAACCGCAGGCTTCTTTCTGCTCAGCAGCTGTGACTTCCCGGCTTCCTTAGAAACCCGGACAGCAGCAGGACACCCCTTTCCCCTTTGGTGTCCCAGCCAACTAAATGAAACCTGGCATGACACAGTGTAACACACAACCGACCCTATTAGACAAAACAATGCAAAGATCCCCAAGGATCCGCACCCCCCTAAAGGGCAAAACATGTGAAAAGTCTCTATCAGTCAGATCTCTATCACAGACCCAATTTGCCCAAACAAAAACAGGACAGACAAAACAACCTCCAAACATCAGCCCAGAGTAGTTTCTACCACGCTATTCATATGCTGGGAAGCTGGCAACAAAGGATGGGGGTAAAAACTGCAGCCCTGTTTCCTAGCTGCATAGCTGCCTCTTGGGACAGCTGCCTGTCTACCTGAAGGGCTCAGCGTTTTTCAAATCCAGTCCCACTCAGCAGGCATGCAATCAGTGCCTGGGATGGACAGGACACTGTTCTGGATGGAGAGGCAAGTCAAACTGGCTTAACAGTAATTGCCATCTCTCTTTGAGCAAAGGTCCAAGACGACTGCGGTCAAGTGTTAAACACAAACAGTAATTCCTTCTGCAAAATGGAAATGGTAGCCATAAGGAAAACGACCGTCTTGCTTTATCTGCAAGAAGGGGTGGCTACATGTCACATATCGATAACGTGAGCTATGTTCTTCAGTACTAAAAACAATCTAAGTATTAATACTGAGAAATTCTGATTCAAAAACACATTCCTAGCAACGTATTCAAAAGGAACGCTCACACAGATAAAAACATATCATTGCATCCCACCAACCACCAAGAGAAAGTAAAACACTTTCTAAATCTTGATTTGATCTTGTGTTTTAAACAGGTACTTCTCTGTTTGCTCCTGATCATAGTATTTTTGGGGATTATTAACTGAGGCACACTTAATCAAAAAGCCATCGGGACACTGCAGAAAAATTCAATGGTGTCTTTTAAGTCTCAGAACAAGCTTCTTGTCTAGAGGAAATACCCATTGATTAAAATCAGACATCTGCTTCTTCAAGACTGTGGAAAGAAGAAATCATCACAACAACAGATCATAAGATCAGTCTTTTTTTTTTTTTTTTTTTTTTTGAGACAGAGTTTCGCTCTTCCTGCCCAGGCTCTAGTGCAATGGTGCGATCTCTGCTCATCGCAACCCCTGCCTCGCAGGTTCAAGTGATTCTTCTGCCTCAGCCTCCCAAGTAGCTGGGATTACAGGCATGTGCCACCACACCCGGCTAATTTTGTATTTTTAGCACAGACAGGGTTTCTCCATGTTGGTCAGGCTGGTCTCGAACTCCCAGCCTCAGGTGATCCATCCACCTGGGCCTCCCAAAGTGCTAGGATTACAGGCATGAGCCACTGCATCTGGCCTAAGATCAGTCTTCTTACGAGCAATGCAGATCATCCAATTCTCACATGGCAGGGGGCAGTGGGAGATTGCACGTACTTGGTCTTTTTGTTTTTATGAACTGAAAAGACTCAATTTTCTCAGACATAACTAATTCTTGATTTCTGGAATAAGCTTCCAGGCCCCTCTATAGATTTGGGCAAAATATAACAGATGCCGGAAGGGGCTATTGACCCTTCTGCACCATGGCATGGAGCAGAATTATAATGTTTCAGTATCCCCTCAATACTCACAGATGCCAACACAATTCCATGGAAAGTGGGTCAAGTCTTTGGTCCCAGGAGATTATTTGATTTCCTCCCCTTGGCTCTAGGTAAGTAAGGTATTATTAGGCTCATTTTTAAAGGTAAGCAACCATAGCTAGAGAAGGTAACTTGCCAAACCTACACAGCCAGTAAGTGGAGAATAACATCATCTAATATTTAAGGGCTGACCACGTGCCAAGCACAGTTTTAGGTGCTCCACACATATTAACTCATTTAATACAGATAACAACCATATTGTGAATTGTTATTATTATTCTTTTTCCTGCTAGAAAACTGAGGCACAGAAAGATTAAATGGCTTGCCAGTCCACAGGAACGGTGGATGGTGGAAGTATAATTTGAATCCATGCAGTCAGGCTCCAGCATCCACACTCTCAACCACTCTTCGCAAGCCCAGAGCTCCACTTTCTTCCCTAATAGAAGACCACACACAGCTAAGTCTTGAGGTGCAAAGGTTTCAGCCCAGTTCATCAGTGGTCTTTAACTGGGATGTGAGGCATACTTTATCCTCTTCAATGACACAGAAGACGAAATTCACCAAAAATAAATAAATAAATAAATAAATAAATGAAACAACCTTATACTGAGGATGACCATTCTTTTCTTTTGCATAACTTGGGGGAAAATTTACAAGTTTTCTTAAAAAAAAAAAAATAGAGGAAGAGCGAGAAAAGAAAAATCAAGCCTATCTACCTACCACAGAAGAGACACAGAATCCTCTGGGCTCAAACATATCAAGGTTTTCCAGTTTGCCCCTACCATTCTCCTTCATTTATGAAGCATGACTTCGATTAAAAAGACTTCTTCATCCAATGTCATTAACGAACACCAACAATGAATGAGGCTGTGAGGACATAAGAATGAAGACACCCTTGCCTTCCACCTCCATGAAATGTGCAGTTAAGTTGGAGATATCTATTCGGAAAGAGGAGACTCTCTGTTTATAGACTGTAACCAAGGAATTTATCCCCCAGGTTCAGTCTAATAGTAATAGCTGGACCTAAAACAATTCTGAATGAAAGCCATCAGTGACCATCTAAATATGAACACGAGTAAGAGGAGCACTGTAATTCAAAGAGATCTTTTGAACACTCTTTCAAGTCACTGGTTCTCATGACCATAAGAAATGTTACCACTGCTGGTCACTCAGGGAATAAGAGTGCTTCAGGTTATAATATTCAAATAAGCAACCTACAAATTCAATCTAAATTGGTCTTGAAAAATGAATCTCTTTAAAGCTTTAACATTTTCAGGGAGGGAAATAATCACTTTTCTTGGACATTATCTCAATATCTAATTATGTGCTGAAATAAGCACTTACTACACAAAACCAATGGAAGCAAAGGCTTTCGTTCTTTAAAACCTGCTACTACCTCAACTGACTCTCTTTTGTCCTAACCTCAACGCACATTAACTCTCTAACGGCCACATCTGTGCAAAAATGATTTTCACCAAAAAAACACACACACACACAAACAAAAAAGCAACCTTATACTGAGGATGACCATTCTTTTCTTCTGTGTAACATGGGGAAAAATCTACAAAAAATAATCTGTACCAGATTAAAAGTGATCCACCTCAGACAACACAGGTTTGAACTGTATGGGTTCACCTGTATTTTCAACCAAAAGAAGATGGAAAATGCAGTCTTCATGGGAGGTGAAACCTGCATAGATGAAGGGTTAACTTTTCAACTTTTTCTGTAAGTGGATTCCCAGAGCCTACTGTGGGACTTAGGTATGAGAGGATTTGGGTATATGGGTGATCAATCTTCCAAGTAGATGGAGGGACAACTCTAAGTCAAAGGACACATGAAAAATAGATAGCATTTGACCGACATGATATTCCGTTATAACTCTTCGTTAAAAACAATCAGTACCTAGCTACTTAAAAATGTGAGCATAGTACTTTTGCAGAATTTACTAGCAGTGAATTCTTCACGTTTCTCCCATCTCACCGTCCTCTCAGCTGTACAAAGATTGAAGCTGGAGCCAGTTGTACCTCATGGCAAAAAGAATATCAGTCTAGGCTGGGTACAGAAGCTCACACCTGTAATCTCAGCACTTTGGGAGGCCGAGGCAGGCGGACTACCTGAGGTCAGGAGTTGAAGACCAGCCTGGCCAACACGGCGAAATCTTGTCTCTACTAAAACTATAAAAATTAGACAGGCATGGTGGTGGGCACCTGTAATCCCATCTACTTGGGAGGCTGAGGGAGGAGAATCACTGGAACCCATGAGGTGGAGATTGCAGAGAGCCGAGATGCATCCCCCTGCACTCCAGCCTGGGCAACAGAGCAAGACTCCATCTTCAAAAAAAAAAAAACAGAACATCAGTCTAATAAGTGGATACCTAGTGAGATAAGAACAATTGCAACAAAAGGCACATTATCTCCTACAGGCAGTAGAGCTCAGCTCCTTGACTTTCCTAGTATTAGGAAATCAGCAATAAAAATTTTTTAATATCATTTTGCAAAAATTGGACACTGTGTGGAAGAAACTTCCTAAGGGCCCCCTTATTCTTCGTAGCACTTCTCGTGATTATTCAGTTTGGATAATTCACCCCCACATTCTCATCAGACTTCAGAAAGGTAAGGTGAAAGTAAAGTAAACAGGATCGCATTTCACTCTTAAGCTACTTAATTGTCATGATTCTCCTCGTCCAACTTATTTCAAGTTCTGGGCCTGATTTTAATGGCAAATCGCTTCTAGCTTCCCAAAGTAGTTCAAATAGCTTCACGTGAAAACTGTTTGAAACAAAAAGTAGAAAGGAGTTAAACTTAGTAAGGGTAAATAAGAGTGGGGAAACTATTTCTGCAGGTGAAAAAAGTTAAGAGCAATGGACTGGGAAAAATAAGTTCTGAATAAAGATATGGGTGGGTTAATGGGTGAAGACCTGGTTTTTTGGTTCAGGAAGTGTGTTTTAATTCAACAAATGGCATCTTGGACAAAAGGGGAGAGCTGAGAAAATTGTAACATCACAAGGAGTCAAAAAATGTCTGTAAAATGAGGTGTCGTAGAAAAGAAGTACAAGAGTATGGAATAATTTGGGTAGAATCAAGTTGCTGGAAGGTTGAATGGGACCTCAGAAATATTAGAAATTATCTAGCTTGGCTTTAGTTATTTATTTTTTGAGACAGGGTCTCGCTCTGTTGCCCAGGCTGAAGTACAGTGGCACAATCACTGCTCACGCAGCCTTGACCTCCCTTGCTCAAATGATTCTCCCACCGCAGCCTCCTGAGCACCTGGGATTATAGGTGAGTGTCACCACGCCCGGCTAATTTTTGTATTTTTTATAGAGACGGGGTTTCACCATGTTGCCCAGGCTGGTCTCAAACTCCTGGCTTCAAGTAATCTGCCTGCCTTGGCCCCACAATGTACTGGGACTACAGGCGTTAGCCACTGCTCCCGGCCTGGCTTGACCTTTTGTTTTAAAGGCGAAGACATTTGAGGTCAATGGAAGCTAAACAACCGGTACCAACCAGTTCATACTGCTCAAGTGCAGCACCCAGATGGGAAAAAAGGCATCCCATCTCCGGTTCACCCACATCACATCACCCTGCTGCTATGCTGTGGGGTCTTACCTTCTTCCTCAACAGCATCTTCGTTATGCTCATTTTCTGCATCTCTCAAATGGAGACAACACCTTGCTTCTCCCTAATTCACAGGAATGTAAGGCCAAACGAAAGACAAAGCCAGACATACCCTTAAACTTCTAGTTTTGTAGCACTTTCCCTGCCTTCATGCTGTGGCGTTCCTCTGCCAAAGCAAAGCTTACAACAGCCTCTCCGGGTCACCCCATCAGAAGCCTGCAACTGTTTTTACTAATTGGTTAAAAGACAACAGGCAGCACCTGCCTCTTGCAAGGACCCATCCCAGTGATTAAGGTCTTTTTTTCTGTTGAAAATAAAGTATTTCTGAGACTGGTTCCACTGGGCAGTATCAAAGCTTCTGTGGAAATGGATTGAATATTGATAACAAACTAGAAGAATCTAAAAGGAAAGGAGAAAGGTTGGGACATCTTGCGAAGCTTGAAGAAAGGAAGACAGCAGGGGGTATGTAATCTTATGATGATCAAGAAACATGGGCAGTGTGCAGAATTAAGAACAGGCCCTCGGCCGGGTGCAGTGGCTCACGCTTGTAATCCTAGCACTTTGGGAGGCCAAAGCAGGCGGATGACTTGAGGCTAGGAGTTCAAAACCACCCTGGTCAACGTGGCGAAACTCCATCTCTACTAAAAATTCAAAAAATTAGTCAGGCATGGTGGTGGTGTGTGCCTGTAGTCCCAGTTACTCAGGAGGCTGAGGCAGGAGAATCGCTTGAACCTGGAAGGTGGAGGTTGCAGTGAGCCGAGATGGCACTACTGCACTCCAGCCTGGGTAATAGAGCAAGACTCCATCTCAACAACAACAACAACAACAACAACAACAACAACAAAGAACAGGCCTTGAGTCCTGGGCTCACACCATGCTCCACTCCTACAAGAGGCTTAACCTGGGGCAAATTATATATAAGCTCCCTGTGCTGCAGCTCCCTCACCTGGAAACTGGTAAGAACAGTTCCTGGTTCATGAATTGCTATGAGGCATACACTATTATATGTTTGGCCCTCATCAATGACCTGCAGTAAGTAGGATATGTTTTCCTAGGAAAAGAACAGCTTCCTTAGGGACATGAACCATCATCTAACAGACTTTTTTGGCATTCTCATTATAAAACAAGTAGTTACTGATGAACTAACAGCCCAAGCAGGAAGTTTTCTTCTCCCAACTCCGATACATGCACTTGGGCAGAAGGGCTACGTACAACACACCTCCGCACGCCCCAGCCGCAACCATGCCACAAGGACCCTGAGCTCCAAAGAAAATTCTTCCAAGGGATCCCTTTGGGTGTTTCAGGGCCAGTGTTTTCTGGATTGGATTCTTCCATCTGTGTCACCTGAAGAGAGTAATTAAACTTTCCTCAAGCGGCCACTGCATAAGGTGACAAAGTGTGCCCTGTTCTTTACTTTGTTTCCCAAGCTCCAACGTGATTTTTAAACCAACTCAGTTATTTGACAGAAAAAAAAAAATCCATGAATGTGGTTTCCTCCATCTTTTTCTCATGAGAAAAAGCATGCTGAAAATGACACTAGGTGCCTTAGCACTGAGATTTTCCGTCCTTTGGGGAAGGACTGTTTGGAAACAGTAAGCCTGGGTCCTCAGTAGCACAGCACTAGACATTTTATTTATTTATTTACGTTTGGTTTTGGGTCAATTCATTAGACTTCAAAGGTGCTGCTTCATTACAAATGAAATAAAAGATTGGACCCACATGAAAATCAAGTTTGAAATAGTTATTATGTTACTGGTTAGAATCCTACTCCCAAATATTTCTAAGACTCGGTTGTTCCACCAACCAGTGTCAAAGGTCCCCTAGAAATGGATTTAATATCAATGACAAAGTAAAATAATGTAAAAGGGGAAAGAAAGGCTGTGACTTCTGAAGCTGGGGTGGGCGGGATGAGGGTTGGTGGGTAGCAGTCTTTAAAGTACAGAATTTCCTGGGATGTGTTTCAGAAGAGTTTTGAGCTTCTCCAAAGTGAAGGCATAATATTGGTGTTCCGTATGGCTAATGACAGCAGAAGGCATGGAGTCTATGGAGAAAGCATTTCACTGTGACTAAGTTGCTCCTGATAAAAGATGAGGACCTGGAATTTATTAGACTACTAATGCCTGTTGCTGCCTACACTCCCTTCTTCCCGTGCAGTAAAACGAGGCAGTTCATGGCTACCGCTATAACTTTTTCTTTTCCTTCTTTCATTTTTTAAAGTCAAAGTTATCTTGAGAATATTAGTTCAAACTCCAAAGATCCAAGTATCATTTAAAAATATTTTTAAAGAGGACAATAGAAAATCTAGGGAAGGTGAGGATTTACCTAAAAGAAAATGAAGATGGATGAGAGGAGCACGCATGCTGTTCCAAGTAGGCAGAATGCTGGGTTATTTATGCAAGTTTTCTTGCACCCTAATCCTCTCCATAACTCTATGAGAAAGATGCCATTAATTGCATTTGACAGATTATTACTGTCCAATGAAAGTTTCTGCCATAAAGCCAACATTTGCACTGGATCCACCTGATTCTAAATGTTTGTTCATGACAATAAATCAAAAAAACTATTTTATAATAGTTTTCTTTCCCACTGAAACATAGGAAGGGAGGCAAAATAGATCACCTGGTTACCCAGAACCACATGGCTGCTGAAATTAGAAGTTTACAGAGGGTAGAAAGGTCGCAAATGAATCCTGAATCAGTAATGATTCTTTGACCCTAATGTCCACATGATTAATTCAGACATTTAAAGAGAAAACTGTTGAAACAAATGTCAATGCACTAAAATTACAAAGGAGAAAGTAAGTCAGGCATTGCCACAGCTATGATCCAATTCTTTTTTTGAGACGGAGTCTTGCTCTGTCGCCCAGGCTGGAGTGCAGTGGGGCAATCTCAGTTCACTGCAACCTCTGCCTCCCAGGGCACAAGCCATCTTCCCACCTCAGCCCCCTGAGTAGTTGGGACCACACGTGCATGACACCACACCTGGCTAATTTTTGTTCTATTTTATTTTCTAGAGATAGGAATTCTCTATGTTGCTCAGGCTGGTTTCAAACTCCTGGGCTCAAGTGATCCACCTGCCTTGGCCTCCTAAAGCATTGGGATTATAGGTGTGAGCCACTGTGCCCGGCCCATCCAATTATTAAACAGTTAAAGAGACAGCAGAGAAAAAGTAGAGGCAACAAGGCTGTGTCTTTGAAGAGGGATGTATTGGGGTTTAGCATGAGATATTACTAGTCACAAACTAGCCTTGTCAGTTGAGGTAGGTGCTTTAACATCTCTAAGATAGCATCCACGTGTAAAATGAGAAAAATAATACTTAACTCATCGAATAGTTCAATAATTAAATGTGCTGATATTCTTAACCCAGTGCTTGCTTGATTCCCCAGATGCTAAATAAATGTGACCATCATTATTATGGAGCACATGCAGGTGGTGGGGAGGAACCACGTTTCCACGGTTTTGAAATGTATTCACTATTGCCTCCGTGTGGTACACCATTTTAATTGGAGATTTAAATAAAACAAGTATATATAGGACTACTGTCATTTTCAACACTTTAAAAAGCCTCATGAAATATTCTGAAGAAATGCTATAACAGTTCCTAGAATCAAAGTCACATACTTTCCATAGCTGGAGAAGGAAAGTTTACGATGTTCATGTGCAAGACACTAGTGGCTGCAATCCTTAATGCAATTTAGAAATAATGATAGTAATACATTGGAATTGCTTAAGTAAAATCTGTAAAATCCAAAAGGCAACAGAAAAGCAACTGGGCCATAAAAATCAGAACTTTATGTTAATATAGGGGTATTCACAGTCAGTATGCAAAGGCTACTGCATTTCAAATTCTAAATAGCTCATATGGGATTGTAATTTTAACTACAAATTCCCACCTTCATCCTGGAGAGAGAGAAGAAGAAAATGCTTTTCTGAAAGACATGCACGGAGCACAAATGATGTACGTAGTAAGAGGCCAAGGTTGGAAGACACCATGTGAGGCTCACAGCACTCTAAGTTTAGTGAATGCAGACAGAAATTTAAGCTTTTCAGACAGAAAAATGAGGGTAAAAACTTGGAACACATCCAGAGGGGGCAAAAAACAATCATGTGAATTTTAGAGAAAATCAAGTATTTTAGTGGCAATATTCCAATTCACTTAAATACAATTCTTAGACAAATTCTTCATCATTTTATTTAAAATTCAGTTCTATTCTGTGACCTCTCTGGCTTTGAAAGTATAATACAGAGTTTTCTCTGTATATACCCTCGAGTCCAAATTTTATATGAACAGCTATGATATTTCTCATCAGAATAGGAGAACAAGAAGTAAGAATGTGTGTTATAAAGATCAAAGAAAAGCAAATTTCACAGTTCCATTAAGCATTAAGGTGATGCAATAATTTATCCAAGCTTATTATTCTTTTTATTTTATAAAGAAACCTGAGGCTGGGTGCGGTGGCTCATGCCTATAATCCCAGCACGTTGGGAGGCTGAGGAGGGAGGATCACCTGAGATCAGGAGTTCAAGACCAACCTGGCCAACATGGTGAAACCCTGTCTCTACTAAAAATACAAAAATTAGCCAGGCATGGTGGCGCCCGCCTGTGATACCAGCTACTCGGGAGGCTGAGGCAGGAGAATCACTTGAACCTGCCAAGCGGAGGCTGGAATGAGCTGAGATCGTGCCACTGCACTCCAGCCTGGGTCACAGAGTGAGACTCCATCTCAAAAAAGAAAGCTGAGCTGAACTGTTACCAGATTTGCCATTATTTTTCAATTGGTAGAGAAGTGTGAGAACTGGTTTAAGAATTTGTGATTAGCGGAAAACAGAAATTCTATTTAAACCTAACAATCCTTCACACTAATTTCCAAATTTGCACTAATTTGAGAGATAATTGGTTAACTTGCATGTGCATTAGGAAATAAATCAGATTACTTTTTTTGCAACTGCTTTATCATGACTTAAAGTGATGAAGAATTTGTAGAAAACAAAACAAAATGATTTTCCAAATTGATCAATAACTCATCCCTTCCAACTGTTCTTTTCATCTGGATAATTTCTTGATGACTTATCATACCACCAACCGACACATGATCCCTGTCTCTCATTCTTTTTCTCTTTCACACACATACACACAGACATGTACTCACACATACACAAACGAACACACTCCGTCAGGAAACAAGCTACTTTGGTATTTCTAAATTCACTTCACTTGCAAGTACAAGTCACATTGTCAAGAATATTCTCATGATTTGGTCAAGCCATTCCTAGCGCCTGTAGCTTTAAGTGGTAGACTCTTTCACCGGCTTCCACGAAAACAATACAAAAATGCGGCCCTCTCCATGTAAGCAAAGACACACAACACAGAGCAATCTGCGCATTTATTGATGTTGAATCTAATTTACGCTGTCAAATTTGTTATTTAGGAGTGAAGGAAGGTGGAAGGACTGAAATCTGCTGGTGTTCCTGTAACTGAGTGCCTATATTTTAAAGTTTTATTTTTTTTTCTTTGTGTTAACCACTAGACACACCCTCACACTGCTAGCTCATTTAATTATATGTTTGCTTAAAAGTTCCAGAGACTGGGCTGGGTGCGGTGGCTCATGCCTGTAATCCCAGAATGTTGAGAGGCCGAGGCGGGCGGATCACAAGGTCAGGAGATCGGACCATCCTGGCTAACACGGTGAAACCTTGTCTCTACTAAAAAAAATACAAAAAATTAGCCGGGCGCAGTGGCGGGCACCTGTAGTCCCAGCTACTCAGGAGGCTGAGGCAGGAGAATGGTGGGAACCCGGGAGGCAGAGCTTGCAGTGGGCCAAGATTGTGCCACTGCACTCCAGCCTAGGTAACAGAGCGAGACTCCATCTCAAAACAAAACAAGAAAAAATGGCCGGGTGCAGTGGCTCATGCCTGTAATCGCAGAACTTTGGGAGGCTGAGGCAGATGGATCACCTGCGGTCAGGAGTTCAAGACCAGCCTGGCCAATGTGGTGAAACCCCATCTCCACAAAAACACAAAAATTAGCCAGGCATGATGGTGGGTGCCTGTAATCCCAGCACTTTGGGAGGCCAAGGTGGGTGGATCACCTGAGGTTGGGAGTTCAAGACCAGCCTGACCAACATGGAGAAACTCCATCTCTACTAATAACACAAAAATTTGCCGGGTATGGTGGCACATGCCTGTAATCCCAGCTACTCGGGAAGCTGAGGCACAAGAATAGCTTGAACTCAGGAGGCAGAGGTTGCAGTGAGCTGAGATGGCACCATTGCACTTTAGCCTGGGCAACAAAAGTAAAACTCCATCTCAAAAAAAAAAAAAAAAAAAAAAAAAATTTTCCGAAGACTAAATCTTGAAACAATACAAGCACCTGTGGAAATCTCCCCCACCCAGAGCTTGCTTCAAGGCTGCAGTTGAACCCAAGATGATGAGCTGATGCAGGCCCATTTACCAGATGTGGCAATAACTCAAGATAAGCCACTGGGACAAGTCACACAGATGTGCATTGCCTCACCCCTGCATGGAGGGTACTCTGTAGTGGCAAAACTTCCCCTTCTTTTTTTTTTTTTTTTTTTTTGAGACGGACTCTATTGCCCAGGCTGGAGTGCAGTGGCGCGATCTTGGCTCACTGCAAGCTCCACCTCCCGCGTTCATGCCATTCTCCTGCCTCAGCCTCCCAAGTAGCTGGGACTACAGGCGCCCGCCACCTCGCCCAGCTAGTTTTTTGTATTTTTTAGTAGAAACGGGATTTCACCGGGTTAGCCAGGATGGTCTCGATCTCCTGACCTCATGATCCACCAGCCTCGGCCTCTCAAAGTGCTGGGATTACAGGCGTTAGCCACCGCACCCGGCCAAAACTTCCCCTTCTTAAATCCTCGCGTTTCGCTTAGAAATTTGAAGTAGTTCCATTAAGACAAGAGCCTGGACCATTTTCTCCACGGCTAACTTTGGTTTATAATAAAGTCACTCTTCTATCATACCCCCACCTTGCTAACTGGTTTGGCAGGCAGCAAGCGGCTGAATGAATCTGCATTTGTAACATTCCCATCAATGTTTCGCCATTAATTTTATTTTTAAATGTTAAAAAATTGATATATCATACATATTTTCGGGTACATGTGCTACTTTGATACTTGTATACAATATGTAATGATTAAGAGAGAGTAATTAGGATACCTATCACCTCAATCACCATTAATTTTAAAGACCCAGGATACCTGGTGCATGCTGAGGTAGCTAGTGTCCCATATTAGTAGCTGCAGAATTTTTACTGGATGAGTTCTGTGGAGTAATTTTGGTTGTAGGTCTAGCTCTCTAATTCTGAGCCTGGATCACAATCCTTCTCACTGATTATGGGAGCTAATCCTCATCCATTAAATGAATGTCTTTTGTTCTTAAATTAAAAACAAAACAAGTAAGTCCAAAAGTAGTGGAGAGGAAGGAGGAGTTAACATTTAAGTACTTGGGTCTCCAATCAGATTGGGTTTAAATCCTACCCGTGCCCTTGCTTATTTGTACAATACGTATAATAACACCTCTAAGGGCAGGGTCTGGCTTTTAGGAAGTGATCAATAAGATATGGAGGTTCTTATTACCGTTTAGACAGTCAAGGTTGGGAGTAGCCTTGGTAATTACATCCAAGTTCATAAGAGACAATTACTTGGAACGGGATGCTGTGTCTTCCCCAGCCAATTAAGCCAATTCAGTAAAAAACATGCAGGGCCTCACAGGCGAGAAAGGGATTTGATGAGCCTTGGACACCAGAATCAACAAGAGTTCAGATTTGTGTGTGTGTGTGTGTGTGTGTGTGCGCGCGCGTGTGCACGCGCATTTTTAAGACGGAGTCTCGCTCTGTCGCTCAGCTGGAAAGCAATGGTGCACTCTCGGCTCACTGCAACCTCTGCCTCCCGGTTCAAGCGATTCTTCTGCCTCAGCCTCCCAAGTAGCTGGGATTACAGGCACCCACCACCACACCTGGCCAATTTTTGTATTTTCAGTAGAGATGGGGTTTCATCGTGTTGGTCAGGCTGATCTCAAACTCCTGACCTCAGGTGATCCACCTGCCTCGGCCTCCAAAGTGTTTTAAAAGCTGGCATACAAAATCCTATTTCCAAAGAGTAGTGCCACCAGGATATGACCCTAATGACTACTTACCTGTTTCTGCTTTTCATATCTTTGTTTTCAATTTCAGGCCATACCTCTTTCAGTGTGTTTTCTATCTACCCATGTCTTTGTTCATAGACACGTTACAAACTATTCTCCATGGTGAGCATTCCTCTCCACTGGAATCTTCAGGAAACTGCACTTGTTATAAGAATTTAGGCCCCAGTGTTTCTCTAGTCTCTGACTATATTCGGTTGCCTTTGATAAATCTGGTTGAAAGTGCCATAGGACCTGAGATGCATGACTAATGGTAGCTCCTAGTTCAGTGGAACATAAGAAACTGCCCCTTCAGGCTAACTTCTTAATATTCATGTTCTAAATGGGCACTCTAGGGTGACTGAGGTTTTGTCATATATAGATGCTACCCAAGGGCAATTCATGCATTTGGATCTTGCTTCAAAAGTAATTATCTAGGGTTGACGGAGTTAGTTAATAAAATATGGGATACCCAGTTAAATAGGAATTTCAGATTTAAAAAAAAAAATCATGTTGTGATAGGCATGTCCCATACAATATTTGGAAACCCCACGGCCCAAAAGTGGAGCTGGCAGAGCTTTGGGTTCAGTCTTTCGAGAGCTTTGTAGTTTGCCCATAATAGTCTATAGAATTTGCTTGACCAGAACTTGCAGGATAATTACCCAAACAGAGCTTCCCTACACAGCAGTCTAGCATCTACATCATAGTACTAGTTGTGTGATATACTGATATAATGAGAAATATACTGTGTATTTGGTCTTCATCTGGCTCCTAGTCAGAACTTCTAAAACCTTCGTAACTTCCTAAGTGATAAGAGCCACGGAAGTAGTAGTAATATTTGGATATACTCAAATATTTTCAAATATCTATAGAAGCTGTAATATGTTTTTTGTCCTCAGTTTCTGAAACAGCTCAGAAACAATAAAGGTGAAACGGGCATCTTTTGTTATTCAGAACAAGCCCCTTTCAACTACACTTGAGCTTATGTTATGAGGTGACTTTTAGAGGATGGGAGGCAGGTTGCCAAGGGAACCAACCTTGTGATTAGCTGGTTGGCATTTTGGGTCCCAACAACTCACCTCCAGGAGGGTAGAGAGGCTGAAGGCTGAACTAATCACCAATATAATGAAGACTGCATAAAAACCCTACCCAAAGAAGTTCTGTCTCCATAGGGACAGAAGCTCTTGTGCTCGGGACCCTTCCAGACCTCACCCTATGTATCTCTTGATCTGGCTATTCATTTGTATCCTTTAAAAATATCCTTTGTAATAAATTGGTAATGTCAGAGACGTTTGAACCAGAGCGACTCCATCTTGAATAGGGGATGGGTAAAATAAGGCTGAAACCTGCTGGGCTGCATTCCCAGTAGATTAGGCATTCTTAGTCACAGGATAAGAAAGAAGGTTGCCACAAGATACAGGTCACAAAGACCCTGCTGATAAAACAGGATGTGGTACAGAAGCCAGTCAAAACCCACCAAAACCAACATGGCTACAAAAGTGACCTCTGGTCATCCTCACTGCTCATTACAGGCTAACGATAACACACTCCCACCAGTGCTATGACAGTTTACAAATGCCACGGTAGTGTTGGGAAGTTTGCTTATATGGTCTAAAAAGGGGAGGGACCCTCAATTCCAGGAAATCCCCACCTCTTTCCTGGAAAACTCATGAATAATTCACCCCTTATTTATTTAGCATATAATCAAGAAATAACTATAGGTATACTCAATCAAGCAGACCATACCACTGTGCTCTGCCTATGGAGTAGCCATTCTTTTATTCCTTTACTTTCTGAGTAAACTTGCTTTTACTTTATGGACTTGCCCCAAATTCTCTCTTGTGCAAGGTCCAAGAACCCTCTCTTGGGGTCTGGATCAAGATCCCTTTCTGGTAACAGTAAGTAAACTGTTTCCCTAGGTTGTACAAGTTATCCTAGCAAATTATTGAACCCGACGAGGGGGTCATGGGAACCTCCTATTTGTATCCAAGTTGGACAGAAGTTATGGGTAACCTGGGAACCCACTACTTGTGACTGGCATCTGAGGTGTGGCAGTTTTGTGGGACTGAACCCTTAACTTGTGGGATCTGGCTACAATTCCAAGTAGATCGTGTCAATTGAATTGAATTGAATTTTGGGATACCTAGTTGGTGTCTACAGGGAATTGGAGAATTGCTTGTTATGAAAAATACGTACACTTGGTCTCAGAACGTCAGAAGTGTTGGGAGGGTAAAGGAGGTGTTTTTTTGTTTTTTTTTTTTCATTTAGTTTGCTAAATAGATGCTGTCCAGAGTCTCCCTAGTGTTTGTCCTACACCAACCCCACCTCCTGCCATTCCCGAAGGAACCCCTGAGTCTTCTCATAGTTTAGTAACTAAAAGATGAATGCCCAGCTAAATGAGGGGACTTAGCAACAGCCCTAGCCTTGACGCCAGTGTCCATCCTGACTCGTGGATGCCAAACTCCCACCAATTATCTCAAGTATGAAATGTTTTAGCTGTCATCACGTACTAATGAGAGTCAGTGTAGCCACAGAAAAAGGCTTAGGAAAGTAACATCCTGATGGTGATGCTGCAAGTCAGGTTTAAAACTGGAAGCATGGGCCGGGCGCGGTGGCTCAAGCCTGTAATCCCAGCACTTTGGGAGGCCGAGACGGGCGGATCACGAGTTCAGGAGATCGAGACCATCCTGGCTAACACGGTGAAACCCCGTCTCTACTAAAATACAAAAAAAATTAGCCGGGCGAGGTGGCGGGCGCCTGTACTCCCAGCTACTCGGGAGGCTGAGGCAGGAGAATGGCGTGAACCCAGGAGGCGGGGCTTGCAGTGAGCTGAGATCCGGCCATTGCACTCCAGCCTGGGCAACAGAGCTAGACTCCGTCTCAAAAAAAAAAAAACTGGAAGCATGGCAGTGCTGGTCCAGTGTCTAAGGCCGATGGATATATTGCCTGGAGTCTAAAGCCCACCAGAGGAAAGGGGTTTTTGTGAGCTGCTAGTCATTAATAGGACGCTAAGTTTTTCTTCTTTTTTTTAACTTTTTTATTTCTATAAGCTATTGGGAAACAGGTGGTGTTTGGTTACATGAGTAAGTTCTTTAGTGGTGATTTATGAGATTTGCACCCATCACCCAAGCAGTATACACTATACCCAATTTGTAGTCTTTTATAGGATACACATTTGTTCTAAATAAGTAGAATCCTTTCAGATAGAAACCTTACCTAGAATATCAATATTTAAGCATGTAAGAGTCAAATCACACTGTCCAAAGAGGGGAGAAGGGCTTGGAGGTGAGGAAGGAAACACAGGGCTCAAAGAAAAAAAAAAAACAGTTGATTCAGAAAATAATCAAAAGAAACTATTTTAGTTTTATAATTCTGATTAATGAAAAACTAAGCAACATATAAATATATACTTGTTTTTAATTACACAGTATTTATATATACAAATATATATTTATATATCACACATGTATTTATACATAAATATATTAAAATTATACATATATACATATGGATAATTTATATACAATATATATGTAACATATATAAACATATAAAACCCATAAAAGGCTAGTTCAGGAAATAGACATTTTTCATCTAGTGATAAATATCAAAAACCTAAAAATATTATAGAAAATAATCCACCTCCTAGAATTTTATCATAAGGAAATAGTCCTAAATAATGGGAGAGAAGGGTATAGGAAAAATTATATGTGTGGTCATACTATTTTATTTCCAAATAGTGGTCCTATTCCAAAACTGGAAACAACTTCAATATCCAATAATGGAGAAATGATTAAATAAATTTTAGCATACCATTTCGTGGAATATCACTCAATCACTTAAAACACATCTATAATGAACCTGTAACAGCCTGGATAAGAAATGTAAGAGTAATTATTTGAAAAAGAGAAGGAGACCAGGTGTGGTGGCTCACGCCTGTAATCCCAGCACTTTGGGAGGCCGAGACAGGCTGATCACGAGGTCAGGAGATCGAGACCATCCTGGCTAACACGGTGAAATACAAAAAAATTATTCTCTACTGAAAATACAAAAAAATTAGCTGGGCATGGTGGCACACGCCTGTAATCCCAGCTACTCAGGAGGCTGAGGCAGGAGAATCGCTTGAATCCAGCAGGTGGAGGTTGCAGTGAGCCAAGATTATGCCACTGCACTCCAGCCTGAGCGTCAGAGCGAGACTCCATCTCAAAAAAGAAAAACAAAAGAGAGAGGAGGTTATAAAATCTGGCATGCTTATATGTTTTAAAAAAGTCTCTCATTGAAAAACAAACCATACTTAGTGAAAAAATACAAAGAAAATTTATCAAATTGTAACAGCCATCTTAGCTGCTAAGATTATGAGGTTTGTTTTCACTGTAACTATGTATTTCAAATTTTCTATAAGGATTGTGTAGGATATTTAGAATTGTAAAAAATTAATCATTTAATTTACAGAGGAAAAGGAAAACCAGAAATACAAAGTTTAGCCAATTTTAAAAATCACATAAACACAGAATTTTTTTAAAACACAGAAGAAAAATAAAGTAGCTTTTCAAAATCTACTTCAGCACTTTTACACTGTAGATCTGCTGTCTGCAGCAAATGCAACTTAAAGTAATTCACCAACAGATGTCACTGTTACACTTCCTACTTTAACCATCTCTCTCGAGACGCACAAATTTACGTAGGGGAACAAAATCAAAACCTTTACTAATTCTCATGCCATCTCCCGCAGGACTGCAGCTTTCTCACCTTTCAGCTTCATTTCTAAACCTCCTTTTGTGATACCTGAAATGCTGAATGCTGTTCTAAAATGACATGCGGTGACCATAGTTTTATGGTTATGAAAAACACAGGGTTCTCCTGCTCTTTGAATGACACCCATGTGAACATCACAGATTTAACCTACACTCGTCAAACACATGGTTCCAGGTCTGAAAGTAATGAGTTGGAGAACACAAGATTGTCAACAGGCATTAAAGTTAGTGGTTAAAAAAAAGAAAAAGTGCTTCTTAGATTTTTGGTGGCTCACCTCATCTGTGACAGGGAACTGGATGGGTAAAGAGGGATTGCAGAGAATCACAATAATCTGGTCAATCCTATCAGGCCATCTAAATGTGGAAGTAGCTGAATCCCAGCCCAGTGCTTTCTGAGGAGGAGTCAATACTTCTGCGTCAATGAAAACAAGAATGAATAAGAAAGGAGAAGGCAGCTGGATGTATGGCTCATGCCTGTAATCCAGCACTTTGGGCGGCTGAGAGAGGGAACATTTTCAAGTCAGGAGTTTGAGACCAGCCTGGCCAATATGGTGAAACCCCATCTCTACTAAAAATACAAAAATTAGCTGGGTGTGGCGGCTCACGCCTGTAAGCCCAGCTACTCAGGAGGCTGAGGTGGGGGATTGCTTGAACCCGGGAGGCAGAGGTTGCAACAAGCCAAGATCGTGCCACTGCACTCCAGCCTGAGCAACAGAGCAAGACTCCATCTCAAAAAAACAAAGCAAAACAAAACAACAACAAAAACAAACAAACAAAAACAGAGAAGGCTAATTTTTTTGAACTAAAAGTAGATCTATCATTTGATTCAGCAATCCCACTACTGGGTATCTACCCAGAGGAAAAGAAGTCATTATATAAGAAAAGATATTTGCACATGCATGTTTATTAGCAGCACAATTTGCAAAAATATGGAACCAGCCCAAATCCCCATCAATCAATGAGTGGATAAAGAAAATGTAGTATGTATGTGTGTGCGTGTGTGTATATATATGTGTGTATATGTGTGTATATGTATATACATATTGTGTATGTGTGTGTATATATGTATATACATATTGTGTGTGTATATATGTGTGTATACATACACACACACACACACACATATATACACACATATACCATGGAATACTACTCAGCCATAGAAAGGAATGAAATAATGCCATTCGCAGAAAGTTGGGTAAAATTGCAGACTATTATTCTAAGTGAAGTAACTCAGGAATGGAAAACCAAACATTATATGTTCTCACTAGTAAGTGGGAGCTAACCTATGAGGACGCAAAGGCATCACAATGATACAGTGGACTTTGGGGACTTGTGGGAAAGGGTCGGGGAACACGAAGGATAAAAGACTACACATTGGGTACAGTGTACAGTGCTCAGATGATGGGTGCACCAAAATCTCAGTAATCCCCACTAAAGAACTTACTCATGTAACCAAACACCACCTGTTCCCCAAAAACCTATTGAAATAAAAAAAATTAATTAAAAAGAAAACCGCAGAGAGGTTATTAAAAGTGAACAAAAATTTAAAAAAAGAGAAAGGAGAAAGTTATGTTTTTTAAATGCATCATCCTATATTCTACAGATTTTCTGCCAACCTATCTACCTGTTACTTGAGCAGCTGGGGAGAAAGGTTCATGAATATGGAAGGCAGGCAGGGTACTTGGATTTTTTTTTTTTTTTTTTTTTTTTTTTTTTTTTTTTGAGACGGAGTCTCGCTCTGCCGCCCAGGCTGGAGTGCAGTGGCCGGATCTCAGCTCACTGCAAGCTCCGCCTCCCGGGTGTACGCCATTCTCCTGCCTCAGCCTCCCAAGTAGCTGGGACTACAGGCGCCCGCCACCTTGCCCAGCTAGTTTTTTGTATTTTTAATAGAGACGGGGTTTCACTGTGTTAGCCAAGATGGTCTCGATCTCCTGACCTCGTGATCCGCCCGTCTCGGCCTCCCAAAGTGCTGGGATTACAGGCTTGAGCCACCGCGCCCGGCCCTGGTACTTGGATTTCACTTGAGAATCCAGAGCATACCTATGCTCTGGCTTACCTATGTTATTCACAAATTTTTAGTAAAAGGATATTACGTAGTGACTCGCAACCAGTGGGTACTCCCACAATGAGATTTAGGCTGCAAAGCTAATGAACAGAGTGCTCTGAAAACACTCAGATAAATGACAAACACAGTCACTCCTAGACAAGTTGCTAGTTACTTTCTAGTGTACAAATTTCAGATCACCAAGCTGCATCTTGATTTTCTGCAGCCCACTGATTTTTTTAAACAATGATTCATACATTAAATGCAGCTTTATATACACAATTTACATTAAATACATATTAAAGGAGCCTCTGTTGACCACAAAGAACCACAGCACAATCACAAAGATTTCTACTTACATGGAGATCCAAGTACAATTCACTTCTGTTTGACTTCTCCCTTTCCTCATGAAGCAAAAATGGACAGGCTGGTCCTGCTCTGTAGCCCAGAACCCACGCGCCTCCATCTCTGTTGGGAAGGTCTTTAGGTGTCTGCTCATTGAAGCCGTCCCAGGGAAAGCCCTCAGAGGAGATACCTAAAACAGACACAGAAAAGGCCATCAAGTGACATGGCAGCCAAATAAATAAATAAATAAAGCCGTATTGGGGGAACTCCTACGTAGACTTCTTCATACTAGCTCTTACTTTGCTTTCTAAGTTATATTTTTAAGAGATTGCTTTCCTTCAAAAGTATTTCTCCCTACAATTTCTAGATCACACCAACAAAAAATTACAACATATGCCCTCATCCCCAGTTTGAAAAGATAAGTCTACTGACTGTACTCTATGCCCCATATTCTTGATTACAGGTTGCATATGGGTCATTCTATCTCATAATGAAATCAGAGGAGCTGGGGGACAGAAGTCAGGAGGTCTGGCCTGTGGCTTTCCTACAGTTCCTAAACAGTGTCGTCTGAGCCAAGTCACTAATGTGTGTGTTCTCCAGGGCAGGAATGGTGCCTTGTTCGTTTCTGGGAATAGAATCATTATGCATGGTGCATATAGGACTTGGTCAGTTTGTTGAATGAGTGAGTAGTGCATGAGAAATCTATTTGGGATTCACTTTTGTCATCTCTGGAATCAAAGGTATTAGTCTAGCTTATTCTAACCTAAACTGTAGGCAAGTAATAATGGGATAACAATCATTAACTATGTGCCAGACACTGTTTTCAGCTCTGTTCAATTTTTATGACAACATAGAGTTAGGTATCATTTTCTCATTTTAAATGGAGAAACTGAAATACAAAGAAGTTAAGCAATTTGCTTACAATCATAAAATCAGTAAATGGTTAGGCTAGGACTTGAACCCGGGCAGTTAAACAATAGAGGGTCGTGCTTTTAATGACCACACTACGGCCTCTGCCTGACATTCTCTTCTCAAAATAGCAATATGTGTTCGACAACAAAAGGACTTTACGGTCAAATCAGTGAGAAAAGCTACATACTGTATCTCTTAAAGAACCATGATTCGTGTTCGCGTATTAAAGACCTTGGGATGTCCTTTAGTACAGAAAACCTAATTCTATATCATAGGGTTTTCCAAACTTATTTGGCCACAGAATCCATTTAAAGGACACCTGCTAAACGTGTCGCAAGCCACTTAATGTTGTACTGGAACACAGTTTGGAAAATACCAGATTAGATCACTTCTAATGTTTCACATAGCACTCAAGTTCCTAGTCCTCTTTTAATTCCTGGTAAGCAAACTTGGCAAAATTTTAAGCAACTAGGCAGAAGTTAAAGGTTTAGGCTCAGGGTGTTTTGCAATAGAGATCACTGCTGAATATATGATAGCGTGTTTATTACACATAATCCCTGTAAGAGTCTGTTTGGCAGTCACCCAAAGCCAACCAGTGGCTTCTACCATGCTGAAACCTGACTTACACGAAACTAGAGCTGAGAGTAAGTCAGCTCACAAAGGAACTGCGGGATAGCATGGTTGTGTTAGAGTAGCATTTTAGAAGAAAAAAAAATGAAAACAGCTAAGGTCTGGCTGTTGTTTGCCTGTTGGGTTTATTAGTTTTCAATCACAATTCAAAGTGAAAGATGATGCAGGTCACAGTGTGTCTACAGTTACCCTGTAGCAGGCTGTCCACAAAACACCTTTCTGCAGCCACTGAGAAAAATGAGAGTCCAGGGCTTCCCCAGTCTCTGCTCATCCCTGCAGACACAGTTGTCTAGAAGAGTATACCCTAGGCTGTTCCTTGATCTGGGCCAGATGCCTTAGAACAAGTGCCTTTCCAGTCAATCCCCTTGCTACCCACTGGCTACAGACAGTCTTCTGGGCTTTCATTTAGAGTCTCATGCGCTTTGGAGTGACCCACTTCTAGTCTCAAGACAGAGGAATGAACTAATGCCTAAAGGAACCTCAGGGAGAAGGCACTCTGCTTAGTACCTTTGCTTTATGCTCATGTTGACTCTGAGGAAGACAGTACTGGTTATACTGTAACAGATGAAGAAACTAAAGCTCAGACCTCCTTTAACTTCTATTTATATGGCTCATCCTCCTCCTGGACTATTTCTGTTCACCTTTGTCATAAATCTTTTAAGATTTACAGTATACTCTCACTGTACTACCTCATCTTCAAAGATGTATTGGTTACTCATCACATCCCTCATTTTAAATCCCTCAACCTTGCATTTTTCTTTTGAAGTAGCTGCTGGCTTTGGGGAAACGTTGCACAGAATAATAAAACAATATAAAACATAATATATATTATATATCACAAAACACAATGTACAACACCTGAGGTAAGACATCTGTATCATCGGAGGCACACTGTCTGGTGAGTGTAAGTTCATCATTTAGGTACAAGAGAGAGTGAAACATTCTCATAATAACAAGGATTTGGGGTCTTGGATGAAACACACATGCGTGCATATTTATGCAAACACACATGCCAACCCCTCACACACTTGCAGTGGCTATCCAATACTGCATGAATGAGGTGAGGTGTGCAATCCAATTCACTCTCTATGCAGAGGGAAAACAATGTCAAGGTGAAAGTTGTCTTCTTTCTGAAAATGGTTTTAGTTTTAAAGAGTTAATTTCTAATACCTAAGGTTTAACCAGACAATATCCCTATGAAGGAAACATGCAAGGTAAAACCATGATGCATAATAATTTTGGCAAGAATCATTTGGACAGAAAAGGACCATAAGTAACATAAAACTGAAATAAGTAACATAAAACTGTTATTCTCAAAAGTCTGACAAAGTAGGTTACGACAAATGACAAAGTCAACATTCTGACGACTATAACGTATTTATAAAATAATTTTGGAGTGGAGAGTTTTAACGACACAAACACAACTTTTTTAGTCAAAAATAAAGCACACGTCTGTATTTATTAAAATGGGTAACACCCAAACTAGTCTCTCCAGTTGAATACTTTTAATGAAAAAGAGAAGAAAATCATCTGAAATTAGATAAATATATTCTGTCAAAACAGTCAGCTGTCATTTAATTTTCTGATACAAACAGATTTGGGGGTGTTAGATCTTTAGAGAATATTTTGTGAAAAACTCAATCGGTCTTATCAGTTTAAACATGTGTCTTTCCCTTTCATGTGCACATTACAAACCTGTCTTGTACTCAATATTTTGTTTCTCAAAGACATTTCAACAGCTTGATCGACCACACATACACACACAGGTTATCTGTACAGCTGACCACGGTTAATACAACGTACAGCACAGTCACAGGAAAGGTAGCGTGACTTACCTTGGAACCACTTTGGAAGTCTGTGCTTTTCAAAACCATTCACATGACGAGCTGCACTTCCTGATGCTAACCTACAACATCAGACTGAGGTTTTGCTGTCAATTATCAAAACAACAGAAGCAGACAGAATGGAAAGGTAGTAATATGCCATTTAAAACAGGAGGCAGTGTCCACAGCTCATCTTTCCAAAATGGGATCAGTCTGTCTAGCAGGGGTCCACTGGATTATGGTTCCCACTGTTTCACTCCCTCCCTGCAATATGATCACGCACTCACGGCCTTTTCTGATATATTTCCCCTGCCACATGACTTGCTTTGGTCAGCTGAATGTAAACAATGTGACAGTGTGCCAATTCTGGGCCAAGGCCTTGAGACACACGGTGTGTTTTCATGCCCCGCCTTGTGCTTCTGCCCTCACCATGAGACGAACACGGTCCTCGGGAGCTTTGAATGAGACATGGAACGTCTGACCCAGGCACAGTCCTGCAAGCCTGGAGCCAAGCTCAGTCAAACCCAGGCCCAATCGAGTGGACCTTAGCCAACTCCCAGGCCAGTGCATAAAAACAATAAATATTTATTATAAACCATTGAGATTTGGGACCTCTCTGTTGAAATAGTTGCCTCACACACTATCATGTCTGCTCCTGCTAGAAACACTGTAATTATTAAAGACATTAAACCTTTTCAGCTAAGGGCGTAAACACGACAGTGTTTTTATTTTGTAATTTGTACTGAAAAGAATTATTCAACGTACTGCAAGGATTTGAAAAATGAAGTGAAAACTCATGGCACACCCATTTACTCATTCATACCAAGATTCATGCACAAACTACACTTTATTAAAAAGTTAACCTTATTTACCAGACATTGTCTTTAATCATCTAAAGAATATACATATAAAAATATACCAATTTCCTAAAGGAAGTCTGTGAACATACTATGTAACCAGCAGATCTGGCCAAAAGTCCCCAAGGGACAAAATTACAGTGCCTTTTAGGTTGTTTCCTCTAATTCTCCCATCACACCAAGCCCTCACTTGACAGCAGTGATGAAGTGGTCATGCATCCAAAAAGACGAGAGAAAAAACGAAAACCCTAAGCTTAAAACTCTCCTGAGTTTTGGCTCCCATGCTATAGTGCCCAAGGCCATTCATCATACTTGACGTAAAATAAACCCTACAAGGTGAAGTTTTCTCAGCTGGGAATATCAGAACTGATATGTGCAGGTGGACAGGTTGTCTTCCATTATGTTATTCAAACGTGTACTTACAAGCAAGAAAGACAGCAACCTAGACGTGTAGCTAATGGAAAGTGACACTGCTAAGTTCTTGGAGAGTGGGTGTGTGGCTGTGTATGTAATCATCATGTCTATATCTAGGAAGAGAGAGGTGTGGCAAGAGTATAGTCTCATGGCTGCTACCTGTCAATTAGAGATCAATGCTCACTAATGCAACTGCCCCCCTTTTCATTCTCAGCAGTGTTAAATGTCACAATGTCACCAAACCAGGTAGTAGATAAAATTCTGAGGAGGTGTGGTATCTGTCCACCCCAGCCTCTAACACCTCACTGGAAGTGTGTGGGGAGAGAAATGATGAATGAGCAAAGATGGACAGGTGGAAGGTGTGGCTAGTCAGAGAAAGGCAGATGGCAAATCAAAAGCTAGCAGAGAGTGGGGAGCAAGCTCTGTCAGTCTGAGCATCGATGAGGAAAGCATCCACGGCCATCAAGCAACTGCAATGCAGTTTGCATTTCCAAAATCATGCCTAAATTCAAATAAAACAAAATTTACAGTTGGAAGGAATCTTGCATATCTCCCCACCTACATGCTCATTTTAGAGTTGAGAGAACCGAAATCCATGAAGATCGCAGTATTTCCAACATGCCAGCTAGCAGCAAAGGCAGAACTAAAATCTAAGTTCTTTATGCTATTTAGAGAGGCATATTATTGCCAGTCCCCAGATGAGAATATTGAGGGCTAAGAGAGAAGTAGATGTGAACAAGTTAAAGAGCATGGGTACAGGGCTTTACCATGTGGGCTAAATTCCTGGCTTTGACCTTTACTAATTCTTTGACCTTGGTGAAATTACCAAAACTCCCTGAGTCTTTATTCTCTCATCAATAAAATGAATATAATAAGAATATGCCTGATATTGAAATAGGCTCACAATTATTTTCTTTCAGAAGACTTTTCCTGTGCTGGGGGATAGATAGATTTGATGGAAGAAGCAAATAATTTCCTCTTTTAAATAAAGAAATCTATATACAATGAGGGTATATCCAACATCACACAGTCATGTGAAAGGCTATTTTTTTGTCAGAGAAGATAAAGAGAATAACAATAAAGCTTATAAGAATTCAGCTGCACTGTTGTGCAGCGGATCCTAAATCTGTTCATGTTCCAAAAATAGAATTCACGTCATCAAATGCAACAGTTCCAAGTAAGTGGCTGATCATCTCTGGAAACAAGAGCTCCTCAGGGTCATTCATAGATACCCTTTGATATACTCCTTCCCAGAAAGTCAAACCTAGGAGCCTAGAGCCGTGAATGGAACTATTTATAGTCATGGCTTTAAGTGAAATAGCATTTTAAGGAAGTATACATATATATCTCTTATGATTATTGTATTAACCTCCTTCCACGGTTTTCTTCTGTGAAGAACGCTAGTTGAGGGGTGTATATTACTCAAGCTAGGAAATTTATTTGTAGCCATAGTTACACTGGATATTTTCACACTTGAAAAACAGGGCGCAAATGATGGCAAGAATGGATAGAGCACTGAGGTAAGGTGTGATGCAGAAAAGATCAAGGAAAGAACAAATTGAGGAGGTTGCAGGATTCACTGACACATTAAAAGCCTCTGTCTATTCTCAGACAATAAATGCTCAAAACATTAGTTGTTAGTACTTCAAATATTTAAGTGATCAAAAAATTTTAGTATGTTTGGTTATTAAGAATATGACTGGGTGCAGTGGCCCACCCCTATAATTCCAGCACTTTGGGAGGCTGAGGTGGGCAGATCACTTGAGGTCAGGAGTTCGAGACCAGCCTGGCCAACATGGTAAAACCCCATCTCTACTGAAAATACAAAAAGTAGCTGGGTGTGGTGGGAGGTGCCTGTAATCCCAGCTACTTGGAAGGCTAAGGCACAACCCGGGAGGCAGAGGTTGCAGCGAGCCGAGACTATGCCACTGCACTCTAGCATGGGCAACAGAGTAAGACTCTGTCTCAAAAAAAAAAGAATATACTAGCTTGTTAACAAAAAACATGTATATGTATTTTGAGATGGAGTCTCACTGTGTCACCCAGGCTGGAGTGCAGTGGCATGATCACAATTCACTGTAGCCTTGGCCTCCTGTGCTCAGCGATCCTCTTGCCTCGGCCTCCCAAGTAGCGGGGACAACAGGTGTGCATCACCACACAAGACTAGTTTTAAATTTTTTTGTAAAGATAAGCTCTTGCTGTTTTGCCCAGGTTGGTCTCAAACTCCTGGCCTCAAGTGATCCTACGACCCTGGCCTCCCAAAGTGTTGCGATTACAGGCATGGGCCATTGTGCCTGGCCCCCAAAATATTACTGAAGAATAAGAATACAAAAAAAATGTCATATGGTATTCATTGTAAGTAAATTTGAATAACATTTTCCCTTTTATGTCACATTATTCCAATTACTATGAGGATGGTTGCACCAGTGGGAAATCCAACTCTTGAAGACATATAATCACCTGTTGTCCTAATAGCTAAGGAAGTCAAGAAAAAACTACAAAATACTAAGCCCTGGATTATAAAATATATAATAAATGATTTTTTAAAAACTTTCTTTCCAAAAAGAAATGATCCCAGGAAACTCACAAAAAGGAATACACATAACAAGATAAATACAGAAAGAAGGCATATTTACCATTATTAAATGTGATTGAGCAGACACAATATAATTAAGAGACTGAGAATACAATATGGCTCTGAGTGTCCTTGCAACACAGTGAGAATGAAAGGGCATTCTTTATTTCATTACTCTCATCGAAAGGAAGAAACAAGCTGATCCCTGATGGCTGACAAAGGTTTTTGTGATATAAAATTCTGAGAAAAACAGCTGTATCATCTACTTAGTTCCCACCCTAGCCTTAGCTCCATCCCAGGTGTTTGGACTAACAATTATCCTTACACGGTATTATTGCCAGCACTAGAACCAATAAGGCTGGTCTAGTCGTATGTCAGTAACAACCTCTGCCCTGCTAACCAGAAAAGTTTGGATATTACCTTGATTGCCCAATGATTTGGAATTAAAGTGAACTCTTCATCAGAGCTGCTAAGAAATGGCCTCTGTAACACATCCAGATTCGTAAATCGCCACCTTTTGCCTGAGCGTCTTAGGCACCAGAGTTTTCCTATCTCCCTTCTTCCACCAGTCATTAGTACTAAGGAGGAGTCCTGGACTCTTCCCCAGCACCAGATTTCCCACTTTCCCTCCCAATAAATCTACTTTTTTTTTTAGACAGGGTCTCACTATATTATCTAGGCTGGAATGCTGTGGTGCGATCCTGGATCACTGAGCAATCCGCCAGCCTTGGCTTTCCAAAGTGCTGGGATTACAGGCATGAGTCAACTCGCCTTGCCGCCCCATTCTATTTACACATACTTCAGACTGGTTGATAATGTCCCATAGGTCACTGGGGCTTTGGTAATTTTTTTCAGTCCAGAAATCACCTCTCAGTAGAAAGCCTAGGTAGCTGGGCGCAGTGGCTCATGCCTGTAATCCCAGCACTTTGGAAGGTGGAAGTGGGTGGATCACTTAAGCTCAGGAGTTCAAGACCAGCCTTGGTGACATGGCAAAACCCCATCTCTTCTAAAAATACAAAAATCAGCTAGGCCTAGTGGCCTGCGCCTGTGATCTCAGCTACTTGGGAGGCTATGGTGGGAGGATCACTTGTCACTTGAGCCTGGAAGGTTGAGGCTGCAGTGAGCCAAGATCACACAACTGCACTCCAGCCTGGATGACAGAGTGAGACCCTGTACTTAAAAAAAAAAAAAAAAAAAAGAGATGGGCTAGAAGGAGCAGAAAAATACTCAAAGATGTAAGAAGTACTGGCTTCAATTTTCCAAATTTGAAGAAAATTATTAACCTACAGATCACAGTAGCTCAATGACTCCCCAGCAGGATTAATACAAAGAAAACTACAATAAACTGGAAAATCTGTGATAAAAAGACAATTATAAAAGCGGACAGGAAAAAAATATATTATGTACAGAAAACTAAAGAATCACTAGACTTCTCAGAGCATGCGGCCCAAAAGACAGTGGAATGACAACTTTAAAGTACTGAAACCACCTTAGGGAACACTAGTGTGGAGGAGGGCAGACAGAGGGATAAAGAGAGAACTTTCATCATGATAAAAGGTCACTTCATCAAAAAGACATAACATGCCTACATTGTCATTATTTGTACCTGGCATTAATAACAGAACTTCCAAATACATGAAGCAAAACTATCAGAACTGAAATAACTACATGAACAATTACATTTGGAGATGTCAATATTCCTTTCTTAGTAATTAATTACAACAGCTTGACAGAAAATCAGTACGGATATGGAAAACCTAAACATTAACCATCAATTTTACCTACCTGATATTTATAACACACTCCATTCAATAACTGTAGCATATGTATTTTTGCAAGTACACATGGAATTTATCAAAATAGATCACATGCTGGGCCACAAGTCTCAATACATTTAAGAGGATCAAAATCATACGAAATATATTCATTGGCTACAATGGAATTAAATTAGATACTGGTAACAGAAAATTATTTGGAAAATTCCAAAAACTTGGAAATGAGACCATACACTTCAAAATAACTCACGGGTCAAAGAAGAATCACAAAGGAAATTAGAAAATATTTGGAACACAGCTAATTCAACAATCAGAGAGAAACTGATAGCCTTACTTCATGGTGAGTGACTGTCCTCCCCCAGTATGGCTGACGGCATTTCTCCTCCGGACTGGGAGAGACGTCAGGCATAATTGATGCATGATTAACTCATAGCAAAGTGGATTCAGTGACCACACGCTTCCTAAATGCTGAATGCTGAGGCCTGAGCTCCCATCCCCCCTCCCTAGGCTTCCAGAACACTTGTTTTCTCTAAAACTAGACACACACTACAACATTATTCTGAGAGAAACATGACCAGCTCAAGACAAAGAACGGGAGACACTGACACAGGAGGTTCCCCAATCGATACCCAGGCCTGATCACCCTATGGTGACGTTCAAATGCAGTATTCTTACACAGGCACTCAGGGCTTCCAGTTAGCTTTTCATTCCCCATACCTCATGCAGGTAGACAACCGATGATTATGAGACAGCAGAGAATTTGTAACATAAAGAGCAGGTAAAAGAACAACAGGAGAATGAGGCTGTGTCACTGCATAGCTGCTAAGTCAAGATTCTGGAGATGGCTACTTCTTCTACCACCACAGCTCTTACTACATGGCCCTTTTCCCTGCCTCCAGTTCTCGCCAGGTTCCTGTAATACTCTCTCCTCCCTTTGCCCTTCGGGCCTAAGGCTGGTAAGGGCTTTCTGCTGTTGCTAGTTCCTTGGAAGCTCACAAGCCCATGCTTGTTTTCTGGGGTCCTTCCATCTGGACACAATCTCTTCATTAAGTTATTTTCATTTTAAACTCTCTTGAATAGCCCAGGCATGGTGGCTCATGCCTGTAATCCCAACACTTTGGGAAGCCAAGGCTGATGGATCGCTTGAGCCCAGGAGTTCAAGACCAGCCTGGGCAACATGGTGAAACCCAATCTACAAAACTCCATCCACAAAAAAGTGTAACCCAAGCTACAAAAAATTAGCCAGGTGGGGTGGTGCACACCTGTAGTCTCAGCTCCTCTGCAGGCTGAGGTGGGAGGACTGCTTGAGCCTGGAAGGTCAAGGCTGCAGTGACGCAGGATCGCACCATTGCACTTCAACCTGGGTGGCAGAGTGAGACCCTGTCTCAAGTAAGTAAATCAATCAATAAATAAACTATTTTGAATATACTGTGGGTCAGGACTCTGATACAATAATTGGCATGAGGAATGATGTTTATTTCCTACCCTCCAGCACTTCTGTATATCTCACTGAGGCATCTAGGGTTACTGCTACCTGATGTTCACCCTACCCAATTAGAATAATAGCAGCAATGCGATGGGCCAGTATAAACTTCTGTGAGCTATCAAGATGAGCAAACTCCTTTCAGAATGTTTCATGAGAGAAAACAGGAAAATTGTCATAACCCTAAAAGAAGGCAGTGATGGCATAGTGCTGTTCTTTCCAGGATGAATTGATATAAAAGTAAAGCATTTGTAAATCAATAAATGCATATTAGATTTAAGGAGCTGTGTTGATATATTTGGTAGAGATACCATATCTGAAACAGCACCTGCAATTGGTATCCCCATTTATGTTTCCAGTAGTCCAGTCATTCTCTAAAAGTCATCTAGTTTTCTCACTAAACAAAAAGGAATTTAGTTGGAATATGGTATGAGTCACCATTTCCGCATTTTCCCAAGATTTGAGGTAGCATAAATCTCTGCAATTTCTCCAGCACATGCTTTTCTCTCAGAATGCACAGGTGTGGGACTCAAAAGAAGAGGTGAGACTGGCCCTTTTTACTATTATACCTAATAAATCATTTCCAGAACTTCTGCTTCTTGTCATTGCAACTTTGGGCTTGGTGGGTTTCGAGGTCGTCGTGTTCGAAAGAGGAATGCTTCCAGTAGGGAACTCAGCCACGGTTCCACTAAACAGGAAGCTGAGAGTGTTTCTTGGCCATTTTAGTTTCTTATGCATTAGAGACACATTAATTTAGTTTTAGTACCTAAGGAAATGAATGTTTTTGGTAGAACAGAATATTCTGAACTGAGCCTAGAGTCTTAAACTTTCACAGTAAAAAAAAAAAAAAAAGGTAGAAAATATAAAACTGCACATCTGGAAAAACAATACAGTATATGAATGCCTCAATAAATGAATGTCCTCATATCAATATTCAGATAACACAGGGAAGCTATTGTGAAACAAATACACTCAAAGGTTTCTGGTAAAGGAGTAAATTGGTCTATAGCTTTGAAAAGCTATTTGGCAATATATATCTGAAATGGGGGTTGACACCTATGGCCCAAAGGCCAAATACAGCCTACTGCCTGTTTTGTACAGTTTTACATTTTTAAAGGAGGAAAGGGAGGAGGAGGGGAGGGGTCAAGATGGGGAGAGCGAAAAAGAGGAAGAGAAGAAGCTGCAGCAACAGAGATCTTCCGGCCCACAAAGTCAAAAATATTTACTATTTGGTTTTACAGAAACAGTTTTCCAATCCCTGTTCTAAAATATTAAACATACTCTTATCCTTTAACCAATAAAAATCCACTTGTGTGAATCTATCCTTGTGTGAATTTAAGTAAATGGAGGCTAACCATCAAGAATAACAATCTTTGTCATTTGAGATCTATTACAAATATACAAGGCATCCACCAAAATATAATCTATGACAGAAAAAAGTGGGAAACAAAACACCATCCATTATGATACAGTGATTATTGAGGAATATTATGTAATTATTTAAAATCATGTTTCCAAAGAATATGTAATACATAGGAAAATGTTCACAATGTGACACTAAGTATGAAATACAATTTTTACCCTAATTTTAATATGTAAAAGAAAAAATATCAATGTTAGCAACAAGTTTCTTCTTTATATTTTTCTGTACTTTCTACCGTTTTTTCAATTGACTGTCTAAATTTCATTTAGAAAATGAAGCAAGTATTACTTTTATAATCAGAAAACACTAAAAATAAGTCAAAAGGTAGAAAACGGATTTGAACAAGTCTTAACCACCAAAGGATGGTAAGGCCTTGAAAATCATCTGTAAATTGAAGCTGCATAGTGAGCCAAATCTGGTACTATCTGCCGATGATATACTCTTTCGAGATGTGCAAGTTGAGTATATTGGAGAAGGTTGCCAATTTGGTAAAATCGGTTAAGGGTATTCTAATTTAGAACTATACTTATCTACATAATCCTGTAATCCAGGGGTGTCTAATCTTTTGGCTTCCCTGGGCCACATTTGAAGAAGAATTGTCTTTAGCCACACATAAGATACACTAACACTAACAATAGCTGATGAGCTTTAAATAATTGCAAAAAATGTTTTAAGCAAAGTTTACGAATTTGTATTGGGTCACATTCAAAGCTGCCCTGGGACAGGAGTTGGACAAGCTTACTGTAACTCTTCATGGTAATCCCTGCCCCCTAACTCAAATCCCAATCTGAAGCACAAAATAAATTCTATTTTAAACCAAAAACACAGCTATTTTTACCTGCCATTCTTTGGCAGCATGAGATCTAACAAGAGATGTTATGTTGTTGTTTTAAATCCTATCCCATCAGTCCTATGATTATGACATTTCCCTTCTCTCACACCTTCAGCGACTTCTCGTTGCATACAGAATAGAACCCAAATTCCTTGGTTGGATAGGGAGACCATTTATGCCTGGCTTTCACATATTCTTCCGAATCCCCATCTATAACCCCACATATGTACCCCGGCTTCCAGCTGTACTGGGCTGCTTCCCATTCCTCATAATACACTTCCTCGTCTATCCACTTTATTTGGACTGACTGTATGCCGGTATCTGAAAGACAAGTGCTACCCATCCTTCAGGACCCTCCTTAAATTTCAGTTCCTCTACCAAGTTTACTTGTGTCTTCCAGACCAAGTTGATCTCCCCTTTTCTGTTCTTTTGTGTCTACTTTGTACGTGTATGATACTCCAGCACGTTACACTCTGTTACGTGCTAATTTATTTTATGTGTATCTGCTTTACTATGAAGCTGAGTCTTCAGAGGTCTTCCCCTATAACAGAACATGTGTCTTTGTAAGTATTACTGAGCAAGTTCCAGAAGCATTTATACTCAAATTCAAAGACATAATTTCCCCCTTAATTTTCAATTAAAGAAGGAGCTATCATTGAAACGAGAAGATGTGCTAGGGAGGGAAGGGATGCAAGTAGAGGAGTAGAACATTGGGGAGCAGGAAGATAAAAATTTTCTTTCCAACTCCAAAGCTGGATTATAAACTAAATTTAAGTAAATGGAAGCTAGTGCCATCAGGTAGGAGGTGAATCCAGTCTTAAGTCACCCCTAAATGACCAAATTTCTTCTCTCCATCCTTCCTCATTCTTTCTTCTTTTCCTCTCTCCCTCCTTCTCCCTGTCTTCTCTCTCTTCTTGACAAGGAAAGATTCCACCATAAATGTAAATGATATAGGGTACTATGGAGACCACAATGACAGGAAAAACCTATGGAGTTTGCCTGGTGAGGTATGTATGACCCCTGAGCAAACCCAAAGGAAATGATGCCTTTCCACTTTTTAATTCTTTCACAAACCTCCTAAAGTTGGAGACAGTTTATGGAAACATTCACTGACATTGGTTTTATTTCATTTCCACTAGATGAAAATTTATAATAAAACTTTCTCATATGGGTATTCAGTATAAAGAAGTGTACTTTTACCAAATTTTTAAACCAGGGAACTAATTAGGCCTTCTCTGATCTTTCTGTTTAAAATAGATGTCTCCAGTGGTTATTTTCATGGCAATCTAATTTTTCCTCCACAGAATGTCTTTAATTTATTTTGTATTTGTCTTTAGGATCCAGGAAAAGGGTTAATGGGGCAGAACCTTACTTGCCTTCTCCAGTACCAGGCACTCCAGCATCTGACACAGTGCCTGTGTTTAGTGGATATATAATAATATTGGTTGGATACAATAATAATATTTGTTGAATACAATAATATTTGTTGAATGTACATTACATGAACAGTTTTATGTTCAGAACATCCACGTTTTTCGGGTGATAAGCTCTACTCTTTTTTGTCAGTCCGAATGAACACATACTATTGAGCTTAGCATGGACTCTGTAGCAGAACAGTTTTGGTTTAAATCTCAGCTTCAGCCTCTTACTAGCTAAGTTACCTTGGCAATTTACTTAACCTCTCTATGTACCAGTCTCCTCTGTGAAAGGGGAAAATAATGGTTCTTACCTTCTGGAGTTACTGTAAAAATTAAAGAGTTAATATATACAATGCACTCAGAGCAGTGCCTGGCAACTATAAGCACTACATAAACTCTTGCTGTTAGAATTACTACTCTCTGCTTAGTGCTGAATTAGACACTGGAGAAGGCAACAAGGTAGAATGAGACAGAGCTCCATTTCTCCAAAGGATTCGCTTTGAGTTCCAATGAATGGTTCAACAAATATATGCTCAAATTTTATCCACTGTGAAATATTCTAAATGTTGTTTCTCATCCTCCATTTCAAACTAAAATACACCAAAGGAGAAACACAAAAACCCTAATCCACCAAAATGAGTTTCTTTTTTTTTCATGTAGAACAGTATTTGAGGAATCAGGGTCTTTTCAGAATGTTTTGTTCAGCAAAGTTATCACGGTTTCTATTCTATTATACCTTTAATCTATTTGGTCAAGCTTAAAATTAACCCAAATCATCTTTAATTTGGGAACTTGTTTTTAGCATCTTACTGCTATCTGAAAATTGCCCTTTTCTTCCCCCTGAGGTGATCACTGTAATTTCAAATGTGATTTTACCATGCCTTGGGGGTACTATTCTACCAGAAAATACAGCACCAATTTAAAATGCACGTCAGTAGAAAAATCAATTTACTAAAAGAAAATTAATTTCATCAGCAAAATTTTCAGGAAGGAACTGATCCTTAAAGTGAACAAAAGCTATACTAAGAATAAAATTGAGTTCGTCATATATTTGTCAACTGAAAAAAAAACTTATCAATACAGTCAAGTGCATGATAAACATTCCCTAAAATGACTTCACCAAATGATAAAATAGAAACTTTTGAGACTCACATTGGTAAGAAATAAGCAGCAGCACAAATTTGTCAACAATGGCTTCAAAACAACTAAGAGCATTAGACTGAACTGTATGGTACTGACAAGTATTTCAGGAGTCGTGTTTTAACTTTGGGCTTACATTTTACTTACAAATATGTAAGTGGACTTTCTTGCCAAATTTTCACAATTTATAATTTAAAATGAGCCACAACAGTGACTTGTTGCTAAGGAACAGAAGCACCAAATAATTTAATTTCTTTTTTATTTGAAATGACAATTATATGTATTAATGATAGAGATGCAGGAAGTTCCTAGGGAAAGCCACAACCACGCTGGTATGTGACTGGGGAAAATGATACATCAGAGGACTCACTCAGCACAACTGAAACATGAGATGAACCTAAGATAGCTCCAACCACTGAGAACTGAATCAGCTAAAGGAAATGAAAATAAAATTACTAGGGAAACTAGTAACACACATGTATGCCTGAAGCAATGTCTTCCACCTAAGGTAATTCTAAAATAGTTTCGTAATTTTCCATGGAGCCAAGGATTGTGTGAATTAACTGAAAAAGAAAAAAGAGTAAAGGAAAAATGAGATAATTTGATATAAATTTGTAAAGGTATCACTTTACTCAAGGGATTTGACACTCTCTTCTTTGCAGAAATTAAAATATATCATGTCTATGTTAAAAACAATGCTAATTTGAGTCTTAATATTTGCACTACTAAAAGAAAAAGCAAAAAGCTGCATCTAATTGGTGGTGATTTCTGTGATAAGCAATAAGCAAAAGATAGAATGACCTTCTCCAAGAGCTCTCAGAGAGGTGGTGGAGATGCCCTGGGATGTGACACTTTGCAAGCTGGGGAGCTGTCTCACTACATGGCACATGCTCTGGCCTGACGCAATCTCTCTCCCTGTCTGCAAAGAGGGGATGAGCAACCAAAGGGTTAATATTAAACTTTTTTTTTTTTTTTTTCCTGGCTGTAATGATTCTAAGCTAGGTGCTCTCTGTGCTCTGGATGTTTCATTACTAAATGGAGCTATATGCGCCCACTGGTCAGAACTGGAAAGCAGGACTCATCTCTCAGAAGAAGAAACAAAGACTTTCCCTGGGCCACTTTGAGATCCTCCTGTCAAGAAAAAAATAAGACAGACAATAAAAGGGTAGGGGTTGCAATTAATAGCTAGTATAATTCACCCTATTAAAAAGAAATAGGATTGTAGGGGATTTGGTGGGGTATCAGAGGAATCTAGAGGATAAGTTAGCAGAAGACTCTCATAATAGTAGCTAGATGGACTGTCAATGGTTCAGACCTCTCAGAAAAAAAGGGCTGTCTTCCCCAAAGAACCCAGACCAGCTGAAATGCTGCCTAAAGGCAAGGATGGCTTGAAATGGGTAATGACTGGGGAAAGGTTTATAGACTAAACGGCTTTGAGATCAGGCAGAAAAATAGGGAATCTTGACTAAAACTGTATTTTCTTATATACTGTTGGGATATCTAAAGATTAAATAATTACTTCCTGTTTTCTCTTTCAATAAACATTATCTACTTTTCCTTCACTTTTTTTATGGTCTCACTACTGGGATGTATTAATTACAATAAAAGTATTCATTGATTTATAAGTTACAAAATGTTGTAATAGGACAAGAAAAAAAAACTACTACTCAGCAAGGACTCAAAGAACAGCATGCCTATGGCATCACTTCCAGATCTCATGACTGTCTGAGCTTGTACCGCCTCCTATTAGCGAGGAAGGGTTTGCAGTTATGCCTGGTAGAGCGGAGTCTGCTGCTCTTTGGATGTGTAGAATGAAGGGGTAAAAGCTGGAAAGTACCCCTTAGAATGGCTGTCTGTCCCATAATCATTCTGCCTTCTCTGGGAACTGCTCCCAGTACATAAGGGGAGGCTCTGAGCAGCCATGTCTCAACCTGATCAGGAGTCATTGGATCTGAGTCTTATAAATGGCAGAAAATATCCAGGAACTTTTGCTTATGGGATTCTCAGTACTTCCCGGTTGCCACCTGGCCGAATATTGCTATTCAATGTTTCCTTGCTTCATAACATACCATAATGCTCTGTAAATAAATTCCTATTTTGATTACAGCTAACCAGCATCAACATGCGCGCGCACACACACACACACACACGCACACACGCACATACAGACACAAAACACTAAGAAATGAGAATAACAAAATTTCATTCGGCATTGTCTCTGTGGCCTTTTTTTTTTAAGTCAGCTTTCTTTAATGTGTACATGATTTAACAAAAGTGTATAAGCCTCATCATTTAAATCTAGGAGTCTTTAGAGGAATTTTGAGTCATACTGATATATCCCCAAATTTTCATCACCTCACAGAACTTCTCAGTAGCATCCAGCAGGGTTGAATGCATACTTTTTCTTGAAAGTCCTTTTCCGAAAACAAGTTCTCCTGAGTTCACTGTTAACCCTTCAGTTGCCCTGCTGGCTCCTCATCCTTCTAAATCAGTGTTCTTAATCTCAGCACCATTGATATTTTGGGCCAGATAACTCTTTTCTCTGGGAGGATGACTTATGAATTGTATAACAGGATGTTCAGCAGCATCCCTTGACCTCTACTCACTAATTAATAGTAGCATCCCCTCCCCCATCCGTTGGCCAACTAAAAATCTCTCTGAAATCACCCCTAGTTGAGAAGCACTGCTCTAGATGTTTCATCTCCCCAAAGACATGTGCAGAATCTTCTCCGTCTTCATTCACTCCATCTGTCATCTCCTTCAGTCTCAGTTTTAAATATCATCTCAGCTCTAATGACTTCCAAATTAATGAATCTGGCCATAAGCTCTCCCCCTATCTCATGCAGGCACCCAACTACTCATTGCTTGGCTAATATTCATTCCAAACTCTTTATTTTCCTTCTTTGTCCTTCCCCTAGTATTTCCCACCTAAGTAAATAGTTCTTAGTTTGTTTCTTTTTTTTTTTTTTTAGAGGGAGTCTCGCTCTGTCACCCAGGCTAGAGTGCAGTGGCGCAAACTCGGCTCACTGCAAGCTCCTCCTCCCGGGTTCACGCCATTCTCCTGCCTCAGCCTCTTGAGTAGCTGGGGCTATATGTGCCCATCCCCACGCCCGGCTCAATTTTTTGCATTTTTAGTAGAGACGGGGTTTCACCGTGTTAGCCAGGATGGTCTCGATCTCCTGACCTCATGATCTGCCCGCCTGGGCCTCCCAAAGTGCTGGGATTACAGGCGTGAGCCACTGCGCCTGGCCAGTTCTTAGTTTCTAAGATTAAAACCTGCTTCATCCTTGAGTCCTCTTTCCCTCATATTCTGCCCAGATTTTATAAGCAAGACCTGTTTGCTCTACCACCAAACAATATCCCAAATCTGACCACTTCACACATCATTACCACCTCAGTCTAAGCCACTACACCTCTCTCATCTGGGCAACTGGAAAAAATCTCCTAGCTCTTCTTCCTTCTTCCACTCCTGCCCAGACTCAATACTCTCCACAAAGCATGCAAACGATCTTTTAAAAGTGTCACACCATTCCACAGATCAAAATCCTCCAGTGGCTTCCCATCATAGATAAAATAAAATGCAAATCCCTGGCCTGAAAGAACATCACTGGACTTGATCCCTGCCTATCACTTTCTCCCCATCTCCTAACCTCTCCCTTACTTCATTCCAGCCGCCATCACCTTCTTGCTGTTCTGTGATCACACCAACCTCATTCCTGCCTTTGGCATTTACACTGGTGTTTTCTTGGCTAAGATGTTCCCCAGACTGTTAAATGGCTGATTTCTTCACATCACTCAAGTTCAAGTTCATGTTCAAATATCCTTCCAGCAGAGAGGCTTTCTCGTCATTGCCTTTTTGCCAACTTTGCCAACATGCTCTCAAGTATTTTACCCATCGTACTTATCATTACCTGAAACTAAATAATGAATGAGTCTCAAAATCAACTCTAGCAATGCAAGATATCGATCTGGTTTTCTTCTGTATAGAGATGGTATTATGATAATCCCTCTTTTAAGACAAATAAAATGGAAATGCTAGTATATTTTTTATTTTTCATGTAGGCCCCTGATTTATTATTGTTAACTCAGGAAGCCCCAGAGGTGTGTCTGCAGATCTTCTATCACGAAAGTAACAAAGGTTTCAGTTTGGAAGCCATGTTATTGGGAGTGAAGGGATAAAATGCAACACTGGCAAGAATTCTGTGCCAGGTTCAGCTCCAGTAAGAAAGAGTCTCGTGATTTCTCTGAGAGAGCAACGCCTTCCCTGGCACAGGAGGGATGCTGGTGGGGTGTGTGTGTCATGTTTTTGCCATCCTTTGACTAAGCCCTCTCTGTTTTCTTGCCTGCTCATTTTTTGGCAGTTCTTACTGGCACCTTCATTGGCTTAACAAGAAAACAGAAGAGACATAAAACTCAATCAGACAACGAAACAGTTACTGCTTTGGTAAAAGTTTTGATGGAGGGAGAAAACATATAAAGCTAAAGGACATGCTGCAACAATCAGTGGATGTGAATCCTCTATCTACATGTCTCTTACTCCCATGAGTAGGGAAAGGAGATCATGGCACACAAGACGAGGGAACACATTCAAAATGGTATTATTTTACTCTCCTTGCCCTCCAAGGAGAAACAGCTTAAATTATGAGATTGCAAGGTAGATAACGTAATGCTCTAACTCTGCTATTAAGCATGAGAGGCCTGGAGAAATTGAAGTTAAGGAGAAAAAAAGAAGAAAATTAAACAATTTTTTTAAAGGCCACTATATAATAAAAACCACTCAATCTTCAAATTCCTCTCCCCACTCTTAAGAAAGGTCAACTGATAGCCCTTGGCTCCTGATGTGTAACTATATCCTATTCCTCTTTTGATGTTCTCACCAAGAGGGATTTAACTGCCTTTTCCTTGATTCATTAGATGGTCACTTCAAAGAGACCTTCAAGAGGCGACATTTGCCCAAACAACTCCCCTGTCTTAGTAAATCCAGACAAAACCCAAAAAGCAATTCATCCTAAATTTCACACATTATTGTCTTTGGCCTCTGTCAGTGACCTCAGCCTACAATATTGATTACCACTCTGCCTCCCAATATGAATTCTTCAGACGATCAATCAGTTACCAGGACAGAGAAAGAGTTATCCAGTCTAATACTAAAAATGTCCCCATGCCTGTAATTAACCCAAGAATAAACTAAACAACCTAGCAAACTTGTCGTAACTTTACCATTTATAACCTATTTCTTCTCCCAAAAGCAAGGCAGGCATAAAACATACTTGGTGTAGAGCGTGCTAGACTCTATTCAAGACAAAGATGGATACTTGGTTTAGTAACAAACTAAAATATTGTACTAAATTAACAAATGTCTTTGTTCTAAAATGCAAGTAAGGTTTTTGAGGTTCCTATACAAAAACAACATACAAATCTATTATAGTTTCCTTATTTTTGTCCAAACATTCATAGATAAATGGCCAAAGGGAAAATAAAAATAACCAATGAGTATGGGGAAATTTTAAACACCACTAGTAATAGCTAAAAGAATTGCAAGCTAAATGAAATGCAAACACTGTTAACAATAGTAAAGACACGGAATTAACCTAATGTCCATCAGTGACAGACTGGATAAAGAAAATGTGGTATATATAACACCATGGAATACTATGCAGCCATAAAAAAGAATGAAATCATGTCCTTTGTGGGAACATGGATGGGGCTGGAGGTTACTATCCTAAGTATACTTAGGATACTATATACCTACTATACTAAGGCAGGAACAGAAAACCAAATACTGCATGTTCTTACTTATAAGCAAGAGCTAAATGATAAGAACTTATGAACACAAAGAAGGAAACAACAAATACTGGAGCATACTTAATGGGGGAGCATGAGAGGAGGGAGAGAAACAGAAACAATATTTGATACAGGGCCTAATACCTGGGTGATGAAATAATATGTACAACATACCCCCACGACATGTTTACCTATGTAACAAATCTTTACATGTATCCCCAAATCTAAAATGAAAGTTAAAAAAAAATGCAAGCTCAAAGAACATTTCACTGTAAATCAGAAAGTCTAAAACCTTAAAAATCTAAAAAAGTAAGGCAGTGCCAATGATGTTTAAGTTAGCACCAGCACTTCACCTAGCACCTGGACACAGCAAGTTCCCACCAAGTATTTATTGAATAAATAAATGGATAAGTGCATGAATACTCTTCAGGCAAAACTATATTGAATGAAATTTGGAGAAACAACTTAATAAATATTAAAAGAATTGATAATTGACATACTTTTGACAATGTAACACTTCTCCTAGGAATCTACCATAAACAAATTCTCTAAAATGCAAACATTCTACGCAAAAATACCTGTCAGATTATTAAAACACTAAAAAACCATAAGCAAGTAAAGTGTCCAGAATTAGGTAAATAATACATAGATGGTCTATTCTCTTTGAAGAATTGTTCACAATAATTAAAACAATATTTATGAAAAGTTAAAAAAACACAGGAAATGCTTGTAACATGTTCAACCAAAAGGTTATGTATCAAGTTCAGGAAATGTTTTAAAGTGTGGTAAAAAGATAGGAAATAAATGTAAATTTTAACAGTAATTTTTCTATGGGTGGTGATAATGGAAGGGTTTTTTTCCTATCCTTATGAATCTTTCTATATTTTTCTATAAGGGGCATATAATAGTTTTGTAACAAAAAAGGTAAAATTTTGTATTAAGGAGAGCATTTTTTGAGGAGAGCTATTCTGTCATGCATCTCAAATAACATCAGTAAAACATGTCCACCTGCCCCTCACACTGATGCTTCTCTTCTCTTTTTCTCTTTAATGTTTGATTATATTCAGGTTAAATTTATATAAGCACAAATCATTAAAGCATTTTGATGACTAACAGTCTTTTATTTTAAAATGCAATATTAAATCTCAATTAAAATTATTTGCTATTCCTTTAGCCATTTTCTCTTTGTTATTAAAACAAAAATAAGAACAACTTGTCAGTATTTTTAATCCATTAAAATTTTCCCACATTAAAACAATTTTTAATGTCTTGGCATGCAGTACATTTTTAATAACCTTAAAGAAGCTGTAAAAACAAGTCCTTTACATTTTTCAAGATGCCTTTGTATAGCAATTAAGATAATTATTCCATGTAAATGAGTTAACACATGTGAATAAGTGCTATGGAATTATAAACTGCCATTCAAATGTTATTTTTCCATGTTTATGGTATGCTATTCCTGACCTTACATTCATTTCTGATGGCATGTTTCCATTTCCCTCACAATCTATAAGATGATTCATTTCTGTGTATTTTCCATGGGACTTTGCATATGCCCTCTATAAATCACATTGATTTTTAAAATGTACATTGTAAAATGCTTTCAACCCTACACAAGTAATTTAAAAAATAAAAAAACTTACAGGATCCTTTGAAATGCAAATCAAAACCTCAGTAGGATACCACTTCACTTGGATGGCTATAATTAAAAAGGCAGATAACAACAAGTGTTCAGGAGGCTGTGAAGAAGTTGGGACTCTCATAAGATTGTTGGTGGGAGCCTAAAATGGTACAGCAGCTCTAGAAAACAGTCTGGTATTTCCTCAAAAGGTTAACTCAAGAATTAGAATACAACTCAGCAATTTCACTCCTAGAAATAAATCCAAGAAATATGAAAGCATATGTCCACACAAAAACTTGTACACAAATGTTCGCAGCATTACACATAACAGCCAAAAGGTAAAAATAACTCGAATGTTTGTCTACTTATCAATGGATACACAAAATGTGCTATATCCATACAATGGAATATCTTTTGCGTATAAAAAAATAAATCTTGAAAACATGCTAAGTAGATGTGGCCAGTCACAAAGACCACAATGTTGCATGATACCATTTATATGAAATTTCCAGAATAGGCAAATCTACGGAGGCAGAAAGCAGCTCAGTGGTTACTTGGGCTGGATGGGATTGTGGGAAAATGGTGAGTGGCTACTAATGAGTATGGGGTTTTGGGGGAGGTGATGAAAATATTACACAGTTGATTTTGATGACGGTTGCACAACTCTGTGAGTATATTAGAAACCATTGAATTGTACATTTTAAATGGGTGAATTACATGGCATGTGTATTGTATCTTAATAAAGCTGTTTTTAAAAAGACTCTGTAAGTTACCATTTTATATGAATTGGTTGTATCACATTTTACTGTAATTTTTTGGAAAGAACTGAGTGTTAAAATATTTGCATCTTTTTAGATTTTATATTTCCATGAAAACCAAAAGCTATATAAATGAAGATTTTAACCACAGTATTCTTATCAGTTTCAACTTGGAAACAATTTAAATGTCTAATAATGGATTTAGTACTATGGTCATCTACATGATAAAATGTTATCCCTTAAAATTATAAAGCTAATGAGATGGCATATAAACATTAAAAGTTTGAAATAATGTTAGGTGGCAGTATATAAAATATAAAATATTTTTATATAATTTTATTTCCACGACCTTCGTGATTTAAAAACACCTATCTCTATGAAAAGAGTTGAGGTGGTTGGATTACGGAAGATTTTTGTTGTTCTTTTTGTTTTCTGTACTAGTTTTCTTATATAATTCTTCTAATTAAAAAACGAGGAACTGTTATTGCTCCATTAAACAAGCAGAAAGCACAACTATGCAATAAAATTAAAAGGTTCCCTAGAGATGCCTAACCTAAGAGCATTGGGTACCTGCAGCAAAGAATTTCAGACACTAGTGCTTAGTTTAAACTCTACCGTAAAAACACTCCAAAGGTATTAGAGGCAAGAAGGTGGTTACGAAAACTCCAGCTCATTAACTGACTGGCTTATATTCTACTTGTACATCTGGTGTATTTTTTCACCAGTACTTGTTGAGTACGTGATAACTGTCACAGCTGCTCAATCAACAGAAGTTTAGGATATTTTCCCTGTTCTCTTAGAGCTCACATGGGAAATGTGGATCACTAGGAAGTGGTATGGGTAGATGGCAAGAAATGAAAAGGCATTTGGAGCAGAGTTATCCAAATGCCAAGGCCTACAGCTACTGGGTTGATATTGTTAGAAAGGTTAAGCCTCCAGGTTACAGCTGCCCTAGGCAGTCCCGGTGTACTGGGACAAAGGGGAAAGCAGGGAAAGCCTAAGGGAACCTTCCGCTGTTAGGTGCTTTGACAACAGTGTCTTCTCTATTCTCTACACAATGCCTCAGTGTGGCGGAACAAAAGAACAAAATATTTATACCTAAAGTACAATCAAAGTGTTTAACACCCCAAAGGCATACCGACCTCTCAATATGCTGTTTCAAATGTCTCCATTTATTGGTGTAATTTGGATGCTTTGTGGCCAAAGCTTGACCTGTGTACCGCGTGATCATTTGTTAGTGGGTTACTCACTTTCTGACATATTCTTCCCTAAAGGTCAGTGGGCTCCTTGACATGAATTCAATCAACTTCAGTGGAGTAATTAAACAGAATGAGTATTTCCACGTATTTGTAATGCAGGTCCACTACAAAATTTGAATTATCTATTGTTTTAAACTATGTAAGCCTCTTATTTTTTTCAATTAATAGTTCAGTGGATTTCATTCCAGCCTTTCTTTCTACACACAATTTTTGTTGTTGTCCTATATCGTTTCTTTGTGTAACATAGACGTGAACATAGGGTACGATATAGATTACAGCCTCTTTTTTCCAATAACAGTTTGCTCCTCCATGAAGTACGACCCTGCTCCCCCACCTTTAGTCAATACCTGCGCTACTACAGAAAACACAAAAATCATCCCGTGTCAATATACGGAGGCACCTTCCTCTACAGCCCACCTCATACCCCAATTTAAATATAGTACTACCACCCACCTTCTGTTACTTCTCCCCCTTCTAGACAGGGGCCCCACGTTGAACACTGTGCATTGGATTTCTGGTGCTCCATCTCAGAGCCAGCTTCCATGGCCATGTCAGTTCCTTCATCTGTGATTCCTTCCAGACCGTCTTATAGTTGAGGCCCCTGAGGTACCAGCACACTTCAAAACAGAGCCATCTTTAACAATGACACACTGACTGGAAACTGCTTCTACTGTTCCTTTAATTAGCCTTACTATGTTTTCATCCACAAGTGTGGGAAACCAGATGCACAGCCACCTACCTGCTCCTTAGCTCAGGAATTGCTCTAGGCTCAGTTTCCTAAGGTCCAAGTCAAGCCTCCTCCCCTTGGCAGTTCTCCAAGGTCTCGTAAGCTGGTTTCCTACCTAACATTTTCTCTTGGAGCAGCTCTGTTCAGAACTGTCAGCCAGGTTTCCCTTTGAGCCTGTTCTGTCCTCAAGGTCCCATAGGACACTACTGCTGGTGCCTGCCCTTTATATCTCAATGTGCTGCAAGAATGGACAGGAGGAACCACACGGCCTCCTAGTCCAGGCCTATGGGGTATTATTTCTACAAGTCCTTGCTTGTCCAAGGAGGAATGAAGCAACTCAGGACTCTAAGTATAGCATCCTAGGAGCCTAACTTCCGGACAGTGACACAAGAAGAAATAATTGGCCTCTGGCTGCTTGAACACTTAGACCGAAACATAAATATATGCAGAAATCATGAAAATCTGAATATTTTGTGAAGAATTTGCATAAGTGTTGAACATGTAATGTGTGGTCACTGGATTCCAGAAGGCTGTCTGTCACATCTGCTCCTTTTCAGAAACAAGTCATTGTCGATCCAATCATTTGAATCATCCAGTCGCTTGTTTGTGTACACCACAAGAACACCACGCAAACGCGAGTCTCTCCTTGTCTCATGACAAAAGCACTTAGGATTCCCTTCCCCTGCCACATGACCAACAATGCACCTTCTTTTGGAGAGAGCTTGTGGGTAAACAGTCATGGCTGCTGTAATGTCTCCCGAACTATAAAGTCCGTATTTCTCATCACCTGACAGGCAGCATAACCCAAATGCCCCCAAAACAACTACAGAACTATCATTAAAATAATAGAAATCATCCTACTTTAGCTGATAGAATGGAAGATCTTTGACTTCTGGAAATTGACTTTTTTCCCTTTGCCTATCCATGTTTGAAAAGATGCAAGCATCTCTACAGTTACTGTCCAGCCAGCTGCTAGGTGTCTGGTGGCTGCGCAGACCTCAGAAGATAAACTGACCTGCACTGATCCTTCATTCAATTTATGATTCATGTATTGATTTTAGAGTCCTCAAGACTTCATCTATCAATCAGTCAAAATGCTGATTAAGCACCCACTATGCCAGGCACTGAATCATATGATACGAAGATAACTAAGACAAGGCCCTTGCCTTCAAGGAGTCCAGTCTCCCATGGGGAAAATGAAGAACCAAATAAATTCTTAGAATTTAAAAGTGTTAAAAGGACAGTACTAAAGAAATTCAGAGCAGAGCTGCCTAAGGCTGTCCTGTCAGGAGGGTAGGAGGCTAGGAGTCACAATGGGACACTTCTCATGGGAAATAATACTTGAAGGATGATTAAAATTTAATGAGGCAAATCAGAAGAAACATGTACACATAAAAGAATGTATGTGTAAGAAGATGGCGTATTTTCAACGGACTGGTATGTGGGCTGCTTATGGAAGAGGTAGGCAAGCCTCAGGTTAAGGTCCCTCTGTACAGCCTTGCTAAGGAAACTGGATTTCATCCTTAAGCCACACACACACACACACACACACACACACACACACACACACACAGACTTGCTGTCTTGCCAGCCTCCCTCACATATACCCTCCCCCACCTCTCCTATCTTGGCCTTTTACATGCAAATAATTCTCCCACAACCACAATACACTGAGCACCTGAAATCCAGCTGTGCACAGCACCTGCATCAGGTAATTGTCTGGAAATTCTTGCCTGTTTCCTCTAGGCTTGTTCTTCCTCACCCTTCCTGCCTCTCATATCCCTAAACCTATGCTCAGCTCCCACGTTGCTGTTTCCGGCCAGGCTTTCAACTACCACTTAGAAGTTCCCTTTCTACCCCACGGCTTGACTCTTAACTCTCTGTGGTCATGAGATTTGATTGACCTTAGCAGCTTCCAATGAGAGGCGTTCTCCACCACCTTTACTCCAACCAGCAAATCCATTTGCATCATTAAATTTCGTTTCAACTAGATTCTCTCACACACCGGCTTGCAATAATAGCAACAATAAGAAGTTTCTCAGGTAGCTGTGGACTGGGCTGAGTTAAATAATTTTCTTAGGGTGAATGGGGACTGCAATCACTCACCTTAAAAGTATATCCAGAAAGACTAGAGATCCAACCATAGAAAGGCATTCCTGAGTTTTAGCTATGTCCCTGGCATTTGGATAGTGCTATGGTTTTCCTTAGCCTTATTAGTAGTTACTTAAATCCCCATTTATACAGAAAAAAGACGTAAACCTAGACTAACTTTTTCACTGGGGTTGACCTATAGTCTAGGAAGCATAATGTTCTAGTTTCCTTTATATCTGGTTAAGAAAACTCTTTTAAAGTATCTTTGGTTCACATTAATCTGTGCTTCATCCAAGGACAAGCTTTGGAATATCACAGCAGCCAAGCTGCAGCAAATCCGAGGCAGCCAACTGTTCAAACCGTGCTCAAATAAGGCAAACGCTCAGCTGTAGCCAATCCAGCTGTTTCTACGCCTCATTTCCGTTTTCTGTCTATAAATGTTATCCGGCCATGCGGCAGCCCTGAAGTCATTCTAAGCCTATTCTTGTTCTGGCGGCTGATTCAAGAATCGTTCTTTGCGCAATTAAATTCTGTTAAATTTAGTCTAAAGTTTTTTATTTTTTATTTTTTAACACCTCCCAGGCTTAAATTATTTCTGCTCATTATTTGGCACTTCATTCCAGCCTCTCCCAGTAAAACTGCCTGTGATAAAGCAGTTGTAGAGGGGAAATTCATATTGAAGCCCAAACATGATTATAAGATGCGAAAACAACTACTACTAGATATGGCTTTTTTTTTTTTTCTCATGAAAAATATAGTATAGTCGACAAAGTATAGGCCTTGAATTCGGGAAGGTTACTATCCATCTGACTTCCGGCGGGTCCTTCCTATAAAAAATGGAGATAACAGAGATCTTTCTAAAGTTTTTGAGGATTAAAGAAAAAGAAGTACTTGAAACACGTTTTACAGCACTCATTAAATGCCTGTTATTACTATTGTTTCCACCAATACTACCACTATTACTATCATTACCACAACCAATTAAGTGTGGCACTGACCCAAATTTAAGAGGAGCTATGGATGATCCTGCAGAGACTGAGAAATATCCTATTTGAGATAATGTTAGCATCAGATTCAGGTGTATCACTTATATAGTGAGAGCTTAAGAACAATGGAGGATCCAGTTTGGAGAAATTACTCCCTTCTAACAACTCTCACGAGTTCCCAACCCCTACTCTAAAAGGGAGAGAGAGAAAACAAATCCAGGTGCCACTGCTGGAAGCTATATGCCCTCAGATTCTGGCAATAACAACGAAAGTATTTGTAATTTCCTGCCATAAAGAAGACAACGCAGAAATTCTGCATCTCCTTAAGAGTAATTTAAAATATGGAGGGCATCGAAACCGTAGCCGCATTTTGATTACTAGCATTCTGAGAAATACACAGGGGCTGAGAGATTGACAGGGTAGCATTCATTTTTCAGCGTTTTCTTACTTAACCGGCATATGCTCTTGAACATCTTTTTTCCCCCACACAAGTAATGTAACCTTAACATGCTTTTGGAAAATCTCAACTACGGATTAAGCTCAATGTTTGCCCCTTGCACCTCAGTAAACTTATGGAGTCCACTTCAGGGATCAAAATTTATAGATATGTGGAATAAGATACTTAACAAATGTTTTGCAGTGATTCCAATAAGTAAACATTAATTTCTGAACTGTCCTTCACCCACATCTACTAGAGATAACTATTATCTAGCGAACAACATTTTTGTACTCTTGATGAGACAGAAGGAACACAAAGATTAATATTGCCTTAAAGGAAGAACCACTAGAGCAAACAATGGTTATGAAGCATACTCAGGACCATATACCAAATTAGTGTTTGAACTAAGAATAAAATTCAGATTGACCTTGCATTCAAATGCCTATTCTTCATCTAGTTTAGGTTATGGGTGATGGAATGGTAGTACAGAAGAGAAATAATACTGTTTTCTATGTTCCTAGAAAGAAAATTGTGGTGAATTTGCAAACACTTTTGCATCAAAGTAATGATATAGTGTGTTGTGAATTTGCAAAGACTTTTTCTAAAACTACTTCTGACTTTCCACAAGATGAAATCATATGAATTCTGAGAAAACGTAAATAAATGTGCATGTATCTCTACGAAATGCCAATACATCGCAAACTGTAGTTTGCAAACCTAAACTTACATAATTCATTGCCTAACATCCTCCACGGGAAACTAGCTTTTTCTGTTTTAGTTGCTAGTTCCAACCAAGCAATTATAATGTAAGGGATTTTCTCATTTGTTTTATTAATAACTTTCCTTATAGTTTAATATCCAATCCATTTGGTACCGTTGGAACAGCTGATGATTCTCCAAACACAGATATCCTCAGTGGCATACTAAGAAGTTCATCTAAAAGATTAGAACAAACCAGAAAAATGGAGATCATGACTTCAAATAAGCACCAACAAATAGAGAAGTAGGAAAGCAAAAAATGTCAATTTCTCCCTTAAGGCTGAAATTAATTACCTTTACACAATTTATTTTTAGTAGGTAATTTTTCTAATTTCAGTATAAACTTGTTGATAAGAATCAAGTGAAACTTGTTTGACAGGAATGAGGGACAGTTCTTGTAGGAAACAAGAAATCAGAAAATCTCTTCCTCTCAGATCCCAATAATGCTCATGTTAAATATCAAAAACAAAAAACATGATTTAAACAATGTTCATATGAAATATTAGATAAAAATATTTTCACCTATTTTGGTTAAATAATCTAGATTAAGTATTTCTTGATATTGATATAGCATTTTATTACAGCAACCTATCTTTAAAGAAAGAATGGTATAAAATCTTTAAACTTCAATTTCTAGTCACATTCATACTCCAAAGTCTTTATGAAGAAAATAATGTCTATAAAAAAAAGATTGGCCCTAAACCTTCCTTTACAAAAAAAAAACTAGACACATAAATTCTTAGTTTTATTCAACATAATTGAAAATATTAATATTCAGATGGTATAATTTAAAAAATTGGAGATCAGCACCCCTGCAGGTAACAACTGGAGGACGTCGGAATCAACTTATGTGACAAAACAATGACCTTTCAGCAAGAATTCTTCCTAGTTCAGCCCATAAAAACTAGAAAACTAAAAACACTAAGTAGAGAGAAACTTCTGTTCTGATGATCTAGTTAGATTCATCTTTATGTTCAATAAACACCCTTCTCTCCCCACCTGCAACTGAGAGAACAGGCTTCTGTTTTCAAGCTTACCTTGCTCTGAGGTTACCGACCTCCTGTGCCGGCACTTCCAAATCTTGGGAACTGAAATGGACTGTCCGTATCTTGGGCTATAGTGGTAGCAGGCACTCATGGTGCCAAAGGGTGGGGAGCCTGTGGTGAACATGATGGATTCTCAGGACTGCCTAGGTTGAAGGAACATGTGGAGGATGTGCCTCCCCTGCTCCATCACAAGAATGACTGCTACAGTGCCACCCAGGAGACTCTGCCAAGCATTAATGAGTCACTCGTCCGTACGCTCAGTGGGCCAGACAGGTTTCACCACTTTATAGCCCTATTAATGATAAAACTTTCTGTAAAACACCAGCACTATTCTTGAAGAGCTTGCTTTTATTTTCTTCCTCTTTCAAGGGATAGGAGTGATCACTTTGTTTTACAAAAGATGTTTTCAGTTAAACACAGAACTTACAAAAATTTTTTCTTTTTTTTGAATCATCTCTCAAAACTAAGCTCTCATAGTCTAAAAACTGTTTGTACTTTATTTGTCTTTAAAATGTGTTAAGGATTTCATTTTCAGATTTTGAAAGCCAGTCCTCTTCTCTGCTCTCATAAAACGACCTCCATCACTGGGTTTAGCCTTGGATGTAAACTTGGAACTATCAAAAACCACTGTATAATTATCTTAGTGAGACTTTGTGCTTATATTGTGTCTTCTATCTAAAGAGCTCAAAGCATTTTGCAAACATGATCTTATTAAGCGTCACAACACCTCATTCAGGAATGCGATGGTAAGGATTATTATCATCAATTTTAACAGGTGGGGAAACTGAGAGATTAGCAATTAAATGACTCAATTTGAGGTCACAATGTTAGTTAAAGGCAGAGTTTGATTCAGCACTCTGACATATTTCCAAGGACATACCCAAGTGACCAATGGAGAGCAGCATGGTGAAATGAAAATTGTTTCACTTCTCAGAAAGAATCTGTTCTTTTGCTCTACAGCTTGAAGAACATTAAACATAGGCAATTACAAAATAATTTCTGTTTACAAATTTTGGCACACCCTGTTAAAGACAGCAGATGTGCTAACTCCGGTCACTTCATTCTCCTGCTTACCCTTTCCAAGGGCCATCACCATCTTCCAGGTCAATGGATTAGGTCACCACCTGTGCCCACACTGTTTCTAGGTGGTTAGCTAGTGCACTTTTTTCTACACACCGGTAGGAAAGACGTTTTCATAGCTGGCCATCTAGTGCATGTTTATTGGGGAACAGTCCAGCCACAAGGAACTGTATAATGCAAAAATGAGAAAACCTCATGTTGCCAACCCCAGAGGTGACTATTGTTGTATGTGGGGATACACACACACACACACACACACACACACACACGTAGTGACACCAAGTTACTGTGTGGCAGCTTGTTTTTGTTGTCTTTTCATGTTCTGGGATTCCTTGATCATGGCTGTTTGTCAGTTTATATATATCTACATCATTCTTTTAGTGACTATATACCCATTTTACAGATATATGTACAAGATATGGAAAAATTTGTTCTACCTATTACCCTTTTACTGCACATTTGGATAATTTTTTAATCCTATGAACTCCAATGAACATTCTTGCATGTTTGTATATTTTAAAAAGTATTTCTTTTGAATCTACTTCCCATTTTTTACAAGCTCTCCAGGACTCTTTCTTCTGAAAATCTACCTGTTGCACTATACACTGAGCTGCTTATAGTACAGTAGCCCATTATCTTGGATGCAGAGTAAATTCACCTCTTTCTTCCCATTGCTTCTTGGTAGAGGTTGTAGTCTTAATTATAGGATACTACTCTACTTCCACTCATATAACCCAAAAATGTAAACAGGAGAACCTTCCACATGGGACAGATGAAAAGCTGGCTAGATGATGGTGTAAGAACAGTATACAATACCCCATCTATGATTTACAGCTCACTTTCTCCAAGGACTTAGATCAACAACAAAAAATTAAACTGCTGCCTTTTAACGAGAGCAGTGGGTCCTGTGTTTTGAAACAAGAAGCATTCTGCAAATAAGACTTATGTCATATGCCTGATTCTGAGTTTGAGTACCATAATGACCGATTACTTTGTACCTCTGCTCCCTCAGACCACACGGCTGATTCAGGGTCATATTCAATGCCAATGTCAATATTGTTTACAATGTTCTGGACTTTCTATAAATTGAGAGCACAGAGGGAGAAACTGATTCCCTCATTTCCAGTATTACATTTAGTTCATATGATATAAAGGTGGAAATCATTTGTCTGTTATATCATTTCCCAATAAAGTATATAGTTGACAAGTTTTTTTTGTTTGTTTGTTTTGAGACAAAGTCTTGCTCTGTCGCCAGGCTAGAGGGCAGTGGTGCAATCTTGGCTCACTGCAACCTCCACCTCCTGGGTTCAACCAGTTCTCGTGCCTCAGCCTCCCGAGTAGCTGGGATTACAGGCGCCTGCCACCATACCCAGGTAATTTTTGTATTTTTAGTAGAGATGAGGTTTCACCATGTTGGCCAGGATGGTCTCAATCTCCTGACCTCAAGTGATCCGCCTGCCTCAGCCTCCCAAAGTGCTAGGATTACAGGCCTGAGCCATCGTGCCCAGCCAACAAGGTTTTTTCTGTTTTGTTTGTTTGTTTGTTTGTTTAATTTTAAGAATTTGAAAAAGAAAGCAGTAGATTTAGAGCCACAGCAAGAAAAATCTAGAACTTAATTAGGTCTCTCTCATTGTGTTACCTATTTATTCATTTATTCATTTACCAAAAGTGTACTGCAAGCAAACAATGTGAAGATGACATGATTTGTACTTTCAAGAAGCTGACAATATAGTGAGGCCAATAGACAAAGAAACAGGTAAATAAACAATAATACTCTGGAAGTGCAGGAAGGGGCTGGGAACTTTTACAGTTAACTATACAGTGAAACAAATTCTCCCTTGTCCACGGAATTAAGTGCAATGTTCTTAGGTGAAACCTGAAAGATTTCGAAAACTCTGACCTTTAGTCACCAAAAAAGTGAGTAATCTGAGAAGTCTTATTTATTCTTGTCATATTCCAATTCTATGTGTTTCTACTCCTTCTTAAAACATTGTTGTGTTCTGCAAACCCAAGTAACCATGTAATTGTGCTTTAAAAGAAAACTTTTTAACCCAGGCATGTATTAAAACAGTTTTCTCCCAAAAAGTACATGCCAAGTGAGAAAGTAAGGTAGGCCAGAGAAGTTTTTATAAAATTAATGTTGGCTTTAGGCAGTACACATTGGCTCATGCTTTAACTGCTTAGCCAACAGTACATTTCATGTATACCTTCTAGATGTCCTGAGTATTAAAATTCAACAGGATAAACAACCAGGCCAATATTCTGACATCACCTTCTAAACAGTACCACTAGATAATGCAGCAGTAATAAAATCTAATGGCCACTAGTGACAGGTACAATGTGAGAGAGAAAACTTGGCATTTGTGTCAAATCTATGAATACTAAATTGGCACATGCTGGCCTATCCTACTCCAAGTTTGCTCGTCCAAAAAGCTAATGATGTATGTCAACAAAGATTGACCACAGCAACAGACTGCTGCCATTATTCTGTTATATAATCTGAAAGAAGAGGGAAATGGAATATTTCTTATACATAAGAATAGAAAGAGACTGACACAATACAGGCTATCCAATCTTGATAAAGCAAACCAACATCTATGTAGCATGTACTATGTGCCAGGCAGTGAGCTAAATGCTTTATGTAGGCATGGCCTAATAATACCCTGCTAGGTAATTAATGTCACTTACAAATAAAAAGACAGGCCAAGAGAGGTTAAGTAATCATACCATGTTCACAAAACTAAACAGGTTTACAGCATCTCCACATCCTCATAACTAAAGCTCAAATTCTAAAATAATCTAGAATGCCTCTTTCTTTCAATGTCATATTGTTAAGCCTTGTGGACCTATTTTTGCAATGTTTTCATATCCATTCACTTATTTCCAGACCCAATTCAAGACCCCATCAATAGGAACAATCACCAACTGGCCTTCCTTTTTCTAACCTCTTATTTCTGTTCACTCTGTTGCTTAATCTTTCCGAATCAAGGCTGGGGTCATGTCACTCCTTTGCTCAAAGGCCTTCCATAGCTTTTCACCATCTGTTGAATTAGGTAAATACTCCTGAACCTGGCATGCAAAGCCTACTGCACTATCTAGTATACAGACTTGGTTCAATCAATGTTTGTTGAGTGAATACATGGCACTAAGCTAAGGCTCACTATTTGTGGCAATAGTTCTCCATAGTAGTATCATAGTATAGTATTAAACATATCCTCAAAAGATAAAAACAAGGCCTAGAATCGGTTTCACCTTAAAACCAAGAATATTGAGGAAAAATTAAATCTAACATACAGTATGGGGGTACAGGTTATGTGGTGAGGGTGGTTGGTCAAACAGAGCTATTTGATGAAACGTATGTTTTAACACAGGTTAAGTTTTCCAAGACAGGTATGTCCCTTCCATGAATTCCTCACTTCAATATTAGCATATTGCTTCCTCCCCATTTGGCCTTTTGGCTCCACTAAGGAAAGTTTCTTAGTTAGAATTTCTTATATTACAAGTGGCAGAAATCCAACTAGATTGGCTTAGGCAGAATAGAATTTGTTCATATAACCAAAAAGTCCAGGATTATAGGTATGGTGCTCAAATGATATAAGGAATCTCTCTACATCTCTCAATTCTGTTCTCCCCTCATGGTATCAAGGATAATCATTATAGCTTCAGAATTACATTATTCTAGCTCAGTAACCATAGCTACTGGGACAGTGTCCCAACTATTCCAGCAAAAGACTGGGGAACTACTCTCTAGAGCATAACTTAGAAAATATGCCCATCCCTAAACAGATTACAGTGACCAGGTGATGTGCATTCTCATTCTTCAGTCCTCGGTTGATGATCATCTTTAGATACAGTAGATCAGCTTCATCCTAACCATACAGAGTGCAAAGAGTGAGACGTGGCTTTTCAAAAGAAGAGTGGAGTAATGTTACAAAGAGGAAACAGATGCTGTGTGGAGAAAAAAACAAAAACATTGACATTCACTGTAGAAAAGTTCTGAGACATAAAAGTGAGAAGGGGGTGTGGTCAGCATCTTGCTGTGCTGTTTTAGCCTCTCTGTGCCACTTCTGACAAATGAGTGGGCCCCTCTGTACATTTCACCACCCTTGCCATTTTGCGCCTTCATCGGTAAAGCTTCCCATGTCCCTGCCATTCAGCAGAGGAGGCAGCTGCAGAGCCTTCTTAAATTACTGCTTGGGACTGAGCATTGGGATTGCTTTAAACCTCTCCCAGGTGACCCTAATGTGTAGCCAGGGTTGAGTCACTAGAGTAGGGAAGGCCTTGATCTTCACTGTCAGCACATACAAATATTGCATTCATCTAGTATGTATTTGGTCTAGTCTAATAATCTGTGTTCTTTTGAATAAAAATATCTGAGGTTATTCCTTTCATTTTCAGAAACTGATCCACAAAGTCTGGAAGAAGGAGAAAATCTCACAAATCAGACACTAAACAGCACTCTTTGGCCTCCTTAATTATGGATTTTCTTTTGTTTTTTTGCACAGGATCAATTCAATACTAGATGAAAAAAGTGCTTCATTTTTCCACATTTCTTTTTAATTTGGAAGGGGAAACATATCATGGAGCCTTGTTTGCCACAAGGACAAATATTAAAGATATTATGTGCCACTCTCCTCCACTGAGGTTTTGATGTCTTTGAAATCAGAGGCAATTCAAATGAATTATATTCCTGGAATATATAAAATCCCTTCTCGAATCCATGTCTACTCTTATCATGGAATGCTTAAACAATTGAAAGTGACTGAATTTTTCCATTAGCCCCTCTCTATAAAACAATGTAATACCTTACAAGAACATTTTATCCAGGGAGGCCAAATGATGTGGTAGAACGCAGAGTGTGAATCCCTGATCCAACACTTACTGTGAGTCACTTACTCAGCTTAAGGTCACCTCTCTGAGTCTAATTTTTGTCTTCCATCAAATGGAGGAAATAACCTCTCTCAGAGACTCTTGTAAAGTTGAGAGATAATACATGGAAAGCTTCTGATGCATAGTAAGCAGTGAAGAAATGTTAGCAATCATCATTTAGGAAAACAATCTCCTTTTAAAATTCGGTCTTGAAGATTAGTTCTAGCTGAAAAAAGGTAGACTCTTCCTTGATGTACCAGGACACTAAGACAATACATGCAGAAGATTAAAGGAAATATCTGATGGGGTTATACAAATTAGTTATATTTGGTGCCCGAACGAATCATTGTCAAATTTGGATATCTAAATTACAGCTTTAAAAAATTCAGACTAGGCGGGGCGTGGTGTCTCACACCTATAAACTCAGCACTTTGGAAGGCCAAGGCGGGCGGATCGCTTGAGGTCCGGAATTCAAGACTAGCCTGGTCAACATGGTGAAACCTCATCTCCACTAAAATACAAAAATTAGCCAGGTGTCTCAAAAAAAAAAAAAAATTAAGAATAAAGTCTGTTAAATGGCCAACTTTGTATGGTGAAATTTTGGTAAAAACTCCCATTGTTTTAGTGACTGAGCCCTTCCTATTTTCATGTAGTTCATTAAGGATGTGTTTCATTAATATTAAATCCCTAAACATTTAATCTCCCAAGCATGACTGATTGGCTGAAAAGTGCCAAATTTCTTTCTAAAAACCATCTCTTCAACAATTCATGGTTGAAGGCTTTTTTGTGCAATAAGTCACTAAGCTGAGAAAGTGGCTGCTATCGACACATGAGATAATAACAACAATAATACTAACCTCACAGTGCAGTTGTGAAAAACAGATGAGGTAAGGTGGATGAAAGGGCTTTGCAGGTGATAAAGTACGGTGTAAATGTTACGCTTTTACAGCTGTGACTGCCACAGCTGCTGACTCAATGAGTTTATCCCCGGTCACGAGGAGCATACATCCTCATTAGAGACATGGTGTGTTATTAAGCACCACATGATGACAGAGTTTTCGGAGGAAGATGGGTGGCGAGATCAAGGAAACATCACCATGAGGGAGGCAGGGCACCACGCCCTCATGGATGGGCAAGAGTTTAATAGCGAGGAGGCAGAAGGTCACTGCGGGCAGGCAGTCCAGCAGAGCAGCACGCAGTGTGCAGAAACAGCGAGGAGCCTGGCGGCCCGGAGCTTGTGGAGGGTGAGAGGAGAAGGTGGGTACGGAGGGCAGAGAGTGGATCCCATAATGTCCAAAATTTTTTCAAGACAGACCAACTCTACATCCACTCTTACTATTTGCTGAGTACCTCCAAAACTCACTGAAAAAGCTCCAAAGATTTAGCTGGGGTTCTTAGCACTTCTGCCCATTCTTCCGTAGACCAGAAAAAAAGAAGGGAAGCAGCAGGAAATGGGCGGAAGAGAGAGAGTTGCAAATTCTGGCAGCATGCCCAGCATGGAACCAACTCAGCAGACAGGAAGCGAAGCAATAAAAGAGCAATGTAGGCTGCAGGCAGGCTGGAGCGGAAACTCAGGAACGGAGGGAAGACAAATTACTGTTAACAGCCAGTTTGCAGGGCCATGAAACCCGAACTCTTTTGGATCCGCCTTCCTGGTGAGTGTTCTGGCTCTGAAACTTCGGAAAGGAAAACTGATACCCATAAATAACTGCGGCTATAACTGCAAAGTGGGATAAATGTTTCATCTTGATTAAACGTAAGGTGGTTCCTGACAAAGAAAGACCTGTGGCTGGCTGACTCCGGAGAGGCTTGCAAGATGTCGTTATGACTACATGTGGCAGTCTGAGAAAACTACAAGATGCATGTTGCAAAAAGACATGCTGAGCTTTCTGCTGTTTTCCAGGCACTGTATCAGGAGCTGGGTGGGGCAGCGATGAACGAGATAGGGTCCCGTTAACAAGGAGTAGCAGATTTCCCATGTTACATTCTCTCAGAGAGGAGGTCGGGCCAGATCTGTTTCTCTTCAAAAATACACCCTCAAGAAAAATCAACTGACTGGTCGGATCATCACTACCCAACCACAGATCTCCTTCCTTATTCTTCAGAACAAGAATCAGCCAAATAAGTAATGTCACGATTAATGCTCCTCCACATACAACCTGGACCCTAAAACCCTCTAAACAACTTGATTCTGTTCACAGACCACCCACTTAACCACAGCCTCAAAGGATGGACCAGAACAACTAGTTAATGAGTGAACCTAGATCTAACTGTAAATAAAACACTAAAAATAGATGACTCTTACTAAATGAAACCCAAATGTAACTGTTTCTATTAAACTCAAGCTGAATCAAGACTTTTAAACACTGGTGAACCCTTCAAAACAGAACCAATCTTCAAGTATCCTAAAGCTATTCAACCAAGATACAAGTTAAAATACAAATATTTTCCAATCAAACTCAGCACCATTCCAACTGAAGCTTCCACTTGGGGCTGTGAAACTCCCTCTTTGGAGGTAAGCTGTGCTGAACCTGTGATTTCAGGCAGGTTATATTGTAATGATAGGGGAAACCAATGCCACATCCACTTGCAGTGTCTGTGGAGAACTACATCTTGCAACATATTCAAGATCTCACTCCTCAGTCTCCCCGAAAAATTCTGTTGGTAACAGAGAAACGAGACAGTGCTGTGTTTCCGAGGGATCTTATGTCTCTGTTCCTTCTACAAAAAATGGAGAGAGATGGAAACAGAGAAAGAGGCAGCAACGGGACAGGAGAGAGGGAAAAAAGGGGAAGGGAAGGAAACAGAAGGGCAACGGGGGAAGGGGAAAACAGAGAAATCATAGCAGAATGCCCAGACATGAGGCAGGTCAGGTGACAGGAAGGGCAAGAAGGATTGGAAGAGGAACCAGGAATGAGGCCAGAGGAAGAACGGAGAGGAGGCAGCGTGGTGATAGGACCAGGAGAGAATATAACAGAAGTAGGATGGAGAAGTAGAGAAAGCAAACAAATTGCTCTGGGAAAAAAAAAAAAGAGCAAAAAGCAGACTTATGAGCAACCAAAGGCCATAATTTCCAACATTCTCAGAGAGCAGTAATTAGAAGCGAATCAGTTGGGAATTTGATCGTGGCTGTTGATTAGACAAGACCATCAATGGGGACTGATTCTGGGCCTGATCGTTGAAGGATCTCAAAGATTCACCAGCCTCTCTCCGGAGTCCAATTGCCCGCCATTTGTTAATCAACAAAATCATTCTTCCTACTTCCTAAAAGAATTTTTATTCCTATGACATTGTAAAGTCCATTTATAAAAGGCCTCATGTGAGTTCTCATAGTCATTACACTGAGAATGAGACATCATGATATTTTATGTAAACACATACCGTGCGGGGAGTTCGTCCCTTCCGGTGGGTTCTTGGTCTCGTGGATTTAAAGAATGAAGCCGCAGAGCTTCGGGTGTTACAGCTCTTAAAGATGGTGCGCCCGGAGTTTCTTGCTTCCGGTGGGTTCCAGGTCTCGCTGACTTCATGAATAAAGCCGCGGACCTACACTGCAGACCTTCAGGGCGAATGTTACAGCTCTTAAACGTGGCGCAGTGAGTGTTACAGCTCTTAAAAATGGTGCGGACCCAGTGAGCAGCAGCAAGAGTTACCGTGAAGAGCAAAATAACAAGCCCTCCATACTGTGGACGGGGACCGGAGCGTGCTGCCGCCGCTGGTGCGGATGGCCAGCTTTTATTCCCTGATTTGGCCCCGCCCATGTCCTGCTGATTGGTCCATTTTACAGAGTGCTGACTGGCCCATTTTTACAGAATGCTGATTGGTACCTTTACAATCCTCTAGCTAGATACAGAGTGCTGATTGGTGCATTTACAATCCTCTAGCTATGCAGAAAAGTTCTCCTCCCCACCCGACCCAGAAGCCCAGCTGGCTTCACCTCACAGCATTTTAAAGCTCAACATAACTCTTGGTGGAAACAGCAATTAGGCAACACCACAATGCAGTTAGCTACCAGAATTTGGGGACAAGAATTGAAACCACTCAGTGAAATCTAGAAACTTCAGATTATAAATATATGCTTTAAATATAAATAATATAGTATGCCATACTTCTTTTCCAAATGAGGTAAATCACTAAATTTAACTGAGCTGAAATAAATCTGAGGCTGGTGTAGCAATGTGTATAAATAACCATGGTAAGATTACCAAAACACTGTTGAAATCTGGGTATTTTTGAGAGCTTTCTCAGTACCTGCACGTGGGTAAGTTGAAATACTTCCTATTTCTAACATATCTGTCTACTGACAGGTTAAACTGGCATATGCTGATGCCCACACTTCTTGGCATGCATGCCATGCCAGACACCTCCATAAGCATGACCTCATGAGTCTCACAACTGTCCACTGTGGTGGGTGTCACCCCAATCCTACAGATGAGGAGACTAAATCTGAGGGTGGCTCAGGTCACACAGTTGATCACCGGCAGAGCGAAGATATGGACCCAGGGCTTTACTCCAAGTCTGAGACATTTTGTAAGATAACCACACTGCCTCCATGGTTCACACCTCTGACCAGAAAAGAGCTGACTAGAATTTTTTTTTTTTTTTTTTTGAGACAGAGTCTCATTCTGTCACCCAGGCTGGAGTGCAGTGGTACAATCTCAACTCACTGCAACCTCCACCTCCCAGGTTTAAGCCATTCCCCTGCCTCAGCCTCCCGAGTAGCTGGGAGTACAGGTGCACGCCACCATGCCTGGCCAATTTTTTTTGTACTTTAGTAGAGATGGGGTTTCACCATGTTGGCCAGGATGGTCTCAATCTCCTGACCTTATGATCCACCTGCCTTGGCCTCCCAAAATACTGGGATTACAGGTGTGAGCCACCGCACCTGCCCTATTTTTTCATTCTTGATCCAAGTTTCTGCAAATTCAGAAAACCTTCCTCTTATGCCAGTTAAGATTGCCCTGCTAGCATTTTCTTTCTGTGTTCATTATTTATTATAACTATTTATGTCATTGAGGAGAAATTCATTGTGTTCAGAAGACTGTACTGAACTCAAAATATACATGTATATAAGTAAATATACACACTTCAAAACTAAATATATAGACACTTTTTTCAAACGCTTAGGCTAAGAATCAGTTTTATGAAACGAGGTAGAAATATCAACAAAGATTGAGACAAGTTATGGGCCGCACTGTAGTTTATTATAGCAAAGATCAGCAACCTAAGAATGAGATGAGAAGGTTTAAAAAATTAAGGTGATTTCATCCACTGGAATATGTGCAAATATTAAAATTGATTTTAAGCGATTTTGATGACAAGAAAATGCTGTGATATAATACAAAGCAACTTTGTTAATAGATATATGCATTTTTAAAAGCCCAAATTATTAAGTGATAATTTCAGAGTTTTAGTTTGGAGCAGTTTTTATGTATTAGTTTTAAAAATAATTTGAGTCTCCAGTATGTATGTAATACCACACTGAATATTATTAGAGTCTGTATTCATTTTAGAGTCAAAACACATTTGTTTGTCTATTAAGATGTTTTGATTTAATTTTATTTATTTTATTTTTGGAGTGTTATAATTTTTAAAATTTGTACTGAGAAAAACTAGATGGGAGATTTGGTTCTATTTCTTACTAGCTGTGTTTCTTTAGCCAAGTTTACTTCAATTCTAGGCTTCAGTTTCTATATCTGTAGAGCAAACAATACTTGTGATGGTTGTCATAGAGTTGGTGGGAGAATCAGATAGAATAATGTCTATGAAAGAGCACTGCAAACTGTAAAAAACTGTATTAGGCCGGGTTCAGTGGCTCATGCCTGTAATCTCAGCACTTTGGGAGGCCGAGGCAGGTGGATCACCTGAGGTCAGGAGTTTGAGACCAGCCTGGCCAAATACAAAAAATTACAAAAAATACAAATACAAAAAATACAAAAAATTAGTTGGGCGTGGTAGTGGACACCTGTAATCCCAGCTACTCGGGAAACTGAGGCAGAAGAATCACTTGAACCCAGGAGGCAGAGCTTGCAGAAAGCTGAGATCGCTCCACTGCACTCCAGCCTGGGTGACAGAGTCAGAGTCCATCTCAAAAAAAAAAAAAAAAAAAAAAAAGCTGTATTAAAATCAGGATGTGCATGGTTATTATTTTTATTGACTTTTATGGCTCTATTTCTGAACAAGTAAAAACGTCAGCTGAAGATAGAAACGCGTGTTGAAAATAATCTCTAATCATAACTAGTCACCGATATACTTTCTCACCGTGTGTCTGTGTGGCCCAGACCACTGCGTATTCTTCATGATCTCTCACAAACTGTGAACGTAATAATATGCAACACCAAGTGCTTGCCGCAGGAAGTATCCTTCACAAATACAACAACCCCACTGAGAGTTTCATACGGAGAGATAACATCACTGTAGGCCGCCTCCTCAAAGCAACCAGCCTGAGCAGCCATGAGGATAGGCCATCAGGAAACCGATGGGGAGGGGAGGTCTGGGCACTGGAAAAGCGCAGTACAAAGGTGTAGTCAACACTTACTAGGTAAGGGGCCTCTGAGGGCAATCCAGCCTCAAGTGAGTGAAACATCTCTACCATGCTATTAAATGCTGTTTAAGTAGATGTAATAAAAGCACTTTAAGATCCCCAGAGAAAGATACTAGTCTGAATAGCACGGATCATTATTTTTCCACACCTGCTTTGACCCTCTGTACAAGAAGGAGAGAACAAGATAAAAACACTTAAGTCCCAGGAAGTGCCCTGAAATGATCTTTGCCTTCCTTTCTACCCGGGGCAATCATTCAGACTAGTTAGGCCCAGGATCTGAAATAATATCTTCCACAGCTGGGTTGGAAGAAAGTCAAGAATTTTCTTTTCCCTCTTTTCTTTATTCCCATTACTCACGCTCTTAACTCCTCAGCTTGTCTCCTCTTCCCCCTCTTCCTTCTTCTTTCCTGGCTGCAATATGCTTGTCTCAATTCTAATAATACAAAATATAAACAGCTGAATATTTTCAACAAATCAGCACTTCTCCAAAACTACTCAACAGCTTCAGCTTCTCTATAACCACACTTCTTATTCCTGCTCTCTGGTACTTCTTTTTCTTTTTTCTCTTTTTCTTTTTTTTTTTTTTTTTTTTTTTTGGTGTGTGGGGGAGTACTCTACCTTGGTCCACTGTAGTCTCTCACTTTCAAGATGAAAGAATCAGCTGGTCTTTCTCAGACCTCAGCACGTAGGCTTCAGGTGTAAAGAAGCTGCCTGTGTGCAGTTGGGTCCCATAAGGAGATACTATATTTCTTTCCAATGCAGCCCACGTCATGTCATTTGGAAAGGCAGCCTCAGACCACAGCTGACATGACATTATGAGGCAGAGCTCTGTAAGTCACAGATAAGTGCCAGGTCATTTGCAGTATTAATATTATATACATGTATTATACCCAGGATACTCACCACACCTAAGAACAGAGGGAAGAATTGCAACAGGAACATCCAAACCTGCAGCTTCCCAGCCTATTCTTCTTCTTGATGAGACATTAACCTAAAAGAACTTCGGGGGCCTTGGCGATTTGTTTCCTAGGAACACCTTTAATTTCCTTTTGTAATATCAGACAGCACAGCCACCTGAACTCTTCCATCACTGTCTCCAGCTCCTCCCACGCACGTGCCTGCCTGGACCTGTACCTCTTTGACCACATCTTCAAGATGTCTCCACAATAATCCAACCTGGAGAAGGCCAGAGGGGTTGTTAGTCTGTGAGCACACACCCCCCTCTACTGGACAAAACGTGAAGAAACATACATGCCTGGGAAAGGACCACAGAATTCTGGAACAGAAAGGAATGTCTAATTAATTGCCCTCACTTTGTAAAACCCAGGCCTACAGAAGTGCCCCAAGTCACAGACTTATAATGGGAATAGGGGGCCAAGCACTGCATCTCTCTGCCTCCCATATCACGCACCATCACTACGTGGAACTGTGTGTCCCTCAACAGTTCAACTCACAAGAGAGGATTATGCAACCGAGTTCATGGGAGTCTTTAGGTTATGAGTTAAAACCCTCCCAAGGCACAGCCATCAACAAAGAAGGAGAGTGTGTGGTTGAAAGAACAGTGCGCTGGGAGTCGGGGACTTGGTCTCTAGTCCCAGTTCCAGCACCTACAGCCTCTGTGACTCTGAGCAAGACACAGTCCCTGAGCTTCTAAGAGATCAGTCTTCTGGTCTGTAAGGAACCTCTCAGCGCAATATGAACACAGATCTATGGTTCTCTGTAAATGGCTGGGCCAAAGAGTACGAACAGGGCCATAGAACTGTAGAGGAAAGAGCATTAACTGGAGTGCTAGAGACCTGTTTCCTAATTCTGGCTCTGGTGCCCATTAGCTACTTGACCTAAGGAAAGTCACTCTCTGGAACTCTAGCTTAGAAATAGAGATGAGGCTCGATGACCTTCTCAACCCCACAGTTTCTGTAATTATGGCTAACGATAACTGTAAGTATGAATGCTTTCTTCAAAGGATCCTAAGAGCCACAGGGGGCACGGTTGATACATCTTTGGGACAATGGAAGGAACATTAACGTTTCTACCTGTTTTACAATAAATGGAACTAAGGTCAAACATATCAAACTATCTGCTCAGAGTTCAGAGAAGCACAATTAGGTGTGTCTACTTCCAACCTGTGCTATGGATGAAACATTAGTCCAGGATACTAAACTCAAACCACAAAGCCTTTATAAGCCATGCCAGCCATCTATAAAATGATAAGTAGACCTAATAAATTACAAAATTAGATAATGAATTCTACATCTCATTTTATTTGTTATTTATTTATTTTGAGGAAAGGTCTCACCCAGGCTGGAGCACACTGGCACAATCATGGCTCACTGCAGCCTTGAACTCCCTCAGGTGATCCTCCCACCTCAGTCTCCCAAGTAGCTGGGACTACAGGCACACAACACCATGCCCAGCTAATTTTTTGTATCTTCTGTAGAGATAGGGTTTTGCTGTTTTGGTCGGGCTGGTCTCAAACTCCTGGGCTCAAGTGATCTTCCTGTCTCGGCCTCCTAAAGAGCTGGGATTACAAGTGTGAGCCAACTACCCCCAGCCAATTTACAATTTTAAGTGGGATTGTAGAAAATAACATAAAGATTAAATAAAGAGACAAAACTGTGGCAAGGATGCCACTGGATGGCCCAGGGATGTCTCAGGAGGCAGTTGCGGGGGAGAATGCTGAGCTAACAGTTCCACCTCACCTCACCCCAAATTACCCAATAAACAACAATCTAAATAAAAAGAGTATGTTTGGCATGTAAATGCAGTTTCAAAACAAGTTCTCTAGCTGCCTCATCACCTCACCTTGCACCTGGCTGTTGCTATATGGGAGTTCTAGATCTGCTAGCCATTAGGGGATTTGATTGGGGTAGCCTCACAACCAACGTTTGGGCTGTTGGCCACAAAGTCAAGTAGAGAGCACTAAAAGGAGAGGAAAGAAAAGAACTATGATCCGACAAGTTGCTTAACCTCTCTAACGTTCAGCTATCTCACTTTTTCTGAAAAATTTAAAAATAAAAGGGAAAGTCAGGTGCGGTGGCTCACACCTATAATCCCAGCACTTTGGGAGGCCAAGGTGGGCAGATTACCTGAGATCAGGAGTTCAAGACCAGCCTGGCAAACATGGCAAAACCCCATCTCTACTAAAAGTACAAAATTAGGCAGGCATGGTGGCTCATGCCTGTGATCCCAGCTACTCGAGAAGCTGAGGCAGGAGAATCGCTTGAACCCAGAAGGTGGAGGTTGCAGTGAACCGAGATCGTGCCACTGCACTCCAACCTGGGTGACAGAGTGAGACTCCATCTCAAAAATAAATAAATAAATAAATAAATAAATAAGCATTTTGAGTTACAATGTTTCACAGCTAAAATAAAGGTGGCCTATACATTGGAAATATTTTGCTTTTTGAGTTTCTCCCTTCATATTATCTTCCAAAGCCCCTCTTTTTTTGGTCCCCCAAGGAATGTTTTTTAAGTGTCAAAATTCACACAAAATGTTTGACTTGCACTTTAGATGTTAAATATACAACTATTTGAGGATCTTGCACTAGAAGTTTCTCTACATAAATTATATTTTCAAAAGGCCAGTGTAACCTTTTGAGAGTTTTTAGAATCGCACCCTTTTTCTGAAGTCCTGTTTTGTCAAGATGTGTCCCTAAAAATAAAGAGAATATTGATTTTGAAATGTTGGTACAAACTGGACAACAGCAGGAAGATCTCAGAATGAGATAAGCCACAGCACAGCACAGAATAACCCAGTTAGGGAGAATGTCGGCTCTGTTAGTGTGTCTTCCCTGGCACCGCTGCTCGCCGGCATCAAATAGGAAAGATCCCGTTCAGCTTGACACAAGTATGCACTGTCCTTCTGAAATGTGAGAAAAGCAGTTCCCTCAGGAACAAGGAGGCCTCTTGGCAGAGGTTAGTGAAGCTGGAGAAACCGAGAGCTTGGCTGGCAAGGACTGTGTACGATGGGACTCTCTCTGTTGGAATGCTACTGGAATCAGTTAGGTTACTTCTTCAAGGTTACGCAATGTTCTTAAAATATACTACTTAACACCGGATAGAATTCTCATCGTGCATTGTGTACCAATACTAACTGTTCTAGTCTATGAACCAAAAAACCATGGAATATCTTTTCCCATCACCCGCATCCCCTGCTGTACATACACCATACAATTTACTGATTATGTTTTGGTCTTCACCCTTCTAGAATGAGTGTGAGCTCCATGAGGACAGAAATTAGCTTTGCTTTGGTCTGTTTTGTCTACTGCTGCATCTACTATACTTAGAACAATGATGAATATATGATAGGGATTCAATAAATATTCATTGAATACAAACAATTTTTTGAATGCTTTGCAGATATCAATATAAGTTTAATCAGAATGATGGAGCCGTGTTCACTACTTAAGTTCAGAGCAGGTGGCTTCATGGCCACTGAAATTATCCCCATGACATCACAATGTGGTACAAAGGGAGGATAGAGGATCTAACGTCAAAATTGTCCCTCTGCTGTTTACTTAGCAAGGTATCCTCTGGGAGTCTTGGCTCCATCCTCATTCAAAGAGAGATGTCATTATCTGCTTCAGGGACAGGATTGTTAAAAAATCGCACAAAAGCATGTGTCTTGGAGAGGTTTAAATTTCATGGGAGAATATGAAAAACACACATTTTTATGCATATATACAGCCTACCCACATAGACAAGAAAGACACATAAGCATAAACACAGAGGCAGACGTGTTTGGGAAGAGCTTCAGATAGGACTATGGAATAGTTCTTAAACTCCCACTTATAACATATGTCAGGGTGAAAATGTCTAAGCAAGTGGTTTTTTTGATGAACCATGTTGTAGTTATTTCCTCCTGAAAACGGAAGCAAGGATCATAGCAATGGCCCTGCAGGGTTTGGCTCTGAAATGTGTCATCAGTCAAGATAAATTTGTGCTGGTCAATACAACCCTAAAAACAATATTTTCTCTTTAATTTCTATCACCTGTTTTAAAGGTATTCTATGTGCTATATTGAATGCAAGTCTCTCAAATGATTTCTGGAACAAGGTAGAACATAACCAAACAAATAATTTTTTAAAGTAGACAGAAACATGCCAGGCGTGGTGGCTCACGCCTGGAATCCCAGCACTTCGGGAGGCCAACGCAGGCAGATCACCTGAGATCAGGAGTTCGAAACCAGCCTGGCTAATATGGTGAAACCCTGTCTCTACTAAAAATACAAAACTTAGCCAGGCATGGTGGTGGGAGCCTGTAGTCCCAGCTACCTGGGAGGCTGAAGCAGGAAAATCTATTAAACCCAGGAGGCGGAGGTTACAGTGAGCTGAAATCACAACACTGTATTCCAGCCTGGGTGACAGAGTGAGACCCTGTCTCAGAAAAAAAAAAAAAAAAAAAAGGAGACAGAAACATACCCTCCCGTAACAGGGATTTTTGTGAGAATCTGTTAATAATGTATGTAAAAGTTCTGGGTAAGCAATGAAGTGTGTACCCACAGATGTCACTGAAATTGGTGGTTCTCATTCATAGCTGTCTCTCAGCCCCTGCCACCCTTGCCTTTCCCCATTCCCTGTTGCCATGGGACCTTCACTGCTTCCTGCACTCAGTAGCAAAGCACCTCTTCCACATTGGCCTCTTCTACTTAAGAGGCCAGGGTGGGCGTTTTAGAAGCATTCCAGAGTTCCCTCTGCCTACCTTGAATGAGAAGGGTAGCTATATATATTTCTAAGAGGAAAAAGGAAACCTGTATGATTCCAAACTACTCCCAAAGAGTAAGACATGACTGATTAGTAAAACCCCAGATTAATGAGCTCAAAGGATAATGTTTAATGATATCACCAAAGAAGTGTCCACATTTCTTCCCAGGAGAGGATTCTGATTTTTGTTCGGACTCCATACAAGAAATTACTTTTCCTGCCAAAACTGGACAATATATTTCCTTTCAACATACTATGTAAAATGCTTGCACATTTATTTACACTGGGGTATGGCTTCGCTACATAGTTACGGACATCAGAGGTAAGAGGGGAGCATCAGGTACTGCGGTTTCTTTTTTTTTTTTTTTTTTTTTTTGAGACGGAGTCTCGCTCTGTTGCCCAGGCTGGAGTGCAGTGGCGCGATCTCGGCTCACTGCAAGCTCCGCCTCCCGGGTCCACGCCATTCTCCTGCCTCAGCCTCCCGAGTAGCTGGGACTACAGGCGCCCGCCACCTCGCCCGGCTAATTTTTTGTATTTTTAGTAGAGACGGGGTTTCACTGTGGTCTCGATCTCCTGACCTTGTGATCCGCCCGCCTCGGCCTCCCAAAGTGCTGGGATTACAGGCGTGAGCCACCGCGCCCGGCCTGCGGTTTCTTAAAGAACCCACCACCATACAGCTCGCCCAACAAATTGCCCTACTGCCCTGGTTCCGGGTTTTCAATCCGTCCCCTGTTACAAGGCACAGTCATGAAGAGATGAGGGACTGCAGCTGCAGTTGGTCAGACCTGGTGTGACTCTGGGTTCTACCTCTTATTAGCTGGGTGACATGGGCCATGTACTTCACTTCTCTGACTTTCCATTTCTTCCTCTGTAAGATGGAGATAATAATAACTGTTGTGTAGATTACGGTTTGGCTTCAGTGCAATATTTATCAAGTGTCCAAGTCAGTAGCTGGTACACAAGAATAAAGGACTGCTGTTGCTGTTACTGTTATTTTTCAACCAGTATCCATAGGCACAACTGCCTGCTATGACACAGGAAAACGAAAGTGATGAAGGCACATGAGCAGAGAAAACAAACACTGGAAAAGGCCTCCAGGAAACGCTCTGTCAGCAGGAACACTATCATTGACTGCCTATACTTGAGGGAATCAGATTTCTATCGAGTAACCTAAAGATGAGTAGGTTGAAATGCATCACCAACTCTTGGCCCCTAGGCTCTGCAGCTGTTGCTCCTTATCCTCACTAGCTTCATTCCGTTTCATTTTTCTTCCCTTTTGCTAATGCAATGTGGCCTATGCAGGTGTCCCTATATTCCTATCATCTCCTCCTCTGACATCTCGCCCCAAGGACAGTCAGGCATGTCCCCCAACGTTCCCGGCGAGATACTGCCACCTTCCTCTTGTCTGACCTCTCAATGTGGGCATACAGAGGCTTCAATTATCCTGGTAAATTCTGTATTTTCATGGGTTACTAGATAACCTGACTCCTCCTAGAAGTGAGGATACCATTGCTGTCTTCATTAAACCAGGTACACAGCTTTGAAACAAAGTTTTGATTATTCGAAAACACAGGGTTCTTCTAAGTATGAGAGCTATGATTTAGGGCTCCAACCCAGCTCAGATGTCAGTTCCCATCATCATGCTGTGTCCCTCCCAGCATGGAGAGATGGCGGCCACAGTAGTGGGAGAGGAAAAGAAAGGGTTCAGGGCAGAGGCTAGGAGCAGCCTCCTTCCAAAGTCTGCTCTAGCCCTTCACTATCTCTGACCCAACCTGAAAAGCTCCTTTTATTTCAAGACCCTGGATAAGTTCTTGGCGAAGTGATGATGAGCAGGTTCATCTCATCTCTTCTCCTGGAATGGAGGACTAGGAGAGGATGAGAGGCACAATGGCCACACCAAGCCCACAATTTTCCAGTCTGGTGATATTACTAATGATATTTCAATAATTATATAAGATTATGACACTTCACAGATTATCATAACTTAATGAAAAAATAGACATTTATTTTTGAAAGCTTCACCTCTTAATCCATATTGACTACGAGTCTAATAATTATATTGCACTGAAATGGAGTTGTGTATCCCCTTGAGTTAAGGTGCTAATGAAAATCTATTATGAATTTTACGAAGGCCACCAGGCAATTGCTTATTGAGGAAGTTTCAAGGGTTCCAAAATAAATACCTATATAGCTGTTGTCAGCCGGGCGCGGTGGCTCACGCCTGTAATCTCAGCACTTTGGGAGGCCGAGGTGGGCAGATCATGAGGTCAGGAGATCCAGACTACCCAGGCTAACAAGGTGAAACCCCGTCTCTACTAAAAACACAAAAAATTAGCCGGGCATGGTGGCGGGTGCCTGTAGTCCCAGCTAGTCAGGAGGCTGAGGCAGGAGAATCACCTGAATCCGGGAGGCGGAGGTTGCAGTGAGCCAAGATCGCGCCACTGCACTCCAGCCTGGGCAATAGAGCTAGACTCCGTCTCTAAATAAATAAATACATACACCCCTAAGTAGCTGGTGTTACTGAAACTCACTGTCACTAAAGATCCAAATAAGCTTCGTATTACCTTTAAATTGGTAGTAGGAACAGAATTTGGAAGAAAGGAAAGCACCGAAATTCAAGTGAGAAGATCCAGCATATTCCACCAATAGACAGTTATGACATTTCAGCTGGAACCTCATTTTAATCATCTATAACATGAAGGCACAGAGCCAAGGGATCCTTTTCACCTTTACTATTTAATTATCATTTTAAGAGGCAACAAATACCAACTAAATCATATACTGCCACGTGGAGTGTATAGAACTGTCACTGACTTTCTTTAAAAAAGATAAGAAAAATTTTGAATGTCTTTAGGGTGTATGTTTCCAAAAATTTAAATTTCCTGAGGGAGAGATATTTTGTTCTTTAAAATATGTTGACATATTTTCTCTCTGTAGGCAAAGTGTATTTATTTCACTTTTTTAGGATTAGAAATAAATCCTGACAATGCCACTAGGCAGCAATATCCCTGAAAGAAAAGCAATTAACAACAAAGACAAATAAAATTTATTTTGTCCCTATGCAACTTTCCACCTATGGTTACACACACACACACACACACACACACACACACACACACACACACACACAGCTGTTTATCCCCTTTAATTAAATTGAGAGTAGAAAACACATTCAACCATATGCTCCACTGCAGGTGATGAACAATTAAGAACTCTTCAAAAATAAAGTTGCTCTTGAACTAATTTTAGTGGGTACATCAAAAAAGAAAACAAAGCAACCATTACAGAGCGTCTGAAGTTCAGATCCGATTTTGAAGGAGTCTGCTCTAATGGAAGAGCCACCAGGGCAAGGAACGGCACATTCCCCCATCCCATGTTGACTCGTTACCCGGGTATCAGACACTACGATCAAGGGCATATGCACACAGAGAAACATTACATGATTCCTGCCACCCAGGAGCTGGTGATCTAGTGTCAGACTCCCATGTAAACAAATAATTACAACAATGTCAAGTGCTTTAAGATGGAAGAAGCGCAAAGCAATATCTGAAATATAAAAGAGGAAATGCTTAACTCTAACCAGGGAGGTTGGAGAGCTTTATGGAAAAAATGACATGTGTGCTAGGTCTTGACACATGAGAAGTTTATTGTGGAAACAGCATGTGCAAAGGCACAGAAGTAAAGGAAGGAAGGAAAAGGAAGGGGAAGAAAAGAAGGAGAGGTAGAATATAAATTGGAAATAATATTTTCCAATCTAATGTGTATAAACTAGGATCTTATTTTAATGGTCATATTCCTAATTGCTTGTGAGGCTAAGTATATTTTTATATACTCATTCATCATTTAGACTTTCTTATAAGTGAATTGACTATCTCTTTTGCTCATTTTTTTCCTCCTGGGTAGTTTTCCTTTCTTTTCTTAATTTATATGATTTCTTTACAAATGTTGGATGCTAATTGTCAGTCATAAGAGCTACAAATATCTTCTCCCAGCTTTTCTTCTTACTTTGTTAAATGATATCATGTCATAGTCAAATGCTTTTCCTTTAATTTTAATTTTATATTATTTTAATATAGACAAATTCACCAGTAATCTTCATTATGTTTTGGGCCTTTAAGAAACCCTTTCCTAATCCTTCCGTATTTTCTTCTAGAAGCCGTTAAGTTTTCCTTTTCACATTTCAGTTCAAGATCCACCTGAAATAGATTTTTGTGCATGGCATAAGGTACATCCAACTTTTTTTTTCCCCACGTGGATAACTAATTGTCCTAGCATTATTCATCAAATAATTTGTCCTCTCCCATTACAAATAATGGGAGCTGTTATAGGTAACATAATGTCACCTATCACAGGTAGGATCCCCTGGAAAACAGACCCTGAAAAGAGATTCCATGCAGAAGGTTTAGTGGAGAGCGCTCTTTGGAGCGATACCTATGGGAAAGTGAGGGAAGCAGGACTGGAGAAGATGCAGTTTGGACAGAGGCCTCAGGTGATAATGTAGGGAGCACGGAGGCTGGGATGGCCCTTCAGAACTGCCCTACACGAGGCAGTGGTGCTGAGCTTCCGTACTCTCACACACAGGTAAGTCATTGGTCAGATCTGCGCTCGAGGAGAAGGTGTAATCTTGGGAGTACCTCCCCCCTTCCAGCTGATACCTCCCCAGAAACTGCCCTCTGCAAATGACACTTCAGACGGAACCTCAGAATGGGAGAGGTAGCTCCCACGTGGAGAGGGCAGTTCTTGGGGAGGCCCTCAGCTGTAAGCCTTTGGCTGGCAACGCTGCCAGCAGCAGAGGGAACAGGGTGTCAGTCTTGCAAGGGGGATCTGGGTGGCACCCACAGCATGCACTATACCACCTCGCTCATGTATCACTTTCACACTGTGGTACATGGACTACTCTATTTAATAGAACTCTTTTCCCCATGAAATAATTTTCAGATATATTTCCGTCCTGGTCACCGACACGTAATCTAATCTGTCAATAATGCCCTTCAAATATGTACCTATAACTATACCAACAACTCCAGATTCATCAGACTCTATAAATTACAGTAGCACATTTTCTCCCTTGATATGAGTATCTATTTCTAACGTAGCCTGACTTTTTGTTTTCAACAACTATACATTACCCAACTGGCTCAAAAATCAATATGCTGTCAGCTAAAACAGAAACTGAGGTCTCTGATGTCCTTTACTTATAAGTGTATAGTTTAATCTCAATGCAGGATTTTTCCATTATCCTCTTGAGTTTAATCTTGTTCCATTTAGCTTAGGGAAATTGAATAAGCTCTGATTCTGTCACCTAACACCTCTTGCCGTTTCAATTTTTCTCTAAATTTGATAAAGGATGCCAAAAAGCTGTTAAAAAAATCCCATGAGGGCAGAGAGCAGCGATGAGTCTTGTGGCATGCCAATGATACCCTGACTTCTACTTCCACTCTTGGAAACCCATCCCATAACCCATTCTGTAAAGATCTTGCTCTGCTAGGTAATATTAATAGCGGGAATTTTATCAGCCTATTAATATAATGACTTATAGTGAGTTTTGTGCATAGCTTTTGGAAATCAATCACATGACCTCAACTTATATTTGCATTATACACAAGTTTTCTAGCAGCAGTGCCTACACAGAAGGCAAACTTCCATGGTGGGCATTAGGCACCCAGCAGGTGAGCCTTGCAGGACTCCCTGAATCACAGCCTTGTATAAGAGTTACAAGTTATACACAACTCTTGTATAAGAGTTACAAGTCCCTGCCTGGCCTTCTAGTTCACCAATGTGTTGGGTCATAAAATGAACCTTGGTTCAAACGTGCTGTCCTTTGATCATGGATAATGCAACACGGTTAATCTGTGACCAGTGAAATACATGAAACATTAAACCACCTCTGGTTTCTGTTTCAAGTTTGATCACTTGACTGCCCCTCAGTAACTGGATTTTACAATAAAGTTAAGTCTCATTTTAAAATGTAAAGCTGTCTGTTCTGGTAAAGCCAATCATATGTTGTAAAGTTATTCCATTTAAAAAACCAGTTTCTTTGCTCACAAAAGATTTGGCTTTGAGTACCCAAGTTCCATTTAATTCTACTTCCATCTTCTGAGTACATTTAGATTCCCAAACCCATGCAGAGATGAATAGTTTCAAGGTTAAAAAAAAAAAGGAAAAAAAAAAAGCATTTTCTAGCAAAATAGGGTAATAGCATCTAACATCGATAGCAATCACATAATATGGCACGAAACCTGTTTCATTGTTTAACATAGGAAAAATGGGAAAAAATGTGTCCCTGTTACCAGTTTTCAGACTAAGTTCTCTCATCATTCATCCAGCCATTTATTCATTCATTCAATAGAACACTTACTGAGTATATGCTATGGGTCAGTTTCAGTAACTGATCCAGGTATACAATGATGAATGTGATACCGTTGCTATCTTTGAGGAGAGATTTTTTAAAAACCAAAAATAAAGAGACATCTGTTTCCATTTTGAAGTGTTCTATCACTAGGAGAAACAGGTTCCAAATGAAGATGGGACACCAAGAACAAAGCCAGGCAAACCCATTTTACTCTGCTGGGTGGCATGTCAGCTGCAGAATTCCCAATCATCCTGTCTGACTACTCCTAAGGACAATTTGTCACTTGCAGCCACGGCCTTATCACTGTAAGCTGGAAGGCTGTTTTTAATTAAAGTCAACAACCACAATTTCCTTAAAAGAATCAGTACCTATTAATCTACTATTTATAGAACTGCAAAGCATGCATCCAAAGTAAAAGATAAGGTCCTATATTCAAAAGCTTGATAAGAGCTAAAGATTAAGTTATTTATCACACAAGAATCAATGAGTTAATATTAAAAAAAACACATATAAGAGGCAGATAATTGAGGTCTAAAACTTACTGCCTTGATAAAAATATGATATGGAAATCAGGAGGGACAAAATTACTATTAGATGCAGAAATTGAGAACACTTTGAAGAGGTAAAATGTGACTTCACATGATTCAGAAATGATTGGTAGGAAGAAAGGGGACCTTTGTTTTTCTTTTCTTTTGCTCTTTCATCCTTTAAGATTTCACATTGAAATGACATTAGTAGTCAGACATGCCATTCCAGTTCCTTTCTGACTTAATTTAATTTAGAACATTTTAAAACCCTGATTTAATTCAAAGGCTACTGAGTGAACCAGTTTGAAGCTAGACACTGTGGGGAGTACCTCAGAGGTATCCTTTATGACCTCTGCCCTCAAGTTTTTTTATTAATGCAAATTAGGTAGAAATCCAATATTAACCTACCTGAAACAATAAGATATCGATAAAGATGCTACATAAGTAAGTGCCTTAAAAAAAAAAAACAGAAGCTAATGTAGCAGTTTTAATCAAGAGCAAATCGGGAAATCCACATAGAATAAACAACTCATTGTGAGCTATTATTTGTAGCATCATTTCATCATTGGAAAATACCAAAAGGAGTGGGATTTTAAAATCCTTTCTACCCCTATGAACCAGCAATGGTGTGTAATTATAATAAAGCTAATTTTTAAAAGTGCTTTATGAACTATTTTCATTGATATTATTTCATTTTGATTCTCAAAAAACCACTATGAATTTGACATAATTCCTTCCAGCAACTGCAATCAGGGGAGTAATAACAAGCTACAAAATCGGTATTTCACTGACTCCACCAATTTTGGTGCTTCCCTCTCCCCCACACCAATTTCTCCTGAATCATTCTAGAAATCATGTGTGCTTGTGGATGTAATTCTTCCTCCTCATCACTGCTTTCATCTCTTGCTCCGGCTGCACAAGGCGCCTCTTGATGCTTCCAAAATGGGCACCAGGGCTGCTGTAGTCAAAGGTGCCACATGTGTTGTCCAAGGCACAACTGCCTACCTCTCCCACTTCTCCTTAGGATAAGACAAAATCTCGTTCATTCTACCATAAATAAAACCATACTGGACAAAATCTAGTTCATCATGCCCTGTCACACCGTGCTTCCATAGCACCTCCAGCAGGGACTCTGCTTCCCCAAGTCTGTACATCCTGTTATGCAGAACTTGCTTTCAATGTCCTAAAGAAATTTTAGTAACATTACTCTTTAAATTTTCACACTGCTTTTTTTATGGCAGTCCTCTCTCCAGGCATGAGTCCACGGGGCTGGCGCAACAGAAAATCTGGAGAACATACGTCATGCTATTTTGAGGGTTGTCCCTCCCCGGGGTAGCCGCTACCCTTGGATGTGGCTCAAGTTCTTGCTTTCCTTAAGATGAGCTTTGTCCTGTGATGATCATCCCAGCACTCAAGCAGATGACTCTGGACAGGCGTGACTGTCAAATCATCCAGACATGCCCAGACAAGTCTGAATCCTAGGGAGAACATAGCTGAGGCCCGAGCCGCACGCCTTATTTACTCTCCACATTTCCTCTGGGCTCACCTGGAAACCAACAGCTTTACTCAGTCATAGGAGCATTTCTGGGTTCTCCATCTAAACACAAAACTGAAACTCAAAACTTTAACATTTTAGAAAAACTAGGTGAAACCTGAATGAACTGATTGATGACTTTATTGTGAATAAAATTGTATTACCATGAATTTTTTTTTTTTTTGAGATGAAGTCTCTAGAGCTCTGTCATCCAGGCTGGAGTGCAGTGGTGTGATCGCAGCTCATTGTAACATCCTCCTCCCGGGTTCAAGTGATTCTCGGGCCTCGGCCTCCCGAGTAACTGGGACTATACCATGAATTATTAATACAAAAATCCGAATCTCAGTGTTTGAAGTCCTCACTCACTTGCTTAGCACGAAACCCAGTCCTCAAGAGAGGAAGTCCCTACCTCTCTTGAACAGCTCTTCCACACTGCAAAACTGTTGGGCTTCTGATGATAAAGTTCTTTCATTTCTTTGTGCCAAAGCTCCTTCTTCCTCAAGTGTAGGGGCCCTCCTAGGAGGATGAGGAAGTGTTTGTCCACAGACATTCTGACCCGGAAGTCTTCTTCTCTCGTGGTACTTTTCCTTCATTAGTTTTTTGTTCCTCCCTATTGTCCAACATCCTTCCAGAACCCCTCAGATCTGTCTATATCCTATACGTGTCTGAATTCCAGTTCTGACCTGATTTCAAGTTCTTTCCTATAAGGCTCTGGGCCCTTGTTTCAATGTACTGGAACAATCCATGACTGTGAAAAAAATTCCTAGAACCTTCCATGAGAGGGAAGAAATTCCAGAACATGCCGTGATAGGAGGCTGAGCTGCTGGGGCACACAGAGGAACTACAGGGGGATAGCATGACCTAGTATCACAGCCCAGGGGCCATAAAGCTGCATTAGATATGGTCTAATTCCAATTTTAAAATTATCTAACAGAAGTCACTATCCCTGTAAGGGATCAGAAAGCAAATAAAGTGAGATCGGCACCATAGTCATTTATCTGCTCACAGTTATCAAGAGGAAGGGGGTGGGGCCACAGTGGTATCTACTGTTTTCAAAAAGTACTCTCTCTCAGGAGTCCCTAAGAAATAAAACAAAACAGGCCGTGGCTCACGCCTGTAATCCCAGCACTTTGGAAGGCCGAGGCGGGCAGATCACGGGGTCAGGAGTTCGAGACCAACCTGGCCAACATGGTGAAACCCCATCCCTACTAAAAATACAAAAAGTAGCCGGATGCACGCCTGTAATCCCAGCTACTTGGGAGGCTGAGGAAGGAGAATTCCTTGAACCTGGGAGGCAGAGGTTGCAGTGAGCCAAGATCACACCATTGCACTCCAGCCTGGGCAACAAGAGCGAGACTCCATCTCAAAAAAAAAAGAAAGAAAGAAAGAAAGAAAGAAAACAAAACATATGCTTTCAATTTTCAGTACTTTGCTTTATCAATTTGATATAATGCTTGTAATCCAATTACAACCCGAAAAGTTTGTCTTTTTCTTTTTCTTTTTTTTTTTTTTGAGACTGAGTCTCGCTCTGTCGCCCAGGCTGGAGTGCAGTGGCTAGATCTCAGCTCACTGCAAGCTCCGCCTCTGGGGTTTACACCATTCTCCTGCCTCAGCCTCCCGAGTAGCTGGGACTACAGGCACCCGCCACCTCGCCCGGCTAGTTTTTTGTATTTTTTAGTAGAGATGGGGTTTCACCGTGTTAGCCAGGATGGTCTCAATCTCCTGACCTTGTGATCCGCCCATCTCGGCCTCCCAAAGTGCTGGGATTACAGGCTTGAGCCACTGCGCCCGGCCAGTTTGTCTTTTTCTAATGTCCCAACCAATAATGCCATGAGGCAGAATGTTGAGTTATGTAAACAAATATATCCAATGAATTATTCCTTAAAATTTAGTATCTATTTACTTTAAAAATAGTTTTATCTTTTACATTTATCAGTGGCTGTAACTTTTAATCATGGTATTATTCTGCTATTTCTACACATCTTTGGAATGATTTTGGATGGCTGTGCATAGCCAAAGGCCACAGACTGACAACTTTGCTTTATATCTTGTACTCTGAATCCAAAAATAGAGACATGTGAAAAGCAATTCAGTGGAAGGTGTCCTCAAAGCATAATTCAACCTTAATCTGGGGAAAAATGCACAGGCATAGAGCTGGCTTGGGATTTTAAAACGTCAGATTTTGGCCGTGGTCCTGGCCTTTAAGTCACATTTCCCTTTAAAAACCAAACACACGAGAAAAATACTCACCATTTATTTTATACAGAAACCGACCTTAAAATACAAATTGTTCATTAGTAGAACATTTAGTTCATATTTCACATGCCAATTAGCTATTCTTAATTTGAGATAATTGGAAAATACACTCTTTAAAATTCTCTTTATGCTTTACACAAAAACCAAGCAGGCACAATGGGATCTCAATCATTGTGAAATTTTAAGAGCTTTGTGTGTTGTGTTTTGAAAAAAATATACAAATATTATTTCTGAATCCATGGACAAAAAATCATATTACCAGGACTTCCAATTTACTTTCTTTTTGTATGAACTTTTAACAGTAAAAAGATGGTCAACCTAATCAAATTTAGAGGGAAAAAGGTCACATGAGAAAGAAATAAAACACGGTAATAATCATTTAGGTATTAAGATTACCACTGTTCTGTAACAAAACATATACCCATCTATCATATAAACACACATTCTTCTTTCCCCTGTTGCTCATTTAAAATTCCATCCTATCTTTCACATCCATTCATTAATAAATCGGAGGGTAGCCACTATCTCCACTTCCTTATCACCTACTCATCTTTAGCCTCTTGTAGTCTACTCATAGACATCATTCTACCGAAGTAACTCCCCCAAAGAGGGTTAGAAGCAACAGTATTTTCCTGTTCTCTATAGCATAATTCATCCCCATCATCCAGTTTCCCACCGGCCCCTCCAGATCCACTCCCCATTTTTCTCAACCTGCTCTTGGCCCTGGAAGGCTGACCCCGTAGGCCACAGCCACTGGCTTGGCTCCTTTACACTGTGCTTTCTGGTTGGTTCAGTTAGAGGAGGTTTACAGGAAGTGGTCCAGAGGAGAGTGAGGCTGGGATATTTATCCCCACAGCTTCCTCTCCGCTGGGTGGGTCTACCACAAACCACGGTTCCTGCCAGAGGTTCCCCTCCATTAGTCTCCCCTCTCTGGGCTCCAGTGACCACTCCTTCCCTTGTGCCTTCAGCCTGGCAGGTATCTGTTTCCTCTCAGGACTCTGAGTCATCCAGGGGCCTCTCTGAATTGCTCTCTTCCGTTGGTTTCTGGATTATGCTCTATCCTCATCCTAGCCCTACCTCCCGGACTAGTGCTTTTTGGGCGCTGCGTTTACAGCTCTCTAACAACCTCCATTTCCCCTTGTAACAATCATGTATTCTCAATGCTAAAATTCTTGCCTCAAAGGACATGGGGAAAATATAGAAAAGTGTGGTTCAGGTATAATTGTACTCCCCGCCCCCCACCCCACACACGAGCACTCTAGGTGGTGAATTTGTTTTTTTCTTAAAAAATAAAAGAAGTTAAATCACTCTTGAAGAATCATAAAAGTAACACATTCACTACAACCAGAGGAACAATATAAAAATATGTAAAGGGAAATAAAATTAATGTCTTTCTCCAATGCTTCTGCATCTTTCCCCTTCACTCACTTCATTCCCCACCTCCACTGCCTTGACCCTCAATAAGGAATGTTAACAGCCTGGCCAGTTTTCTTACACACCCGTCTCCATTATATTCAAACCTGGACCAAACATATATATTTATATATCAGGAGGGGTGATAGTTGTTTTACAAAAACTGAGAGCATTTTATGTATTATTTTATAACTCAAATAGATACAAATCTAGATCAGTACTCTGAAGAGCCTTACAATATTACAGAGCATAAATGTACAACCATTTATTTAAACATTTCTCTAATGATGGACATTCAAATTTTGTCTAGCTATTTTTTGCCACTACAGACAATGCTGCAATAAACCCCCTTATGCCTATATTCTTATTGGTACATATGTTTATGTAAGCTAAATTCCTAAAAGTGGGATTGCCAGGTCATAGTTACATGGAGTTTTAATTGGGATCCTATTACTTTCTCAAAACTGCATAGCAACATACTTTATGTCCGCTTAATTCCTGTTTTTGTTTTATATGGGTAGAATATGGCTGATGCAATTTTTGAGTCCTATTTTCCCCCTGAATTAATTTTAGATAATTTTCTATGTACTACATACTTTCTGTAGTAATATTAAATGGCTGCATATATCTATTAATGTTGTGAAGCTTCTTTACAATTTTATTGGAATTGCATCAAACCTTCATATTAATATGGCAAGAGTTTATATTTACTTCCCATAATGCATGTCCACAGAGAAATTCAAAGCTTTGACAGTAGCATTAGGGGTTTACACATGTAAATAAAATTTATTTCATGTATGTCTCTTAACTCAATAAATTGACATTAATTACATATTTTCATAGGCACAGGAATTGATCAGGTGATTCTCAGTTCTCAATATCAGGAAGAACTATGTCTGGAGCATATGCTTCCATCACCACATCAGTGACTGCCGTCAAAGGAAAACAACCACGAGATTACTCAAGAGCACACTAAAGATTGGGCATTTCCCGAGTATGGTGAGCCAAACTCCCTGTGATTCTTCTGGCACGAAAAGGGTTTACTTTGAATCAAAGGTAAATGAAGGCAAGCACAACAGAAAGGAATCCTAGCACCAAGCCCCAAGGACACTGCATTGCAGGCTAGCACAACTAGAGTTCCTCAAGGTTTGGGGGAAGACCATACTCCACAAAGGCTTGGGAACATTCCACATCCATCTCCATCCCCCAAATAAAATACTATAAAACCCATCTCCCGGTTGGCGGTGGGAAAAGACAGGAGAAGAAAAACCTGACTACCAGTTCTTGTTAGTATATTCTCTATTTTATCACCACTAGGTAAGAGATTCCCACGCATCATCCTTGAAATGAGAAGTTAAGAAAATTACAAAGCCAATAGAAGGTACATCACTGGCCTCTGTGATATCCTTATGCTACATCCTGCATGAATGGTAATGTTAGCTTTAACTGCTTAGTCTTGTAACAAGGATAAGCGAGTTTCACTGTTTCCTGGGAATTACTACTTGCCTCTAACATTGAAGAGTCTTCCAACTGGAAACAGATCTGATTACTTTTGCCAGACTTAATATCTTACTTGAGCAGTTAATGAGAGCTTTCAATAATCTTAATGACATCACTTCAATAAAAATACCTAGATGTTATTTCCACAGGAAATAAATGTCCACAGACCATAAACTTAATCTGGTTAATAGCTAACCTGGGAGAAAGGTGGGAGTTGGATTCAGACAAAGGGACACTGTGAAGGTAAATGAATTATTCACCCCTCTTTCTGGACTGCTGGCAACTGTCTGAGCCCTCTTCTAGGTGGGAAGAGAAATGAAGTGAAAGACAAAGGTAGCTGGAAACAGGAAAATTCTCCCTGTACAGGCTTCCCAGCTGCAGGGAGTCACTGAAGGGTTCAGAATATAAAGAGGACTCACGGCAACAGGAAAGGGAAAATCAAGAAAGGAAAGGGAACTAGAACACAGGATACAAATCAAACGGAACTAGAGCACAGGATACAAATCAAAGGGAACTAGAACACAAGATACAAATCAAAGGTACTATCTGGGGAACCCCCTCCCTCATGCCTTTCAAAGTGGGGCCAATAGGAGGTAATGGCTGGAGGCCCTGCAGGAAGTCTCCACAGTAGAGAAGTTACCCATATCAGAAAAAAAAGCTGTTACCCACTCCTACTCTCCTTTCCTTTTCCAGCCCCGTTTTTTTTATAAGGTTAAAAGCACAGGACATCCTTACAGTTCTTATGACTGGCTCCTGAAAGTGCTGCTGAAGATCCCAGTGGAAGGCTGAGGCCAAAATAAAGGGAATGTTATGGGTGATGGCATGGAGAGCCCAAGGGAACGCGTGATCATCCGTTCAACTTGTCACTCAGGGGGCTCACGGTCAGTCTCCAAAAGAAACTGAGTGTGCTCTGTGTGCCTGCCTTGACTCAGATACACTGGAGCGTTTATGATATTTTTCAAATAGAAAAAGGGTGAAATAATAAAATAATCCTAAATTGAGGAAAAAGAGGATTTACTGAAAAGCAATGTATTGAATGCACAGTTTCTGCACAGTTTTTGGAGTTAAGGCAGCTGAGATATTCTACACTCATGCCTCCAGGAATCTCTCCCTTAACCTCAGAGAGTTTCCTTGTCAAGTGATTCTAAGTCCTCAGCATCCGACAGGAGAAAGAGAATTTTCATCACTAGGGTTCTGCGATACATGATATAAAATCTACGATTCTGGGACTTTCCTGGTGAAGCATATTGGTTATGAAAGTAGCAACTCTCGTCAAAACAAGATTGACATATTGCAAAAAACAAGATGAAAAGCATTTACCACATTTTAAAAGACCTACCCCCGGATCAATGATCCAGAGAGATTTATAAAATTTCACAAGTTCAAAATGACCAAAAAGCTTTGAAGCTCCTCTTCCCTAGATATATTTTTTATCTCAAAAATTGCACTTGATGTTTGCTCTAACCTGTAAGAGACTGTCTATCACATTACGAGCTATTCCTTAGACAAAGCATTGCCCATATGCTGTTAGAGGATCTCTGAAAAAGAACACAAAACCTGCACAATGGCATATAAAACCCTGAGATTCTGGCCACAACAGCCTAGAAAATGTAATGAATACTGGAGTGGCGCTTCTTTTGCACGGTCTTTTTTGGTCCTATTGAATCCAAAAAATTATTTTCACGTAACATTTTAAATCACATTAAGTATATAAGTCAAACGAGCTCTTTAGCACCTTTAACATAAGAAATGATGCTATACCAGTAACAGTAACAACCCGTAAGTAAAAGATACCTACAGAATAAAGTCAATTTGTGCTTATATGGGAAATTTAAAAACCGTAAAAAAAAAAAAAGAAAAAGAAAACTTGGAACCAAGTGTCTTCAAATTAGACTGAATTCATTCCTCTTCTGGTGAAAAACAATAGTTTTTGTCATAAAATAATAGCACTTACCAAGATGATTGCTAAAACAAACAAACAAAAAAACCTCTAACTACAGACATAAGTGAAGACACAGCGTACTTTTGCACTTTGCTTAGAGAATCCCTAGAATGACTCCAGCAGCATGAACAGCAAAATTCAGGTCAAGAGGCCAATTACCTACTGGTACCATCAAAGGCAGGGACAAGTTACTACTTCTCTCTGCCTGTTCCTGTTTCCTTTGAGAGTCACTGTTACGCAACCACAGAAGTAGCTTTAGAGAATGCCAAAATAATAATAATAATAAATAAATAAAAGACATTCACAAAGTATTGCTTCTGGAAGCAACTATAACTCTGAACCACTAGGTCAAAACCATCCTCATCATCTCCACACCTCCCTGTTCCACTCCCCGTTTTCTTGCTGCAAAGTGAACTAACAGGCCTAGGAATTTTGGTCCATTGTTAATTAGTCAGTTTCTAAGTAGCACAAGCAGACTGATAGTTCTCGAATCAGCCAAGAACAGATTCCAAACATCTTAAACAGAGACTAACCTGGAGGTGACTGGTGCTGAGGCTCAGCTGTGGTCTTCCCTGGCCCCAAGCTCTTTTCCAAAGGTTCCCCAGGCACCAACCGAGGTTGGCCTGCTCTGAGGAAGGCCGGGCTGGCTCCTTTGGTCTCCGTGACCTTTGTAGAGGATGGTGGCTCCAAGGTGTCAGCAGAGAAGACACGGCTCTTTCTACCAGGAGAGTCATTAAGAGCAGCTTCCCTCTCACCAGGCAGTGCAGGGAGCCGGAGGATCCTGTGATGCTGCTGAGGGCCGGGGAGCCTTGGAGACAGAGGCGAGGGAACAGGTGACGTCCGTTTGTGTGTGCTGGACTGCGAGGCTGAATTATTAAACACCTTGCCGAGAGCTGCCGGTGCTGGGGGGCATGGCTTCTTCTTATCCCCTCTGGGTTGGGAGGAGTCAGGACCTACTTTGTGGGGCAGATCCAGAAACAAGGACTTGTGGCCACTGAGGGGCAACCCGGCTCTCCTCTTGTTTCTGGTTTCTGGGCGAGCGTGAGGGGCGCTCCTGTGGACAGGGAAGCCCAGTCTTTTCCCCTCAGGGGCTTCATCTAACTTCTCGCTCTCTATCACCTTCAGGAGGACCTTGTTCACAGCCCCCTGGGCACAGGCCGACGCACTAGAACTGGAGGCTGTTTCCCTGGCTGGCGACTGCGAGGACCCATCCCCTTGCCGCTCCTTGCCCCGCCGCCTGGAACCATGAGCCCCGACCTCAGCTCCCGGGAGGGTGAGCAAGTCAGCTTTGGGTACAAACTCAGCGTGGGCTGCTGGGCAAATGGCAATCCTCGCCTTACCCTTAGAATGCGCTTTAACTACTCTTTGTACCTGGGAGGACAGGTCCTGAACTTTGGCCACCACTTTGGAGACAGGTATCTGCTTGCAAGTCTGCTTAGCCGGCTTCTCCATCTCATCCTTTTCTGCCTCTGGACGCTTCTCAGGGTCCTGGTGACTTTCAGACAAACCTGCTTGCTGATGCTCCAGCCCGCTCGGCGGCCTCCGAGCTCCATCCCCTCCTGCCTCTGGGGAGCTGCAGTCTGGGGGCAGCACTTCTCTTCCGAGCCCAGTGTCCTTGAAAGCCGTCTCAAAGCTCCCAAGGCTAAGGTCTGTGTCTGGCGTCTTGGGAATATCTGGGGGGCAGCTCTCTCTCCTCTGCAGGGATGAGGCAAGTGCTCCATTCGGGAGCAGATTTCCTCTCTCCTCTAGTACCCAAAGATTAGGCCTTGTTCTAGAAAGAGGAAGGGAGTGGCTGGCACAGATCTGGTCCTTGCCCATCAGAGGAGCTGATTCTCGGCCTCCACGCCCTTTTCTTTTTGTCCTCTTCTGTGGGAGAGCCCCAGCGCTCTCTCTCCTTCCACCAGACCTCCGAGGCTTTTTGTTCCCGTGGGTGCTCCTCTTGTTGGGAGGGCCCACGGGGAGCTCTCCCTGCCAGTCACCAGCACTCTGGAAACAGTCATCCTCGGGGGCCAGGCTCACCGACAGCTCTTGCAGCTTCCCCTCCTGGTTCCCCATCGTGATCCCGAGGATGTGGTCTGAGCTCAGGAGATTGGTTAGCAGTCTATCCCTCTCTGTGGTGAGTTTGTACAGCTCAGTCAGAATGTCTTTCGTGGGAGTCTGCTTGAAAAATATGTCGCCTGGATGTTCATCCGGCTCCTGGCTGAGGCTGATGATGTCTGACTCCTCCCTGACTTGGTAGCAGTTATGAAAACCTTTCTTGGATCTGTCTAGAGTTACAGCGCCCTTGTATGAAAATCCTCTGACTTCCCCCTTTGGAAGATAGAAGCTGATGTAGCAGAGTTCCGTAATGGGCTTATGCAATTGGAGGGTGCAATGAGTACCTTCCATTATGCCTACCTAATTATTCATGCCTTGGAGATGCCAGTTTGTGGTCAGGCTTCCCAGGCTCCAGTGGTGAGGCATGTGATGGTGGCTCTGCAGAGAAAGCAGCTGACAGTCATCTCCAGCAATGAGACTGCCTGTTAGAGGAACAGGGGAAGAAAGCAGCTTGTCTAACAGAGTGCATAAATCACACACCAACATAAAATCAAAGCATAACCATGACTTATCCTTCCTCTCTGGCTGACCTCAACAACTCAAGGAATCAGACAACAGCCCGATTTCAATCTCTTCCTCCCCACTCCTGATCAGTAGAACTTTTGTATAACTGAGAGATGGGAAAGTCCTCTCACTTCAGCCCCAGGACAAAAGTTCCTTTTCACTCCATGGGGACTCACTGTGCAGCCTGGATCAGGTCTCTCAACTTCTCTAGACTTCAGTGTATGTTCTTCTGTAAAACAGAGCTATCATAATTCCCAGAAGTCCTTCTCTAGCGGGCTTTGAGATCCTTAGAAAACATAGCCATTTTCATAACTCATATTTGGAATATTACTTTGCAAAGATAGATCAGGCCTTTTTACCCTCTAAAAACCACCTTCAAGATCTGAGCTCAAATTATCGATTTAACTTAAAACACAATGTGAGGAAAGATCTTAGGCCCCAAATTTGGAGTCAACAGTAAACATTTCAATGTAAAAGTTTAAAATTTAAGTAATTCAAGTCTGAATCAAGTTTTGTGATTTTCTTTTTTATTTATTTTTTCTTGTTGTGTTTCCTTCTTATTTCCTTCCTGTTGTCTATTTGGAGCCAAATGGAATGGCAGAGGAACAGTAAAAAATCTGTAAGGAAGTGCTGGCCCTGTACAGATTTTCCATGACTTCACCACAGAAACGGCTGAAATGCCACATAATTAGGGAAGGTGGCTGCTTCCTTGTGTGATATGAGGGACCTCAGAAATGTCTCTGTGGTTACCATCCCCACACACAAACTCTATATTCCTAGTTTCTTAAGTTACTGCCCAGTCTTCAAGTCTTCCTTGCTTAAAAGAAGCACCGCCTACACCCTGGGAATGATAATACAGTAACTATTCATTAGCCCTCGAGATATCTTTAGTGAATTATTTTCCTCAGGTTTTTCCTAACTGCTTCTAAATAGCAAAAAGCTACATAAAAGTATATTTTGAGTGAAGGAAGAGAGAAAGGAGGAAGAGTCTGGTAAAAGTAACTCCTTGAGGAAGAGAGAGAAAATTAAGAGTGATAAAATGAAGGTTATGAAAATTGCAGATATCTGGTCAAACCAGAATGTCAGGAGACCAGGAGAGGCCTTGCCTCTTTCACAATTGTGCATGGGGCTGTTCTCATTCAAGCAGTCTTTTTTTTGTTTTTTTTTTAGAGATGGGTTCTTGCTCTGTCGCTTAGGCTGGAGTGCAGTGGTACAAACATGGCTCACTGCAGTCTCAACATCCTAGGCTCAAGTTGTCCTCCCACCTCAGCCTCCTGAGTAGGCGGGACTACAGGCATGTGCCACCACCACCCAGCTAGTTTTTTTGTATTTTTTTGTAGAAACAGGGTTTCGCGATGTTTCCCAGGCTGGTATGGAACTCTTGGACTCAAGCGATCCTCCCACCTCAGCTTCTCAGAGTGCTGGGATTATAGGTGTGAGCCACTGCTCCCAGCTGTATTTTTAAAACTTTTCTAAAATGTTCATTGCCAGCATTTTCTAAAGATGCACATGTGTAAGGATACTTAATAATTATTGGTACAAACTGTCTGCATATGTCCAAGAACTCACTTAGGAGGTAGTCTCTTATTGTGTAATTTATAATAATCAGTAATAAAAGCAATTGCAAAGCTGTCAATATCCACTGAGCACGATACTGAGCACTAAGCATTAGGAGCTCAGTTAATGAATTCTCAGACAAACCAAAGGGAAGCAGCAGATGAGCTCTGCTGTTCTGGAAACATAGAATGCTCTCCTTTCTCTTCAAGCATCATTTTCCTCTAGCTCCTCTTATCTCCTCAATTCCCATGGATTAGGAGAAGTGTGTGATGCTGGGGGAGGAGTGTTAAAAATGTTCAGAATTGGCTGGGTACGGTGGCTCATGCCTGTAATCCCAGCACTTTGGGAGGCCGAGGCAGGCGGATCACGAGGTCAGGAGATCCACACCAGCCTGGTCAACATGGTGAACCCTGTCTCTACTAAAAATACAAAAATTAGCTGGGCGTGGTGGCACGTGCCTGTAATCCCAGCTACTCATGAGACTGAGGCACGAGAATCCCTTGAACCCAAGAAGCCGAGGTTGCAGTGAGCCGAGATCGCGCCACTACACTCCAACCTGGTGACAGAGTGAGACTCTGTCTCAAAAAAAAAAAAAAAAAATTTTTCAGAATCCGTTCAGAGTCACAGCACAGTCTATGCTGTAATTTCAAATAGGAATATGACAGTGTATTCTATTCCCCAAGAGAGGGAATTTGTATATACTGAGCACATATACACTTATATTTTCATTTTGTTGTCTCATATAATCAGTACATCTCCACTTTACAGATGAGGAAACTGAAATTCAGAGAGATAAAGGAACTTGTCTAAGGGAATATGGCTCAGAATATGCAAGTTTCAAACCCAGGTCTGTCTCACTACATTGCTTCATAGGTCATGTTGTTCTTCATCTACTGCCTTCTACCAACAAATTGGTTTTCCATTTAATTTGAATAAAGGAGCTTTTTTTTTTTTTTAATTTTGTTAACTTGGTGTTACATAATTTCTTAACAAAGTCTCACATCTTGCTACTTTAACACTCACTGGGGCCAGGCTTAGCAGCTCGCCTCTGTAATCCTGGCACCTTGGGAGGCCAAGGTGGGAGGATGGCTGGAGCTCAGGAATTTGAGACCAGTCTGGGGAACATAGTGAAACCTTGTTTCTACAAAGAAAGAAAGAAAGAAAGAAAGAAAGAAAGAAAGAAAGAAAGAAAGAAAGAAAGAAAGAAGGAAAGAAAGAAGGAAAGAAAGAAAGAGAAAGAAAGAAAGAAAGAAAGAAAGAAAGAAAGAAAGAAAGAAAGAAAGAAAGAAAGAAAGAAAGAAAGAAGGGGAAAGAAAGAAAGAAAATTAGCTGGGAATGTGGTGCAAGTCTGTACTCTCAGCTGCTAGGGAGGCTGAGGCAAGGGGATCGCCTGGGAGGCTGAAACTGCAGTGGACTGAGATTGCACCACTGCACCACTGTACTCCAGCCTGAAAGACACAGCAAGACCCTGTCTTTCAAAAAAAAAAAACAAAAAAAAAAAAAAAACACACTCATTGGAGAGCTTCAGCATGTCTGATCAGGTAAAGCACTGCCTCCTAAGGTCATCCCTTAAACAATAAAATCTAGAAAAAGGGCACCAGGAGTTCACTACAGCTGGTACAGACAGTAAAAACACTCAATGAAGATTCTAATTTAGAAATAAAAGAAGAGAGGGACTGATATAAAGGCCATATCCTTTATGAGAATTACGGACATGTGGTGCCTGTTTACAGGATCAAGTACTTTTTCCCCCTGGTCTTTATAAGTCTTGGTTATGTAAATGGAGAAAATATCATGGTTAGAATTCTGTATATTAGTCACAGTTGGGAAACTCAAGACGAGATTTAGAAAATTATAACATTGGATTTTATAGCAGTAAAGCCACAACACAAGGCATAAAGCTACTATTATTTAAAAAAAAAAAAAAAAAAAGAACTTCACACTATTGCCTCATCCACCCAGAAACTTCCATATAGAATGCTCTTACCACACTTGTGGTACACACATCCGGAGCCAAAGAGGAGCAGAACAGAGGGAAAAAAAAAGAAATGGGAGTTTGTCTTATGATCTTGGGACTACAGTTTCTTTGTTCTGGGCCCTGGGAAGCAGTATGCTGTAAGAAACTTTGTACTGAACATAGACGAAGGAGCTTCACTATCCCAGGATCCAGTGAAGAATCCTAAGCTACTTATTTATACTTGTTATAAAAAGATTACGTCAGAAGTAGAGACTAGACAAGTAGGGGTAACACTAGTGGTATAAATCACTTAGAAAGGTCTTTCAGTATTCCAGAAAGAAGCGTTGATGGCTAAAACTAAAGCAGTAGCAATGTGGATGCAGAAGAGATAGTCAATTTAAAAAGACAGATTTCAGGCCAGGCATGGTGCCTCATGACTATAATCCCAGCACTTTGGGAGCCTGAGGTGGGTGGATCACTTGAGTTTGAGACCAGCCTAACCAACATGGCAAAACCCCATCTCTACTAAAAATACATAAAAAATCAGACAGGCGTGGTGGCACATGCCTGTAATCCTAGTTATTCGGGTCTCATGCTAAGGCGTGAGAATTGCTTGAACCCAGGAGATCTAGGCTACAGTGAGCCGAGATTGTGCCACTGCACTCCAGCATGGGTGAAAGAGTGAGACTCTGTCTCTAAATAAATAAGTAAAAATTAAATAAAAAGATAGAATTGAAAGGGTCTGATGGTTAATTGAGTATGTGTGACAGGAAAGAATTTAGTTTCATGATTTCAGATGTAGGTGACTGGGTAGATTGTGGTGCCATTCACAAAGATAAATGCACACAGAGGAATAGGCTTCAGGAGAAGAAGATGAATTCAGTTTTGGAAATATTGAATATCAGGGGAATAATCAAACAAATATGTCCAGAACACTGCTAGATGTAAAGGGATAGAGAACAAGATCTACGCTAAAGTTAACACGTTTGGAAGGAATCATACAGTATATAAGGTGTTTCAATTCCATGTAAGATAAAGTAAGTGCACTCTATCCTAGCTCTCCCACTGAATGCAACTGCAAAACGCACCAGCATAAAATGCATAGAGCAGCTATCTGAACACTCCAAAAGTAAATGGTAGCAAGCAGACTGATGAGGAAGACCAGGCTTTGAAATATCACCCAACTGTAAAGCAGTTAAGTTTCTCAACTTTATCCTTCAGTAGCCCTTAAGCCTGGACTCAGATGTGCCTGAAACATGGCAGTGAGTATCAGCACAAACAGAGGAAGTTATAGGAGAAGTCCTGTAATTCAGAATCAAGAATACGAAGACATTTTCTTGTTGGCACCTAAAACTCCGAGGGAGGAGAACATTTCTCTATGATTAGAGGAATTGTAGTCCCGAAATGTATGGGGGAAATCCCCTATTCCTTTTTCTCTCACTCTGTTCTGCCTCTCGTTGGTTTCAGGTGTGGGCAGAGTTGCAGGAAGTTTGTAGCCAAAGAGTTGGCGGGTTAATAGTCCTAGATTTCTAGTTAGAGGACTGAAATCAGAGCCTCAGAGAGCCCAGAAGTATGGGGGAGATTACGGAGAAGGATCTTACAAAGTGACCCATAAATTTATTCACGGACACCTGAATTAACCCCAACCTGTGGATTGTGGATCTGATCTTAAATAGCCTATGAAGGGCTTTGAAAAGAAATGAAGAGATAAGACAATTTCCCAGGGCCTAGGCTGGCCACTGGGTGGCACATACATGGCATGGAGCACTGCAAAAGCTTTGAAAATGCAACTGACATGAAAACCACAACCCACAGAAGGCTCATTGGAACTTGCGACCTGAGCCAAACCAGGCTGACTAGCTGGTTGTTTCAAGAAAAAAGCATCTTCCCTGAGCAAATGAACCTCAACCTCAACCTCTTCTAGTGTGTTCCACGTCAGAAGAACGCTTTAGAGCAGGGCAAACTCTTCTCTGTGACAATCCATTAGAAAGTCAGAATGCAGTATGGAATCATCACACATATTTTTCATCCAAGAAACCAGAGGAAAAAGAGCTGTAAGTCCTAAGAGAAAAAAAGCAAAATGACAGGAAATCACTGCGCAGTGGGGTTAAATGCACTGGCGTTGCAATTCCATGCTGAGTTCACAGGACTATTTCAAACAGCATTGCCTCATTCTACTTGGACTCAAATGCAGCAGCTCTGCAGGAGCCACACACTAAAGTATACATCTTAATTCGGCCTATGAAGTGACCTGCTCTGGTTATGTTCAAGGTAAAAGCATTTTGCTTCCCAGGGAGTCTTCATGTCTTCTATTTCCTCTGACAGGCTCCAGGCTGGCATTCTCTCTATGACAATGTTGCAGCAGTGATTTCTTCCTTGACTCTTTTTCCGGTAAACAAGTAGATTACCTCACTCTACCCCAAATGAAAATATCTGTTGTGCTTCATCATAATGAGAAATTATTGCCTTTTAGTAGATGCTGTCTATTGTTCATAGCATATTTCACCAATGCTTAAAATAAGATTCAAGAATTAGTTGTAGTCATTCTGTCTGCTGATGGCAGACATCCTAATTGATTTTGGCCTTAAAAGGCCAATGCAAAGCTTTCTTTGCCTAGTCATTGGCACAGTCTTTCCCTGTGACTCCATCTGAGCCCAACACAGCTAAGATAGATTACCGGTATTCCATTACTAAACTGGAAATTTTGTATTAGTCCAGTCAAATTCACACTCTACCTTTCACATCTTCCTAAGACCAAGAGACTGACTTTCATGAACTCAATCAACAAGTTCCCTTGCACTGTGGCTTCTACTAGATTTGGCCATTGGAAAATAGTAACAGATTGGAGGGCAGACGGAAGAGGGCTCAGGACCTTTATCCCCTGGCTCCCTCTCTCCTGGGCTAGAGTTTGGCAGTAGGTGTGCCCTCTACTGAAGACCACGCCCCTCTGGGGTAGTCCTCCTCCAGCTGCAGCTGCTTTCTCTGAGTACCATTACTGCTCCCTCTCCTTGCTCATTTAGTCCTAGATGGCTTTGAGTTCTGCCTCTCATGTGTGATTTTGGACAAGTTATTGCCTGGCTTTCTCCTTTCCATCCACCCTGGGATGGAGTGCAGCTTTTTCAAGGAGGAGATTAACAAAACAAAGGAAGGCTGGGTGCGGTGGCTCGCGCCAGTAATCCCAGCACTTTGGGAGGCTGAGGCGGGTGGATCACCAGGTCAGGAGATCGAGACCATCCTGGCTAACACGGGGAAACCCCATCTCTACTAAAAATACAAAATATTAGCCAGGTGTGGTGGCGAGCGCCTGTAGTCCCAGCTACTTGGGAGGCTGAGCCAGGAGAATGGCGTGAACCCGGGAGGCGGAGCTTGCAGTGAGCCGAGATCGCGCCATTGAACTCCAGCCTGGGCGACAGAGCAAGACTGTGTTGAAAAAAAAAAAAAAAAAAAAAAGGAAGTTCTGCAATAGATTAGTGGTTCTCCTTCTTTCCATGGAGTTTTTCTTTTCTTTTTTTTTTTTTTTTTTTTGCTGTCCTTTTTGTTTTTCTTCTTTTGAGATAGGGTCTCACTCTGTCACCCAGGCTACAGTGAAGTGGCATGATCTCAGCTCACTGCAACCTCCAGCTCCTGGGCCCAGGCAATTCTCCTACCTCAGCTCCTCCAAGTAGCTGGGAAAACAGGTGCATGCCATCATGCCCAGCTAATTTTTGTATATTTTGTAGAGACAGGGTTTTGCGGTGTTGTACAGCCTGGTCTCGAACTCCTGAGCTCAAGTGATCTGCCCACCTTAGCCTCGCAAAGTGCTGGGATTACAGGAGTGAACCACTGAGGGATTTTTCTTTAAACAACCTACACACACTGTACGAGTAGGAGTGTAGGAATAATAACAAAATTACTATAATACACAACAGAAAGAGAGCTATTCTGTAAGGTATCAAAGAACAAATCAGAGGAGTGGAGAGTCCACATCATGTTTGTAGGATCAGAATAACACTTCAGGCAGAAGAAAGCATTTTAAAATAGCCCCTCATTAAAATATGGGCCTTGGACAGGTAGATTAAGAAAGTGAAATTCCAAGAGGAGGAAACGTAATACAAGACTGAGAAAACAACTAACAAGTACAAAGGGAAAAACTCTTTTTAGATACGTGTCAGGAGAGGTAAATCAAGAAAGAGTGATAAAAGGTACCAAGTCATAGAGGGATTTTAATCAGGTTGGTAGGAAATTAATGCTATCTTCATAGACAAAGGATTGATGAAGCCATGGATGGTTTTTGACCAGGGAAGCAGTATGTTCAGCACTACACTTAAAGATTAAGTCAGCAGTAATATCAGAACAGATTGGAGAAGAAAGAGGACAGACAGGGAGTCAAGAATGAGAAGCTGGGGACAACATCAAATTCTGCAAAAAGGTCAAGAAACAAATTAGAAGTGTTACAGGCCGGGCGTGGTGGCTCACGCCTGTAATCCCAGCACTTTAGGAGGCCGAGACAGGCAGGTCACCTAAGGTCAGGAGATCAAGACCAGCTTGGTCAACATGGTGAAATCCCATCCCTACTAAAAGTACAAAAACTAGCTGGGTGTGGCTAATTAGCTGGCACCTGTAGTACCAGCTACCCAGGAAACTGAGGTGGCAGAATCGCTTGAACCCTGGAGGTGGAGGTTACAGTGAGCTGAGATCATGCCACTGCACTCCACTCCAGCCTGAGTGACAGAGCGAGACACTATTTCAAAAAAAAAAAAAGAGATGTTACAGAGTTTTAGGTAGCAACTTTAGTAGAGTGGGAGAATATCAAACTATATTACAAAGAGCAAGAGAGAACACTAATGGTTAAGACAAAAAAATATGAGTAATAACCTGTACAGGTATTAAGGCTTAGTCTTTGCTATTTTGGTTTCTTTTCTTGTCTTTTCTTTTTGAGACTGAGTTTCACTCTTGTTGCCCAGGCTGGAGTGCAATGGCACAATCTTAGCTTACCACAACCTCTGCCTCTTGGGTTCAAGCGATTCTCCTGCCTCAGCCTCCCAAGTAGCTGGGATTTCAGGCATGCACCACCACGCCCGGCTAATTTTGTATTTTTAGTAGAGAGGAGGTTTCTCCATGTTGGTCAGGCTGGTCTTGAACTCCTGACCTCAGGTGATCTGCTTGCCTCAGCCTCCCAAAGTGCTGGGATTACAGGCGTGAGCTACCATACCCGGCTGTTTTGTTTGGTTTGGTTTTGTTCCTGAGACAGAGTTTCACTCCTGTTGCCCAGGCTGGAGTACAGTGGTGAGATCTCGGCTCACTGCAACCTCCGCCTCCTGGGTTCAAGCGATTCTCCTGCCTCAGCCTCCCAAATAGCTGGGATTACAGGCGCCAGTCACCATGCCCAGCTAATTTTTGTACTTTTGGTAGAGACGGGGTTTCGCCATGTTGGCCAGGCTGGTCTCGAACTCCTGACCTCAGGTGATCCGCTCGCCTCAGCCTCCCAAAGTGTTGGGATTACAGGCGTAAGCCACTGCGCCCGGCCTGTTTTTGTTTTTTTTTTTTAAGACATGGAAAACATAAGCATGTTTTCAGGTTGAAAAGAAGGAAGTAGCAAAGGAGATATTGGTGACACAATGAAAGATGGTATAAAATATGGGACAAAAGGCACCAGACGAAGAAGACATGGGCTCAAGGACACATGGGGAGGAATCAACCTTGTCAAGAAGGAGGATGGTTTCCTACTCAAAGACTAAGGTTAAGTAAAGGAAAAAAGATTATTATGAGATAGCCCTGAAATTGAGAGAGTTTACATATTTTCTCAATGATTTTTGTTTTCTTCAAAAAGACTGTAAATTTATGATTTTCTTTGCATTGTAACAATGTCACAAGAAGGAAAGCATTAAACTAGTTGTCTGGAAGCAAAATTCCTTCTTGGGAAACTCTGATTTGACTGTGAGACCACTAACACAAGCTATGTCTTATTTTAACATACTGGCAAATCTCTACAGAAATATAGAGGACAAATTTCAGCCAATAGAATTATTTTAGATGACAAGTTTCTAGCCAAAGTCACAGCTGGTTATTAAAGGAACAAAAGGGGCTCCTTTATATATATATTTTTTCATTGCTGTTCATTTTCTTGACCCACAGACCAACCCGCACAGATACCCAGATATGCTAACAAGGTGTGCGCATTGAAGATCCTCTCAAAGACTTTAGGGAATTCTTTCTTTGCCTCTCCCTTACCTTTTCAAAGCTTAATTACATAAAGAAAAATGAGTATTAGCTTTCCACATGATTTCCATGAAAATTAGATATTGAGATCCTCAACACATCGCTGGTTTTATGACACTATCTAGCTAACATCATCTAGAGGAGATAAATGAGTATGCTGAGGAAATAAGCCCCTTCCCCCTGATTTAATTTTTAATTTTTATGGGTGCATAGTAGGTATATATACTTATGGGGTACATGACATATTTTGATACAGGCATATAGTGCATAATAATCACATCAGGGTAAATGGTGGATCCATCACCTCAAGCATTTATCATTTCTTTGCATTACAAACATTCCAGTTATACTCTTTTAGTTATTTTTAAATGTACAACAAATTATTGTTGACTGTAATCACCCTGTTGTGCAATCAAATACTGGTTCTTATTGATTCTAACTATGTTTTTGTACCCACCGCCTGATTTTAAAAAAGGATCTGTAGATAGGAGATTCCTACTCATTGAACATTTAAGGCTTTAGCAACAATGGTGACAGCACAACATCTCATCTAAAGGTGGGCTTAGTACATTTTACTTTGTAGTTAGTAAGACAAAGAGAGCTTCCTTTTCAAATATCGGGAGTACCTTTTTTAGATATGTGAACACATTCTGTGGAGTTTGCTTTTGGGAGAACTTTACACCAGGAACGATGGTTGCATATGTTACGTCAAATTTGCATTTTCTGATGAAGGAAGCTGCTCTTGAACAATGGCTTTCCAATTAGAGAGCACAAGGGGTTTAAGGAGATTTTTGTTTTTAACAGGCAACTGTTGTTGAAGGAATAAATATATGCAATAAAAAATTTCAAATGGAATTTTGAGACAAATGGCTACTGTTGAGATTCCTAATGGGAAGAAGGGTAAGCTTCTTCCTCTTACAAAAATACCAGGGAATTTCTGGGAATTAAAGAACTCTGAGCACAGTTCTGACATCGGGAAGATTTTACATTGTCTGTGGCAAATGTCAAAGGCACTTTGATGTAAAAGCAAATATATGATAAGTATAGCAAATAGATCTGTAATGAGAAGGAGCTGAGCCTAGAGATCCAGCTTTTTTTAAAAGGCCTTTTTTGTTTCTTTTCTTTTCTTTTTTTTTTTTTGTAATAGCCTTTTCCAAAAAGTTGCAATCAGCACAAATTGCAAAATAAATCTGTAAGCCAGATGAGGCCACTATTGGGCATATTATTTATTCTTTTGTCATCAGATGAAGTAATGTTTTCTAAAGTAGACACACTCTTGCATAATAAATCACTTTCCCAGTTGGATGATTCTGCATAGATTAAGAGATCAGGATTACCAAGAATATCCTTCTCAAAAAGCCTGACACCATCAGGAGAAAGATGCATTTAGCTGCATTTATTTAAGCCAAATAAATTTATAGCATTCAAGTCTTTCTTCTAAAAACCATATTTTGTGGACCAATAGAACAGAATAGAGAACCCAGAAATAAATCCACGTATTTACAACCAACTGATTTTTGACAAGGGCACCAAGAACATACATTGGTGAAGGGACAACCACTTCAATATATGGTGCTGGGAAAACTGGGTATCCATCTGTAGAAGAAATAAACTAGACTTGCTCTATCTCTTGATATAAACAAAAAATCAACTCAAGATGGATTAAAGACTTAAATGTAAAACATGAAACTAGCAGAGGAAAACATAAGGGAAACACTTCAGAACTATGGACTAGGCAAAGATTTTATGGCTAAGACCCCAAAAGCATAGGCAACAAAACCAAAAATAGACAAATGGGATTATATTAAACTAGGAAGCTTCTCCACAGCAATGCAGAGTGAAGACACAGCCTGTTGAATGGGAGGAATATTTGCAAACTATTCATCTGACAAGAAACAAATATGCAGAATATACCGGGAACTCAAACAACTCAACAATTTAAAAAAAAAAAAACCGTTGAGAAATGGGCAAAGGACAAGAATAAGATATTTCTCAAAAGACATACAAATGCCCAACAGGTATATGAAAAAATGTTTGATGTCACTAATCAGGGAAATGCAAATCAAAACCACAATGAGATATCATTTTAACTCACTTATAATGGCTAATAGCAGACAAAACAATAACAGATGCTACTGAGAATGCAGAGAAAAGGGAACTTATACACTGTTGGTGGAAATGTAAATTAGTACAGTCATTATGGATGAAGATATCTCAAAAAAAAAAAAAAAGGTACCACACATGCAGTAAGAGTGCTATGTGGCTCTTCATGAGTGATGGGCACAGCCATCTGCACAGCGAGGTGCATCTTAGTCACCAAGCGATGGGGCAGAAAGGGGAAGAAGTGTAGGATACTGACACTGGTTATGTGGTTTGACACAGAGTTGGAAATTCTTTATTTTTCAGCTCTTTTAACCGTGGCAATTTAACTTCTGCCTCATAAGGTTGTTACCTTCACTTTATGGATCATAAATGGATTCACAAGAGGTTTACGAGAAGGAAGTGGCAGAGTTGGGCTTCAACACAAGGTCAATGTAGTCCCAAAGTCAATAGTCCTCTAAGTGTAGCACACTGAGTAGAGATTAAAGACTGTCAATATTCTAGCTTATCAGAAAGTGTTTTTAAAAATAGAAAAAAAGAAAAGAGAAAGCACAGGACTTCAGTAATTCTGCAGAAAATATGAAGGATAAAGAATCAAAGAATGTGACTTTACAAGGAAGAGAATAGGGAAGGGAGTGAGAGGGAGGCAACTGTTAGAAAGCATGCAGTAAGTACAAGATTGATCTTCCCAGAGGTTTTCTAATATAAGGGCAATACCATGTATCCCACAGAACAATGATGAAGCAGCTGAAGAACCTCATAATACAGTTGTTGTATATCAGGGTGACCCACCTGACCCCAATCTGAGATAGCCAGTCTACCTCTTTGTGAAAATGATGAATCCTTTATAGGTTTATTACACAACTAGATAGGCACGGAGACAGTTTTGAGATTGCAAGTACAAGGAGGAGGACATATTACAAGAAGCTGGGGAAAGAGGGAAAGTTGTCAGTAAGGTGGATGAGGTGAGAGAGAAAGATAAGGACAATGGAGAAAAACAGTATCTGACTCAGACAGAAGAAGGGAGAAGTTTCTTTGTGTTTGTAAAAGACTTTAAGAGACCATGAAACCAAGCAGTGCTGCTTCAGGGCCCAGGTGAGAAAGCATGCTTGCTGTTAGAGAAGGGGCCATTCTCCCCCACGCCCCATCTACTTCATTCCCTAAGAACTCAAAATGGTCATTGCAAAAGCCTGCTGTAACCAGCATAGCACCATTTTAATGCAGGGCACCAGAGGCCAGAACAAGATGCTGTGAAGAGGAGGATAGAGGAAAATACGATTGGTTCAATTGGTGAGCACAAATGAAACTTCAGGAAATATTCCGGGCACGGAGGCTCATGCCTGTAATCCCAGCACTTTGGGAGGCTGAGGCGGGTGGATCACCTGAAGTCAGGAGTTCAAGATCAGCCTGGACAACATGGTGAAACCCTGTCTCTACTAAAAATATAAAAATTAGCGAGGCATGGTGGCAGGTGCCTGTGATCCCAACTACTTGGGATGCTGAGGCAGGAGAATAGCTTGAGCCCGGGAGGCGGAGGTTGCAGTGAGCCAAAATTGCGCCACTGTGTTCCAGCCTGGGCAACAAGACTCTGTCTCAAAAAAGAAAGAAAAGAAAAGAAAAGAAAAAAGGAAAGGAAAGGAAAGGAAAGGAAAGGAAAGGAAAGGAAAAAAAAGAAAAGAAAAGAAAAAGAAAGAAAGAAACTTGAGGAAATAACCAAAGGCGCTTTTAAGAGGTGAATTAAATCCTATGTAAGGCTGGATACGGTGGCTCACGCCTGTAATCCTAGCACTCTGGGAGGCCAAGGCGGACGGATCACGAGGTCAGGAGATCAAGACCATCCTGGCTAACATGGTGAAACCCCGTCTCTGCTAAAAATATAGAAAATTAGCCGTGTGTGGTGGCAGGCGCCTGTAGTCCCAGCTACTCGGGAGGTTGAGGCAGGAGAATGGTGTGAACCCGGGAGGTGGAGCTTGCAGTGAGCCACGATCTTGCCACTGCACTCCAGCCTGGGTGACAGAGCCAGACTGTCTCCATAAAAAAAAAAAAAAATCCTACATAAACAGGAAAGAACTAAGATTTGATATCATATGTATTATTATTATTAATGTGGCCTCGCTGGAACCTATAAACAACGATTTTTGAGTTATTAAGCTTATATAGGATGAAGAAGGAGTAAGTGATACAGAAAAGGATATGAAAAAGAAGAAACTCGATGAAAAATATTATTTTCTTTTCCCAAAGAAAATAAAAAACATCCAAATGAAATGGATTTCTTTGGAAGGTTTGCTATCATTGGACATTTTCAAGTGCATGTTGATGACTATTTGAGAGAAATTCTAAGGAAATTCTATCTATTTCCACAGACCTGTAAGTCCTTCTTAATACCTCCCCCTCTCAGATTCCAGTCCATTACTAGATCCGATTGATTTTACCTCTGTGTGAAAGACCAGATGCTTGGATGAGTTGGCCTTCAGAACCACTTCCATTCTGAACTAGTATTTTGTGTACATTCTGTTATACAATCCTCTTGGAAAGGCCAAGAACGTTTGCTCTCTCAAGCTACATTCCATAATACTACAAATCACAAAATTTTCATTTCAAATACAAAGTAGACCCCAATCATCAACTTTTTTTTATTCAGTTAGTTAGACCATTTAATTCCTTAACACACATAATTTGATCCACTGATACTTAAGGGATCAATCAAGTGTTTCTAGCCCCAATACTAGCCATTATATTCTTGAGAGCATAGGATCATATTCAGCATATATAATGCAGTTTTCCATGTTGCCAACTCCCATTCTCTGAACATTACCAACGACAAGATCCCTGTGTAACCCATATTTAGACTTATAGAATAGCGGGACAATGAGAAATCTTTCCGCAATCCACACTTTAGTGTTTCCCATGAGCCAAGTGCAATGGTTCAATTACATCAGGATTTCTATTTCAAAATCGGGGTGCCAACCCACAGGGCTGGACAGGGAATTTGTTACACTGAGAACTTTTTAGATGGAAAGAATTGTTCTTACCACATCTGCTTTAAGTAGTAAAACTAGTTTCCTTTCAGAGAAGGGAACGACTTTTTTTTTTTTTTTTTTGAGACAGGGTCTCACCCAGGCTGGAGTGTGGAGTGCAGTGGCATGATCATGGCTCACTGCAGCCTTGACATCTGAGGCTCAAGCAATCCTCCTACCTCACCTCAGGCTCCCAAGTAGCTGGGACTACAGGTGCGTACCACAGTGCTCAGCTGATTTCTGTTTTTTGGTTGTTGTTTTGTTTGTTTGTTTGTTTAGAGAGAGGGTTCTGCCATGTTGCCCAGGCTGGGGTCAAATTCCTGGGCTCAAGTGATCCGCCTGCCTTGGCCTCCCAAAGTGCTAGGATTACAGGCCTGAGCCACCATGCCCAACCTGAAGGAATTATCCTTTAAGTGCTAGGATGTCAATTATGGATACTTCCTAGGTTATTTCGAGGGAAAGAATTGACATTCTGGAAGAAAACCCCCTCACTCTTCTAAGTGTTTTACCATCTATTTTCTTCTTTCACTATTTCTATTTTGAAAGAAATTCAAGAAGGCAGGTAGCCCTTAATTCTCTATATCTCTTCACATTTCCTTTGCTTTTAAATCAAGAAACGAATCTTCAAAAACTAAGCTTAGAACACTTTACACAGTGTGGGCTACATATTTTCTGGCCTGGCAACTGCTAGGTATGGCCTCAGTGAAGTCAAAATTTAGTACATATTAAAGCAGAGAAAGCTGAAAAACAGCACTCTTCCCATCCCACATACACACTTAGAAGAAACTTTTCACATGGATGTCAAAATCATTCAAGAAATTCTCACCCATCTATTGTTCCCTTCAAATAAAGGGTTCTGCCCCAGTCAAATTTTTTTTTATTATTGTCAAAGTTGAACTGAGGCTACAGTGCCTCAAAATTCCATAATGCCTCATACTTTCTTAAGGAATCTCACATACATAATTTTATTTAAATAAGCAATTTATCCGAATATTGTAGCAAGATCAATATGTAAAGATATGAGACATATGAATTTTGCCAAAGGAAGTTTGAGAGAAATAGTAGGTTAGAGGGCCCTCAAAGCAAATGGTACATTTTCCATTTAAAAATCATTCCTGAGGTCCCCCCAGGTGTGGTGGCTCATGCCTATAATCCCAGCACTTTAGCACTTTGGGAGGCCGAGGTGGGTGGATCATGAGGTCAGGAGTTCAAGACCAGCCTGGCCAACATGGTGAAACCCCATCTCTACTAAAAATACAAAAGTTAGCTGGGCATGGTAGCGCATGCCTGTAATTCCAGCACTTTGGGAGGCTGAGGCGGGTGGATCACAAGGTCAGGAGTTCGAGACCAGCCTGGCCAAAATAGTGAAACCCTGTCTCTACTAAAAATACAAAAATTAGCCGGGCATGTTGGCAGGCGCCTATAGTCCCAGCTACTTGGGAGGCTGAGACAGGAGAATTGCTTGAACCCAGGAGGCAGAGGTTGCAGTGAGCCGAGATTGTGCCACTGCACTCCAGCCTGGGCGACATAGTGAGACCCTGTCTCAAAAAGAAAAAAAAAAAATCATTCCTGGAGTTCCCACTACTTGTCAGCCTTTTTCCTCCACACTATTTCACATGGATAATTTGTCTTTAAGCACCCCTAACCAGCCTCTTTATATTTCCTTTCTTCTCACTTGTAATCCTGCCTCTTTGCTGTCCCTATGAAAATTCACTCTAAAAATATGACTAGCTATGAATCATTTCATTCTTGACTATATATGTTAGCCATCACAGCAAGATTTTCATTTGCAGGGTCACCCTGTCAGTGGCGAATGATGGTTGTGAAGTCAATTAAAGGAATCTAGCTTCACTTAAACAGAAGTATTAATATGGTCAGGGGTCTTCGTAGACAGCAAGGTCCCAATGCTTCTGCCTGCAGCTAAGACACTGCTTCAGAACATCAACAGTGTTTTTGCGCTTTGGTTCTCAAGCAAAAGATGAAGGAACAGTCTATGTCTTTAAATAATTTTTTTTTTTTTTTTTTTTTTTTTGAGACGGAGTCTCACGCTGTTGCCCAGGCTGGAGTGCAGTGGCACGATCTCGGCTCACTGCAAGCTCCGCCTCCCGGGTTCCCGCCATTCTCCTGCCTCAGCCTCCTGAGAAGCTGGGACTACAGGCGCCCGCCACCGCGCCCGGCTAATTTTTTTTGTATTTTTAGTAGAGACGGGGTTTCACTGTGGTCTCGATCTCCTGACCTTGTGATCTGCCCGCCTCGGCCTCCCAAAGTGCTGGGATTACAGGCTTGAGCCACCGCGCCCGGCCTGTCTTTAAATAATTAAGATAATTACTGCTGCTTAGTGATCACTCACCACGTACTGGCCACTCTTCCAAGGGCTTTACCTGTTTTAACGCATTGATTTTTACAGAAAAGCCTTATGAAGTAGGTACTATTATTATCTCCATTTACAAGGAAGAAGCTGAGGCACAGGAGGGTAACTTGTCCAGGGTCTCACAGCTGGTAAGCTGCTGAGCTGCGATTTGAACCCAGGTGCTTTGACCCAGAGCCCTGGCTCTTGAAATTCCTTACAGGACTGATTGGGGACAATAGGTCTCATTCAGAAAACACGCCTACTCATTCACTACTTCCTCTTCTTTCAGAATATGGAGCACTCACACCATGTACAACTGGTTTAAGACTGATCAATCTTCACATGAGATGGTTTCTACCAGGGCAGGGCAAATTAAGGAAAAAGCAGTGTCAGAAGGCTTGGACTCAAGTCCAGCTTTGCCAATTACTAACAGTACTCTTGTGCAAGTCACTTAACCGCTTTGCACCTCAGTGTCCTCATCTGTAAAAATGCCTTTTGTTCTCCTTACTTGCAGTGCAATTCCATAGTCCCCCCTGCAAAGAAATGAAACCCACTCACCAAATTAATTTTCTAGGTAGACAGTAAATTCAGGGCACAAATAGGATCAGAACCCAGATTTCCAGAGCCAAAAGAGATACTACAAGACAGTAAGGGGTGAAAACAGGCAAAGGAAATGGTGTAAGAAATTTAGATATGAGAAGGCTGGGTGCAGTGGTTCACGCCTGTAATCCCAGCACTTTAGGAGGCTGAGGCAGGTGGATCACTTGAGATCAGGAGTTTGAGACCAGCCTGACCAACAGCGCGAAACCCTGTCTCTATTAACAATACAAAAAAAATTAGCCAGGCATGGTGGCGCATGCTTGTAATCTCAGCTACTTGGGAGGCTGAGGCAGGAGAATTGCTTGAACCCAGGAGGCAGAGGTCGCAGTGAGCTGAGATTGTGCCATTGGACTCCAGCCTGGGCAACAAGAGTGAAACTCTGTCTCAAAAAAGAAAAGAAATGTAAATATGAGGCATCTACGGGCAGGAAGAAGTCAATCCTTCATCAGGAATACAAAAAACTAGAAAAAAAGCAAATGAAGTATCAAAAATCAGTAACAGCACTGAATGTAAAAAAAATTTCAATGAATGAAAAATGAATGAACTAATCGATGCATATTATTTCCACTTCTATTCTGGAAGAACATTCACTGTTAGCTTAAATGAGACCCAGGACACACACACCTCTCCACTCCAGCACTTCCAAGGCTTTTCCGTCTGCTTTGATCCAAACATTATTTGCACTTAACATGTACCCTCTGAGGAGGTGCCTTTAATCACTCCCTCCTGGCCTGTGTATAAAGGCAAAAATTTTCAACTTGAGACTGTCTTGGGCTTTTATCTGCCAGTCTCAATGGTTTATGATGTCTCCATATCCTGCTGTGGGTCTCAAGTCTGTTTAGCTACCTCTGTTAGATTGCTTTGTCCAATCCTAACCATGCACATGAACTTACACTTTTGATTTCCTTGAGGCCCATGCCTCACAGTCTCTAGGGCAAGGGTTTCCTACCCTCCTTACCCCCTAGCACAGCTTTAGGACTATACTGCCACGGTTAAAATCCCAGTTCTTCCACTTAGCATATTACATAGTTATGTAATCTTTGCGAGCCCTAATTTCTAATCCCTAAAGTTAGTCAATACCTGATAGATACACTGGCATTTAGAATACAGTGACTGGTACATAGTAGGCGCTATATAAGTAGTTGCCACTATTATGTGCTGCAGACCCTCATTATCCAAGAATACAATCCCAATACGCCCTGTATTCTTTTGGCAATGAACCTTTTGCAATGTATTGTTCCTCTTTGATCAAAGGCTCTCTAGAGGGAAGACTGTCATTGTCACCATCTTTGTATTCCCTGCAGTACATAAAACATGACACATATTCAGTAAATAGTGGATTAGAATGTAATTATCTAAAGAAACAAATCCAACCTGCATCTCTGCCTGAAAATCCAAGCATATTATTATTTGTAGCCAGCAATAATGATTAATGATAGCTTGATCTTTACTTTCCAATAAACGCAACAATTAAAGTAGATAATAAACTCATAATTAGGAACAAAATTGGCTTCCCACCATTGAACATATATCAAGGAGAAAAAAATATGAAAAGTATAAAAATTCAGTAAGAGAATAAAATAATAAATTGATACCAAACTTTCCATTAAAAAATCAAATTTAAATGGCAGTACGGAATGTGAAAAGAAAAAAATTTTTGATGCTCTCAGATACTAAACAATGGAAAAAATGGATCTATGAAATGTTGATCCATCCCTGATAGGAAAATGAAAGGTATGATTTCAGGATTCTAACATAAACTGAAAAAAATATAGTTTTGCTCTTCCCTTTGCCTGAACTGCCCCTGAATCTTTATGACTCAATCTGGCACTACCTTCAGGTATCTTCTCAAATGATGCCTCATTAGAAAGGCTTCCTTGGTCACCCAATTTAACACAGTGCCCACGGCCACCATCACTGTTGAGTCCCTTTCCCTGAGGCATCTGTCTCCATGGAACTTGCCACCTGCCATATTATATGTCTAATGGTTACATTCTGTCTCTCCCCACAACTATAGAATGTAACTGTCATGAAAAGAGTTTTGTTCACTGCCATGTCCTATGTTTCAGAGATTAACTAGAAAATCATGGGTGATCAATAAAAATCTGTCCAACGAGTGAATCACTTATTAATACAAATATTAACAAATATATACGGAAAGTGTTTAAAATAGTGCCTGGCACATAGTGGGCCCAGTTAGCTATTTATAATAAGAATAGAAATAGTAGCATTCCTTCCTTGATTCTTTTTGATTGATTGGTAACAAAAGTCTTCTGCCTTGAGTGACTAGAAAAAAGTAGAAAGCCTTAGATAAGTAAGGAGCTGGGAGGCAGCTTTGAAATCAGGAGCGGAAATACTTACTTTATTTAGGGGACAGCTGGAATTTACTAATCTGCTCTGTAGTACAGCATGGTCAAAGAGCAGCTTTAGTGGAATTAACATAACAACGTGGGAGGAAGAACAAGGCGGGAATCAGAACGCTGTGGGTAAAAACATTGCTTGGAAGCCCAGGGCCAGAGCGCAGCGTGTCAGTGAGCAGAAGCCACCGCCATGACTTAGTCCACCTTCTTACCTAGATCAGCCTTCGCCTGGGCAGGGTCCAGATGCGGAGATGTGAAAAACGTGATGCCACCAGGCCTGTGTAAAAAAAGAAAATCAAGGCTTACCTGAAGTAATTTGCACATTAGGTGCGTGTGTGTTGCCGTGTTTCTTATATTTATTAGGTAGCTTATTTGAAGGGGCTTTCAGAAATTGGGGATCACAACGCTGACCCTTTAAGGTCGTCTGGAGTAAGTCTAGGGAACAGACGATCCTGCCTCTTCCATGAGATAACCCTAATCTCCCACCTAAACTACTGCATAGTATAGGGTAACCAACCATGCCTATGATTGAAGAGTTTCCAGGATGCAGACATTTCAGTGCTGAAACCAGCAAAGTTGCAGGCAAGTCAGTACCAGTTGGCCATCCTGTATCCTTGTAAGCCTGCGTATGCTCATCTACTTAGTGTTCACACTGCAATGAGAGCAATCATTTAAAACAAATCTGGCCACATCGTGCCTCAGTTAGTCACACACAGCCAGATCTCTTCAGAGGCTCTCCTGCTGCTTTTTCTTTTTCTTTCTTTTCTTTTTTTTTTTTTTTCAAGACAGAGTCTCGCTCTGATCGCCCAGACTGAAGTGCAGTGGTGTGATCGCGGCTCACTGCAACCTCCGCCTCCAGGGTTTCAGCCATTCATCTGCCTCAGCCTCCTGCGTAGCTGGGATTACAGGCAAGTGCCACCACACTCAGCTAATTTTTGTATTTTTAGTAAAGAGGGACTTCACCAATGTTGCCCAGGGTCGTCTCGAACTCCTGACCTCAAGTGATCAGCCTTGGCCTCCCAAAGTGCTGGGATTATAGGTATGAGCCACCACGTCTGGCCTCTCCTGCTCTTAAGACAGATTTTAGCTCTTATCATGGCCTGAAAGGCTCCATGCGGTCGGGCCCCTGTTGATTTTTCCGGCTTAATTTTTGCACCATGCCCCAGCCAGTTCCCTTTTGGGGGCTCACATAAGGCCACTCCCTTCTGCTGTAAGGGTTCCTTGCATGGTGTTCCTCCTGCATGGAATATGATACCCATCTGTCTTTCACATAGTTTTGCTGCTAAAGAATTTTCAGATCGTTTTACTCCTAAACTGTTTTCATATAGCAGCTCCCTAACTGTCACTTTTTCTGGATGTCTCTCCTACCTCTTCTGAGCAGACAAACCCTCTCCCGTGGCCTTTGGGAGCTGTAGCCACTGTTGTCAGTGCCCACCGTATACCCTTGACGTCACCTCCACACACCAAAAGCTGCTCGCTGCGAACGCCTGTGACTTTCTGCCCGACGGCTTTTTTCTGCACGTGGAAGCACCTTCCCCAGCACACAGGATGGCATCAGATGAGATTAGAGCAATGGGTAGGAGTCAGATCAGGGAGACTTTCGGGGCTGTGATATAGAGTCCAAATTTTATTCTAAGTTCAATGGAGGGCTATTGAAGAGTTTTACACTGGGGAGAGACAAGATCTGATTATATTCTTTCCTTTCTTTTCTTTTCTTTTTTTTTTTTTTGAGATGGAATTTCCCTCTTACTGCCCAGGCTGGAGTGCAATGGCATGATCTCAGCTCACTGCAACCTCTGCCTCTCAGATTAAAGTGATTCTCCTTCCTCAGCCTCCTGAGTAGCTGGGATTACAGGCACCTGCCACCACACCTGGCTAATATTTTGTATTTTTAGTAGAGATGGAGTTTCACCATGTTGGCCAGGCTGCTCTGAAACTCCTGACCTCAGGTGATCTACCTGCCTCAGCCTCCCAAAGTGCTGGGATTACAGGCATGAACCACCATACCCGGCCCATGATTATATTCTTAAAAGGTCACTCAGACTGCCATATGGAGAATAGATTGCAAAAGGGCAGATCTGGAAGCAGAGAGAGGCCAGTTGGGAGGTTAATGTAAGAGCCAAGATTATTTTTCTAGACAGAATCACTGGCAGTACAACTGAAAGCATAATAAAAAGTGGCTTTTTGTAACAGCAGCAGGAGCCTTCAAGTCTAGGGTTAGCTGCAGAAAGCAACTTACCTGAGAGGCCCTCTGAAGTCTGGCTCATTCAAGTGGGTTCTTAGAAACGGGTGAAAATCTTACTCTTTGCATGCATAAAGCAGGGATAATGAAAAAAAAAAGTTTGAGAAACACTGTCCTAGAATCTCAAGCAGGCTGTCGGCTCATTTGTAGGGCCATCCATTGCTCTTAAGCTGGCCTGGAATGGCCCCTGGCCTCCTGGACTAATAGCCCTAAACCTGCCCTATCACCTCACATTTCTTCGGCTCCGTACAGACACTGACTAATTCACCTACTCAGTGGGAAGATGGTCCAGTAAGATAAGATGGTCTATTTTCAAGTCAGCCTCTCTAAACACAGATACTCCTGTTTGGACACCCTCGAGGTACACAAGTGAAGGAAGGAAGTGTTAGGAGTTGCATAGGGTAATGCAGATACCATGCATCTCAGCGGGATCTCTCCTTCCAGGTTTCATGCTTCTCTTTCTGCCTAGGCGCCATCTACCTTTCACCGGATGAATTCCTATGTTTTCAACAGAGCCCAACCACAAATGTCACCTACCCCGGAAATCCAGGAGGAAAAAATATTATTCCTTTTTTTGAGCATCCAAAGCACTCTACAAAAATAGCATTAACAGCTACTATTACTTGAGCACTTGTGGCAGGCATTGTGATCAACATTTTACCTGAATTATTTCATTTAATTCCCCCATTGTTAACCCCTTTCTACAGATAGGAAACTGGGGCTTAGAGCAGCGATGGGGCTTTGCTCAATGTCAGAAAACTAATGAATGGTACAATGAAGATTCAATACCAAGCAGCCTCTTCCCCTCTAGACCTTAAATACACCGTCCTATGACTTACACCACTGTATTATAATCAGCAGTTCACGTGCCTCTTTCCTCTATTACTTCCACCATAAATGACCAAGGCCTGCTGTCATGAAAAGAGAATGACTTTTACAATCAAACCCTGCTGTATCACTTTAGGATATTACTTACTGAGACTCAGCTTCCTCATTTATAGAATGGAGAAAAGAAATGCCTACCTAATAGGTTGTTGTCAGTTAAAATTAGATAGAACTTTTAATGCACTTACCACAGTCAATGGCACATAAACGCTCATTCAATTAAACAAGTATTATTTGAGGGCCTGTGGAATGCCAGTCCTTACGATGGACACTGAGGATACAGAAATACCAAAATGTCTCTCATAGAGCTAACATACGAGAAATTTAATACATGTTCATTGCTCTTACTTCTTGAGGACAGAGACTGTGTGTTACTCAACATCAAATTTCTGTAGTTCAATCATGCCTAGCACAGAGTAGACACTCAATAACATTTTAGTGAATTAGTAATAATGGGTTACATAATTTCATAGACCCAAAGTAGTGGGGATTATGAATGACTGTGTCAAATTGGTGGGTTGACATTTATCAAACAGTAGGAAGAACTGAAAGCAAAGTGCAAAAATAGCATACCCAGAGGCTGTATGCACTAAATTCATTTAAGCACAGAGCTACTACTGAATAACTCTCAAAATATTCTCAGGACAAAATGGAAAGTTATAACCTGAACAGTATAGAAATAATAACACATCTAATACTCAGGAGGTGGGGATAAAAGGTGGGGAGGAAGTTTCAAAAGTGTTACTCTTTCAAGAAAGAAAGTCAACTGATATTGTCTAAAGAAGACAGTAATTTATAAAAACAGCAGTATAATCACAATGACTTTAACTTCATGATACTTTTTTTGGCCAGAGAAATTTTTTAAAAATATATGTGTCTCAAGGATATATCTTGAAATAAGGTAAACTTATTGGTTTGACCATTCTTTTAGTTTCAGTTCAGTTTCTTTTTATTGCTTGAAATTCAAGAAAAACTAATGTATTGTTTTTGTTATAAATAGCATCGCTATTCACTTTTATAAAAGCATTTCCACCTAAACATCCATGCAGGTAGATTCATAGGGACACAGACAGACAGCTGTCTGAAATGATATTACCTAAGGTTAACAATTGGAATGATAGTATTTGAGATTATTTTTAAAGTTTATCTTTGTAACGTAATACCTTATATGAATTCTTGTAATCAACATACATCATTTTTTTAAAAAGTATTTCCTACACTTTCTAAAGAACAAATATGGCAAGATGTAGTTAATTCTTCCTGCTAGGAATATAGATCATTGTTATTTTATTCTTTTTTACGTTTCAAAAATGATTTAAAAAAATTCACATCAGACTCTACATCCATGAGTAAATTTCTTCCCTTTTAATTTAGATCTTTTTTTTTTTTTTTCCCCTGAGACAGTCTCACTCCTTCACCCAGGCTGAAATGCAGTGGTACAGTCTCAGCTCACTGCAACCTCCGCCTCCCAGGTTCAAGCAATTCTTGTGCCTCGGCCTCTCAAGCAGCTGGGATTACAGGCAGGCGCCACCACACCCAGCTAATTTTCATATTTTTAGTAGAGATAGGGTTTCACTATGTCGGCCAGACTGGTCTCAAACTCTTGACCTCAAGTGATCGGCCCACCTCGGCCTCCCAAAATGCTGGGATTACAAGTGAGAACCACCGTGCCCAGCTATAATTTAGACCTTTTTTTTACTTATGTTGCAAATCATATCCTGAAAATTACTTGAGAATCCAGTTGACAAAGCAGAAAAGACTGTATTATTTTGAATGCTCTTTAGAAATGTAATCCGCTTAATAAAGAGCTAATTAATATGCTATGTTATATGGGTGCTTACATTGTTAAAGGTTTTTACATAAAGAGCGAGAGATTATGAAAAGCTTCACGACATCACACTATGTCTAATGGGGTCGTTAAGATCAGGATTTTCAAACTAAGTGGATTTCTTGTCCTTCTTGTTTAAAGCGTGATTATTGAATGTTAGCATCTGCTTGCTGTGGTAAATGACAAACTAGAGTAATCCAGTTCTTACCCCCAAGTTAAGAACCATAATTTAAAATACACAACAGTTGCATAGCCGTAATGTTTTGGAGGTTGTCGATAAAATACCTGAGCTACCTGTTTAGGTGCCATGGCAATATCTTTTTTCATTTATTTGGGAAAAGTTTGGGAGAAAAGTTGGTACTCCTACTGAGTCCTTAAAATAATTCAAGGAGTCTATTGCTTCTTGTAGAAATTCAGTACTCTCTGGGTTTTGTATTATTATGTTAATATTATGGAAGATGTTTTCTATTTGAGTGAAACACTGCCTGTGAAAATTTTAATTACTGTTAATTCCAATTTAGAGAATAGAAAGTAAATTTTTGTTTCCTTTACTTTTTAGAAATGTCTTCTTTCAATGAAAATTTGTATTCATTATTTTTTTTAATGAAATAAGAATTTTTTTCTTTTTTTTTTTTTCAGACTTTCACTCTTGTTGCCCAGGCTGGAGTGCAGTGGCACGATCTTGGCTCACTGCAACCTCTGCCTTCCAGGTTCAAGCGATTCTCCAGCCTCAGCCTCCCGAGTAGCTGAGATTACAGGCATGTGCCACCTACACCCAGCTAATTTTGTACTTTTAGTAGAGACAGGGTTTCACCATGTTGGCCAGGCTGGTCTCGAACTCCTGACCTCAGGTGATCCTCTCACCTCGGCCTCCCAAAGAGCTGGGACTATAGACATGAGCCCCTGTACCCAGTCAGGAAGAAGTTTTTTATAAAACTATATTCATGAAATGCTTTTGTGCCTATTAAATTCTATAAAAATGTAGGTTGGAATTTCTGGTCTACGAGTTAATAATAGTCACAGGGAAAATGATGGAATCTTAGATTTAAAGAAAACTTAGACGTTATTCATCTCATCCCACCTCCTTCCCAAGGCTGGGCCCTCTCCTTCAGTGTAACCCTTGTGAATGGTTCTCCAGTCTCACCTTGAGCTCTGCTATTGCAAAGAGTTCTCTGCCTCAAAAGGAAACCTCACGGCCTTCCAGACAGCAATAAATGTAAAAAAACTCTCCTTTTCTAAGTCAAAATCTATTTCCATTCATTTATTTTCACTGGTGCTTTTTTCTCACTTCCAGAGCTGCAGTGAGTATATCTAACTCCTTTCCTGCCCAATGGCCCTTTAAACAACTGACCACAAATCATGTTTCCTGACACACTTTCTTATGCTGATTAAACCATCCCAGGCCCTTCAGCAAGCCCTCAAATGGAAGCGTGTTCAGCTTCAAAAATCCTACATATCACCTGACTGTTCTCTAGTTTGTCAATGACCCTGCTACAAAGCAGTGCCGACAGTTTTAAATGTTCCTAAAAAAAAAAAAAAAAAAAAAAAAGTGAAAGTTTTTCCAGGATCACAAAGACAATTCTTGCAACTGTCACTTTAAATTATTAGAAAAACACACCTTAAACTGCCAGATTCTATCTTACTATCTCTTCACCTATCTTAAGTTTCCGTTTCCTCTTCATCATGTTTTCCTTTCTTTGCAAATTTGAAGGCCATTCTTAAGTTTCTCTTGGTTGTGAGCAACTGAAACTGATTTTGGCTACCTTAAGCAAAAAGAGAAGCATATTGAATCTCATGAAGTTCATGGGCAGTTTCATAAAATCAAAGAAAGAGTAGAAAGGCCAAGAGTTGGAAGAAGAGAAAGCAGAGTCTTCCGGTGACCTCTGCATCGGACTCACAGGTGTCTCCCTGGGGCACTTCTCTTACTGTGACTTAACTCCAGTGACTCTTAGTCAATGCAATCCTTCAACCCTAGACTCCAGTTTTGGGGAAGGCATTCCATCTGGCCCACCTTGGATCAGATTTCCAGATCCCTGGTTTAATAGTCCTGGCCAGGAACAGAGTCATGTCTACAGGGACCCCACACCTATATACTGGAGTCATTCCTAGAGAAAAGAAAGTAGATGTGAACAAGGCAGACATCCCCAGTTGCTGTACTTCTAAAAGAAAGTAATGTTCAGAAACATGGATATCAATCTATGTTTACTTTTATTTCTCCTTGTATTTCCCCCTTTGCTTAACCCCCACTAAGGCAGGTATCAGTACTGGCATTCATTGCATCAGGAGAGGTATGTGGTAAGGAGAAAAAGATAAATAGCCTGTGATTATTCCTGGATTGTGTTTCTCAAAATTCTAAACTCTCAGAACATAGGGAATTTCTTGAAGGATGTAAAAAGGAGTGAGATTTATCCACATAAAGAGTCCTGAAGAACCCTGAAAAAAGAATTATCTCCCCAAGGCTGTTGGGAAAGGAAGGCAAGAGGCTTGTGGACCCTGGAGGAAGGGCACCCGGGCCCTACTTCCTGGCAGTGTCCCCAGAGAGGTCACATGACCCTAGAGCCCTGTGTGCTATATCTAGGTAAGAAGGAACCACAGGAAATGTCCACAAAAGAATTGTGTGGGTCAAGCTCCAATTGGACACAGCCACAGATGACTACAACTGAGAGAGCTGGGAGAGCAGAATTACTGAGTGCTACAGAGTAACCTGTGCAGTCTGATGCCTCAATGAGCAGAAGGTCCCTCTTCCCATGCCATGGCACTATGTCAGTCCCCTGGAGCCTTCACACAACTCCGGGGAGACTATAAATACTGAGAAGGACTGAGGTTAAGTTTTCCACCTTTCCAGAAAGAAGAGGCTTGAAATAGAAATGAACATGATTTCTAAAAAATAAAGAGATAATTTTCATATACCTATCTTTGTAGATGGAGATTCTTATCTGCAGGTTTGAATGAAAATGGCAGGAGCAAAATGAAAATTGAGTAGTTCTGCTTCCTCGCTGTCTGTGAATTTGGCCCATCTTTTTCAAGCAGCTGGATTTGTACATCATGCACTGATTGAAATGCTAAAAGCCCTCTTTTTAAAAAGTAGACTTTGGCCGGGCGCTGTGGCTCATGCCTGTAATCCCAGCACTTTGGGAGGCTGAGGCAGGAGGATCACAAGGTCAGGAGCCTGGCCAATATGGTAAAACCTCGTCTCTACTAAAAATACAAAAAAAATTAGCCAGGTGTGGTGGTGCATGCCTGTAATCCCAGCTACTCAGGAGGCTGAGGCAGGAGAATTGCTTGAACCCGGGAGGCGGAGGTTACGGTGAGCCAAGATCGTGCTTCTGCACTCCAGCCTGGGCGACAGAGGGAGACTTAGCATTTTTTCAAATCTTCTTGTTATTCATGACCTTAGTGTTCCTGAAGCTGTTGCCCTGGGTCCATGTCATACCTTTATATATATAGTCTTAGACTATATCTCCCTTTTCCCTCTTCCGTGTGTTTCTTCCTTCTTAGATGTGGTTCCAGCAGAAGCTCCCTACACAACTAGTTTGGAGTCTTCAGCTACATCTCCCTTTTGCTTTATCATCTGCCAAGTTTTGGACTATGATATCAGAATTTTGTGGTTTTTTAAATAAATTATGTTCAGTTCCTGAATTTAGTTAATGGTGCTGCAGTGTGGCAGCTATCGATACATTCTCACAAAAGATGGAAAAAAAAAAAAAGTCAAGACCTAGAAACTGAGTCTGAGAGTTGACTGCCTTCATTTCCGTAGGCTGCAGGGCTGTTACTTCCTAAAGAGAAGGTGAGTGATGTAATGAACAAAGCCCAGAGAGTCAGGTGACCTGGATCTATTCTTGGCTGTGCCACTGACCGTGTGTAACCTTGGGCAAGTCACTTTTAATCTTCCATCTCAGTTTTCTCCACTGTATAACTAGAAAAATATCTTGTCCCTTAACTAGAGAAAATTTGGGCATAAGAGTTGCTGTTGCTTGCTGTTTGAAAAAAACATTAAGGTTATTTTTTTTTTCAACCTACCATAGTTTTCCGTAAGACACTGTGGTATCACGGAGTTTCAGTTATTCAAATAATCATGAAAATTAGAATTAAATTATGTTTTCAGAGCTTAAAATTAGGACCAGCCGAAAATAAATCAGAGAGTGATCTGAACACGAGGCCAGCACCTCCATTATGTGCGATATGTTTTATTCATATTTACTTGGGGTTGGATGGATAGGAAAGAGGGAAAGCCCAGCTAGTCTCCTGTAAGTAGAAGGTAGAGGATTCTACAGTAGAAATAGAAATAAAGAGAGATGGGGACATTGGCAAACAAGGACAGGACTGATGCCAATTCTGTAGATGAAATCCATTTTCTGCAGAACTGTAGGCTTTTAAAACATTATTTGCAAAGCTCTCCAAATACGAGCTAGGCTTAGAAAATTTTCTAAAGTGGCTGCCTTCATCTAAAAAGAGAAAGTATAATAATTTTAATGCTTAAAAAAAGCAACTCTTGCTTTTCACTATATTCATACCCAGCATACTGAACTTTATTTATGGTTTATCCTGCTTTGAAAGTTTAAAACATTATAAAGCCAGGAATGTTCTCTGTGGCTTAGGCTTACTAGAGCACAGAGAGAAAATAGAATGCAAGCCCAGCAGGTAAATGCTATCCAGATTCCATTGAGAGCCGGCCCCTTAAGCAAACACATTAACCTCTATGATCTTTGATTTCCTCATCTGCAGGAGAGGTACAGCATCATTTACCTACCTCACAGAGGAACCAGCAGATTACATAACCAAAGAAAGGAATTTAAGTCTTCTGTATTAAGCCAAGGACGGACACAGAGAAAACATACAATTCATGCTCACTTGAGTCTTGCCCTTGGAGTAGACTTTGGAGACATTTTTCTCAGAATAGAACATCAACAAGTTACATGGACTCCACGGTGTGACGGTGAGAAATCAGCTTTATTCGTACGCACAGGTCTGAGGTCATAGGGATGTGCTTTCGGTCAGTGAAGAGATCAAAGCAGCAACGCACACTTTGAAAATGGTAACAAAGATTTTACTCCCTGCCTCTTGGGGACTGAACACATTTAAACATAATAATGTTTGCCCAGTTGTAATTCTCACAGAGGAGGAAGACCATTAAACACTGTGACAGCAATTCCTCCCAAATACTTTCTCCATTCTGGCTCAGCAATCCTTACAATAGCAAAGAGAAAAAAATCTGCTCTTTAATACTTAGAAGTATTATCTTCTCTACTGAGAAGATACTGAAAAGAGTTCTTGAAACTCTAAAGAAGATTAGAGAGAACCTGAGACAGTGCTACAGTCACCTGTGTGCTGCTCAAAAGATGGCATTCGTTCAATTTCCTTTGAATTCCATTTGTGCTAATATTAAGCTTTTGGAAACGATGAGGTTTCACAAAATTACTATGGCGAGTGAATCACCAGGGAGGGCTTCTCCTAAGAAGTAGACAGTTCTCTTTCTCTTTGAAAGGTCCATATTTTTCCTTATGTTTCACAGAGGACTCATTGGAGAAAGCACCTAGGCCTAGATGAATGTGGATAGATACTCACGTGGGAAAAAAATGGAAAAACAGGGCAACTATGGCTAAAGGAGTGTTTAACAACAAGCACTGCTGTCTGACGCATTTCTGGATGTTCTCTGAGCTTCTTTAACAAAAACATGAACTAGAGCACTCTCATACTGGAAAGCCTGTGGCAGGGGTGTGAGTACTAGCATCGCGGCAGCAGCATCATAATGGTGTCTCCTGCCCCACTTTTACAGCCTTGTCTATCCTCCCAGTCAGCATTCTGGCTGTCCCTGCTACTTCTCCATTAATGCCCAGATCCTGATGACAAACATGAATGTTAAAAAGTCCTGGCTACCTCCAAAATATTTTCCCCAATAGCCTGTCACGTGGAAGACCACAGTAAAAAAGTGTTTAATTTGAAAGGTGTTCATCATGAGCAGTGACCTATGACACTTTACAAGGAAGAGACAGGCATAGTTCTAATAAGATGGAACATAAAACAAGTCAGTATCAAGTTAAGGAAATAGGAGGTGTGTTGGTTAAAGAAAAAAAAAAAAAAACTTAACTAGTAGTCTGCTTCCTAGAGAGATGCATTACAGGGATCGTGGTCATTTCAGGGCAGTGGGGAGGTAAGGATGTCCACAAGGAGGGTCAACTCTCTTCTCTCTCCCCCATCCTCAAACATGCACTAAGGCAGTATTTGCAGAAAGCGTAAACACAGAAATCCAGATTACTCTGGGAGATTTTTTACTCTTAGCCAGGGAACTTGAGAAAGGTAAGCGAGAGGGAACGCTCCATTTCTCAGACCCTTGCTTTTATACGCTGACAAGGTAAAGAGGTTCATTTCCTTCTTGACTTCTCCCCACTTTAGTAATTACTATTTTACAAAGCATGGGGTTGATGCTTTGTCAGCACTTCAGCACAGACGCTAAATACAGAGATGCTTCAGTTCCTCCACAAGGCCAGCCTGTTGGTGCAAGTTTATAGCTGCTGCAGGAGAATACAATTCCCATGGTTTAGCATCTCTGCAAGATCAGGCAAATCAGATTAACAGCTGTAATTCTGTCAACACAGGCTGGGACCTGTTGAGAATTAAGCTGATATTTAAGACAGAGACTATGTACATGTAAAAATAATAGCTACTATTAAAACCAGGTCCCAACAAGAGATTATGAATAACCCCTAAACATGGTCATACTACCAACAGTAGCATCACTGTAAGATATGAAATATCCATTATGAATTTTCACACTGATACAAATAAAGTTTTAATAAGAAAACCATTAAAGGCAAGATCATCTAAAACACACCACAGCTTGGGATGGTGTGCATGAATCCAAAACTTTAACATAAAACTAGACGTTGAGGCATGGTATATGAGACAGGAGAGAAGGATTTCCCAATTTTCTATCAAGGATACAATATTTACCATCATCATATCAAGTTCCAGTCTGCCCCCATTCCTCTTCCTCTGGGAACAGCTCCACCAATTTTATGTCTGGAAAGGGAAGATGACCAGGATATGATACCTACCCTTAGACAATCATAATCATAGGTCCTATGGGACCCCATTTCCAAGGCCAAAGCGTTTAGTCTAGGCAGGATTAAGCCTGTGACAAAGGCTTCATCAATCACAGTCAGTGCATTGAACACTCAGTGAGAAAGAAACAGTCTAGGATAGGGCCAGAGGCCTGGAAATCTTCTCTAAAGCTGCATCTTTAACATATCTCAACTAAGAATCTGCTAAGTACTTGTGAAGGCTGGTGAGAGAAATGCCTATCCAAACACAGGTGGGCTCAATAGTGCAACCCCTCTAAGATGTAGTGCTATGAGGAACCTGAAGACTGCCATACCCCATTTGCATCAGCTCTGACACCTAAAAAGGATAAAGACAATGGAAAAAAATGCATAATTTTTAGGGCCAGAGACTGGCCTTTATTATCCTTCTTGGCTAGTATTATTAATAGCGGTTACCATAAAATCCCCACTTACGTGCCAGAAACTACTGAGCATTTTACCTATATTATCTTATTTAATCCTCACATCTTCTCCTAAGAGACAGGTAGTATTATCCCTATTTTACAGATGAGAAATTAAAATTAAAGAGGCAAGGAACTTGCAAAAATCACTGAGCTAGACAGTGGCTGGTCCAGGATGTGAACCTATGTCTGACAGGTTTATGAGTTTAGCCATTACAATATACTGTCTCGCAACTCTTCTCCATTGTTTCCCTCCATTGAGGCCATATTGCTTCTTTGTTCCTGCAATATGTCTAACTATTCATTGGTCCTGCTCCTGGACTGTAACACAGTTGAGAGAAAGGAGACTAGTGTTTAGGTATCTGATCAAGAAGACCTGACACCTCATTGATTCATTGTGGAAGCAACATCTTCCACAATGACAGTTAATCTGGTATGCAATTCTCAGCTTTACTGTTTTCCCTCCCAAAAAAGGGTTAATAAGTCTGTGATCCAAGAGATCTGCAGTAAGCCCTAGAAACAGCTGAGCAACGGTTGTTGAATCCCATTGGTGTGCCTATAAGATGCTACCTGGTGTAGACAACAGAATATAATTCTCTCTCCCAGGAATTTAGATGCCCCCACCCCCACCCCGCCAACACATACAGAAGGTGGCATAGCAGATGATGACACTTGTCCCATATGCAAACATGAATAGTAAACATGCTTTAGTACGGCTGGAGTTACTGTGGCAGAAAGTCAGGTTGTCTGCTAGTGGACCTGGTCTTCTTAAAGGATTGGGTCTGGACATTCACCTCTCCGTGACTGAAATTCCCATTTTTCCACAGGTTCAGGCGCCGCATTCAGCCCATTCAGAGTGTGTGAGTGCTAACGTGGAACTCTCCAGGAGACAGCAAGCAGAAATGTGGATGATTAAAATAAAGGGTTTTCTTTGGCAATCTCAATTGCAAATGAGGATAAGGAAAATCCTCCCAGCTCACACTCTGCTCCCAGCTACTTGTCCTTGAGTTAAATGAGGGCTTGGCTCTGGCCTCAGGGGGCAAGGGCACTGCTCGCTATTTGGTGGTGGGGGAGGGGGCTGGGGGAGCGGTCAGCACTTACATGCCTTTAGAGAATCTGCCTTTACAGAGCTTGAAGAGCTCTGATGGAGGAACAGAGATGCTGTGATGGTAGTGGCCTTGGAGGTGGTGGTAGTGGCAATGGTGATGATGATGAAAGAAGAAAACGGTGATGGTAAATGTCACCTATAAACACAAGCGCAAAGCAGCAACAGATACCATTCTAGTCATTGCCGACCACAGTCATGAAGCTGCTTCTGTTCCCAATCCAATCCCATTGTGGTGCTCCCCCTCTGCGCTAAACACATCCAGCTTCCAAAAAAAAAAAAAAAAAAAAAAAAAAGCGCTGCATCTCTCCCTCCCCCGCCCTTCCGCCCTCCACCTTTTCCTGTGCCAAGCTGGGAATGAGACTGCACTGACGGGTCAAGGGGGCTGGGACCTGAGAGTTAACGACAGGAGTTCCGTAGTGAGGAGCGTTGGGATGACCCGGAGGGCCCACCAACGCACTTGGGAGCAGCTTGGTGAGGGAGCTGGAGGAACCGACACAGAAGGGAAGATAAGCAGGCGGGGTAAATAGAGTTGATGCCTCATTCCAAGAACCCTGAAAGCCACGGGGGAAGGCGGGGCAGGCAGCCTTTGGTTGGGAAGAAGAGACGGGCAGATGGCCAGCAGAACAGACAAGACTCTCTTTACCTGACCAGTACTCGGGAGGCTGGTCCCGAGTCCCAGCTACTCAGGAGGCTGAGGCAGGAGGATCGCTTACGGCAACAGCCGTGACGGCTGCAGGGAGGATGCTGCGCTCCAGTCCAGAGCCAGAGCCCAAAGGGGCAGCTGCGCCGACCTCCACCGAGGCTCCGCCCCACAGGCCACAGGCCCCGCCTTCCTAGCACGCGCCGGCCCGACGAGCTGTTTGGGGGAGGTGAGCAGTAAACTGATCGGCAGGGCTCCAGACCAGTGGAAACGTGCAGCGGCGCCCGAGGTGGCTGGGGAGGCGGGGCGGGAGGCGGCGGTGTCCAATCAGCAGCCGAGCCGTTGGGCCTGGCTGGGGAGCAGTGCTGTCCTTTGGCACGGTCTGATCCGGGCTGCGGGATTGAAGGCGGTGGTCGCTAAGCTACGTCTAAGACGGACAACCAGGGCAACAACCAGTCTCTCGCTACGTGTCCCCAGCTTGCCTGTTTCCGAGCGCCTCTCCAGGCGCACGCTCTGGACCTGTTCAGATGGGGCGAAGGGAACCGGTCTGGAACTCCCCACTATTCCCGAGGTTCCCACGCCTCCAGATCCGGCGAGGCCGTTTCGCTCCAGTGGCCTGGCCCCTGCACCCTCAGCCTAGCCGTTCTTGATCTTAAGTGCTAAAAGGAACAGAGAAGGAGAACTCAAGAATCCACACATAAGCCCCAAACCCTGGTATGAGCCTTTTCCCTCGCATCTCCCGCCTACACTGCCTCCTAGTAGCTTTCTAACCAGAACTGCTGAATGGCGGGTAAGTTACTTTGACTAGTTTGAATTAAATGCAAAATAGGTTTAGGCTGAGAAATGGGCAAGACCCTTGGCGATCTGGGAAAGAAAGACTGAGTCCGGATGTCAAGAGGCCTGGGCCTCACGAGGGAGTTTGTCTGCTCATTTGAACGCCTCAGAGTTGAAGATCTTGTTACTGCTATTTCTGGGCTGGTGAATCAGTACAGACCTTGATGCCAAGGTACTGTTTTGTCCCCAAGTGTCTAATCATTACTGAAATGAACTACCTTCAAACCTTTCCTAAGAGGATTTGAGGCCTTAGTGTCGTTGAGATTTGGAATGCGATTTGAGTGACACTGAGATCGTTTCCAAGCAGGTAGGCTAGAAAGGGCATTGTCTTTAATCTGCTTTTGGATAAATGCAAACTGTATCACCCATTTGGTACTTGAAGATAGAATTTTGTCCTGAATAGATTCTGTTTTCAAATAATAGATAAATGGGAAAAAATTTGGAAGGTATTTTTAAGGTGATTCCTTTCACTAATTTTTTTTCTAGAAATAATAGTAAATGGGAACTCTGATTTATTCTTACTCATAATATTAGCCAAACACTGATAGGCACTTTATTTATTTGTTTATTTAACACAGGGTCTCACTCTGTCACCCAGGCTGGGGTGCAGTGGTGCGATCTTGGCTCACTGCAGCCTCAACCCCCTTGGCTCAAGCCATCCTCCCACCTCAGCCTCCAGAGTAGCTGGGGCTACAGGCATGCACCACCATGTCCCGCTAATTTTTTATTTGTAGAGACAGGGTTTCGCCATATTGCCCAAGCTGCTCTCAAACTCCTAAACTCAAACGATCCTCCCTTCTCAGCCTCCCAAAATGCTGAGATTACAGTTGTGAAGTGCTGTGCCCAGCTCCATGGGCACTTTATATACGTCATCTGCTTCAATACTCACATCTTCCCCTTGTAAATTCCACTTATAGATAAGAAAACTGAGGCTCCCAAAGTTCAAGTCATTGTCCTTGGGTCACATTGGTAGTTAGGAGTAGAGTCAATACGAGGTCAGTACATCTCTTGTCTAAAAATCATCATCATCCGTTAGAAGAATAAGAAGCCTCAGTACCACTCTTAATTCTTTGATGCTTTTTTCTTTTTACCTGAAAATTGTCATAGAGGGATCCACTGTTTTCACACTACTGACTTCTTGAAACTGCAGCCTCAGAAGCACCTTTATGAGTGAAGCATCACCTCTGAAATGTGTTAGGAGCAATTGCAAGTCAGCTTTGCACATAGAAGGGAGCTGTGATTTCCTATTGTTGGGAAGGAAGTAAATGTTTGCAGGGCTTAAGTCAAACTAGGTTTTAATTGATGTAGAAATCTTTTAAAGTCCACCCACAAAATAATATCATGGTCATGTGAGCTGAGTCCTGCAAAGGTAAAAGGATGTTAATCCAAAGTCATACTCCAGCATTGTTTCAACAGCTTTTTGAAGAAATTCCTAAATCCTACTGTAACCTTTAATCAAACCTGGAAATATGTACTTGCTCTAAGCTTGGTAGGGGGAGGGAGTAGGAGGTGTTTTAAAGAGAAAGGAGAAGAAAACCCAAAGAGGCTATTTACAAAGTTTAAGGTTATAAGATCAATACAAAGGTATACACTAATTAACAAGTTAGTGGAGTTGTTTTTTTCTTTTCTTTTCTTTTCTTTTTTTTTTGAGACAGTTTCACTGTGTCACCCAGGCTGGCACAATCGGGGCTCACTACAACCTCTGTCTCTCAGGTTCAAGTGATTCTCCTGCCTCAGCCTCCTGAGTAGCTGGGACTACAGGCACGCACTACCACGCCTGGCTATTCCTTGTGTTTACGGGGTTTCACCATGTCATCCAGGCTGGTCTTGAACTCCTGACCTCAAGCAATCTACCTGCCTCAGCCTCCCAAAGTGCTGGGATTACAGGCATGAGCCACCATGCCCAGCTTGTTAGGTGAGTATTTATGTGCTTCTTGCTTAATAAATAGTTACTGGCTGAGAGGATTGTGTGGGCCCAGGAGTTTGAGACCAGACTGGGCAATACAGTGAGACCCCATCTCTACAAAAAGTAAATGTTAAAAAATTAGCTGGACGTTGGTGGTGCATGCCTGTAGTCCCAGCTACTTGGGAGGCTGAGGCAGAAGGATCACTTAAACCTTGCACTGTAGCCTGGGTGACAGAGCTAGACCCTGTCTCAAAATAAAAAATAAAAAATGAAAAAATAAACGGCTACTAAGTGCCTGATAAATGTTAGATAGTGTACTAGACTCTGGGGATATCCAGTTCAATAAAGCCCAATTCCTCATGGAAATGCACAGCCTAGCTGAGAACACTCAATCTGGACCATACTTGAAGAGATCACTTTATCAACAAAATTACTAATCTTCACAACCACCCAGCGGGGTAGGTGTTATCACCACCTCAAGGCTGAGGAAACTGGGACTAGAGAAGATAATGACTCACTTGAGGTTGCATGTTTAAGAAAAAGTCTTGGCCGGGCACGGTGGCTCACGCCTGTAATCCCAGCACTTTGGGAGGCCGAGGCGGGCGGATCACAAGGTCAGGAGATCGAGACCACAGTGAAACCCCGTCTCTACTAAAAATACAAAAAATTAGCCGGGCGCGGTTGTGGGCGCCTGTAGTCCCAGCTACTCGGGAGGCTGAGGCAGGAGAATGGCGTGAACCCGGGAGGCGGAGCTTGCAGTGAGCCGAGATCGCGCCACTGCACTCCAGCCTGGGCGACAGAGCGAGACTCCGTCTCAAAAAAAAAAAAAAAAAAAAAAAAAAAGAAAAAGTCTTGACCTCAAATCATTCTGACCTGGAGGCCCACATTTTCTTTCTTTCCTTTTTTTTTTTTTTTTTTTTTGAGACGGACTCTGTTGCCCAGGCTGGAGTGCAGTGTCGTAGTCTCTGCTCACTGCAACCTCCACCTCCTGGGTTCAAGCAATTCTCCCGCCTCAGCCTCCTGAGTAGCTGGGATTACAGGTGCCCCACCCAGCTAATTTTTTGTGTGTTTAGTAGAGATGGGGTTTCACCATGTTGGCCAGGCTGGTCTCAAACTCCTGACCCAGTGATCTGCCCACCTCGGCCTCCCAAAGTGCTGGGATTACAGGTGTGAGCCACCAAGCCCGGCCAAGGCCCACATTTTCACAATATACCATACTGCCTTCCTAAGAGAAAAAGTTGTCTCTGATCATCCTTACCAAAATGCATTCCTCTCTGAAACATGTGAAGTGTGTGATACGACGCCTATGAATTTGAAATTACTAAATTTGGTCAATTTGCTTATCAAAGGGAACCAAGAAAATGGAAATAATGGTCCCTGCCCACCTGGAGCTTAAGGTGCTATTTACACATTCTCGTTTGAAGTACCCCGGGGTAAGTAGGATTTCATTGGATTCCCCATTCATTCCTGTGTTGTTATATACATATATTTTAATATCTATAATACATATATAATTAATTTTAATGTATATTAATACACATAATTTTCATTCAATGTTCCTGGCTCATAACTCCCATAGCCATTGTTGGTCTTTTGTTATACGCTGTGTGTGTTAGGCCTCAGGGCCAAGCCTCAGGACAGAATCTCTCTCCTGCCCTCTCCTTATCTGCCCCAAGGCAGGACTCTAATCTTCTGCACCTTTCTGATTGTGGGTGTTAAGAGCCTCCCCACAGAGGGTCCCACCCTGTACACTGGGGGAAGGAATGGTGACGTCATGAGGCTTCCATGAAAACCCAAGAGGATGGGTTTTGGGGAGCTGGGCCTGTGGAGGCTGACAGGAAGGTGAAGAAGAACTCACATGTGCTAGGAGGATGGCACAGCTCAATTCCTGGGGACAGAAGCTCCTGCGCTTGGGACCCTTGCAGACCTCACCCTATATATTTCTTCATCTGGCTGTTTATTTGTATTCTTTAAAATATCCTTCTTAATAAACCGGTAAGTGTGTTTCTTAGTTCTGTGAGCTGCTCTAGCAAATTAATCAAACCCAGAGAGGGAGTGGTGGGAAGCCCAGCTCGAAGCTGGTTGGTCAGAAGTTCCGGAGGAACCCTGACTTGCAACTGGCGGGGCATGGAGAGCGTGGTCTTGTGGGACTGAGTCCTCAACCTGGGGTCTCTGACACTGTCTCCAGGTACATAGCATCAGAACTGAATTGGAGGACACCCAGCTGGTGTATACTGCTTTGTGTGGGGGAGAAAACCCCCACGCCTTTGGTCACAGAAGCCTTCTGTGTTGATGTTCGTTGTGATGGTGTGAGAGCAGAGGAAAAAGGCGGTTTGGGAGAGTTTCTCCCAAAGCAATCCCTACGCTGTTTTCTTTGCCCCTTAGTTCATGTCTAGTAAAATGAGTGAGTGAAGATCACACCCAAGTATGGTGGGAAAACCAGCAGGATTGACCTCACCTGCTTACTGGAAATGCAGAATCTCGGGTTCACCCCAGACATCCTGAATTCAAACTGTGTTTTAATAAAATACCCCTAAGTGATTCGGAGGCACTAAAGCTTGCGGGCTGTTTAACCTGGGAGAAATGCATTGAATAACTCCAGTAGCTTTCTGCCCAAAGAGGCTTGCTTCTGACCCTGGACTGCACAGGAGTGGAGAGGAGGCAGAAGGGACAGGAGCAGGAAGGGTCCAGAGAGGATGGGGACATCTGCAATACACATATTCACACGTAGGAGCATTACCTCCAACCGTGAGAAATATTACTGCCCACAGATTACTAACTCTAACTTCTCTCAAAAGATTAAACCACCCCTTTACTACCAGCAGAAAGAGAAGCTTAAGCCAGGCTTTGCATTAGAGGTGTCCTTTAATATAGCTGAAGCTTCCCAGTCCTGCTGCTATGACCTACAGTCAATGAAAGCCCCAGATGTCATAGTTCAACCAATAAGTGCCTCCTTTTAAAGAACAAGATATAAAGGTGTTTCCAGCATTAAACTGCAGGTCAAATGCCACTTCCTCCATGAAGCCTTCCCTCATTCCCTTTCAGTTCGTTTACAGTTCTGTGCTTCTATAGCATGTTGTTTGTATTTCTCTTACCCCATTGGCCCTCATAAAGGGCTGCAGACATATTTGTTTTCTCCCCTGGATTCACAGGAACTTGAAGGAAAGAATTGTCTGAGATTTACCTTCTCATTCCCCCTAATATGTTGCATATAAGGAGTGATCTACTTTGTTTAGTTAAATCACTGTCGTTCCCTGTGGTGGGTGGATGACTTCAATGTGTGACCTAGAAAATCAGAAGAAGTGATCAAAAAGGAAGCAGAGAAACAAGATGCAGAGAAAGAATACATTCTGGTGGCTCCATTTAAAAGGACACCAAGCTGGGGGGAAGAAGAGACATGAGATATGGCAGGTGACATCATCTGTGGCTTTAGGGTTTCACCTTCCCATTATGTGGCCAGTCAGAAGCAAGGAGTTTCTTTGACTTAAGAGCTGATGTCAAGGAAAGGGAGTTTGTTAGAACTGGTGTGTGGATGTCAGAGAGACTAGCTAAAAGCTAGAGTGGAAATGGGATTAGATACCAGGAGTGAATACTGGGAGGATAAAAGGGGCAGTGATATGAACAGCACCCCAGAAAGCAATCCCAGGGAAATGGACTTTGCCCTCTCACAGAGACAGACCTTGCTCTCCTAGCAATGAGGGCATAACAAACAATTCTAGAAAGAGCTCAACATTTCAAAATCCCACGAACTAATTATGTGGTCCCACCCAAACCGCCTTATCCAATCTAGACCTCAGTTTCTCCTTCTGTCACTGAAGGGGAACGACAAAGTTATCCCAAAGCACCAGTCACAAGACCACTAATGTTAATGTTGTTTGCTCTGAGCTAAATTTTCACACGTAACGTTCTCTAAAATAGATTTTGCATTTATTTCAACCCCAAGACAAACGATCTATGAGAGGGAAAGGCCATCCGTGGAAAACATTAAACATGAAACCAATGATTACATCCCTCTGAAATGTAGGACACTGGGAGCGAACCTAATCTCCAAGATGTTTCCACCCCATTTGCCCTGGGCTGTGTAATCAGCTTTTCCTCTCAACACCCGGATAAATGCAACTTGCCGGCTGCCACATTTGTCCTAATATGGATGCTATTCTGTCATCGCCCCCAAATTCCCTGAAAAATACTTAATGGCATCAAAATGGCGATCTCTGCAACAGATCCAGGGATCTAGGTACAGAAAAACAAGGGTTTTATGCTGCTACATTGTCACTCAACATGGGTTCATAACCTGAGAAAAGGTAGATTGGTCCGTGGTAAAGTCAGAACTTAAATAACAATTAAAATCCTCAGACCGCCAGAATAATACCTCTTCAGACTGAGGGAATTCATTCTCTCCGGTGCATCGTCCATACTTATTTATTTCCCAGCTCATTCTGAAAAGGATTTGAAATGACAAATTATCTTTGAAACATTGCAACACGTAGGTGAACGTTGTGGAGGCTGATAAAATGTTTGCAGACTAACAGGATTTTTTTAACTTGCCCACAGAAGTCTTAAAAATATCTTAAATGCCACCTGAAGCACCATATGGAGAACTTACTCTCCCTTAGCTACAACCATAATTGCATTTATGCTGTCGTTTTGTACAAAGAAAGCAAGAACTTGAATCTCAAACTGAAACCTTGAAATCACTCAGATTTTCTGAAAAGGCTTAGATTTGACTCAACAGGAAAAGCCGTAATGATTATAGATCTCTTGAATATTGGGGGGTAGAGAGGAGAAGAGTGTGAGGGGTTCCTGCCGAGAGGCACATTCTTGGACACTGCAGCAGGACTGGTACTCAGTGCAATGCTACTGACTTGTCGCTAGCTGGCAAGACAGGCTTGGTGTGCCGCTTTGTCCGAGGGTCATTTGCTGAGTCACAGAAACCACCAGGCTGCGTCCCTGAGGGCAGGAAAGAAGTAACAGCAGGCTTCTAAGTCACCTGCTTTGTGAACCACCCAAAGGTAACGCTGAGGAAGAATCTCCCCAGAGGCGGCAGAATTTCAGACACTGCAGCACAATCGTGTTCCATGGCGTAAACTAGCTGGAACGGTGGCACTCAGAGGAATCCGAGCCAAAGGTAGCAGGCTCTGCAGAGACCAGCGGCAGCCTCCAACAGAAAGGACAAGCTTTTCTTTCTTTTTTTTTTGACAATTATACGAGTATCACATGAGCATTATAATTTGAAAAAATACAAGAAAGCACAAAGGAGAAAATAAAAATTGATGGTTCATTTACGCAGTCAGCAAGTATTTCTGGAGGCCCTTCTAATTGTTACCAGGCCCTTTTCAAGGCACTGGGGGTGGAGAGAGAAGCACAAACCTGCTCTCTTTGAACTTATAGTCGCGAAAGGAGACAGATAAATAATATAATCGCACAAAGGAGAGGATCACCATTTCCTCGGCTAAACACCACAAGGAAAATAATATGTCTCTAAAAGCAGATTATAAAGGAATCTAGGCTGTGCCCGGTGGTTCATGCCTGTAATTCCAGCACTTTGGGAGGCTGAGGCTGGTGGATCACCTTAGGTCAGGAGTTCGAGACTAGCCTGGCCAACATGGTGAAACCCTGTCTCTACTAAAAATACAAAAATTAGCCAGGCGTGGTGGCGGGCACCTGTAATGCCAGCTACTTGGGAGGCTGAGGCAGGGAGAATCACTTAAACCCGAGATGCGGAGGTTGCAGTGAGCTGAGATCATGCCACTACACTCCAGCCTGGGCGACAGAGTGAGACTCCATCTCAAAAAATAAATTCAATTAAAATTAAAGGAATCTGGCCAGACTCAGGAGATTGGGAGAAGGGAGTGGCAGTCTGAGAAGGCTTCCTGAGGAGGTAACCCTAAACCGAAATCCGGGGAATTAGTCCGAAGCGAGCTGATAAGCCACCCAGGTAGAAAGAATATCGTGCAGAAGCTCCCTGGAAGGAGGGAACATGAGGTGTGTTGAAGAACTGAGAGAATGCGGTGTGAACAGACTAACAGGAGCTGGAAGGAACGAAGGAGACATAAGCCTGGAGAGGTAGACAGGAGCAGACCGTCTTTAAAGGGCATTGTCAGCCTTCATCCATGTCCTCTGTACTTCAGATATTTTATTTATCTATTTTAAAGATAAGGTCTCACTCTGTCACCCAGGCTGGAGTGCAATGGTGCGATCACAGTTCACTCAAACTGAGCTCAAGTGATCCTCCTGTTTCAGCCTCCCATGTAGCTGAGAACTACCAGCTGCCACGCCCAACTGAGTTTTTAATTTTGCGTTGAGACAGGGTCTCACTATGTTGTGCAGGTTGGTCTCAGACTCCTGGCCTGAATCAAGCCACCTGCCTGGGCCTCCCAAAAAGCTGGGATTACAGGTGTGAATCACTGTGTCTGGCCCCAGATATTTTACTTACATGTATATATGAGCATATATATATGTGTGTACCTACCATATGTGTATATATGTGTATATATACCATATGTGTATATGTGTGTATACATACCATCTATGTATATATGTGTATACATGTCTGTATGTGCATGTATATGGTTTAACATTACCATCAAACTGCCAGATTTTCCTCTAGTATGCACCAATTTATACTCTTGCACTATATAAGAATGTCACTTTCACTTCACTTCCAACAGCACTCATTATCTTTTTTTTTAAATTAAACACTTGTGGGTTTGTTTGTTTGTTTATTTGTTTCGAGATGGAGTCTTGCTCTGTCACCCAGGCTGGAGTACAATGGCACAATCTTGGCTCACGGCAACCTCCAACTCCTGGGTTCAAGTGATTCTCCTGCCTCAGCCTCCCAACTGGCTGGGATTACAGGTCTGCGCCACCACGCCCAGCTAATTTTTGTTATTTGTAGTAGAGACGGGGTTTCACCATGTTAGCCAGGTTGGTCTCAAACTCCTGACCTCATGATCCACCCACCTCAGCCCCTCAAAGTCCTGGGATTACAGGCGTGAGCCCCCCCACCCGGCCCACATAAATTAAACATTTGATAAGCAAAAAGTGTATCATTTAAGTTTTCATTTAACAGTGAACAAATATTTATCACCCATTGTTTTCTCACTTGCTTCTCAGAGAGAGCAGGAGTTTTCTGATCAGTGAAATAAGTACAATATTGTTCATGTGAGTGGAATCGTGTCACTGTTGAAAACACCTCTTGCAAAGGCTCAGCCTGGGTACGTAATGGTCCCTTATTACTCATCCCTAAATGAAGGCGTTAAAATACGTGAGCAATCCATCAGATTAGCGTCAGCCATTAGCCTTAGTTCAAATGAAGGCATGAGATTCATCTCCTCCTGGCAAATCACATAGTATAGCGCTGAGGGAAAGAGAAAAGTCTGCTGAGACTTTCTGAGATAAGAGAAAAGGGTCAGATCTGGGCTTGACAGGAAATGCATCAATATGAAGGAGGTAACGAATGGTGGGACCCTAACCAGGGACACGTGAGGAGGCTTCATGTCAAGGGAAAGGGGCGACCATTGGGAAGGTGAGGCAGCAGAGAGGTGGACTGAACCTCAGTTTGACAGCCTCACCATTATGCCTCGTCAGAGCTCTGCACCTTTGCCTGCAGCATGTGGGAAGACTCACTGGCCTGTCATCTGTCCGGAAGTCCCTTATGCACAGATGGGTTTGATCACCAGAAATCAGGACTGTGACTGAGGGTGTGTGCAGGTTGCAAAGATTTACGCAGAAGTCCTGTGCGGTATAAACGACATCCCCTGGGACTGAAATCACACAGGAAGGCTGGCAAAAGCTGTATGCCTGAGGAGGATTGGAGAGGTGTGGAAGTGGGGCAGGGAGGTTTACCTGTTTTCAGGCACTGGAACACCAGAATCTTCACAACAATGGTCAGAAGGGATTCAGCCCAGAGAACTTGCTGCAACACCACTAAAGTAGTTGTTTATTTAACTTGAGGACTCAATGAAATGATGTCGAGAAAGATTGAAATCACAAAGCACACCAGCATTGAGTTTGACATACATTTTACTATCTAATCTCTATGCCACAAACCACACATACGGTGTGTTTCCTATGTAAATTTCCAGTCCAGCTCATTAAAGAGGTGGGCAGGGCTGTCACGTGATCACATGTTCTTTTTTTTATTTTTGAGATGGAGTCTTGCTCTGTCCGCCAGGCTGGAGTGTAGTGGGGCGATTTCGGCTCACTGCAAGCTCCGCCTCCCGGGTTCATGCCATTCTCCTGCCTCAGCCTCCCGAGTAGCTGGGACTACAGGTGCCTGCCACCACGCCCGGCTAATTTTTTATATTTTTAGTAGAGATGGGGTTTCACCGCGTTAGCCAGGATGGTCTCGATCTCCTGACCTCGTGATCCGCCCGCCTCGGCCTCTCAAAGTGCTGGGATTACAGGTGTGAGCCATCACGCCTGGCGATCACATGTTCTTTATTGTGGTCTTCGGCAGAGGCCTCCCCTTTTGTCCTGCTCATGTTCTGTAGATGACCTTCTGTGGGTCTTAGTTCCATGCTATAATGGCATATCCAAGTCCAGCTTCGGGGCACACAACCTGTGCAGTCACACAGGCCCCGAGCATAGAAGGGCTCCATACTTTGTTTAATGTTGCCATCTTGAAAGTTTTTTTTGAGCAAGGGGCCTCATGCTTTCATATTATACCAGGCCCCACACATTTTGTAGTTGGTCCTAGTCATATCTTGTTACCAAGACTCTTGTTTCCGATACTAAAAAGTCCTAGAATATTCACAGTATAATTGTGTGGTAAGGAGAGTATGTTTGAAACCAGGGTTTATGTCTTACTTCTGCCACGTCCTAACAGTGTGTAAGTTTTGAGATACAAGATCTCTCTAAACCTCAATTTTCTCACTTGTATCTAACTCATAATTTGAATTGTCTTTTTCAGAAAATATTCATGCCGGCCAGACACAGTGGCTCACGCCTGTAATCCCAGCACTTTGGGAGGCTGAGGCAGAGAGATCTCAAGGTCAGGAGTTTAAGACCAGCCTGGCCAACATGGTGAAACCCTGTCTCCACTAAAAATACAAAAACATTAGCCAGGCATGGTGGCGGGTACCTGTAATCCCAGCTACTTGGGAGACTGAGGTGGGAGAATTGCTTGAACCTGGGAGGCAGAGGTTGCAGTGAGCCGTGATCATGCCGTTGCACTCCAGCCTGGGTGACAGAGCGACTCCATCTCAGGAAAATAAAAGAGAAGTAAAAAGAAAATATTCAGGCCAGGCATGGTGGCTCATGCCTATAATCCCAGCACTTTGGGAGGCCAAGGTGGGCAGATTGCCTGAGGTCAGGAGTCTGAGACCAGCCTGGTCAACATGGTGAAACCCCGTCTCTACTAAAAATACAAAAAGTTAGTGGGGCGTGGTGGCAGGCACCTGTAATCCCAGCTACTCAGGAGGCTTAGCCAGGATAATTGCATGAACCCGGGAGGTGGAGACTGCAGTGAGCCAAGATTGCACCATTGAACTCCAACCCGGACAACAAAAGCAAAACTCTGTCTCAAAAAAAAAAAAGAAAAAAAAAAAAAAAACAACTCAAAATGTGACAAAGCACTTAGCATCTGCTTGGCACAATACATGAAGAGATTATTGGTATATGATTAAATACATTTTACTTTTATTTTGTGCATTTATTGTGCTATTTAGTGGAGACTTTGCTCTCCTCCAACATGGTCAGTAAAATATTTGACGCTAATTACCATATAACATTTTGTCTGATTGTGTGGTCCTTCAGACCTGCATCCCTCTCTGTCTCCTCAATCTGCACACTTTGTTATCTGGTCAGTGACTATTGAGTTCTTCCCCCTTTGTGTTCCTTTCATTCCGTGTTCTGCATTCTTTTTGTGGCCATGAGAGGGCTTCTATTCTGAAATCTTAGACAGAAAGAATAACTCCCTGATTTGAATCTGGGTTAAAAATGGATTCTGAATTCTTTTTTTTTTCCGACTCCGTCTGGTTCTGTCACTCAGGTTGTTATGCAGTGGCGTGATCTCAGCTCACTGCAGCCTCTGCCTCCCGGGTTCAAGCGATTCTTCTACCTCAGCCTCCTGAGTAGCTGGGACTACAGGCATGCACCACCACACCTGGCTAATATTTGTGTTTTTAGTAGAGACGGGGTTTTACCATATTGGCCAGGCTCGTCTCAAACTCCTGACCTCGTGATCCACCCTCCTTAGCCTCCCAAAGTGCTGAGATTACAGATGTGAGTCACTGCATCCAGCTGGATTCTGAATTCTTAAGGCATTCCCGCTGTCACCCACCTCATTGCCATCCCATGACAATTTTTATATAACACCATCAGGGATCAGTCGTATCCACGGCAGTGTTACTGGTTAACCATTTCGTACCCCCAAAATGTGTAAATCTGGACGTAGGCTTCATTTAAAACATTTATATGAGTGTGTGCATGCACACACAAATGCACAGATAGATGAAAACAGGTGTCAAAAGAGAACAGAAATTGACAGCCAGAACTGCTTCAGGAGTGTTCTGATGTCTACATCTCACATTGAAAAAATTAGGATGGACTGACGGATGGGCACAGGGATGGATAGGTATGTGATAGAGAAAACATAGCTAAATGTTTTCTACAGAAAGTAGGCAGTAAGGACGTGGGTACTCATTGTATATTTTTTCTTCTTTTCTGTACATTTGAAAATTTTTATAATAAAATATTGCAGAGGGAACAGTAGCCAGTTGTGTATTATTTGATTAAAAGGTCTGCTAAAAATCAGGAAATGTAATGAGATCTAGATTTTTATCTTTTCTTAATCTTTTTTCATCTCCCCCCCACCCCCACACCCAGACTGAAGTTCAGTGGCACGATCTTGGGTCTCTGCAACCTCCACCTCCCAAGTTCAAGCAATTCTCCTGCCTCAGCCTCCCAAGTAGATAGGATTACAGGCGCATACCACCAGCTGATTTTTGTATTTTTAGAGACAGGGTTTCGCCATGTTGGCCGAGCTGGTCTTGAACCCCTGACCTCAGGTGATCTGCCCGCCTCGGCCTCCCAGAGTGCTGGGATTATAGACATGAGCCACTGCGCCCAGCCTAGATTTTATATTTCTATAAAAAAATCTAAATTCTGGCAATACTGAGTCGACATGCCAATAGGTAGTTGTAGCTAAGCAGCAGCTACCTTCGCAAGCAGCATGAGCTCACCAGGTTTCCATAGTCCCTCCACTTCCTGTCATATCGCCTTATGTCCTTTCTGAGTCACGCATTTAGATTTCCCACCTGAAACCCCTAGACATTTGAGTCTCGACCCTTGTAAATATACTCATGTCAGAGGATTGGTTATGGGATTACTCTTCTCATAAAAGTATTCACCCCACGGTACATTTTCCAGCAATTTTTGACATGGAGCCTTTAAGGTTCTCCCTCAGCAATGTCTATAAATTTCCTGAAATTATAATGTAAAAGATTATGCCTGTGTCCTTAGGCTGGAGTGCAGTGGTGCAATCACGGCTCACTGCAACCTCAACCTCTTGATCTCAAGCCATCCTTCCACCTCAGCCTCCCAAGTAGCTGGGAATACAGGCTTAGGCCACCATGCCTGGCTAATCTTTGTATTTTTTGTAGAGACGAGGTTTTGCCATGTTGTCCAGGCTGGTCTCGAACTCCTGGATTCAAGAAATCCACCTGCCTCAGCCTCCCAAAGTACTGGGATGACAAATGTGAGCCACCATGCCTGGCACCCAGAGCTTTTTATTAGGTTCTCAAAGAATTCTATTATTCAAAAATAATTAAGAATTACCATAAGTTAAGGAACTGTAGTGGTAATATTTTAAATGATCCAAATAATAATTTTAAAATGCCACTCACACATAACCAATCATGTACACTGTTATCCTGTATAACAAGGCACCTATATATCCATTTTAAAATCAGAACTGGTTATGATCTGTGTGTGTGAGTGTGAGTGTGTCTAGTTGGTAAAGTGAGATTTATTGAGGATGAAAGGCCAGTGCATAGATAGTCCACAGACACTCTCTGTGATCCTAGCATTAGACATTCTCTTTATATGCATACATAAACGGCTGGTGATCTCTCCATTTCTGCTTTCTTTGCCATATTAAGCTCTTCAGTTCTGTCTCTGGCAGTCCCCTGAATAATTTCATCCCTTTGCTTCTCATTTTATTGCATCTAAGTACATCCATAAAAGTCATAATCTGGAATCGTATGTAGATGATGAGTTCCCAAAAAAAGACAATTGGCTTTTTCAAAGTTCTAGTGGCAGAACCAAGACAAGGACTTGTATCTTAAATTTAAACATAACTTTTAAGAACTAGCAATTCTTTACTTAAATAAACTGAGTCTGTGTAAATCCAACAAATGGATAAGACTCCAATATATTACATTATCTTTTTTTTTTTTTTTTTTTTTTTTTTGAGACGGAGTCTCGCTCTGCCGCCCAGGCTGGAGTGCAGTGGCCGGATCTCAGCTCACTGCAAGCTCTGCCTCCCGGGTTCACGCCATTCTCCGGCCTCGGCCTCCCGAGTAGCTGGGATTACAGGCGCCCGCCACCTCGCCCGGCTAGTTTTTTTTTGTATTTTTTAGTAGAGACGGGGTTTCACTGTGTCAGCCAGGATGGTCTCGATCTCCTGACCTCGTGATCCGCCCGTCTCGGCCTCCCAAAGTGCTGGGATTACAGGCTTGAGCCACCGCGCCCGGCCTCAAGACTCCAATATATTACATTATCTAAAGCTATGGCTATAACCCAGATACTTAGGGGGGTCTTTTGACATAAGTACCAAGTATTTATGTACATTTTACAAGAATGACCTCTCATTCTATTCACCTACCCACTTGGTAGCTGTGGCCAGAAGAAACTGATAACCAGGGCCATATAGCACCACCAGGTACCCAGATGAAGACCTGAAGCTGCGCTCCCCAACCTTATCTACCTGTTCCTCCTCCAAACAGCTATCTACCGAGAAAGCTCACTCTTTTGGGACTTTTGGGAGGTAATTAGGATAATATAAGGTCATCAGGGTGGGGTTCTGTATCAGTTTGTTCTCACACTGCTATAAAGAACTACCTGAGAATGGGTTATTTATGAAGAAAAGAGGTTTAGTTGACCCACAGTTCTTCAGGGTTAACAGGAAACATGACTGGGAGGCCTCAGGAAACTGTCACGGTGAAGGTGAAGGGGAAGCAAGCACCTTCTTCTCATGGTGGCAGGAGAGAGAGGAAGAGAGAAGGGGGAGGTGCGACACACTCTCAAACAACCAGATCTCGTGAGAACTCACTGACTATCACAAGAACTTCAAGGGGGAAGTCTGCCTCCATGATTCATTCACCTCCCACCAGGCCCCTCCTGACACATGGGGATGACAATCAGAGATGTGATTTAGCTGGGGAAACAGAGCCAGACTGTATCAGGTCCCCATGATGGGACTGGGAGATTCATAAAAAGAGGCAGGGAGACATGAGCTGACATGTTCTTGCCTTCTCACCGTGTGATACAGTCTGCTATACTGTGATGCAGCAAGAACTCACCAGATGCCACAGCCAACTGGCCTTGGACTTCTCAACCTCAACAACTGTGAGCAATATAAACCTCTATTCTTTACAAATTACTATTCTGTGGTTCCTCAAGAACCTTGGATGTGCCTGGAGATAAACCTGGTGCAACTTTCCTCTTGGCCTTGAGGATTGGCCTGTGGAATTTAATTATAGCAACAGAAAATGGACTAAGACATTCCTATTGATCAGACTCCCTTTCATAGTCAAGCAGAAGCAAGAAGATGAAATTGGGGTTTCTGAATTGGGAATCTGAATCTTATCTGAGGCCAGATAAGTCATTGTTTTGAGTCACTGTCCTGTGCATGTAGAATATTTAACAGCATTCCTGGCTTCTATGCACTAGATGCCGGGAGCATCTTTCATCATCCAAGCTGAAGACCAAAAATGTCTCCAGACATTGTCAGATATCCTGTGGGGGTGAATCATGAGTGGCTTTAAATTATTGTACCATTTAATCTTACACCAACTCTTTATAAAGTTCAGAGACAAAATTCAAGGTAAGGCCACAGAACCTAGACTACAGCAAAGGTCTTTCATTTCCGAGACCAGAGTTTTATCCAGCACACGAGAGCTGCCCCCAAACACATGCTAAAAGGCTACTGGGCCAAAGTTCTTCTGATTTTTTTTTTCTGCAGTGCCAATACTGCATCTTAAAGACCAGGACACACATGAAGTCCTTCCAGGTTGCTGTCTTCTTGATGGTACTTACTACTTTAGTAGCTCAGCTTCACCTCAGATAACCCAATTCACTCACCAGCAGATATCACTCCTACCACTCCTACTTATTGGATTTTTGGATGGATTTCACAATAGGTCTTCTTTGGGACAAGCTGTTCAGCTTTTATTTTTTTTATTTTTTTTTCTTCTCAGTTACACAGAAGCATCTAATGCCTGAATACTACAGTCCTATAAGATCTAAGGATGCTCCAAGCCAGGAGGAAGACAATGTTAACTACTGATCAGGGAGTTATGATTCCCTGTGGATAAGGGGAAACAGGAGCAAGAACAAGGCACACTTGACAGAGATCTGATCTTTCCTTCCATCCACAGTTGTTACAGGGTATACTGCGCCCTCCAAGCCAGCAGGTGGTTTAGTTTTCTGTTACAGTGAAAGGAGAGTGTGTTTGCTCCCACAATGTTGACAGGCCAGCTGTTATTACTAAGTGCGATCATTAACAAAAATACAATTCATTGTGTACCATCAGCTCTCAAATAGTATGTCTCAAAGGACTTTTTTTTTAAAGGCCAGATTCACCTCTGGAGTGGAGCTGGGCCTAAGGTTACCAGATGTCTCTGCAAGTCATCTGAATTTATCATCTTCCCTAGTTCAGCCATCTGGCTCACGTGCTGGAACAGAGACTCATCGACTCCTTGCCAGAGGTTGTGTGACTTGAATATTCATATCTTACACAAGTCTAGGAGAAAAATTGATAGAAAGCTAGTCTTCACCCTTAGAATTCTTTACTTTCAAATTTTATTTCAGAGATTTGCATATCATTGATTTAGGGCAGCATTTTACAGGTAATTCATCCTGATTATTTAAACTACAAAACAAGGATAGAAACTTAAGACATTTTGTCTTGACTATATGAAATATATAGGAAAACAGGAGGGATGGAGAGGAGGCCCCTTCTTTTGTTTTGTCTTTTTTGATAATTTCCCTCCGTAAGCCAGTTGGCTTATCTTTGGCAAATTAAGGAGATTAAGCTAGTTAACATAAGTTCTTGCCATCTGATTGAGTTCTTAGACGAAATGGCTGGGGAGGTTTATAAGTTTTCAAAAGCCACCACTTAAACAAACCTACATAAAGTAATAGTACATGGAAACTTCTTAAAAATAAATCTCTTTTATACTGTGTATATGGAAGATTAGAAAGTCACGCCATTAAATTTTTATTGCTAGGCAAATATTATTTGATACAATCTAAGTCACCCCTCCTTCCTTTCCCTTCATCCTCATATTAACATATAAGGACGGCCAGACGCGGTGGCTCATGCCTGTAATCCCAGCACTTTGGGAGGCTGAGGTGGGCAGATCACCTGAGGTCAGGAGTTCGAGACCAGCCTCAACATGGCGAAACCCCCGTCTCTACTAAAAATACAAAATTAGCCAGGCGTGGTGGTGCATGCCTGTAATCCCAGCTACTCAGGAGGCTGAGGCAGGAGAATTGCTTGAACCTGGGAGGTGGAGGTTGAGGTGAGCTGAGATCGTGCCATTGCACTCCAGCCTGGGCAACAAGAGCGAAACTCCGTCTCGAAAAATAAATAAATAAATAAATAAGGACAATTTCTGCATCTGATCTTTGGGTTTTCAGGAACCTGGGATCTGCCTGGAAATAACTATCCTGGTGAAACTTTCTTCTTGGCCTTGAGCATTCAGTACCACCAACAATCAGTGGCCCAGCTGAGCTGGCAAATCCAGTTGGAATTTCATTCAGCTGCCCCAAACCCTTCACAAACCAGACTCTGAAAATGGACCCACCTGACTCATTTGAAATAAAATCGCTTGAGCAAAAACCAGCTACCCAGAATTATAAGCCTAAGAGGACAGATGTGCCACCATTCAATTCCATTGGTTAGAACTAGTCTTAATCCTTTTCTCCTTTTGTACTTAATTTTTTTTTTTTTAATGACTTTTCAACTTGAGCTAGAAAGAAAAAAAGTCCAGGCATGGTGGCTCACTCAGCCTATAATCCCAGCACTTTGGGAGGCCAAGGTGGGCGGATCACCTGAGGTCAGGAGTTTGACATCAGCCTGACCAACATGGTGAAACCCCATCTCTACTAAAAATACAAAATAAGCTGGGCGTGGTGGCACATGCCTGTAATCCCAGCTACTTGAGAGACTGAGGCAGGAGAATCGCTTGAACCCGGGAGGCAGAGGTTCCAGTGAGCCAAGATCGCGCCGTTGCACTCTAGTCTGGGCAACAAGAGTGAAACTCTGTCTCGAAAAAAACAAAACAAAACAAACAAAAAAACCCAGTAACTGTAGGTCAGTAATTACGATTGCACTAGGGCTTAGACAATGAATATTTCTTTGAGATGGGGTGGGCAATATAGGGGAGTAATCTTATTGTGTTAAAAAAAATTAAAAGCAGCTGGATGCGGTGTCTCACACCTGTAATTCCAGCACTTTGAAAGGCCAAGACAGGTGGCTCAGGAGTTCCAGACCAGCCTAGCCAACATGGCAAAACCCCGTCTCTACTAAAAATACAAAAATTAGCCAGGCATGGCAACGCATGCCTGTAATCCCAGCCACTCGGGAGGCTGAGGCAGAAGAATTGCTTGAACCCCAGAGGTGGAGTTTGCAGTGAGCTGAGATTGTGCCACTGCACTCTAGCCTGGGCAACAGAGTGAGATTCTGTCTCAAAAAAAAAAGGCATTTCCTAGGACCCTCCAGAAGCAGTGTTCTCATCCAGAGAGCCTGAGAAAATAGCCTGTCAATTAAGATTAATATCAGAGCACATAAAGGATAATGATTTCATTAAATATTCAATTATAAGCCAAACTCCTTCTATCTGGCAGGAAATACCTTCTCAATCTCACAAAACTTTGACATTAGAGAGTAAAGGACAAGAAGAAGTACAAACAAAATAAGCTTATAAGAGTAGCATGTAGAAGATTCCTGTCATCTTTGTGAAGTGGGACAGAAAATCTAAGGAAAAGAGCTGGAAGTTGAGTTTTCATATATTTTTATTTTTACCTTCAAATCAAGTCATAAAATATCTTACTTTAGTTGTCTGGGAAGATAACGTAGTCCATTCCCTTGACTTTGGACCCATTCTGGATTTTTCTTCCAGTTTTCTGTATCCAGTTGTCCCTGTTTCCATTTTTAGGCAAATGGCATATGATGTAAGATTAACCTTCTCAGCCACATTTATGTTTCTTTCTCTGCACCTCACACTTACCCATTATGTTTATAAAGATGTGATTACATTGATTTACTTTAGACCTTTTATCCCATGTTCTATTTTAAGGTTTCGTACATACACAATAACAACAAGAGTAAATTTCCGTAACAAATTTACTCAAAGACTTCCTGTTCTTATTTTCTTTGCCTTTTGTCTCCAAATAAATCAACCACTGTGTAGTTTTCATTTTACTGGAGCTTAACATCTAAACTCTGATCACTAGTAAAATATGTATACTCCTGACTGTGGATCTTTGGCTTCTTCCTATATCTCCCTTGAATTTGAACGAGGACTCACCATAATCGTGAATATCATCATGACATTAATGATGGCTAATATTTGTTAGAAACCAACTGTCTGCCAGCCACTATGCTTATTGGATGCGAGAATCTGCCATGGGCCCTGAGCATCCCTGTCTGTTCTTGCTATGAATGCCGAGCTCTGACCACTCTCGAGCCAGGCCTTTTCTCACGGTTGTGTTTGTAGTAAGCAACCCTGAGGGATGAGGTAATGGCTCCTCTTGGAGAAGAAGGAGGCATTTGTCCTTACTACACAGTACTTACCATAAAATGGTGACTCCTCAAGCTTAGCGTCCCTCTGCTGTAACTCAACCCACTGTGTGTGCAAGCATCTATCACAGGCCTCGTGTTGCCTCCTTAGGACTTAGGAGGCAGAGAACCAGTGCAAATGAACATGAAGCCCTGGCCACTGCTTTTGCGGCAAGTAATAAAGTCCTTTGTTTCTGCCTCAGAAGTCTCACATCCTCTGCCGGCATCCTGTGGCGGGCGAACTTGTTAGCTTCTAAGCAGGCTAAAATTGCAGACCCTGCCTTCACAGTTCCTGATCAAGATTTATACAGTGATCATCACAACTAATTCTCACAAAGCCCCCATGAGACCCTTGTTTTCCACTTGTCCAAAGTTGTCAATACTCTACTGATGATACTTTCCTTCATTTCTAAGTCTGGGTCCCATTGTCAGTTCTCTTATCAGCACCCTAAACTCCATATGCTTCCCCTGCAAACACCAGGTAAAACCCACAAAGCTGATCCAATCCCAGTGAAACTTCTCCGCACCTGTGCTGTTGAGAGCAGCCCTGCTTTGTGTGGTCACTGAAATCCACAACATCCAGACTCAGCTGAGCCCTTAAACCATTTATGATTTTCTTTTGCTTGTCCTTGGGCAGTTCTTCCTCTCATTCATCTCAGGTGCTAAAACTTCACTCCCTTCTCTAACTCCTTGGCTCCGATGTCGTATTTCACAGAAAGCATCGAGATTCCCAGGAAATAACTCCATCAACTCCCATATGCACAGCCCTTAAAGGTGTATCTGTGTCCCCCTTCCCCATCATGACCCCCTTCCTTAAGAACTCAAGCTGTTCAAATGTCACCCCAAGCCCACGCTTTTGATCTACTCTCTGCCTGTTCATCTTCATTCAGCTTATGCTTGAATTCCCCTCAGCATGGAAACGTTCTCAAGTCTCCTAGCCTGAAAATAGAAACCTGTTCTCCAGGCTACTCCGTTTGGAACTCTTCCCTCATTTCTTCCCTTTTCACAGTCAAGACGACTCCTCCCCACCTCTTCACTGTCCACTCGCTGCTCTACCAGGTGTCCCACCCTTTGTACCACAGAAGCACCCTGGAAAAATTCAACCAAGATCTCCTAACTACCCAGTCCAGTGGATCTCTTTCTTCTCCACACACCTAAGTCATAAGGATGAAGGGAGGGAAAGGCTAAAGGTGGAGAGGAGCAGAACTGGGTTGAGCTACCCAGGTTGAAGGACATAACCAGCTAGTGATAACCTTGCAGGGAGTGGCCATGAGAAGAAATGCCCTGATCTCACTCTCCTTCCTCCTTCTTACCTGCTGTTTGTGCTCCACCATGGATAAACTCAACTGAAAGCAGGGAGCCCTGTTTATCCACTTCATACAAGCCAACCTCCAGGTCTGGAGAGAGCAGGGTGGAAAAGGGTGAGTGCTGGTTGGGAGAGCCCGTGTCTCCTAAATCTTATAATCCCTCGAAGCACACAGCACAGCACAGCACAGCACACTGTGTGGCACCGTGTGGGAAGATCTTAGCTTGTGTGTGTGTGTGTGTGTGTATGTATATATATATATACACACACATATATATTAAATCTTTGATAAACTAAATTCTTGTCTTTGGAGACAAGAAAAGAGAAGACATCTGGTTGACTGTTAAACCTCGTCAATAGAGAGCACTAGAGAGACCTTGCCTGAGGAAAGGGTTTTGCTTCCCATTTCCTAGTTTGCTACTCAAAGACTTACTAAAGCCAGGTAATTACATAGCATGTCTATTTACCCCAAAACTATGGGCAGGAGGCACTCAATAAATATTATAGTGGAATAACAATGGATTTCTAGTCTTAAATTCTATTATGAGAATTCAGTATTTCTTTTTTTCTTTTTTTTTTTTTTTTTTGAGACGGAGTCTCGCTCTGTCGCCGGGGCTGGAGCGCAGTGGCCGGATCTCAGCTCACTGCAAGCTCCGCCTCCCGGGTTCACGCCATTCTCCTGCCTCAGCCTCCTGTGTAGCTGGGACTACAGGCGCCCGCCACCTCGCCCGGCTAGTTTTTTGTATTTTTAGTAGAGACGGGGTTTCACCGTGTTCGCCAGGATGGTCTCGATCTCCTGACCTCGTGATCCGCCCGTCTCGGCCTCCCAAAGTGCTGGGATTACAGGCTTGAGCCACCGCGCCCGGCCGAGAATTCAGTATTTCAATAGGACTGTCTTGCATGCTTGAGCCAAATCATTTGTAAACATGGTTTCTTTGACCTTGTCCAAATCAGTTGACATTATGGCGGAGAATTGGTACTCCTGGACCTTCTAAAAATGGTGCAACTTGTAAATAGCTTTGAGAATCACAACTCACTAAAAGGAATCTATTGAGAGTCCTAAACCTTCCAATAGAAACCGTAAAATAATATGAGATAAATAAAATCTAAATCCTTTCATCAAAAATAAAACAATTACAAGCAACACAGTAAGTACAAAATGACATATTCCATTCGTTACAGATGGATGAATAAACAAAATGTGGCAACTATACAATGAAATAGTATTTAGTCTTAAAAATGAATAAAAGTTTGATCCATACTAAAACACAAACTTTGAAAACATTATACCAAGTGAAATAAGTCACACACAAAAGGACACATATTGTATGATTCCACTTATACGAGGTACCTAGAATACTCAAATTCATAGACACCGATACTAGAATAGTGGTTATCAGGGACTGGGTAGAGATGAGGTGGACAGGTGAATGAAGAATTATTGTTCAAAGGGTGCGGAGTTTCAGTTTGGAAACATGAAAAATTTCTGGAAATGGATAGTGACAATTGTTGCACAACATTGTGAAAGTACTTAATGCCACTGAATTGTACACTTTAAAATGGTTAAGATGGCAAATCTTGTAAGTTTGTAGATTTTTGAGTATCATCCTTTTACCTCTCGGAAGAAAGGCACAAAATAGTTCAGAATTGTACTGTTTTACCCAATAGGTGGATTACCTACATGATTTAAGGTAGCAGTGTCCAACAGAAATATAAGCTACATGGCCAGGCGCAGTGGCTCACACCTGTAATCCCAGCACTTTGAGAGGCCTAGGTGGGCAGATCATCTGAGGTCAGGAGTCTCAAGACCAGCCTGGCCAGCATGTAGTGAAACCTGGTCTCTACTAAAAATACAAAAATTAGCTGGGCATAGTGGCACACACCTGTAGTCCCAGCTACTTGGGAAGCTAAGGCAGGAGAATCGCTTGAATCTGGGAGGCAGAGGTTGCAGTGAGCTGAGATCGCACCACTGCACTCCAGCCTGGGCAAAAGAGCGAGACTCTGTCTCTCAAAAAAAGAAAACGAAAAAAGAAAAAAGAAATATAAGCTACATATGTAACTCTAAATTCCTTAGAAACTGCATTAAAAAGATAAACAGAAAAATAGAAACAAGTAAGGTTAGTTTTTGATTGTATATATTATTTAACCTAACGTATCTCAAATATTAACACTTCAGCATATAGTGAATGAAAAATTACTAGTGTTTGACCCAATGGGAGAACAAAACTAAAAAGAAAATTACTAGTGAGATATGTAACGTTCTTTTATACCACAATGAGTCTTTGAAATCTGATGCTTTTATACCTACTACACTTCTCATTTTATACCTACTACACTTCCACATGTTGTTATTGGCTACTGTACAGAACAGAACAGCCTTAAGGGCTTCAAACAAAGAGATCATGTATTAAATAGACATATTTTGAATAATTTGATATTTGATCCTGCCAAACTAAACTTCATTTAATGAAGGGGATATAGAGTCTCTCAGAAAAGCAAATACTAAGGGAATTTATCACCAGCAGACTGGACCTACAAGAAATGCTTAAAGGAGTTCCAAACGTGGAAACAAAAGAATAATATTTGCAACCATAAAAGCACATGTAAATACAAAGCTCACTGATTCTATAAAGCAGTTACACAATTGAGACTACAAAGCAGCTAGCTAACAACGCTATCACAGGAACAACACAGGTCAATATTAACCTTGAATATAAATAGCCTAAATGCTCCACTTAAAAGACATAGAATGACAAATTGGATTAAAAAAAAAAAAAAGACCCAAATTTCTCTTGCATTCTCACATGCATTGACACCCAAAGGCTAAAAGTAAAAGGATTAAAAAAAAAAAATCTGTTATGCAAATGGAAAACAAAAAAGAGCAGCTTTGCTATTCTTGTAACAGATAAATTAGACTTTAAACAAATAGCAATAAAAAAAGATAGAAGCTGGGCGCGGTGGCTCACGCCTGTAATCACAGCACTTCAGGAGGCCCAGGCAGGTGGATCACAAGGTCAGGAGATCGAGACCATCCTGGCTAACACAGTGAAACCCCATCTCTACTAAAAATACAAAAAAATTAGCCAGGTGTGGTGGCAGGTGCCTGTAGTCCCAGCTACTTGGGAGGCTGAGGCAGGAGAATGTTGTGAACCTGAGAGGCAGAGCTTACAGTGAGCCAAGATCGTGCCACTGCACTCCAGCCTGGGCGACAGAGCGAGACTCCGTCCCCAAAAAAAAAAAAAAAAAAAGAAAGAAAGAAGGCCATCTTATAATGATAAAGAGTTCAATTCAACAATAAATTTAACTATACTAAATATGAATGCACCCAGCCGGGTACAGTGATTCGTGCCTGTAATCCCAGCATTTTTAGAGGCCAAGGCAGGTAGATTACTTGAGGTCAGGAGTTCAAGACCAGCCTGGCCAACATGGTGAGACCTCATCTCTACTAGAAATACAAAAATTCATTGGGCGTGGTGGCGGGCACCTGTAGTCCCATCTACTTGGGAGGCCTGAGGCAGGAGAATTGCTTGAACCTGGGAGGCAGAGGTTGCAGTGACCTGAGATCACCCCACTGTACTCCAGCCTGGGCTACAGAGCAAGACTCTGTCTCAAAAAAAAAAAAAAAAAAAAAAAAAAAAAAGAATGCACCCAACATCAGAGCAGCCAAATTTATAAAACAAATACTACTAGACCTAAGAAAGGGGATAGACGGTCATGCAATAGTAGTGGGGGACCGTAACACACCAATGACAGCACTAAACAGATCATTGAGGCAAAAAACGAACAAAGAAACTCTGAACTTAAATTGGACTTCTGACCAAATAGACTTAATAGAAATCTACCGAATACTACACTCAATAACCACAGAATGTGCATTTTTCTCATTTGCACATGGAACATTCTCTAAAATTGACCACATGCTGAGTCATAAAGCAAATCTCAATAAATTCAAAACAATCAAAATCATATCAAGCATCTTCTCAGACCACAGTGGTATAAAATTGGAAATCAGTAAGAGGAACTCTCGGCCGGGTGCGGTGGCTCATTCCTATAATCCCAGCACTTTGAGAGGCCGAGGCAGGTGGATCACCTGAGGTTGGGAGTTTGAGACCAGCCTGACCAACCTGGAGAAATCCTGTCTTTACAAAAAATCCAAAAATTAGCTGGGTATGGTGGCGCATGCCTGTAATCCCAGCTACTCGGAAGACTGAGGCAGGAGAATCGCTTGAACCCGGGAGGCGGAGCCAATATCACGCCATTGCACTCCAGCCTGGGCAACAAGAGCAAAACTCTGTCTCAAAAAAAAAAAAAAAAAAAAAAAAAGGAACTCTCAGACCACACAAGTACATGGAAACTAAAGAACTTGTTTCTGAATAACTTTTGGGTGAACGAAAAAATTCAGGCAGAAAGTTATTTAAAAATTTGAAATAAGTGAAAAGAGAGATACAACATACCTCTGGGATCCTCTGGGATACAGTGAAAGCAGTAGCAAGAGGAAAGTTTATGGTGCTAAATCCCTATATCGAAAAGATATAAATGTCCAAATTAACAACCTAATGTCACACCTAAACGAACTAGAAAAACAAGAAAAAACCAAACCCAAAGGTAGCAGAAGAAATGAAAAAACAAAGATCATAACAGAACTAAAGGAAAGTAAGACAAAATAAAATAAAAAAGATCCTCAGAGACTACTATGAACATCTCTGTGCACACCAACTAGAAAAATCTAGACGAAATGTGTAAATTTCTGGAAACACACAACCTCCCACTGAACCACGAAGAAACTTGAAATCCTGAACAGACCAAAAACAAGGTATAAAACTGAATCAAAGGCCAGGCACTGTGGCTCACGCCTGTAATCCCAGCACTTTGGGAGTCCGAGGTAGGAGGATTGCTTGAGCTCAGGAGTTTGAGACCATCCTGGGCAACATGGTGAAACTCCATCCCTGCAAAAGATGCAAAAATTAGGCAGGCATGGTGATCCTCACCTGCGGCCCCAGCTACTTGGGAGGCTGACTGAGGTGGGAGGATTGCTTGAGCCCAGGAGGTCGAGGCTGCAATGAGCTGAGATTGTGCCAGTGCTCTCCAGCCTGGGTAACAGAGGAAGACCCTGTATAAAAAAAAAAAAAAAAAAAAAAGAAAAAGAGAGAGAGAGAGAGAGGAAATTGAATCAGTAATAAAAAAAAATCTACCGTTCAAAAGAAGAAAAAGCCCTGGACAGATGGATTCACAGCCAAATTCTATCAGACATAGAAAGAAAAGCTGGTACCAATTTACTGAAACTATTCCAAAAAATTAAGGAGGAGGGATTCCTCCCTAACTCATTCTATGAAAGCAGTATCATCCTGATCCTAAAACCTAGCAAAGACACGATGTAAAATGAAGCTACAGGCCGATACCCTTGATGAACATAGATGCAAAATCCCCAAAATAATAACAGCAAACTGAATCCAGCAGCATATCAACAAGTTAATATACCATAATCAAGCAGACTTTATTGCTGATACACAAATCTGGTTCAACATATACAAATCAGTAAATGCGATTTATCACATATACAGAGTTAAGACAAAAACCATATGATCATCTCAATAGATGTGGAAAAATCTTTTGATGAAATTCAACTTCCCTTCGTGATAAAAACCCTCAAGACACTAAGTATTGAAAGAACATACCTCAAAATGATAAGAGCCATCTTTGACAAACTCACAATCAACAAAAATGAACAGTGGAGAAAGAGCACTTTATTCAATAAATAGTGCTGGGAAAACTGACTAGCCGTATGCAGAAGAATAAAACTGGACCCCTACCTATATGGTGAGCATATACAAAAATTAACTCAAATCGATTAAAGACTTAAATGCAAGACCTCAAACTATAAAAATCCTAGATGAAATCTGAAAAACTCTTCTGGACATTGGCCTAGGCAAATAATTTATGACTAAGACCTCAAAGGCAAATGCAACAAAAACAATAAATGGGCATATGGGATTTAGTTACAATAAAGAGCTTCTGCACAGCAAAATAAACTATCAACAGAGTAAACAGATAACCTACAGAATGGGAGAAAATATTTGCAAACTATGCATCTAACAAAAGATCCAGAATCTATAAGAAACTTAAATCAACAAGCAAAAACCAACCCCATTATAAAGCGGGTAAAAGACATGAACAGATACTTCTCAACAAGTGTCCAACAAACATATGAAAAAATGTTCAACATCACTAATCATCAGAGAAATACAAAATAAAACCACAATGAGATATCATCTCACACCAGAGTGACTATTATTGAAAAGTCAAAAAACTAACAGACGTTGGTGAGAATGCAGAGAAAAGAGAACACTTGTACACTGTTGTTAGGCGTGTAAATTAGTTCAACTCCCATGGAAAACAGTGTGGAGATTTCTCAAAGAACTAAAAATGGAACTACCATTTGACCCAGTAATCCCACTACTGGGTATCTTCCCAAAAGAAAATAAATAATTTTATCAAAAAGACACCTGCATGCATATGTTTATCACGGCACTATTCACAATAGCAAAGTCATGGAATCAACCTAAGAGTCCATCAATGGTGGATTGGATAAAGAAAATTTGGTATATATATGCCATAAAATACTATGCAGCCATTAAAAAGAATGAATTCTGGCCTGGGCACAGTGGCTCAGCCTGTAATCTCAACACTCTGGGAGGCTGAGGTGAGCAGATCACCTGAGGTCAGGAGTTTGAGACCAGCCTGGCCAACATGGCAAAACCCCATCTCTACTAAAAATACAAAAAATTAGCCAGGCAAGGTGGTCAGCACCTGTAATCCCAGCTACTTGGGAGGGTGAGGCAGGAGAATCACTTGAACCTGGTAGATGGAGGTTACAGTGAGCTGAGATCTTGCCACTGCATTTCAGCCTGGGCAACAGAGCAAGACTCCGTCTCAAAAAGAAAAAAAAAAGAATGAATTCTGGCTAAGCATGGTGGCTCATGCCTATAATCCAAGCACTTTGGGAGGTCAAATCGGGAGAATTGCTTGAGCCTAGAAGTTCAAGACCAGTCTGGGTAACATGGTGAGACTTCGGCTCTATTATAAAACAAACAAACAAACAAACAGAAAGCAAAAAAACAAGGCATTCATCTGTAGTCTCAGGTACTTGGGAAGCTAAGGTGGGAGGATCACTTGAGCCCAGGAGTTGGAGATTGCAGTGAACTATGATGGTACCACGGCACTCCAGCGTGGGCAACAGAGGGATACCCTGTCTCAAGGGGGGAAAAAAAGGAATGAATTCATGTTCTTTGCAGCAACATGGATGTAGCTGCATCCATGAAGGCCACTATCCTAAGTGGAATGACATAGAAACAGAAAATCAAATGCCACATGTTCTCATTTATAAGTGGGAGCTAAATAATGGGTACACATGGACATAAAGATGAAAACAATAGATGCTGGAGACTCCAAAAGGAGTGAGGGAGCAAGTGGGGCGATAGCTAAAAAAAAACTACCTATTGTGTACTATATTCACTACTTGGATGATGGTTTCAACAGAAGCCTATACCCCACCATTATGCAATATTCCCATGAAACATACCTGGACATGTACCCTGTGAACCTATAATAAAAACAATTTTTAAATTTTTTTTGTTTATTTTTTTTTGGGGGGGAGGTTTTGAGGCAGAGTGTCACTCTGTCACACAGGCTGGGGCACAGTGGAGCAATCTTGGATCACTGCAGACTCTGCCTCCCAGGTTCAAATGATTCTCCTGTCTTAGCCTCCTCAGTAGCTGGGATTACAGGTGTGAGCCACCACACCCGGATAACGTTTGTATTTTTAGTAGAGACAGGGTTTCGCCATGTTGGCCAGGCTGGTCTCAAACTTCTGACCTCACGTGATCTGCCCACCTCGGCCTCCCAAAGTGCTGGGATTACAGGCGTGAGCCACTGCACCTGGCTGAAAGAGTTTGATACTTGATTTTCTTACCATGCAATGTAAGTCATCACGTGGAAAATTGGATTTCATTTATTTTATAATTTTTGAATGAGAAAAGGCATGTGTTATGTTTGTTAATGACATATCATAGTTTAATTAGCAGTCGTTTTTCTTAGTGGCACATATAATGGTGCATTTTATACTTAGTGGTATTTTAGCTTCTAGAAACACAATCTTTTTTTTTTTTTTTTTGAGACAGAGTCTCACTCTGTTGCCCAGATTGGAATGCAGTGGCGTGATCCCAGCTCACTGTAACCCTGCCTCCCAGGTTCAAGTGATTCTCCTGCCTCAGCCTCCTGAGTAGCTGGGACTACAGGCACGCACCACCATGCCCAGCTAAGTTTTGTATTTTTTGGTAGAGACGGGGTTTCACCATATTGACCAGGCTGGTCTCAAACTCCTGACCTCAAGTGATCCACCCGCCTCAGCCTCCCAAAGTGCTGGGATGACAGGTGTGAGCCATCATGCCCAGCCAGGAAAAACAATTCCTAACTCTAAGTCTCTGGCTCTTCCTCCATGAAATGAAGGTAATGAAGGGACCTCGGGAATAGGGTCATCACAAAGATTAAGTAAGATAATGTGTGTAAGATATTTAGCAGCTTCTCAAGGCTGTCTGCCTTTCTTGGTCCATGGCCAAGAGGCTGGCTTCTATCTTCAAAGCCAACACTTGCATCACTCAAATCTCTGCTCCTATTGTCATACCTTCTTAAACTCTGATTCTCCTTTCCCCTTTATGATGACACTGTGCCCACCTGCAAAATTCAAGGGAATCTCACCATCTCAAAATCATTAATCACCTCTGCAGAGACCCACATGAGGGAACATATTCACAGGTTCTGGAGCCTACATTGTCACATTTGCCATGGACTGAATGTGTTCCCTCTAAAATTCCTATGTTGAGACTCTAATCTCAGTGTGATGGTATTTGCGGGTGGGGCCTTGAGGAGATAATTAGTTCATGAAGGCAGAGCCCTTGAGGATCAGTGCCCTTATAAGAAATGGCCAGAGAGCCCGCCGGCTCTTTCTTCTGTGTGAGGATACAAGTTAGCAGCCTGCAACCCAGAAGAGGACTCTCACCTTAACTCAGCCCTGCTGGCACCCTGATCTTGTATTTCCAATCTCCAGAACCGTGAAAAATAAATGTTTGATAGTTTATGATATTTTGTTAGGGCTGCCTGGGCTGACAACATCTTTGCGGGGGGTGGGGGGTGTTTTTCAGCCTACCATGTCTGGAAAGGGGCAATTTGTTGCTTTACCCTGATTTCTATATTCTCTCCATGTAGTGGGAAGAACCCAATATGTTAAAGAGACTGTTCTAATCAATGTAAGGTAGGTAGGAGCAAATACAGACCCAGCTGGAATTCAAGGCTGAAGATACCAAAGCAGCTACAAATATGAAGAAATAATCGGGAAGTGTGGATTCATATTAAGGTTCACTTTTTCTTCCTACATAGAAGGAATTTTCCCAGTTTGGAAATAACTCTCCCCGCTTCTCTGTTGTCTTTATATAAGGAGTCTGGAGGTTACCAAAAGTGCTTTCAGAGCAGTGGTTTGCAGCCTTGGCTGTATATTGGAATTAAGGCAGGAGAATAGGGAATTAGGGTAACCAAAGGTTAAGGCATAAGCCAAAGAACAGCAGGTGCAGGCAGTTCCAACCAAGATTGGGCAGCATACAGGCCACATCCTCCTTCCTGTGATAATAAGACAGAAGTTTCCACTTCAGACTCTGATTGGCCACAGGCCAATCTCTCATAGACTGCAACCAGTTGGAAGCCTCTGAAGGGCAGCTAGGGGTGTTGCCAAGTTCTTTTGGCTTTATAAATACCTTGGGGAGCATTGCAATAGGCAGGCTCTTGAGTCACTTGCTCAAGCCTGCTCCCACTCTGTGAATTGTACTTTTGCATCTTCAATGAATTTGTGCCTTTATGACTCCATTCTTTTGGTTTGTCTTCCGTTGCTTCTTTTGTTGCTTCGTTTGTGCGTTTTGTTCAATTCTTTGTTCGATACACCAAGAACCTGGATAACTCACAGTCAAGACGTTCTATCCAGTAATGGAATTACCTGGAGGAGCTTTTCAAAGATACCAATACCCCTAAATAAAATCAAGATATCTGGAGTTGGGGCCCAGGCACCAATATTTTAAACTGTCCCCAGGTGATTCTGATGTGTTACTAGGGTTGAGAATTGCTATAAAGGAAGTAACAGGATTCCTCTTCCAGAGGCCCACAAAATGTTCTCTCTCTCTCTCTCTCTCTCTCTCTAGCAAATACTTCGCTTTGGTCTGAGTGTTTCTGGGAATCAATGGTTTTGAAGGTTTTAACATTTAGAAGGTTTACCCTTGGGGAGCCCTCAGGACTCTCTCATACTTTCTCTTCTCCCCCAGTCATGTCAATACCTAATCCATTGGAGACCAAAGTTTATTGATTATATTTTAAACTCTTTCTTGCATACCAGATATAAGTGGATAATAAATAAAGTTTCTTGAACAACTAGTAATCAAGTAAGCTGCTATAAGATTTTCTCTGCTGGGATAATGAACTCCAAATAGCCAAGGATCAATTTACCTCTAGCCTCTCCCCCAGGCAGTTAAGATATTTAAAGCCTGAGGGCACCTCCTCCATCTCCATGAGTTGAAATCATATCTCTTGGTCAATGCCTGTATCAAATGATACCTCTCCCATTAGCTCCTTTTTGTTCTAGATGTCATCTTTTTCCTTTGAGCCTTTTTGTATTCTCTTGATGACACTTTCCTCATGCTTCTTTGCATTAGTTAGTACTTTTGTTTTTCCTTGTGAATAGAATATAAACTCTTTTGAAGTAGGATTATAGAATAAAATACACAATCTTCTCATGCCTATTTTTCCTAGCACAGTAATGCAGGTGAAGGAACGTAAAAATTTCTAATTGATATTTTCTCTTGTGAGATTGATCACTGGTGATCTTCCCGGTAGGATAAAACCTTGGAAAGAAGATGTGTTTTCCATTACATGAGAAGTCACTGGAAGACTGCGTTTCAGGCCCATTGTTGACTTATCAATTTTCTAGATTGGAAATACTTAGACCATGCCTGGAGACACAGGTGAATCTTTCAGCAACCAATCTTAGATTTATCTCTGATTTCCAGACTACAGTACTGACTGTGGACTGTGTAGGGTTTAAACTGTCATGGGGTTTTGTTTAAAGTTGACTGTAAATGTAGTTCCAGGTTTAGCTGACCTGGAAGGTAGGAAATCTCCTACCACTTATATTTTCAGCAGAGAAATTCTAGCGAAGGCAAGGATTCATGTCCAGGAAATCTATTCCCTTGCCCATCAGACTCTCTTAGACTTTCCCCATCCACCACGCTGCCCTAGCCCTCACCCTCACCCCATTTTTCCACCCCGAACCATAATTCTCCTAAGAACTGCTGAAAGCCACTGCTATCGCTCTCTCCACTCTTATGTGACTTTGCTCAGTGGGGCTGAGAAATTCAGGATCTGCAAATCCTCAAGTTAGAGTCAGACTTCACCAATCTACTGAAAAACCCCCCAAAAGAAAAATAAATCTCAACCTCCAAGCAGGGGATCAGCCTCTTTACACTACTGGAAAGTCATCCCTCTCGTGGCTAAGGGTAGATGACCCCATGCTGGGGCAGGTTTGTCAGCTGAGAGCTATGGGATAGCAGCCTGGAAAGGAAGGCTTTTACAACCCGAGAAAATGGAGCAGGACCTGCCCGTTCATGGGCCCTGCCACAGAGCTGGCAGCTCTTGAGTTTGGAGACCAGAGACCCTTCAGGATTCAAACTCGCTGAACCCCAAGGGGGGTATCTTCCTTCGTTTGGCCCGCTATATAACAAAGTATCATAGACTGGGCAGCTTATAAACAACAGAAATTAATTTCTCATAGTTCTAGAGGTTGGAAAGTGCAAGATCAAGGTACCAGAAGATTTGGTGTCTGATTCGCCCGCTTTCTGGTTCATGGATGGCCATCTTCTTGCTTTGTACTCACATGGCAGAAGGAGCAAGGGAGCTCCCTGAGGTCCCTTTTGTAAGGGCACTCATCCTTCTGCCCCCATGACCCAATTACCTCCCAAAGGCCCCCCCCCTCCAGATACCGTCACATTGGGCATTTTAATCTCAGTATATGAATTTTGGGGAGACACAGACATTCAGTGTTTTCAGGGGGCAACTGTTGCTCTTTTAAGCTGACACCTACACATAAAGGGTGATGACCTTAGTATAAAGACAAGGATTTCAAACGAGCTGATGAAAAGCTAACCAGTAAATATGTATGTTGTGTGGGATAAAGATCAAGCGTGAACATTTCAAACGGGACTTCCAAGAGAGCAACCTGCAGGGAAGAATGTCACCCCTGGAGTGGGTTGGGATCACCCAAGTCCAGTTATTTTATACTAGAAATTATTGCATGAGAAGGACATGGTTATGTGTAAGAAATAAAGCTTTACATGCCTCCCCCCACAGCCAACTCAGACAAGGCTGCTCTTGGTGGAGTCATCTTTCGAAGGATTACTTTAGCTTCCTGGTTAGCCCTGGATTCAGTGCCCTCACCCTTCTTCAGTTGACAGCTGGGTGCAGTGGCTCACGCCTGTAATCCCAGCACTTTTGGAGGCTGAGGCGGGCAGATCACTTGAGGTGAGGAGTTAGAGACCACCCTGGCCAACATGGTGAAATCCCGTCTCCACTAAAAAAAAAAAAAAAAATTAGCTGTGGTGGTGGCTCATACATGTAATCCCACCTGCTAAGGAGGCTGACGCAGGAGAATTGTCTGAACCCAGAAGGCGGAGGTTGTAGTGAGCCGAGATTGCACCACTGCTCTCCAGCATAGGTGACAGAGTAAGACTCCGTCTCCAAAAAATAAAAAAGACAACGGCTTAATAATTCCTTTAAGTCCCCCCCATCCCCTACGGAACCCAGTCCTTCCATTTTTTTTACTCATTCTAAGGTATAAATGGCCTGTGATGCTTTAATAAAGCATTTATCCAAAGCATTTAAAAATCTTTAAAGGGAATTATTAAACTAGAGGAATAATTGGGCTCCAAAGTAAAATTTAAGACAACGAATAGAATGATTTTGGGCCCCTATACTATCTTTGAACAAATAACAGAGGAGAGAGGAAAATAGGTGATGGAAAAGAGCTGACTACACTTACTGATTCAATGGTTCTGTGTGGTAGGCTACTACTGCTGACTTCAAAGCTCTTTATTACACCTGAATACGAAAGCAAATGTTCTAGGGGAGGCCAGAGATGGCCCGTGAGTCCTGTCTCTGCTGCTTACCAGATGGATAATCTTAGGCAACTGTCCAAACTGTGAAACGGAGATCATATGACCTCTCTAACACAATGTCTGCAATACAGTAGATGATCAAGAAACGTGGGCGTCGATAGTTCTGAGCCCCTACTAAGTCAGCATTTATACCTCAGAGAAGCTTCAGAGTTACCTCGAACCTTGATATTGAGGGCTGGGATCTGCCACAAAATGGAGAGGTTTTGAGAGCATGATTCATTGCTCATTCTTAAACTGCTCTTTTCCCCCCCATCCCCCCACTTCACTGCATTCATGCATTGCAGTGTTTGGTACATAGTAGAAACTCAGTAAATATTTACTGAACTAAGCCTTTATGTGGAAGGTTTTAATTCATTCATTCTTTATTTATTTATTTATTTGAGATGGAGTCTCGTTCTGCTGCCCAGGCTGGAGTGCAGTGGCATGATTGATCTCGGCTCACTACAACCTCTGCCTCCTGGTTCAAGCGATTCTCCTGCCTCAGCCTCCCAAGTAGTTGAGATTACAGGCATATGCCACCACCCTGCCTAATTTTCGTACTTTTAGTAGAGACAGGGTTTCACCATGTTGGCCAGGCTGGTCTTGAACTCCTGGCCTCAAGTGATCCGCCTGCCTTGGCCTCACAAAGTGCTGGGATTACAGGCGTGAGCCACCAAGCACGGCCTTAACTCATTCTTAAGAAACACTACTGCTGAGACTCTTGACAAGAAAAAGTGGAATAAGCACTTCCAGGCTTACAGAGGAACCCTCTGGGAAAGAGGGTAAGATTGCTAGGAAGGCTGAAACCTGGGGGGCTTAGAGAACGTTAGGAAGAGGTTGGTTCTTACTCACCCAAGGACCTGAATGAACTAGTTCATAGAATCAAATAACGTCAGCATGAATGATTTTAGAAATCACCTGGAAGTCAACCCCAGGCCCAAAGAGGGTATATGGCTTGTATAAAATCAAATAAATAACAAACGAGGGTCTAAGTCTTGACTCCTGTTCAGTGATTTTTTCGAGACAACGCTGGAACTTGCCAAGAGATATTGAGTGGAATTTTTTTAACAGGTACTTTGGAATACGCAGAAGTGAAAGGGATAGGCCAATTCCTAGGGCAAAGGCTATAATGTTGATAGATATGAGTCCTATTTCACATCAGCCTTCTCTATTAAGGAAATTGATCTCCAGCATGATAAAAAGGATAGCCCAAAACAGTTAACAGGTAATTATGTTTTGAGATAGGTAACAAAATAGAGAAGCCTAATTCATTTAATTGATTTCGAGCCCTCACACCCAAAGAAATTCCATTTCAGAATACTGAAAGAATTGCCCTGTTGTAACACTCTCGCTGGGGGACAGTCTTGTATTATTAACTACTTTAACTAGCTGCCTGAGGTCAACAATTAGTACAAGGCCAAAAGAGATCTCACAGCCCAGCCTCTGCATCCAAACTTGAGCAATTTCCACTCTACCAGGTGTCACCACTGGTCACTAAGTGAGCTGATGAATCCCTTCATAGAATCTGGGTTTTGAAACATTGCAACAAAATAAAATGAAGCACCCAAACCAACAAAATGAAATTTAACAGAGCAAGTGGAAAGTGCTGCGTGTAGCCTAGTTTTAAAAATCTTTACAAATACAAAACAGAGGAGATGTAGAGTAAGAAGAATTCATGTTCAAAAGGGTTAGGAATCTTGGTGGACTCCAAGCTCACATCTTTGCGTGAAACAGCTGCCAAAATGGCTAGCAAAATCTTAGAAGGCATTAATAGGGGCGTAACATTTAGAATAAAAGGAGAATAGGGCTACCATACTTCGCCAGGCAGACTTCATCTACAGTACTGTATTCCATTTAGCTCTGTAGGGTTCCAGGGAAGGATAAATAAGATAACACAGGATCTAAAAGTTATGCCATGTGAACTGAAAGGACTTGGGAATGTTCATTTTGGAGAACAGAAGGCTGTTCAATTTTAGTGTCTAAAATATGAAGAAGGCAGTCATTTTTCTGTAGCACTTTATAAAATAGAACTAAGATTAATTAGTAGATAAAAGCAAAGGAAAAGAAAACTTGTGTTGGTTGAATACCACTACATGCTGCTTGTGCTAGGTGCTTTACATTCTTTTATTAAAACCTTTCGGAAACAGATGGATATTTTGGGAGTGGTGAGCTCCCTGTGACCGGTAATCAGAGTCCCAGCTCAGCACTACTCATTTAAAGCAGTGGCAGCCAGGCGTGGTGGCTCATGACTGTAATCCCAGTAGTTTGGGAGGCTGAGGTGGGAGGATCATTTAAGGCCAGGAGTTCAAGACCAGCCTGGGCAGCAGGGAGACCCCCGTCTCTAGTCTCTACACAAAATGGAAAAAAATTAGCTGGGCATGGTGGCGCGTACCTGTGGTCCCCGCTACTCAGGAGGCTGAGGCTAGAGAATCATTTGAACCTGGTGGGGTGGAGGTTGCAGTGAGCTGAGATCACGCCACTGCATTCCAGCCTTGGCAACAGAGTGAGATTCCGCCTCAAAAATGAAATGAAATGAAATGAAACGAAATAAAATAAAAATAAAATAAAATAAAATAAAAAATAGAAATGGGGTCCCATTATGTTGCCCAGGCTGGTCTCAAACTCCTGAGCTTAAGAGATCCTCCCTGCTTAGGAGGCTGAGGTGGGAGCATTGCTTGGGCCTGGGAGGTTGAGGATGCAGTGAGCTGTGGTCACGCCACTACACTTCAACCTGGGTGACAGAACAAGGCTTTGTCTCTCTCTCTCTCTCCCTCTCTCTCTCTCTATGTGTATATATATATTCTCTCTCTCTCTATATATATATAATATATAGTATATTATATGTAAGTATAGTATATATAGAGTATATAGCATATACTATATGTATCTATTTTATATATATATATATTTTTTTTTGTTTGTTTGTTTGTTTGTTTTTTAAAGCAGCAGCCATCCCTCTTCTGCCTCCAAGATTTAAGAATGCCATTCAGGCCTTTCTGAAGCCAGCATCCTATTGGAGGCAGGCTCTCTGGGGGCAGCAAAGGCTACTGTGTGTCAACAATGTGCACTTCTAGCGGTTTCAAGGTTTCAAATCCCCACTAGATGGCTGACTGTAAGTGAGGGGCTACCTAGTCCATACTAGCCCAAGCTGCTGCTTTCTAGCCAGCCTTGAATGTTGGGATAGGCTCATGTCTGTCTAGGGTTGTGCAGGGAGGGCTAGGTGGTAGAGAGCCTGAGTGTTCTACGAGTCGATGAAGAATTGTGTGACAGGATGGGAATGGGATACTTCTCTTGGCCAGCCACAGCCATTCTTCTCACATCCACCTGTAGTCTTAGAGTCACCCAAGCACTGAAGCCCTTCGGCCTAGGACATGTTCTGGCCAGTGGACAGTGTATCAGCCAGGTTCCTGTCCTAGCAGAACCAGAATTCAACTTGAAGGATTCCAATGAAGAGAGTTTAATGAAGGGACCGTTACAGAAGTGTGAGCTGGGACTCTGCAAAGGAACCTCAGCATCACGGGCACCCTCCAACCTCAAGACCATGTCTTTGCTGACTCTTTATCTACCACTGGCTGAATCCTTCGTCTCGCTCTGGTCTTTGTTAAAATGCCACTCTCTCAAAGAACACTGTGACTGCTCCTCCTCAGCATTCCCTCCTCCCCACTGAACTTTGTTATATCACCTAACATCATCCAATATTTGCATATTTAATTATGTGTTTACTGTCTGCCTCTATCCACTAGAATGTGAGCAGAGATTTTTGTCCGTTGTGTTCATTGCTATATCCCAGCACTTAGAACATTGCCTCGCCCAAGGAAGATGCTCAGTAAGTATTCACTGAATGAATTAATTAATAGATGAATGAAGACTAATTGGACTTATTAGAACACATAGAGAAAATTATCCAATGGTGACATCTGATCCCTCTTTCTTGCTTCAATTTGTTAATCACTCCTTTAGGTGAAGCCACTTGAAACGCAAAAGGCTTTCATTTGGCCACAAGAGGGTGATATTGGCCAGTTTTTCATTTTATAGACACCTTGTTCTGAGACCATTCACTCTCTTCTTCCCCAGACCTCAGAAAGAAAACCTGAGACAGGGCCATGTCTACAGCCAAAGTAAACATACAGTGTTTTCTTCTGCCCGGACGCTTCCAAGTGAAATTCAATTAAAACCTACATCAATAAAGATTTCTAAAGGAGAGAAGGTCACTAGAAAGTAAGAGTGTAGGGAATGTGTAGGCAGAAGAAACAGACAAAGAAAGGCATCTCCACCACTTTGGTAACCATGGAGATGCCACCAGCAGGCCAGATGACCTCATGTTTTGTGCCACATTCTTCTACTTCCCTTCCCTCTGCACCATCCAGGCTCTGTTTGGCTGTCCCTGCAAAAGTGTGAGCTGTCACAATACAGGGTCTAGGCTCATGGTTCCAATTGTGACCCCCCAAGTGTTCAGGGAAAGAAATACAGTTTACTCAAGGAATCAGTCCCTCTTTTACTGAGTCCTACTTTGTGAAGATATGAGTGAAGGGAACATGTGGGAGGATACAGAAATAAAGGGGCCACCAGCCCCAAGGTCAAGGCACACAATGATGACACTATGAGGCAGAAGTGGACAGGGCAGTATGGGATGCCCAGAGAAGGTGTCGGGAGCATCTGGAAGGCAAGAGAGGCTGTCTTCAGTGAGAAGGGGTCAGAGGCAGCTGTATGGGAGTGAGGACATTTGAACTGGGATTGAAGGATAGGTAGGTACAAATTTGTGTTTGGCTGTATCTCAAGCACTTTCTGGTTTTATACACTGCTTTTAATTGCACTTGAATTTTAGGATAATTTTCTTCTCATTTATGAATGAGTAACCACCTGTTTATATGAAATAGGTCAGTTTTTTTCCCACATCTTAATCTTGTAAGACATAGCATAATATAAAATAAAATAAGCTTGTAGGGGAGATAATGTGTTGTTAAAACAGGAGAAGGGGAAATCTTTGTATCCACCCCAGTGGTTCCTAAATTGAGTGCCCTTATGTACATCCCAAAGAGACTGGAGAATCTAACAAATGAACACATTATTATTATTATTATTATTATTGAGACATCTCACTCTGTCACCCAGGTTGGAGTGCAGTGGCGCGATCTCGGCTCACTGCAACCTCCGCCTCCCCATTTCAAGCAATTCTCCCGCCTCAGCCTCCCAAGTAGCTGGGATTACAGGCGTGTGTCACCACGCCCGGGTAAGTATATGATTGTTTAAATTTTTAAAAATACAGAGCAGAGAATGGAAGTCCTGAGGGGAGTTTTTATTATCTCGCCTTAAGTGCAGCTTTTCTCAACAGCCAAGGGTGGAACCTGCGAATACCTAGTGAGGGGTCCCAGGACTCACAGACTAAATTCACAGACCAACACTGTGGACTCTCGTCAAACATATTTATTTGAAAGAGACACATTCCAGAGGGAAAGCAGGGAAAGAACAAAATGAAAACTCAGATGTCAAGTAGCGGCTCTGAGTCAAAGGCTTCCACATCCTTCCTGGCCATCCCCAACATGGGGCCACAGCCATGGCCCCTCCACTCAGGTGTGGGGTGATGCCCCCAGGTCACCCCAGACTAGTGTGGTAGCGCTTCTTCCACTGCTAGAGTGAGGAAGGGACATGAGACCTTCCTCAGCCTCTCCAAGGTGCCCCTGCTCAGCACCAGGGGCAGGACATCCACGAAAAGATCTGGGTTTATGTACTGCAGATGGAAAACCACATAAGCCAGCAACCTAATGAAGACTAGGGCCATGAAGGTGAGATACTGGAAATGCCTGCAAAGAGATGTTCATTATTTGCATGAGAAAAAAGACAGCCTGAGGTCAAGCAGTGAAAGGCAAACCTCACAGTCATAAATGGCTGGTGAATTGCTTTCTTCAGGCAAAGTTGATAAGGGAAAGTAGGGAATGGGGACACAGGGTAAGAGTAGGGAAGAGGCAAATACAGAAAAAGAGTGATGTCATGGTTAGAAATTGAATACAACCCTCCTGGCATTCAGTCCTCCAACAGCATAGTCCTCCTGACATTTTGTAGCTCTAACTTTTCTACGTAGAAAAGTTAGAGGTACGAAAGAAGACTTGCCAGGTACTGTGTACAGGACAGGCCTTTCTAGGATTATCAGAAAATGTTTAGGACCATCACTTGTGAGCCTTGTGTCCAGTGGTTCTTTTCAGGTCCTCTATAATGGGCAGTTTTAGAATTTGAAATAAGATTTAGCCATCGATGACATTAACATCCAGGAAAAATGATGAGGATTAGCTTTTTCTAAACAGGTGCTAAAACAAACCAATAAAAGGGCTTTCTCTCTCTCTCTCTCTCTCTGTCTGTCTGTGTGTGTGTGTGTGTGTGTGTGTGTGCTTTCTTGTGTGCACTCAAGAAAATCCTACTCTGGCAACAGGTCTAAGACTTTCAACTATTTTGAAATATCGTAAATAGAGGCTTTTTATTAAAGTGCCACTTGAAGCTCTTCAGGGTCAATCTTCTTATTTCAAAAACTAAAAAACCAAAGGCACAGAGAGTTCAAGAATCTTTTTCTAAAATTTCTAAGCCTGAAGATAACTAAGAAAATTAATGCATCCTAAACTTTCTTCCCAACAAGGAATATCACAGAAGAAATCAAGTGCAGGACTTGAAAAATGGAAAGGGGCTATACCTAGGATCATAAGAATGAAAATTAAAAGTTAAATGCAACCTACATCTTTATCCCAAATTTCTCGGAAAGAGCCACACATTTCTCCAGCTATTTATAACTGTTGTTTAACTTTGGTGTTATAATTCTGCACTGAGAAAAGTAAGAATGGTTGGGAGAAATTTGGGGCTGCCTTGTGTATTCTGATCACTGGATGATGTGTTTATCCTTGTTCTTTTGGCCCTCATCAGGTAATGCACAGAGTGAAATGTGGTCTAGGCTAGGTAAAAGCAAGATTCTTCCACTTACTTGTACCAACAGATTCTCTCCTGTTTCTTAATGGTGGTCTTCTCCTGTGGGAAGCAATGAGAAATCACAGCTATGGCTTTTCATGTGTTCACAGGGAGGCAGAAGAGCAGAGGCCCTGGAGTCAGGATGCCTGGGTTTGAATTCTGGCTCTGCCACCTCCTAGCTTCCGTGGTGTGGAGTAGGCACTAAACCTCATTATTTCCTAATTATAGGATTATTAAAAAGAAGGGAAAGAGAGGGAGGACCTAGGAGAGGGAGGGGATAGAGGAAAACCCAGGTTTGGAATAGGAAAAACTTGCCATGTTTCTTTGGGTAGTGTCCACCAAAATTGACCCAGGTTTCACTATTTGAGAGGAGTCATTCTGGGCTTTGGATCTGGGTAAGAGATCAGAGCCAAGAATTAGGTAACGTAATCTGAGAGGCTGATGAAAGGTGCTTTCCTAAGTTACGTGACATCCTAGACTCCTGGTAACATTCACAACGCTCAACATTTAAAATCCATAATTGCTCAACTTATAAAGAACCAGGAAGATGTGATTCATTCTTAAAAGAAAGACAATCAATGAAAACTAAGCTGGCTATAACCCTGACGTTGGATTCCAACTGCAGTTTGTGTCTTGGTGGAAGCTCAATGTCAGTTCTGGTCTTATGTCCTGAGTTGGGCTGCTCACACATTGTCCTGAGCATGCATGGTTGGAAAGTCCAGTCAGAGATTCAGGTACAGTTTAGACACAGATTTAGGAACTCCCCATGTCTGACTCTCTACTTTTTCCCCAGGATCTTTGGCTGCCTCAGACTCTCTATTCTCTATTTTGTTACTCCAAAAAGACTATAGGTTTTCTCTGCTGGTGCATCTTACACACCCAGTTTGGTCTTTCTTCAGGCTAGAAGCTATAGTAATGGGGAAATAATGCCCATGATTCTCTTTTTCCAAGTGCCAGATCCCTTCCAGAATCTGCTTGCTTTTATTCACTCGCCAATACCTTCTGTTCATTGTTCATTTGTTTTGCTGTCCTAAGTTTCACTTTCTGCAATAGGATTGAGTCCATTAATGGAAATGCCTATAAATAATACCAGCAAATAATGCCTGCAAATGCTTGCAAATAATTCAATAAAGCAAAAAAAAAAAAAAAAAAAAAAAAAGAAATAAAAAGTTAAAGACTGAAAAGGAAAAAATACAATTGTTATTATTTATAGTTGAGAAGCTAAAAGAAATTTTTAGAATAAGTGAATTTAGCAAGATTAGTGATACAAGTTCAATATATAGAAACCAATTGTATTTCTATGCACTAACAGTAATCAAAAAATCAAGGATGGGCATGTTGGCTTACACCTGTACTCCTAGCACTTCGGGAGGGAGGCCAAGGCAGGAGGATCGCTTAAGTCTAGGAGTTTGAGACCAGCCTGGGCAACATAGTGGGGCCCTGTCTCTATTTTATTTTATTTTATTATTTTATTTATATTTTTTGAGATGGAGTCTCGCTCTGTCATCCAGGCTGGAGTGCAGTGGCATAATCTCGGCTCACTGCAACCTCCGCCTCCTGGGTTCAAGCAATTCTCCTGCCTAAGCTTCCTGAGTAGCTGGGACTACAGGCATGTGCCACCACACTTGGCTACTTTTTGTTTTGTTTTGTTTTGTGTTTTTAGTAGAGACAGGGTTTCACCATGTTAGTCAGGCTGGTCTCGAACTCCTGACCTGCCTCAGCTTCCCAAAGAGCTGGGATTACAGGCAGAGCCACCACAACCAGCCACCGTCTCTATTTTTTAAAAAAAAAAAATTAATAAAGAAAGAAAATTAAATTAACACAGCATTCACAGTAGCATTAAAAATATTAAATACCTAGGAATAAATCTGATGGTAAGTGTATAAGAACACCACACAGAAAACTATAAAACATTATTGTGAGAAATTAAAGATCTAAATAAATAGAGGGATAAAGATGTCATGGTGTGTGAAGCTATTGTTTATTGTAGTCCTGAGTAGCTAGGACTATAGGCACACACAACCATGACCAGCTAATTTGTTTTATTTTTTAGAGATAGTGTCTTGCTATGTTGCCCAGGCTGGTCTCCATCTCCTGGCCTCAGGAGAACCTCCCCTCCTAGCCTCCCAAAACACTGGCATTACAAGCACAAGCCACAGCACCTGGCCCTGGAAAACTATTGTTTAGATACTAATTATCCTCTCACTTTATCTATAGATTCTATGTAACTCCAATCAACATCTCAGCAAGGTTTTTTGTTTTGGTTTTGGTAGAAGTTGAAAAACCAATTTTAAAATTTATATAGAAATTCAAAGGGCCAAGAAAGCCAAGATAATCATGCAGAATTTAAGCTACCATATCAATACTAATTATAAAGCTGCAGTAATTAGTGTAGTTTTGGCACAAGGATAGAAACAGCAACCAATTGTGCAGAATAAAGCATTCAGAAACACTCATACATATATGGTCACCAGACATAAAATAAGACACTACTGCAAATGCATAATCTCTTCAATAAATGGTGCTGGACCAATTGGATATCCATATAGAAAAAAAAAACCCACAAATTTTAATCTCTACCTCACACCACAGAAAAGAAAATAAATTCCAAAAGAACATAAACCTGAGTAAAAGGTAAATGATAAAAAATTCTAGGGGAAACCATAGAGAGTAGTTGTATGACCTCAAAAAGGCAGAAAGCAGAAAGAATGGATTGACACATTTCACAGATTAGATTGTTTTCTAAATTAATAACTATTGTTTATCCAAAATGTCATTAAGAAAGTAAAAAAGGAAAGCCACAGAATAGACTATAATACATACATTTGACAAAGGATCTTATGAAAAAAATAAGGAACTCCTACAGATCAATTAGAAAAAGACTAACAATCTCACAGACGCAGGCAAAAGACATATCACGAAGAGGACATTCAAATTTCCAAACTGTGTGAAAAGCTATAAAACATCATCATTAATCAGCAATAAAATGCACATAAAATATCATTATTATTCAGTAATAAAATGTTTTAAAAATCAAAATTGTACATCACTACACCCTCCTGCCAGAATAGCTAAAATCATAAAGGCTGTAAATACTGAGTGAAAGTAAGGATGAGGAATAACTAGAACTCTTGTACATTTTTTATGGGAGGGGATGTTGGTACAGGCACTTTGGAAAATTGTTCAGCTTATCTAGTAAACCAAAGATGTATATACCCTATGACCTAGAAATTCTATTCCTTGGTATATAACCCAAGAAAAATGAGAGGATACATCCATCAAAAGACATGCACAAGAATGCTTGTAGCAGCATTATTATAAATCTCCAAACTGGAAATAAGCAACATGTTCCTTAACAGTAGAATAGATAAATTGTGCCGTATTTCTATATGTTACATAGAATATAACAGCCATGAAAAAGAACAAATCATGCAGCCTTGTGAGTGAGTCTCAGTGAAAGCTAGACACAATCAAGAACATAATAAATTTACACAAAGTTCAAGAATGCTTTAAAAAGAAAGAGATAGAAGTCAGGCGAATGGTTGCTTTTCCAGGAGTATTGACTGGGAGGAGGGAACAGGGAGACTTTTCGGGAACTCAAAATGCTCCATAGCTTGATCTCAGTGGTGGTCTCACGTATAAAAATTCACCAAACTATATAAAATTTGTGCACTTTATGTATATTATATAATGCAATTGAAAAGTATAAATAATCAAAAGGAAAGTGTGACAAGTCCTGAGACATACAGTCTATGGAAAGAAAGTATAAAAGGGCATCACTGGGGCCTCTGGTCAGTCTGGTGGACCTACTACATCCTGGGAAAGGGGACAGTACACACACATAAAGGAATATTTCTTGGCCCCTAGTCCTCTTTTTACTACGTTTCTTACTCTCTGAACATAGCTGCAGATAATATTCAGGAATGGCATGCAACTGAGGACATGTGAAAAGAACATTAGGGCTGGGCGTGGTGGCTCATGCCTGTAATCCCAGCACTTTGGGAGTCTGAGGCAGGTGCATCACCTGGGATCAGGGGTTCGAGACCAGCCTGGCTAACATGGTGAAATGCTGTTTCTGCTAAAAACACAAAAATTAGTTGGGCACGGTGGCACATGCCTGTAATCCCAGCTATTTGGGAGGCTGAGGCAGGGGAATCATTTGAACCTGGGAGGCGGAGGTGCGGTTAACTGAGTTCCCACCGTTGCACTCCAGCCTGGGCGACAAGCGTGAAACTCTGTCTCAAACAAACAACAACAGCAACAACAACAATAATAACAAAAAAAAAAAAAAAAAAGAGAGAGAGAGCGAGAAGAACATTAAAAAGATACTTTTTTTTTTTGACAGAAAGTCTCACTCTGTTGCCCAGGCTGGAGTGCAGTGGCACGATCTCAGTTCACTGCAACCTCCACCTCCCGAGTTCAAGGGATTCTCATGCCTCAGCCTCCCGAGTAGCTAGGATTACAGGTGGCCACCACCAGGCCTGGCTAATTTTTGTATTTTTTTAGTAGAGACGGGGTTTCACCATGTGGTCAGGATGGTCTCCATCTCCTGACCTCAGGTGATCCACCCGCGTCGGCCTCTCAAAGTGCTGGGATTACAGGCATAAGCCACCGCACCTGGCCAAAAAGAGACTTTTAAAACACCAATTGCTGAGGAAGGCAAGAGGAAAGCCTGAATGCTGGTGGTTTTCCAGTCTGAACCATGGAGCGGAGGCTGAAAGAGATGACTTGTTGGAGGCCGTTTACACAGTGACACACGCTGTGCTGAGAAGCACCCCTCCCTTCAAAGACCACCCGGACTGCCGGACTGCCACTGCAGTCCATCAGGGAGGCCATTTTTCTGAACTTACATTTCTTTCTCAAGAAGCAGCGTCTCCTTTTCCTCTTTCATCTTCCTCAGAACTTCCTGGTATTTCTTTCCATGAAGTTAAAAAAAAAAAGTCATAAATGGAAAATGTCCATATTTCATCATGATGTCATTAATAAAAGCATTCTGCTAATTATTTTCCAAACGGTGTACTCATCAGTATGCACACACCAGTGGGGGAGGGGTTCTAATAAAAAATTCAAAGATATTAGTAACCAGAATGGATGTATATGAACAAAAAGAGCTCCCTCCCATTCAGGTCCCTGCTTGTATTCAAATCCCAATTCTGACATTTACTAGCTGTGTTCCCCATTACTAGCTGCATTCTAACGTCCTGAAACCTCATTATCCCCTTGATCATAACTGTCATGCTCATAGAATTATTGAACAAATTGATTGAGAAAAATACTATATATATGTTGAGTACTTAGCACAGTACTTGGCACAAAGTAAATCCTTAACAAACATCCGTCGTCTTGTTGCTGTTGTATATAGAGCATTTCTCCTAGTGACACATTCTAGCCTAACGAAAAACCAAGGAACCCATGGCCTTGGAGACATTCTGCCTCTACTCGGACTTCTCCTCCAGACGGGTTGTACCTTTATGTAGTAGACCTGGTCCTTACAGAGCTCAGACACAGATTGGTAGTCATGCTCTATCTAAAAAGAAAGAAAATTAACAAACCCCATGAGTCAAATCAGAGCCAAACCCAGCCTCCTGCCTGGGGCCCTACCTGGTGCACTGGCACTTGGCTGGTTACCTAGCAACTCCTGACTTGAAGGAAACAACAATCACATCACAAAGAGGTGATCTCATCGTTAGGCACAGGGTCTGATTTTAAGCAAAGGAAATATTTTGCCCAAGTTGTCATATGCCTGTCGGGTGATATACCAGGGGATGTGGCAAGGCACTTTGGTTTGGAATTCGACAATGGTATTTGACATAGAGGTGTAAGAAATGGTAAAAGCAGGTTTTTAATAGAAGTTTTCTTTCCCTTCAGCTGCAGAAGAATGCATAAGAATCAGAAATTCATTTGCAAGATGTTTTTTTACCTCCCCCTCCCATGCCTCAACAGATCTGTTTCTAAGACCCTTGGGATTCTCTCCCATTCTATCCCAGACAGACCCTCAATGGAAGAGACACTGCCTCTACCTTGGCCAGCTCCTCCTCTTGCTTTGCACAGGACTCTGTTGACTTCTGTAGTCTTGCCTGTGGAAGACAATGAGTGACAGCAGAAGGTTACTACTAGCATTCTTTTATGGAAGGGAAGTGGGTAATTATCACCATCTCCAGACCAGCAGAGAGCAAGATACTAATGGCTATCATATGTTGAAGACATCTGATAGCAATTTAGGATGGGCACTTTTTATTATCCATCCCCCCACCATTTTACAGATAAAGAAACAAAGGTGCAGAGAAGTTAAGTATGCAACTTGTTTAAAAGTTGCAGAGTGGCAGAGCTGACATTTATCCCTCAGTAGGCCAGTGCCCCATTCAGTGAGCCCAGCCATCCTCCTTCCTCCAGGCCTACTGACCAAAAGCTCACAAGCCTCTTCCTCCCACTCATATTTCATAGGGTGTCCTGGCATGTCCTCCGAATCACACAGGAAATAAAAGAGAAACCTGGGCCAGGCGTGGTGGCTCATGCCTGTAATCCCAGCACTTTGGGAGACCGAGGCAGGCAGATTCCTTGAGGTCAGGAGTTTGAGACCACCCTGGCCAACGTGGCAAAACCCCATCTCTACTGAAAATACAAAAATTAGCCAGGTATCGTGGCGTACACCTGTAGCCCCAGCCGCTCAGGAGGCTGAGGCAGGAGAATTGCTTTAACTCCTGGGAAGCAGAGGTTGCAGTGAGCTGAGATCTTGCCACTGCACTCCAGCCTGGATGACAAGAGTGAGACTCCATCTCAAAAAAAAAAAAAAAAAAAAGAAGAAGAAGAAGAAGAGAGAGAGAGACAGAGAAACCTGGCTTCTCTTTTTCTGAGAAATGCATAAGACAGTGGGGCTTTTGTACAGTGGGCTCAGTTAAATTGCCACAGTCACCACATACATATGCAGAGAGCTTCCTAATAGGGGTTTTCCCCACTATTGGGTGTCCAGTGTAGTCATTCATTCAACATATATTTATTGGGCGTCTACTATGTGCCAGGCACATAGTTCTAGGCCCCGGGGAAACAAATGAACAACGTAGACAACAATTGATGTTCTCCATGGACTTATCTTCTAGCAGAGGAAAAAGATAATAAAATAAATTAAAAATGAAAAAACAAAAAAACAACTTCTTGGGCCTTTGAGCCATGGGTTGGAAAATCAGAAGATCACGACACATCCCTGTATGATTATGGGAGTCAATATTTTCTTCCTATTGAATATCTTATTTGTGTGTCCTTACTTAAGTAATAAACTTCCGGAGGGCAGGTCCCAGTGGACATTCAGAACTTGTGTTTTATTGACTGGTGGAAGATGGGGACTCTGGAGCAGTTCCCTCCACTCTGATCCACTGCAGTCATCTCTGCTCCTAGTGTGACTAGTGATGTCATGAATGCCCCACAGGCCATGGGATTACATACATGGAATAAAGGACACTGACTCATCTCTGATAAGTGCACAAACATAACCAGTACGCCCTAGGGGAGTCCTTGAGAGCAATTTCTCACAGGACCGAGAATTGACACATCTCCCAGAAAATCTGTTTGTTTTTTCTACTCACCCTCATTTCCTCCAGGATCTGCTTTGTGGCTTCTTCTTCAAGGTCAATATTTGTAAATAGCTCTGAAATCTAAAATAGCATTCCAAAAATCATGAACTAAGTGTGGCACACAGACATGAAAATCTGGGACAGTGGCAGAGTAGGGGTCCCAGGCTACAGACGGTGGTTACTAATTCGGGCCCTGGATCGAAGCTTGGCAGAAAAGCATCTCCTTCTCCCTGTGCAGGCTGCCTGACTCCATGCGGGCTGGACAGAGTTGTCTGTTCCCATCGCCCGTGGAAGCAAGGGCACCGCGAGGAGGAGAGGACAGTGAGACAGGGAAGGGAGAAGGGGGCAGAGTGGTGGGGGGAGGGATCAGTCTTTCTCCCTGTACCGCCCTTTAGCCCTCTCACCACAGTCTGTAATGCCCAGAGAACACTTGGCAGCAGCAGTGTGGAGGGAGCATGCCACCCTCGCCATTTGCCCCCTCTTCTCCAGTCTCTGTGATTAGAGAGTTCTGGAAGATAACTCTTATTGCGATTCCTAAGAAATGAGGCTTGTTTCCAGGGTGGGCTTTGCTGTGTGGAGAACAGCCTTTCCGTTAACTTTTATGTACATATTTTCTCATTCTGAATGTGCCTAGCACCCCTCCTGCACGCCACCCACCAGCCTTTCTCTTGTGAAGACACAATGTTCTTAGGGTCTCTGGGTCCCTAAAAAACCCAGGGCTCCCCTTACCTTTTTCTGAAGCTCCACCACATTCCTGCTGAGGATTGCATTACTTTTTTCCTGTGGGGAAAAAGGAAGTCAAGGGAAGGAAGTTGCTCTGCTGTCATCTCTCCCCCTTCACCAGGTCACTGAAATAGTATCTGGGGATTAGTCTATCAAGTCGGAAAAGTGCACTCTGGCTCACACAGCAGATCTGGGAAGAAAGCCTCTTCGGCACCCATACCCAGTGCTTCATTCCCAGAACACTCTCTTAAACAGCCATGATTTTAGACACAGAAGAATTGAACATGGGATGACTTCCTGGGAAAGAGAGCAGCAGAATGCAAACAAGTTGCATCCAATGGTCCTTTTCTAGACGCCCCCTTACCAGCTTTGCTGTCTCCAATTCCAGCTCCCTCAGGGATTCCTCCTGAGCATCTATGATATAGTTCAACTCCTCCTCCTCTTTGACTTGTTCTAGTGACAAGGCCAGCTCTCTTTCCAGACTGAAAAATATAAAGTCACCCAGGTGTGGATCAGCCCCTAAGGAAGCTGCCAGGGCCCCAGTTTGAGAAACTACTTCCAAAGTCTCAGGAAGCCAGAGTAACTACCAAATGCAATGGCAATAAAATGTCAACCTAATGTGAACACTTAATGCAAAAATCTATCCATGAAGTATTTTGAGGGCACTGTGGTTCATACTTCAGGATCTAAATAACACACCAAGATTCACCATCAAATAAGTGAAACTTCCTTCCACCTTCTGTATCCCAAGGGACCTGCGGGGGAGGAGAGGCCCTTCCCCCGCCAACTGCAAAGCCTTACCTTGGAATAGTTTCTTCTTTCTCTTTAATCTTTCTAAGGAGAACCTGATTCTCCATATCCAGTTTCTGCAGGTCCTTTTCAAGGTCTGAATTCAGGCAGTCAAGGTTCTGTTTTACGGCTTCTAAGGATGGTAATTCCATCATCTGGTACCTACAGAAAATCATCTTTATCACCAACCTCAGGACAGGAAAGCATAGGAGCCCTAAGAAGACGCTCCCCTATAATTTCATTTATTCTCTTATCTTCTGTTGTTAATAGGCCCAACCAGCCTTATTTTGTTTTCCATGATAAATTGATTTCTACACTGTTTTGCATAAAGTAAATTCCTGGAGTGGAACCACATTTTAATTTGAAATACTGTAAGTGGCACCCACTAAAACAAATCTTTTATGAAGCAAAAGAAATATTTTTTCTATGAATACTTTAACACACTTGTTTTGAAATATTTTAGATGAAGTATGCAGAATCCAAGCAATACCTCTAAAGCATTTAAAGACCTGCAAGGAAAAGGTTTCTCCTTTTGTTATCTTCTAACCTAGTCAGGCAGGGACACGGGCTGAGTGGAAGCCGGAAGGGAGAGAAATCTTTTTCCTGCAAGACTGATTAGCTGTTTGAGACACTAGAGATCTTTGAAAACCCCATCATGAGTCTGATGAAGAACAGAGAACTGAAGCCAAAGTTTCTTCTCCCTAGGAAGCCTCCCCAGACTTGAGGAGATACGGTCTCACACAGTGGAGCTCTTCCTTACTGGATCGCTGGAGGCTCTTCCCGTGGAGCTTCCTCTACCGAACTCTTTTATTATTCTCTTACTTACACATCATCCAGTGGATGCTGTCCAACGTCTTCCATCATAGCGTTCCTAAAATGTGAACACAAACATCCGTTATGGAAAAGCTCCCAACAGCCAATGCAGTCATTGCCCCAGGAAGGAGCAGGTAAAAGGTAGACCTTGTGTTCAGGCCACACAGAGCCAAGAAGAAACCTAAGCCTCCTACACTCTCACGCTTCCCAGGATCAATTGCAGTATTTCTCACAAGCTAAATTTCAGTCAACCAGATCATATTTTAATTTTAAAATCTCATAAATGAAACCCACTGGAGCACAGCAATCTTTTGGTTTTCAAAATTTTCCACACTTTGGCTCCATTTTCCTTTTCTCACCTACATTTGTCCCGTCACAAGTAAAGTTGCTAAGGGTACTCATGTATGTCTACTGACAAATCCACTGAGTTTCCAACCAAATCTTCAGAGAATCTTTAAAAAATAGTAGAAGAGTTAGAGGGTACCAAAAAGTTGGCTGACTGATTTCTATTAGTTTATTACCACCCTACTTTCGAAAAAGCTCTAGCTATTATAAGTGGAGTTGACCCTGAAACAACGGCAGAAACAGCAGCATGGGCAACAGGATACAACTACTGAAAGGAAGAAACACATGTCAGGCTTTCAGGCACAGCCTATCCTAATCATTGCGCTACACAAGTCCAGGACCAAATCCAGTCTAAGAAAAGCAGAGTACCAAATCTTCTTTCACATTGCATCGTCTCTTCTTTTCTCTTCCTGTTTAAGCTCTTTTATTTTAATTCCCTTTTCAATTTCTTCTCCTGCCTCCTTCTTTTTTTATATTTTAATCACTTTCCCTGGATTTTGCTTTTCTTTCTACAGTCTTTACACACAGCAATGTGGTGTGATGATGCCCTCTGAGCTCACCCTTCTCTTCCCAGTTGAGATTTCTTCTGCTCCCAACAGAGGTTTCCAACTGAATGTCAGAACTATCAGAAAGGGCAATGCCTTACTGATAGTAAGCACGCACAGCTGGACCTATTATATAATCTCTGGCTGGGCAGGGCAGCGTGTCATAGTGGGTTGGGTGGGTGAGGGTAAGTAGGGGGGCGGGTGGGGCAGCAACAATCCACCTGTGTCATCGTTGTGGGCACAGTGGGAGCAGAGTTCAGCACTTTAGGACGGTCTAGATCTCTTCTGTAGCAACAATAAGATCTGTGAAACAGATTTCTAGGCACAGTTTAAATCTCTTCCAAAGCAGTAATCAGTTCTATAGAACATCTTTCATTTTTCCAAATCTCTAGGCCTAATGGTACTTGTGATCACTTTCATTTCTCTTCTGTGATCTCTGTGTGGCATGTGTACAAATTGCTGCCAAATCCAAAGCATGCATCTGTATTGAATGCATCCGAGAGCTATAAGGTAGGGATGTCAGAGAGCAGGCCAGGAAGGACCTGAGAGAAGACTTATCTATGAGCTAAGCAAGCCCTCATTCTCACCCAATCAGATTCTTGGAGCTGCAAAACAAGCCTCTTTATTTTCCCTTACCTGGCAATGCCATCATTGGGAAAAAAGGATCTGACATTTCAAAGGTGGAAGGAATGTGTGGAGGTGGAACAGGAAGGAAGAGAAGTGTAGGGTCCAGAGATTCCATTTGACTGCCCACTCCTTTGGAATTCCCTCTTCGCTTTTTGAGGTCTGAAATTGCCGGAACAGTAGATGGAATTTTACACATCAGTGTCACTCTACTAACCATTCCTGGATTCCTTCTCTGTGTTAAGAAGATGAGGCAGGATGCAGAATTGAAGAGATATCAATAAAGGTGTGTGCTTGGACTTCAAGTCTGTCCATTTCTGTCCTGTATACGCAATTTACTCCTCTATGATCTTTTTCCTTTCCTTTTCTTTTTTTTTTTTTTAGCTCAAAAGAACAGAATTCTTCTATAATTTAAGTCTAACCTTTTCCAGATAAATTGTACTAATATCAAGTTGCTAAAAAGTCCTTATAAGACACACTACTGTTTCTCCCAAAACATCTCTCCCATGCAGTAATATCTCCCATAATCTTATCCATCCTTTTCAGTTAGCTGAAATGCTGTTTCTGTTTCAGTAGGTAGCTGGTAAGACATGAGCAGAGCAGAAGAGGGCTTTCCCGCCACACACACACACCCCCCCCCCAGGAATCCGAAATGTCAGGCGACCATCGGGTGATGGTCAGGCTGTTGTTAACACTGCCTCTGTAAAATAATAATTGGTCGCAGCCAGTGCCAGGGAAAGGCAGTCTCCCATTAAATAGAAACACCTGAGGTTGGTGATCAGCCGCTTTCTGGTAAGATCTCAGGAGCTGGGCGAGTGGGCTCAAGCATGTACATTAAGAGGCAAAATGGGATAGTTTAACTGGTATATCACCTCCTAGGAACATATGACTGGTAAGGGAAGAACGCCTCAAATGAGCACGTGGACAACTCTAGTAAACATCTCACCTCCCAAGTGCTAGCAGGCCACTGCGCATGCGGACAGCCTACTCCAAGGGAAAAATCGGGGGACAGGAGGCAAGACCCCAGAGATACGGCAACATATAAAACCTCAAGTCAAAAGGTCAAACCGTGCACTTGATCTCTCAAGTTGCCCACTTGGCCCTCTTCTGCGTGTATTTTACTTTGTTTCATTTCTGCTCTAAAGCTTTTTCTTTTTCTTTCACACTCTGCAACTCCCCTCTAAAGCTTTTTAATAAACCTTCCCTCCTGCTCTAAAACTTGTCCCGGCCTCTCCTTCTGCCTAGGGCTCCTCGGTTGAATTCTTTCCTCTGAGGAGACAGGAAGTGATGTTCCTGCAGACCCGTATGGATTTGCCACTGGTAACACCTTCTACAGCTTCCTGGATGCCAGCCCCAATCCTGGCAGAATGATTCCCTCTAACCTCTTTTTGCCTCTTCGGGGATTTTTATATTGTTTTCAGGAATATGAGCATACTGGTGTTCATCCCACAATTAGGCCATAAACCCTTTGAGAGAGTGTGTGTTAATCAAAACCATTTTTATTTATCTCCTCAGTTGGGCTACAGGAGCACTGTTTACAGGAAATTCATTAAGAATGGTTACTCCTGAAATTGGTCAAGAAGGGACCTTGGGAAAGTTACTTAAACTCTCTCTAAGATCAAGTCTCCTGGCTCGTGAAATGGGCACTACTGGTACTTTGCAAAGTTGTGGTGGTGATTAGATGAAATCATATATGTAAAGCTCCTAACACAATGCCTGGCATACAGCGAGTGGCATCTAATTCATGATATGTGTTCTATTTTTTTATCTCGTCTTTCTTTTGCACATGGCGTATGCTGAGTATTTTTAGAATAAATGGACTAATAAGTGGCTCATTCTTCTCCCTTTGTCTAAAATAGGTATTCTTCACCCTATTCTCCTTTCAACACACCGGAGAGACTCTCACCTGTGCTCTCCCATTAGTACACTCTCAGCAACACATTGTACCGTGGCAGAATTCCCAACAGAGGGCCACATTCCCCGGGACACCTATCCACAGTCAACAGGAATGTAATTTGAAAACCTTTGTAAAATGTCCCAGAGCAGTAGACACGTCTGGTTGAGAAACGCTAATGAGGAACATTTTCCTTCCACTAAACTGCATTTTCCTTTTCTTAAAGACCCTGCACAAATTCACCCTTTCCATGAAACTTCCCAAAATAAACCCTTCTTACCATATTGCTCCAACTAGATAGTATGCACCTCGAAAGTGACCACATTTCCCTTTCTTACTTTACAACCAAGAAGTCAAAGTCACATTTGAAGCCCCACATTTTTATGATTGTGCTGAACATCATGGTGTATAGTCTCAGCCTCACACTTTATTCATATTCACATGATCCTGATTATTATTATTATTATTTTTAGACACAGTCTGGCTCTGTTACCCAGGCTGGAGTGCAGTGGTGCGATCTCAGCTCACTGTAACCTCCAACTCCTGGGCTCAAGCCATCCCCCCACCTCAGCCTCCTGAGTAGCTGAGCCCACAGGTGTGCACTACCATGCCTGGCTAATTTTTGTAGAAAGGGAGTTTTGCCATGTTGCCCAAGCTGGTCTCTCAAACTGCTGAGCTCAAGCAATCTGCCTGCCTTAGCTTCTCAAAGTGCTAGGATTATAGGTGTGAGCCACCACACCTGGCCTGATCCTGATTTTTTTCACTATTTTATATTAAATATAGATCCAGATATAGCTAGACATAACATAGTATAGACATAGTTGTAGATATAGATATGAGATGGGGGAGTGAGATTGAGTGTAATGAATAAGCACATTGGGAATCAGACCAAACTGACTTTGAATACCGGCTCAACCACTTCACGTATGTAAAGTCTTGGATAACTTACTTAATCCTTTTGAGCCTTGGTTTTCCAGTTTACAAAATGGAAATGATGTGTGCCTACTTCATACAATTATCTTGAGGTTGAAAAAAGGACTTATCACAAAGCCTGACACAAAATAAATGTTAAATAAATGATGATGATGATGATGATGATGATGATGATGATGATTTTGAGATAGGGTCCTGCCCTGTTGCCCAGGCTAGAGTGCAGTGGTGCAATCATGGCTCACTGCACCCTGGACTTCCTGGGCACAAGTGAACTTCCCACCTTAACCTCCCGAGTAGCCAGGACTACAGGCATGTGCCACCATGACCAGCTCATTTTTGTATTTTTTGTAGAGATGGAGACTCACTATGTTGCCCAGGCTGGCATCATTATTATATTAAAGGTATCTAAACTGGTTCAGCATCATTAATAGTCCCTCTTCATCCATCACCTCAGGGCATTCCTCCGGGCTATGTCTCTGTCAATCATTCTCGCTCTGTTCTGACTAGCTGCAGTTCCTTCCTTTGCCACATCCTTCTTTGGCTTCTGCTTCTCTGTCCAGCCCTCTTGGCCTCACTTTTTTGCTGTCACTGTATTAGTCCATTTTCACACTGCTGATAAAGACGTAACAGAGACTGAGCAATTTACAAAAGAAAGAGGTTTATTGGGCTTACAGTTCCACATGGCTGGGCAGGCCTCACAATCATGAAGGAAGGCAAGGAGGAGCAAGTCACGTCTTACATGGATGGTGGCAGGCAAAAAGAGAGAGAACTGGCGCAGGTGAACTCCTCTTTATAAAATGATCAGATCTCACGAGATTTATTCACTGTCACGAGAACAGCATGGAAAAGACTTCCCCCCATGACTCAGTGATCTCTCACCAGGTCCCTCACACAACACATGGGAATTCAAAATGAGATTTGGTTGGGGACACAGCCAAATCATATCAGTCACCTTGGCTTTAGATATTCTGGTTTTTCCCCTGGACACTATCCTTGGGGTCTTCCTCAGTTTCACTCTGTCACCCATAAATCATCCTTCTCAACTGTGTACCCAGCCTAGCACTTGGAACTATAAATCCCGTATGTTTAGATAGGGCATGAAGGCTGTCCGAAGCCTCAAATCTTTTGTGATGATACAAATACGCTATGACCACTATAGTGGTCAACATAGTGAGCTTTGTGTTGATTTAGTTGCCGGTAAATACATGGACCAGTAAACAAATTTACTATGTTGTTGACTGAGAGAGAAAAGTTGGGGGAGTTTACTGCTAGAAACAAATATTTGGATGGGTTATGCTAATTAAAAATGGAAAGTTTGCACTCTGGATAGGGATAAATGAATTCACATATTTGTACTAGAGTTTTCAGTTTGATCCAGTAGGGGTCTGGCATACTGGGATCTCTTAAAGGTCTTAGTGATTTGTAATCTTTGTATAGCGAATTGCTTAAAGATGATAGTCTCTCTCTCTTTCTTTTTTAAACTTTTTATTTAGACATGATTATAGGAAAACACAGCACCAAGGGGCCCCATATACTCATTACACAGTTTTCCTCAAATACTTTCATTTCCATAGTACAATATCAAAACCAGGAAATTGAGATTGGTGCAATGTGTGTAGATACCTCTATGAGATTTTATCACAAGTGTAGATTGTGTAACCACCACCACAATGAAGATTCAGAACTCTTTCATCACCACAAATATCATCCTCATACTACCTCCGTATAGACACATTCACTTTCTTCTCCTCCACTATCCCTAAACCCTAGCAGCCCTAATGTATTTCCCATATCTATAATTTTATTACTTACAGAATGTTCTATAAATGGAATCATATAGCATGTGATCTTTTGAGATTGGCTTTTTGTTCCACTATTTTTATCCCTGAAATCCATCCAACTTGTTTCATGTATCAGTAGTTTATTCCTTTTTATTGCTGAGTAACATTATGTGGTATGGATATAACACAGTTTGTTTATTCATCTATTACTAGCTTCTAGGTTTGGCTATTACAAACAAACCTGCTGTGAATATTGTGTACAAGTTTTTGTGTGGATGTAAATTTTCATGTCTCTGGGATAAATGCCCAGGAGTGTGATTACTGGGTTGTATCATAAATATATGTTTAATTGTTTACAAAACTGCCAGACTACTTTCCGGTGTGTCTGTACTATCTTACATACCCACAAATAAATGTATGAGAGATCCAATTTCTTTGCATCCTTACTAGCATTTGGTATCATCATTTTTTATTTTAGCTATTCTAGTAGGTTTACAGTAATAGCAGCTCATGCTCTTAATTTGCATTTCCCTAAAATCTAATGAATTTAATATTTTCATGTACTTATTTGCCATCTGTATATCCTCTTTGGTGAAAGTTTCCTCATGTACCTTGCCCATTTTCTAATTGTATTGTTTGCTTTTATACTGTTGAGTTCAGGGAATTCTTTACGCATTCTATCTATGAATACTCTATCATGTATGTGACTTGTAAATATTTTCTTCCAGTCTGCAGCTTGTCTTTTCAGTGTCTAAAGAGGGTTTTCACGAAGCAAATTTTAAAAATAATTCATGTCCAATTTATAGATTTTTTTTTTCTTTTATGGATTTGGTGTCATAATCTAGATCTCTTTACCAAGCCCTGGGTCCCTAGGATTTTCTCCTACATTTTATTCTAAAAGAGTTTTATAGTTTTATGTTTTACATTTAAATCTATGATCCATTTTGAGTCCATTTTCTGGAAGGTTTGAGGTTTATGTAGAGGTGTTTTTTTTTTTTTTTTTTTTTTTTTTTTTTTTTTTCCTGTGGTTGTCCAATCGCCGCAGGACCAGTTGTTGAAAAGGCTATCCGTCTTCCACTAAATTGGTTTACACTTTTGTCAAAAGCCAGTTAGTCAAATGATGCTCTTTTAACAGTTTCAGCTGATTAGATCCAGTTGTGGTGATACAGCATTTTGTGTTCATATTCATAGGCAAATGCTGTTATAACTGGAGGTTTTCCTTTTCCATGGCATAGGCAGAATATAAATGTATGAATAATTATACCTGAATTCCTAAGTACCTTTAGTAGCCCTAAAGCTAGAACATATGCATGACCAGTTAGTAAAGTCTACTTGGATCTTTCTATGTCATATAACATATTTTGAAGCCTGGGTCTGCATATATAAAAGCTTTTAAGAGTATCGACCATATGTCCCTTTTCCTTAGTTCATCTCTATACAGTATAAAATCCATGAATATAACCCACTTGTTGGTGAATACAAACACAGATGCTCACCTGCCTTCTCAATAAATAGTTTCATTCATGCCATCGTAGCAAATAGAAAGAATGGCATCGGCAGGGTGCAGTGGCTTATGCCTGTAATCCCAGCACTTTGGGAGTCCAAGGTGGGCAGATCACCTGAGGTCAGGAGTTCAAGACAAGCCTGGCCAACACAGTGAAAGCCTGTCTCTACTAAAATTAAAAAAAAAATTAACTGGGTTTGGTAGTGCACACCTGTGATCCCAGCTACTCAGGAGACTGAGAAAGGATAATTACTTGAACCTGGGAGGTGGAGGTTGCGGTGATCCGAGATCATGCCACTGCACTCCAGCCTCAGCGACAGAGCAAGACTCTGTCTCAAAAAAAAAAAAAAAAAAAAAAAAAAACCAAGAAAAAACAGTAAACAAGAAGAAAAATTAGTCAGGCGTGGTGGTGCACTCCTGTAGTCCCAGCTACTCGAGAGGCTGAGGCAGGAGAATCACTTGAACCTGGGAAGCCTGTGTTGCAGTGAGCCGAGATAGTGCCACTGCACTCCAGCCGGGGCTGCAAGAGTGAAACTCTGTCTCAAAAAAAATTTAAAAAAAAGGTATTATCTGTATCAAAGACCTTTTAGATGAGTCTAGAAATGATCAGACCGGCCAAGTGCAGTGGCTCATACCTGTAATCCCAGCACTTTGGAAGGCTGAGGAGGGTGGATTGCCTGAGCTCAGGAGTTCCAGAACAGCCTGGCCAACATGGTGAAACCCTTGTCTCTACTGAAAATACAAAAAATTAGCTAGGCATGGTGGCAGGTGCCTGTAATCCCAGCTACTCAGGAGGCTGAGGCACAAGAATTGCTTGAACCCTGAAGGAGGAAGTTGCAGTGAGCCAAGATCATGCCACTGCACTCCAGCCTTGGTGACAGAGACTCTGTCTCAAAAAAAAAAAAAAAAAAAAAAAAAAAAAGAAAAGAAAAGAAAAAGAAAAAATCAATCAATAAATACATAAAAATAATCAGCTCTTTGGACTTCCTATAGCTTTTCCTTCACCTAGCGGTTTTGCCTGTGTAATAATGCGGCAGGGAGCTCTAAGCTTTAGCAGGTTAAGAAACAGAATTGAAGACTCCCACTTACTGTTTCAAGTTCTTTTTATTCTCAACAGCTTAATTTTATTGAGAATTGCTCCAGTTTTGTTCCAGTATCTGAGGTTGTAGTGAAGGTCTATGCTAATTTGTATAGCCGCAGAATGCAATTTTAACCTTTTTGTTTGAAATCCCACAAGTCAGAACGGTTTTTGTTGTCATGCTATTCCAGTTCTCTGCAAATATCACATCTTGACAAGACAAATTGTTGCAGTGTCAGGAATTCACTGTCTTCTGACTAAGGTGAATTAATTTTCAATCACTGGATTGCATACCTGGAGGAAGATAAAAATGTAGATTGAATATGCGTTTCAAAAGATCTTGCATTCCTTATTTTATATGCAAATATGTGAAAAATTAAATCTTTTGAGATTTAAAAGATATCCAGTTATTTTGTATGTTGCATAACTTTTCACAACATTAAGACTAAGTTGTCAATCAAAACTAATAGAATAAAATTAAAATGTTCTATAGCATTGAGAGAGCACTGTTCACAGGTAATAGTTGAATTGTACAATTTGTGATCAAAGATCAAAATATAATGAATGGCTTCATACCAAAAAAGAAAAATATCCCTCTAACCCATCATGGCAAACAATTTTTCTCATGGTAGTCTTAATATCTGGGTGGAATCTATAAGAATTTCAGAATTATTATTAGGACACTGGGATCGTTCAAGATCAAAATAATGATAACACAGAATTTTTGAAAACTTTGAAATCTGATTTTTCCTCTATAATGGAGGGTGTTAATGAAAACTTAGCTGTGTCCTGCCTTTTATATCAGCTGGGCTCATTTGAAAAAATGAAAATTTCACTGGACAACGTTAGGTCATAATTCATGTGAAACAACAGGGAATCTTAATACACTATCTATGGGATGTAAATTGGCGCAATGACTAAGGAAAACGATTTGGAGAAAACAACCACTTTGCAAAAGCACTTTTGTAAATTTGTAAATGGCTAAATAGAACTTGTACCTATCCTACAAGACATCAATCTCTCTATACAACATAACCTGAAAATACTCTTTCACTTATACCCCAGAAGAGAGTGTACAATAATTTTTACTCTGCGTTGTTAATATAGCAAAACACTGGAAGCAACTCAAATGTCCATAAACAGTAGAATGGAGAAATAACAGGTATACAATAGAAGAAATAATTTACAATCGTAGTCAATAACATACATGAATCTCTCAATCATAATGTTGATCGAAAGAGGCAGATCACAAAAGAATGTATGCATTCTAATTCAAGACGTACAAAGTACAAAATAGAGTAGTGCAGTGGTCCCCAACCTTTTTGGCACCAGGGACCGGTTTCATGGAAGACAATTTTTCCACAGGATGCAAGGGTGGGGGGATGGTTTCAGGATGAAACTGCTCTACCTCAGATCATCATGCATTAGATTCTAATAAGGAGGGTGCAACCTAGATCCCTCGCATGTGCAGTTCATAGTAGGGTTTGCGCTCTTGAGAACCGAATGCCACCGCTGATCTGACAGGAGCCAGAGCTCAAGCGGTAAAGCTGGCTCCAGCCGCTCACCTCCTGCTGTGCAGCCTGGTTCCTAACAGGCTATGGGCCTGCAGTGATCTGCAGCTAGGGGCTAGGAACCCCTGCTTTAGGGTACTTTTGTAGGTGATAAACTTACAAAAAAAAGAAAGGGCATAATTATTACAAAATTCATAATGGTCAGCATTCTGGAGAAGAGAGGGGTTTGTAGATTCTGTGAGTGGCACAAAATGTGGCCCTTTTGCTTCCAGTGTCCAGATACAAGGAAGCCTGCTTCTCTTGGAACTCAAGCTTTGAGGATGCCCAAGTAGATCATGGAAAGGAATCACGACCTGGGTCTGAAGAAGCATTCTGGTAACAGCCAGTTCCAACTTCCCAGCTATGTGAGTGAGAAATCTTGAAGGTAGGTCCTCCAGTCTAACAGCTCCAGCTAATACTTTATAAACAAAATAGTAGCTGTTCCCACAAAGCCATCCCAAATTGTAGATTTGTGGGGAGAAAAAGATTGTACTTGGTTTAAGTCTAAGTTTTGTGTGTGGTTTGTTGTTATATAGCTTGCAGGTAAGCAGCATGCTGCCTAACCCTTAAGGGTCACATGATGAAGAGGCAAGGAACCAGGAGCAAGGTGCTCAAAATTCTTTCAGATTTTTTTTTTTTTAAAAGAGTTTCCAGTTTGAGGATACTACAATTGTACAGCTGAAGGAACCTGACCAGAATGAGTTAGACAGGACTCTTCACATCTCCTGGACCTCATAAGCAAGAAACAGCAGCCACGCCTAAAAGGCCCCATCTTAAAAAGCCTGACTGTCATCCTAGGCCCAAAGCACTGGCTAGAGAGCTTTGCAGATGAGTCCTTCAACCTCCTGCACTCCACGCTAGTCCTTCACACTGAAGATGACATCTCGTCTTGGTCCTGCTTCTCTCACTTGTAGTGACAGTCTTCCAGCCCTGCTCTGCTCTCACCCTGAGCGCCTATCTTCAGCTAGTTGAAACTGGGGCTTGAAAATGTGAAACATTCAGTAGGAACTTCTCTGATACAGACCTAAAATCAACAACAGCAGTCACAGCCATCATGCCCAAGATCAATCCAACCCCACAAGAGTCAGTACACAAAAAACCTAAGTCCAGAAACTGTCCCAGGAAAATAAAAGCTACCATATGAGAAATTTCCCAAATGTAGGTTAGGGTTTTCTTCCCTAGGTCCATAGTGGCCCCTTGACAGCCATAGAAAGAGCTGTCAATCTTTTCTGAAATTTATTAGCAACTCTTTCATTTTCTCACGTACACCTTGGGAATAGTTTGAAAAGTTAATTGCAACTGATATGTTGTAATTAGGGACTTATGGTTTCCCTAGAGTTTAAGGCCAATAGCTACAGAATCTTATTAGAGAATTTAATTAATGTATTTCAACTACATTTCTACTGATTAGGAGGGAAACCAGAATAGTGATGAAAGACTTCTCATAAAAATAAAATAAGTTAGGTAAGTTACCATTTTTAAGCCTCATTATAAAAGAAAAATACTCTTTTAATGCAATCTTGTTAACCTAAATCGGTTAAAATTTTCTATGCTTTTTAAAAAAATTGCCATTTCTATTTTAAGATAAATTAAGACTCAAAAGGTACTCCAGCTTTTGGTGAAATCAGTGTGTCAAGGATTTGGAAAAAATACAATGTTGATTATAAGGGGCAAATGGAATGAAGACTATCTTAGCTAAGAGACAACTTGAGAAAAAGCTACATTAGTGTGAGATTACTCAAAGAGGGAATAATATTTCACACAGTTCTCTTCATTCTGTGATAATAAACATTAAAGTTAATGTGCTAAAATACATCCCCATCAATCTACAAAATGTCCCCAAATAATGATTCATTAATTAGCAGTAAATACTTTTTGCATTTAGGATCAACCTGTTGAAATATTAGTATTCACGGAAACAGTACTGAATCAGTTATTAAGGTTTTACCTTGGATCTTTTGAAAGAAATGCTACTTGGATCTTTTGAAATACTACTTATAACTACTTAAAGATAATTGCTGAATAAAATGTAATGACAGTTTATTCCTCCTTATCAAGGTTTAGCTTATATCTCATCTCCTCTATGAAGACTTCCATGAACTCCCAGCCCCTAAAGCAATTAATTTCTCCATCTTCTTTAATCTCGCAGCATTTTAGGCATGGCCCCCATTACAAATGTGTAACCACTTGCTAAGATATAAACTCCTAGAGTTTTGATGGTGCCCAAACAAGTGTGTTTAAAGGTTAACGAGTCATAAAAGAATTATGACACCTGTAAATTTTGTGCAACAGGAAAATTCTTTTTCAGTTCAGACGCAGCCCATATGTTATTCTTGCTACAGAGGCTCCAGGAACCTTCAGAATAGAGACAGATAGAAAGCATTAGCAATATGCATATAAAGGAACTATTCCCAGTTAAGGAGTATGTGTTGGCAAGTATTTCGCCACACTGACTTAGCAATTCTCCTAAGAAATAAAATTGATGGGGGCCTTGTTATGTAACACCTGAATCTGTAAATTTGCAAAGGAGAAAAACAGAATTATCTGAATTCAGCAACAGGTGCCTTGTTACAAGAAAGTAGCTATTTAAGACCAGACCAGTATGGAGGAGGAGTAACATGGAAGGTTCAGGAGAACCTGAGAGAGAATAAATGAGTCTGGAGCAGAAGGGAAACAATGCATGAATTAGGAGTAAGAAAGATTGGAAGTTAATCTCCAAACACCATGATACAGCATTTTTACTTATTCTACTTCCATCTACCTCTACCAATATATAATTTAGCTATGCTTAAGTTAATTGAACGGTAAACTATTGTTATTGTTCTTGTTATCAGTGTGAGCCCAGGCATTCTCAATCCTTTAATTAACTTTACAAAGTTTGGAAATAACTTCTCAAGTATTATTATCACAGATAGCTATCAGAATCAATTCAACCTGTCCAAAAATTGCAAATGCAACCAAGATTCTGGCGTTCAGAATGAGTCTACCAGGTAAGCATTTTTTTCTTACAGAATTTCTTACATTTCTTACCGAATTTTCCCCAAACAGCATATTCCTCTAGGTGTACTATATATTCCCCAAGTATGCATTCTCCCTAATTTTGAGTTCTCAGTTATTTGTACAGTGACTGACACATAGTAGGCATTCAGTAAATATTGGTGATAAAAGGATGGTCGGAGTTCCCTTTAGCTAAACCTCCAAAGTAAAGTAATTGAGTGTTTTAATTGTGGGTACTTAATCTGTCTTGCTGTTCATGATAAATGTCATATAATAAGCCTATTGGTATAACAATGTTTTTTCATTGTATCTTCGCATCATTGTATAGATCAACTGATTTGAATGTGGCCTTTTAAAAAAAATCAGTAACTGGGATTTCTATAATTTGAAAAACGTGTTCTTGCAGAGCAGTTACGTCTAAATAGGATCAGGTAAAACTCTGAGGTATTATTTCCTTATTTTCAGTTTAGCTTGGGATCCAGAAAATAGATGGTAATTAAGAGAAATGGTGTGGGTTTTCAGTTCATGCAAAAGAGCATTCTTCTCCAAGGGAATATCAGGTCAAGTTTGCATGCTAATATGGTTTGGATCTGTGTGTCTGCCCAAATCTCAGCTGAAATTATAATCCCTAATGTTGGAGGTGGAGCCTGGTGGGAGGTGACGGGATCATGGCAGTTGATCTCCCCCTTTGGTGCTGTTTTTGTGATAGAGTTCTCATAAGATCTGGTTGTTTAAAGGTGTGTGGCACCTCCTCCTCTCTCTCTTGCTCCTGTTTCAGCCATGTAAGACGAGCCTGCTTCCCCTTTGCCTTCTGTCAGTTTGTAAGTTTTCCTGAGGCCTTCCCAGAAGCCAAGCAGATGCCAGCATCATGCTTCCTATACAGCCTGTGGAACCATGAGCCAATTAAACCTCTAACCTCTTTTCTTTATCAATTACCCAGTCTCAGGTACTTCTTTACAGCATTGTGAGAATGGACTAATACGCATGCCTTATTTATAAAACCTCTGATTTTGTATCTCTAGTCAAAAGTGAGACAGAAAAAGCTTTTCCAACCAAATTCAGATTGACTTGAGTCAACCTCTCACAACTAGAATTGGAATAGGGCTCTTACTGTCAATTTTTAATTAGACTAAGCCATAAAGTACTATCTTTCCTCATATATTCCTCTAAAAACAGAAAACTAGACATTTCCTTTTCTGATAAGGACATATGCCAGAGTCATAATTGCTGATTGAAATGGGGAAGGTGGTAGAAAAATTGTCTAAATAAATACTTGGTGGCTGGACACAGTGGCTCACACCTATAATCCCAACACTTTGGGAGGCTGAGGTGGGTGGATTGCCTGAGGTCAGGAGTTCGAGACCAGCCTGAACAACATGGTGAAACCCTGTCTCTACTAAAAATACAAAAATTAGCTGGCCATGGTGGCAGGTGCCTGTAATCCCAGTTACTCAGGAGGCTGAGGCAGGAGAATCACTTGAACCTGGGAGATAGAGGTTGCAGTGAGCCGAGATCGTGCCATTCCACTCCATTCTGGGAAACAGAGCAAGACTCTGTCTCAAAAAGAAAAATAAGTAAGTAAATAAATAAATAAGTACATAAAATAAATACTTGGCAGATGTGCACGGTTATACATATTTTTGATTAAAGTATTTGGAACCAGACTGAATGTCCACACGAATTATCACCATTTATATTAACACACCAAGGTAAAATGGTAATTCTGGCACCAGGGAAAATAATAAATAGTAGCAATAAAGAAAATACTTTTATCAAATGGCAAATTTAGTTATACATAGAAACCGTCTCCCAAATCAAGAGTCAGAAAAGTGGTTCATGCAAACCTGATCACTTTGAAGAACCAACATTCTAAATATTCCCTTTTGCTTTAGTTTGATTAAAATAGCCATTTTCATTCCTTAGGAAAGGTCTCAGTCTTTAAGAAATCATACTTGTCATTCTTATGCAATGCTTTTGTGCCATGATGCTAAGGAATACAACAGTTCTAGAACTAGAACCAGAAGTATGTCAGCTTGTGGGAAGTCTAACTGGATTCAGACCAAGAGGCAGACAGGCTCACAAGTGATCTGTTAGATGCAGATGGAACTCCTGCCTCTTGCCATCTCCTCTGAGTAGCAGAGGTAAGGCCGGGCCAATTTTCAAATTTTATTTATGAGACAGTGTTAGACTCTTTTTATTACATAGAATGGAGATGCAGTCAACGAGTTAAGAAAAATAAAGCAAGTCATAAGGATACATAAGAGCCAGTTCTTGAAGGTCTTCAGGATTTGAGACAAGTCTATAGAGCATGCAGTCTTTGCTTTCACTCTTGGCTGATGGAACCTACCTCTCCCAAGGTCTTGCTTTACTAGACATCTCTATTTCATCTGCTTGTTTCCTAGTTTGTACATTGGGAGAGTAGTTTCTACTGCACAGGGCTGTCATAAGGATTAGTGAATTAATTAGTGCAAAGCACTTAGAGCAAGCCTGGATTTCTTTACCCCATTCATCTCCGTTTCTCCTCCAAGTTCTTCTCTATCTTTAAATCTCCCACCCTTCATGCCCCATCCTTATTCTCAGATGATGATTTGCTTCATATTTCACTGAGATCACAAAGGGATTTTCACAAATTCCCACCACCACCTTAACTCAATGATGAGTGTCTGTGCCCGTGTACTCTGCTTCCCTTCCTGCGACCATGCATGTCCATGTGTCTGCCTAAGGTCCACCTCTCCACTCATGCACTAGGCCCCTTACCCTTTCTACCCTATGAGCACCCCTCACCAGGAGGGTTTCTCTCTTCCGTGTTTCATCATTTTCCCCTTTCGAATGGATCATTCTCATCAGCATATAAACTCCGATTCTTCCTATTAGGAAAAAGTGAAAACAAAAATGCCCTCTCTTGACTCTCATTCCACCTGTGGCTACCACTCCATTTATCTCTTTCCCTTTAAGAGAAAAACTTGCAGAAAGACTTGTCTATTCTATTTCCAATTTCTCTTCCTCTTCCCTCACTATCCTGAAACCATTCCCGTCAAGCTTTCATCCCCGTCACTCCACCAACACTGCCACTCTTGAGGCCATTGATAATTTCCACAATACCAAACGCATCTGCTCACCCTTGGCCTGTCTGCAGCATTTGACACAGTTGACCATTCTCTTCTTCACTTTGACTTCCCACTCCTGGTTTTCTTCTCACCTTACTGGGTTCTCATGCTCAGTTTCATATGCTGGCTTTTCTTTATCCTTCAAATCTCTAAATAATAGAGTGGCCCAGGGATAATCTTTAGATCCCTTTTCGTGTCTGCCTACTCTTTCCCCTGGTGATCTTCTTCCACTTCACATGCTGGTAATTTTCTTTCTTTCTTTTTGTTTTTTTTGAGACGGAGTCCCGCTCTGTTGCCCAGGGTGGAGTGCAGTGGCTGCCATCTCAGCTCACTGCAGGCTCCGCCTCCTGGGTTCTCGCCATTCTCCTGCCTCAGCCTCCCAAGTAGCTGGGACTACAGCCGCCCGCCACCACGCCTGGCTAATTTTTTGTATTTTTAGTAGAGATGGGGTTTCACCGTGTGAGCCAGGATGGTCTCGATCTCCTGACCTTGTGATCTGCCCACCTTGGCCTCCCAAATTTCTGGAATTATAGGCGTGAGCCACTGCGCCTGGCCACAATTTTCAAACATGCCTGTCCAACAGTTAACTCCACTTTTCTATAAAACAGGCATCCCAAACTTGCAATGTCCAAACTGGACACCTGTTCTTCTTCCCATTACCTGCTTCTCCCTGCAGTTTTCCTTAACGTGGGAAATCGTAAATGTATCCTTTAGTTGTTTGGCCAGCCATGACTCCTCTCACTGAGAACATCACTTCCAATCTGTTAGCAGTCCTGAGAGCTTTACTTTCAAAACAGATGCGAACTTGCCAGTCACTTCTCATGACTTCCATCACTACTGCCTTGGTTCAAGCCACCATCACCTTTCACCGAGTGTCACAAGAGGATTCCTTCTACCTTAGGCCCCCAGTCTGCACTCAACCCGGTAGCCAGAGGGATCTTATTAAAAAGAAATAGGAATATGTCACGTTTCTACTTTCCACACCCCAGTGTTTCCCATTTCACTTTAGAGTAAAAGTTTAAGTTGTTTGAGTTGAGCCTTGTTTATAAACCAGGATGGGCACAAACTGGTCCTTCTCTTCACCCATTAACTTCTGACTTCATCTCCTCTATTCTCTTCCTTACTCGTAGCCACACTGATCCAGCCTTTCTGGCTGCTCAGAGTTTTGACGCTAGCTGCTTTCTCTGCCCAGAATGACCTTTTTCCATGTTTCCATGTGGCGCATGCCCTGATTGCCTGTGGTGCTTATTAAATGTCATTTTGTACCATAAAGCCTCTCTAACCATGGTGTTTAAACCCTACTTTCTAGCTGCTTCCCTTTTCCTACCTCATATTCTCCATAGCATTTATCACCATCTAAGAGACTATTAATTTTACTTGTTTAAAAACTGCCCCCATATGAGAATGGAAGTTTCATGAAATCGAGTTTTTTAAAAATTATTGTTATTTATGTATTTATTTATTCTTGTAGAGACAGGGTTTTGCCATGTTGCAGAAGCTGGTCTCAAGCTCCTGGACTCAAGTGATGGATCTGCCCACCTCGGCATCCCAAAGTTCTGGGACTACAGGCATGAGCCACCTTGTCTGGTCAGTAATTTTTTTTTTAACCTTTATGTCTTCTGTGTGTAGAAGAGTACTTGGAACAAAATATGCACTCAGGAACTATTGCAACAGTGATTGACACAGGGTCAATGCTCTATAAGTGCTAGCGATAATTTTCATCTTTCTCTCATCTGATCAGTTCTGCTTTCCTGAGCAGGGGGCAATTCATGGGGAAATTTATTTCCTTTTGAAACCCACTTCATTGAGGTATGATTGACATACAAAAAGTTGTGCATATTTAATAAATACAACTTGATAAATTTAGAAATAAGTATATACTGTGAAATCATCACTGCAATTTAGGCCATAAACTATCCATTATCTCCAAAAGTTTCCTCCCACCCTCTTTATTCACTATTATTATGATCCTTATTGTAGGTGTATGTGTGTTTGTGTGTGATAACAATACTTAGCATAAGATCTACTCTCTTAGTGAATTTTTAAGTGTACAACACAGGATTGTTGTCTATGGTTACAATGCATGGAGGAGATCTCCAGGACTTATTTTATCTTGCATAATTGAAACCTTGTACTCTTTGACTTATACCTTCCTATATCCCCTGCCCCCACAGCCGCTGGTAACCACCATTCTATTCTCTGCTTCTATGATTCTCTGCTTCTATGAGTCTATTTTAGATTCCTCATACAAATGGTTTTGTGCAGTATTTGTTCTGCTGTGTCTGGATTGTTTTAATTAACATAATGTCCTTTAAGTACTCATGTTGTTGCAAACAGCAGAATTTCTTCATTTTTTAAAGGCTGAATAATATTCCACTGTGGCCGGGCGTGGTGGCTCAAGCTTGTAATCCCAGCACTTTGGGAGGTCGAGGAGGACTGATCATCTGAGGTGGGGAGGTTGAGACCAGCCTGGCCAACACAGTGAAACCCCGTCTCTACTGAAAATACAAAAATTAGCTGAGTGTGGTGGCACATGCCTGTAATCCCAGCTACTTGGGAGGCTGAAGCAAGGGAATCACTTGAACCCAGGAGGCAGATGTTGCAGTGAGCTGAGATTGCGCTACTGCACTCCAGCCTGGGAGACAGAGCAAGACTCCGTCTCAAAAAAAAAAAAAAAGAAAAAAAAAAAGAAAAAATTCCATTGTATGTTTATACCACATTTTCTTTATTCATTCATGTTGACTGACATTTATGTTACTTCCAAGTCTTGGCTATTGCGAAAAATGCTGAAGTGAACATAGGAGTGCAGATATCTCTTCTAGATCCTGATTTTAATTCCTTTGGATATACAACCAGAAGTAGGATTGCACGATCGTATGGTGGTTCAATTTTTAACTTTTTGAGGAACCTCCGTACTGTTTTTCATAGAAGCTGCACCAATTTCTGTTCCTACCAACAGTGTAAAGGTTTCTATTTCTCCACATCCTCACCAACATTTGTTATCTTTTATTTGTTTTGTTTCTGTTTTTATAATACCTGTCCTAACTAGGGTGAGATGATACTTCATGTAGTTTTTTATTTTCTTGATAATTACTGATTTTGAGCACCTTTCTGTATACCTATTAGCCATTTGTATGTCTTCTTTGGAGAAATTTCTATTCAGTTCCTTTGTCCATTTTTTAATCACGTTGTTTTTTAATTTTTTATTGTTTTCACTACTGAGTTGTAGGAGTTCCTTATCTATACTGTATATTAACCCTTTATCATACATATGGTTTGCAAATATTTTCTCCAATTCTTTTGGTTGCCTTTTTATTTTGTTCATTGTTTTTAGTTTGATGCAATTCCATTGTCTATTTTGGCTTTTAATGTCCGTGCTTTTGGTATCATTTTCAAGAAATCATTGCCAAAGCCAATATCATAGAGTTTCTCCCTTTGTTTTCTTCGACGAGTTTTACGGTTTTAGGTCTAACGCTTAATTCTTTAACGAATTTTGAATTAATTTTCTGTAGAGTGTAAGATAAGGATCAAATTTCATTCTTTTTATTTTTTAAATTTTTAATCTTTGTAGGTACATAGTAAGTATATATATTTATGGGTTATATGAGATGTTTTGATGCAGGCATGCAATGTGAAATAAACACATCATGGAGATTGGGGTATGCATCCCCTCAAGCATTTATCCTTCATGTCACAAAGAATCCAATTACACCCTTCAAGTTATTTAAAAATGTACAGTTAAGTTATTATTGGCTATAGTCACCCTATTGTGCTATGAAATAGTAGGTCTTATTCATTCTTTCTAACTATTTTTTTTTTGGTACCCATTAACCATCCCCACCTCCCTGCGAGGCCCGCACTACCATTCTTAACCTCTTTTAACTATCCTTCTACTCTCTATGTCCATGAGTTCCATTGTTTTGACTTTTAGATCCCACAAATAAGTGAGAACACGTGATGTTTGCCTTTCTGTGCCTGGCTTATTTCACTTAACATAATGATCTCCAGTTCCATCCATGTTGTTGCAAATGACTGGATCTCATTCTTTTATATTTTATTTTATTTTGTTTTGTTTTATTTTATTTTATTTTATTTTTGAGACGGAGTCTCTCTCTGTTGCCCAGGTTGGAGTGCAATGGCATGATCTCGGCTCATTGCAAACCTCTGCCTTCCGAGTTCAAGTGATTCTCCTGCCTCAGCCTCACCACACGTCCAGCTAATTTTTGTATTTTTAGTAGAGACAGTGTTTCACCATGTTGGCCAGGCTGATCTTGAACTCCTGACCTCAGGTGATCCACCCCCCTCAGCCTATCAAAGTGCTGGGATTACAGGCATGAGCCACTGCGCCTGGCAAGGATCTCAGTCTTTTTTATGGCTGTGTGTAAGTATCACATTTTATTTATTCATTTATCTGTTGATGGATACTTAGGCTGCTTCTAAATCTTAGCTATTGTAAACAGTGTTGTAACAAACAGAATTGCAGATATCTCTTCAATATGCTGATTTCCTTTCTTTGGGGGCTATACCCAGCAGTGGGATTGCTAGATCATAAGGTAGCTGAATTTTTAGTTTTTTGAGGAAATTCCAAACTGTACTCCAAAGTGGTTGTACTAATAGTTTACATTCCCAGCAACAATTTACAAGGGTTCCCTTTTCTCCACATCCTTGCCAGCATTTGTTATTGCTTGTGTTTTGGATATAAGCCATTTTAACTAGGGTAAGATGATATTCATTGTAGTTTTGATTTGCATTTCTTTGATGATCAAATGCAGTTCTAATAATTTTCTTGTGGAATCTTTAGGCTTTTCCAAATAGAAGGTCATATCATCTTCAAACCAGGATAATTTGACTTCTTCCTTTCCAATTTGGATGCCCTTTATATCTTTCTTTTGTTCTAGCTAGAACTTCCAGTATTATGTTGAATAATAGTGGTGACGGTGTGCATCCTTGGTGTGTACAAGATCTTAGAGGAAAGGTTTCCCATTTTTTCCCATTCAATATGATACTAGCTGTGAGTCTGTCATATTAAACCATATATGACAGACCCACAGCTAGTATCATACTGAATGGGGGAATTTGTTCATTTCTTTTAGATTTTCCAATTTATAGGTATATAATTTCCCATAATAGCCACATATGTCTTGTATGGCTTTTGAGGTATGTTTCTTCTATCTGCAGTTGTTTGAGGGGTTTTATCATGAAAGGATTTTGAATTCTATCAAATGCTTTTTCAGCATAAATTGAAATGATCATATGGTTTTTATCCTTCATTTTGTTGATACGATGTATCATATTGATTGATCTGTGTATGTTGACCATCCTTACATCCCAGGGATAAATCCCACTTGGTCACGATGAAATGATCTTTCTAATGTATTGTTGAATTCAATTTGCTAGTATTTTGTTGAGGATTTTTGTATCAATATTCATCAGACATCTTGGCCGGTAGTTTTATTTTTTCTGTGTCTTTGGTTTTGGTATCAGGGTAACTCTGGTCTCATAGAATGAGTTTGGAAGTATTTCCCTCTCCTCTATTTTTTGAAATAGTTTGAATAGGATTGGTATTAGTTCTTCTTTAAATGCTTGGTAGAATTCAGCAGTGAAGTTGGTAGGTCCCAGGCTTTTCTTTACTGGGAGACTTTTTATTATAACCTCAATTTTGTTACTGTTATTGATCTCATCAGGCTTGAATTTCTTCCTGGTTAAATCCTGGTTAGGTTGCATGTATCTAGGAATTTGTTCATTTCTTTTAGATTTTCCAATTTATAGACATATAGTTGTTCATAGTAGCCACTAATAATCATTTGAATTTCTGCAATATCAGTTGTAATGTCTCCTTTTTCATTTCTGATTTTATTTATTTGGACCTTCTCTTTTTCTTAGTCTGGCTAAAGGTTTGTCAATTTTGTTTAACTTTTCGAAAAACCAACTTTTTGTTTCATTGATTTTTGTATTGTTTTTTCATTTTAATTTCATTTACTTCTGCTCTGATCTTTATTATTTCTTTTCTTCTACTAATTTTGGGTTTAGTCTGCTCTTGCTTTTCTAGTTCTTTAATATGCATTGTTAGATTGTTTGTTTGAAGTTTTCTCTCTTTTTGGATGTAGGCACTTATAACTATAAAATTCCCTCTTAGAACTGCTGGATCCCATAGGTTTTGGTATTTTGTGCTTCTATTATCATTTGTTTCATGAAACTTTTAAATTTCCTTCTTGATTTCTTTATTAACTGGTCATTCAGGAGCTTATTGTTTAATTTCCATGTTTTTAAAAATAGTTTCCAAAATTCTTCTTGTTACTGATTTCTAGTTCTTCTAGAGAAGAAACTCGATATGATTTCAATTTTTTGAATGTTTTTAAGACTGTCTTGTGACCTCAAATATGGTCTATACTTGAGACTGATCCATGTGTTGAGGAAAAGAATATGTATTCTGCAGCTCTTAGATGAAATGTTCTGTAAATATCTATTAGATCCATTTAGTCTATAGTGCAGATTAAGTCTGATGTTTCTTTGTTGATTTTCTGTCTGGAAAATCTGTCAATGCTGAAAGGGGGGTGTTGAAGTATCCAGCTATTATTGTATTGGGACCTATCTCTCTCTTTAGCTCTAATAATAGCTCCTTTATGTATCCAGGTGTTCCAGTATTGGGTGGGGGTGTGTGTGTGTGTGTATATTTATATATATATATATATATATATATTTTTTTTTTTTTTTTTTGAGACAGTCTTGCTCTGTCACCTAGGCTAGAGTGCAAGTGCAGTGGTGCAATCTTGGCTCACTGCAACCTCCACCTCCTGGATTCAAGTGATTCTCCTTTCTCAGCCTCCTGAGCAACTGGGATTACAGGCACACACTGTCACACCAAGCTAATTTTTGTATTTTTGGTAGAGAGGGGTTTTCACCATGTTGGCCACGCTGGTCTTGAACTCCTGATCTCAGGTGATTCACCCACCTCAGTCTCCCAAAGTGTGAGCCTCACAAAGGTGTGAGCCACCGTGCCTGGCCAGGTGCATATATATTTAAAATTATTATACCCTCTGGATGAATTGATTCTTTTGTCATTATAGAGTGACCTTTGTCTCTTGTTGTTTTTATCTTGAAATCTATTTTGTCTGTTGTAAGTATAGTGACTCCTGCTCTTTTTTTGGTTTCCATTGTCATGCAATATCTTTTTCCATCCCTTTCTTTTCAGTCTGTATGTGTCTTCAGAGATGAAGTGTGCGTCTTGCAGGCAACAGATCAATGGGTCTTGTTTTTTCATCCATTTAGTTGGTCTATGTGTTTTGATTGGAGAGTTTGGTCCATTTGCATTCAATGTTATTATTGGTAAGTAAGTACTTACTCCTGTCATTTTATTCTTTGTTTTCCAGTTGTTTTGTGGTCTTTTCTTCCTTTTTTCTTTCCCTCCTGTTGTCCTCTAGTGAAGGTGATTTTCTCCCGTGATGTGATTTAGTTTCTTGTTTTTTATTTTTTATGTATCCATTGTATGCTTTTTGCTTTGATGTTACCATGAGGCTTGCAAAGATTATATTATAACCTATTGTCTTAACGTGATAACAACTTAGCATTATTTGCATAAGCACACAAACAAGCAAAAAGAAAACTAATAACTATATGTCTTAACTTCATCCCCCCACTTTTTAACTTTTTGTTGTTTCTATTTATATCTTATTGTACTATGTCTTGAAAAGGTGTCGTAGATATTATTTTTGACTGGTTCAGTATTTAGTCTTCCTACTTAGGGTAAGAGTAGTTTATACACCACAGATACAGTGTTATAATACTCTGTGTTGTTCTGTGTACTTACTATTGCCAGTGCGTTTTGTACCTTCAGGTGATTATTTATTGCTCAGTAATGTCCTTTCTTTCTGACGGAAGTATTCCCTTTAGCGTTTCTTGTAGGACAGGTATGGTATTGATGAAATCCCTCAGCTTTTGTTCATTTGGGAAAGTCGTTATTCTCCTTCATGTTTGAAAGATATTTTCACTGGACGTACTATTCTGGAGTCAAAGTGTTTTTTCTCCTTCAGCATATTAAATATGTCATACCATTCTTTCCAGGCCCATAAGGTTTCCACTGAAAAATCTGCTGCCAGATGGACTGGAGCTCTATTGTATGTTATTTGTTTCTTTTCTCTTGCTACTTTTCAGATCCTTTCTTTATCTTTGACCTTTGGGAGTTTACTACTTAAATGCCTTGAAGTAGTCTTTTTTGGGTTAAATCTTCTTGGTTTAAGATGTGTTCCATCACCTTCCTGTACTTGGATATTGATATGTTTCTCTAGGTTTGGGATATTCTCTGTTATTTTCCCTTTGCTTTGTTTGTTTATTTGTTTCAATGGAGTCTTGCTCTGTCGCCCAGGCTGGAGTGCAGTGGTGCAATCTCAGCTCTCTGCAACTTCCTCCTCCCGGGGTCAAGCGATTCTCATGCCTCAGCCTCCTGAGTAGCTGGTATTACAGGCACACACCACCATGCCCAGCTAATTTTTGTATTTTTAGTAGAGATGGGGTTTCACCATGTTGGCCAGGCTGGTCTTGAACTCCTGACCTGAAGTGATCCACCTGCCTTGGCCTCCCAAAGTTCTGGGATTGCAGGCGTGAGCCACCATGCCCAGCCAGTTATTTTCCCTTTGAATAAACTTTCTACTCCTACCTCTTTATCTACCTTCTTTTTAAGGCCAGTAACTTTTAGATTTGCCTTTGGAGGCTATTTTCTAGATCCTGTAGGTGTGATTCATGGTTTTTTATTCTTTCTTGTGTCTCCTCTGACTGTGTGTTTTCAAATACGCTGCCTTCAAGCTCACTAATTCTTTCTTCTGCTTGATCAGTTCTACTAAAGGACTCCGATGCATTCTTCAGTATGCCAATTGCGTTTTTCAGCTCCAGATTTTCTCCTTGATTCTTTTTAATTATTTTAATCTCTTTGTTAAATTTATCTGATTGAACTCTGAATTCCTTCTCTGTGTTATCTTGAATTACTTTGAGTTTCCTCAACACAGCTATTTCGAATTATCTCTTTGAAAGATCACACATCTCTGTTTCTCCAGGATTGGTGCCTTATTTAGTTCATTTGGTGCGGTCATGTTTTCCTGGATTGTGTTGATACTTGTAGATGTTCTTTGGCATCTGAGAATTGAAGAACTAGTTATTTATTTTGATCTTCACAGTCTGGGCTTGTCTGTGCCCGTCCTTCTTGGAAAGGTCTTCCAGGTGTTTCCAGGGACTTGACTGTTGTGTTCTAAGCTGTAGCTGCTTTAGGGGGAACCCCAAGCTCACTAATGTTGTGATTCTTCCAGACTGATAGAGGTACCACCTTGATGGTCTTGGACAAGATCCAGGATAATTCTCTGGATTACCAGGCAGAGGCTCTTGCTCTCTTCACTGACTTTCTTCCAAACAACGTCTCCCTCTGTGTCCTGAGCCACCCGAAGCTAGGGATGAAGTGACAAAGCACTCCTGTGGCCACCACCACTATGACTGTGCTGCATCATACCTGAAGGCAGCACAGCACTGGGTCTTGCCCAAGTCCTGCTGTAACCACTCCCTGGCTACTGCTTATGTTCACTCAAGGCCCTGGGGTTTTATGATCAACATGTAGCAAAGCCAGCCAGACCTGTGTCCTTCCCTTCAGGGTGGCAAGTTCTCCTAGGCCCTGGGTAGGTCAGTAGATGCTGTCCAGCAGCCAGGGACAAGAGTCAAAATCATTAGAAGTCCTCCTGGTGTTCTATTGTACTGTGGCTGAGCTGGCACTCAAACCACAAGACACAATCCACTCTTTCCTCCACTTTCCAAAAGTAGAGGAGCCTTACCCATGGCCCCTGCTACCACCCCACTGAAATACTGTGAGATTACTGGTGATGTTCCCTTAAGGCCCAAGGACTTTTCAGTCAGCTTATGGTGAATGCTGCCTGACCTGGGACTCACCCTTCTGAGCAGCAGGCTCCCCTCTGACCCAGGGCAGGTAAAAGAATGCTTTCCAAGAGCCAAGTCCTAGAATTGAGGATGCCAAGAGCCCACTTTGTGCCCTACGTTCCTATGGCTGAGCTGGTACTTAAGATGCAAGACAAAGTCCCCTTTACTTTTCCCTCTGCTTTTCTCAAATGGAAGGAGTCTTGCTCAGAGTCAGCACATCTGGGAATGTGCTGAGTCTCACCTGAAGCCAGCAAGGCTCAGTATCTTGCCCAAGGTCCTTGACTTAGTAGCTGGGTATTGCTGCTGGTTATCCAGAGCCTAAGAGCTCTTTGTTTAAAAGGTGATGAATGCTGCCAGGACTGGGTTCTTCCCTTCAAGGGAGCAGGTTCCCTTTTGGCCTAAGATGTGTCTAGAACTGTCGATGAGCTAGGACTGAAAAGGGGGCCCTATGCTTCTCACCCATGCCCTATCCTGCTGTGGCTGAACTGATATCCGAGATGCAAGACAAAGTCCTTCCCACTCTTCCTTCTCCTCTCCTCTCCCCAAATGGGTGGAAAGGTAGCAGGTTCCCTTTGGCTTAGAGTGTGTCTAGAAATGTCAATGGGAGCTAGGGCCTGGAATGGGGACCTCATGACTCTGGCCAGTGTTTTATCCTGCTGTAGTTAAGCTGATATCCAAGATGCAAGACAAAGTACTTGCCACTCTTCTCTTTCCTCTCTTCAAGTGGAAGAAGGGGGTCTCTTTTGGAGCCAGAAGCTGTGCAGCTTGGAGTTAGGGGAGGGATGATGCCAGCACTCCTTTAGCGGCCCTGGCTGGTGTCTTAGTATGACACATGTCCCCTCCCAGGTTACTGTTTCTGTGCCTAGTTCAACTCTTCAGGATTCACCGAAGAGTTGCAGTCCTTATAGCTTAGACTGCGTTTCAAGTTCATTTAGCAATACAGAGCTCTGTAGCACACAGTGGCGAGGTTTGCAGGAACTCAAGTTCAGACTGCTGGGATCAGTGATTTCCCCTGGCTGGTGCTGGTGTAAATGCTCCTTTGGTGGGCAGGCATCACCTGAATTCGGTCCAGTTTTCCTTTCTGCTCTAACAGGACAGTACTGAGTTCAATGCCTCACAATTGCTGTGTTCTCCCTCCCCCAGTGCCCAGATACTCTCTCTTCTTTGCACCATTCTGCCCCTGCAGGGGGTGGGGAGGGGTTTTGTTGGCAGTTCGGGACTGTTTTTTTCTGTCTTTTCAGTGCCTTTTCAGTAATATGAAGTTAAAACCAGGTACTATGAGTGTTCACCTGATTTTTCATTCTTATACAGATATTTTTTTCTACATAAATAGTTGTTAAATTGGTGTCCTTGAGGGGGCAGTAATGGATGGAGCCTTCTATTCTGCCATCTTGCTTCATCCTTCTCTCAAATTTTATTCTTTTGCTTTGGGATATTCAGTTTTCCAGTACCATTTATTAAAGAGACTATCGTTTATTCATTGGGTATTCTTAACACCCCCGTCAAAGATTAACTAACCATGTATATATGAGTTCATTTCTGGGCTTTCTATTCTGTTCCATTGGTCTATATGTCTGTTTTCACACCAGAACTATACTGTTTTGATCACTGTAGCTTTGTAAGATATTTTGAAAAAGGGTAGGATGTGTGACACCTCTAGCTTTGCTTTTCTTGCTCAGTATTGCCTTGGTTTTGGTGTCTTTTGTGATTCTATACAAATTTTAGGGTTTCTTGTATTTTCTGAAAAATGTCATTGAAATTTTACTACAGATGGCATTGAATCTGTAGATCACTTTGGGTACTATGGGCATCTTAACAATATTGATTCTTCTATCTATGATTATGGGATGGAAATTTCATTTATGAGGAAACATGGGCAAAGCAAACTCCCAGAGTGTTTTTCGTGTTCTAGTGGAGCACTCTGCTGGCTGCTCAAACTGCTGCCATGGTCTTTAGCACATGTGAATCATGCCTCTGAGAAGGTGCTGAACTGTGTGCGCTGAGTGCCTCCTCTGCCCTTTCCCCAGGCCCTCACCCAGGGCTGGGACCCACACTTGATTGGGGATGGAGATTGGGGTGACTGAGTGCAGAAAAAGTCAGAACGACAATTGATGAAAACAGAAGAGTCTGAAAGAATGCCCAGGATCTTAATTGTGGTTGTTTCTGGGAGGGTATTTTTTATTTTGTTGTATTTTGCTTGTCTAAGTTTTCTGAAAACAAACAAATAGGAGGGAAAGGTTGGAAATGGTTGTTTTAATATATACAGGAAAGAAAAGTTAGATTCAGAGACTCTTATGACAGCAGTGTATCTCCAAAATGTTGAGGAGAGAAAGTACCCCGCCCCAGGGGTAGCTGTGTCCCTAGAGGGGCTGCAATGGATCCACTCCCATATCAATGTGCATTAGGATTACCCAACTAGTTCCACTTGCTGTAATGCTGTGCTCGCCAAACAACATTCTGATGATAATTTAGTATCCCAGGAAAATTGTCTTCAGGGAGAAGCTGCACTCACTGAACATGAGCATCCATCCTCCTGTGAGTTACATTTTCTTCATTAAAAATTAATACATTTGCTTTCTGTATTTGGTTTTTGAGATGATGGATTTTTTTTCAGATCCCAGCTGAAAACAACAATGCTCTCCCTGTCTAGCTAATGTGTTTGCCCTAGTGTGTCCTGGGGCAGATGCAGGCTCTGCTTTTCCTCTGGTAGTGGGAAGGGAATTTGAATTTCAGTGAACAACTGTAACCAATTATTGGAGTCATTGCAGAAGATCAGAAATTTTATTGAAACGATGTCAGAGAATAGAAAGGTTTAATTAGACAGGGTTATGGACCCCTTTTCATTGAAATCATATTTATTCAAAGATTATCTGTAGCATTTTGAATTTAATTCCTTAATATAACAGTGGAGAGAAATACAAACCTGCAAAACCAATTATAACAGTTCATCAAAGCATCCAAGAAGGATATACAGCTAATCAAAAGGCTTCTATAGCCTGTATTTCCTATCCTGGCAATAGGGCTGCACTGTACCCTGTCTAATTGGGTAGGTGGTGGGATAACTCCATGTGTCTCCAGTCATTCCCTGTCGTTAATTCTGACCACTGCTCTAACCCTGTTTTTCTGTAGTGTGACTAATCAAATAGATTTTTATATATACATAAAATTGTATATTATATAGTTTTATATATATATATATATGAGATATAGATAGATGGAGTTGATTTGTTGTCACTTTTTCCTATAGTCTAATACTCAGTGACCTCCTACCTCTAAGCAACCTTGAGGCTCATTGTACCACACAAGAAAAAGGTAGTCCTGCCTAAAAAAGTCATTTAAATTTCAATTCTTAAGGGTTTTTGCTCAACCAATTTTGTGAGTTTAAAAGTATTTAAAGGCAAACTTGATGGAGATGGAGATGGTCTATCTAAATTCGAAATCTCCTTTCTTTCACCGATCAATGCTTAACGGTGTTTACCTTAGAGTCTTAGACCGGAGGAGGCCTGGGAAAAGAGATGGGAAAACGAGAAGCCTAACATTTTCAACACTTTCAAGTTTGTGAAAAGAACAAGGGAACCAAAAGCAAGTTCTAGAGGCTAAGATCTTCATTTTCTTCCCTTCTGAAGCTCAAGCCTTGAGCTAATGGGAACACAGGAACATAAAACTGAGTCACTATTGAGGCATCCACAACCTTCAGGCGCACGGCTGCTTTCCCAAGAGAAGCTGGCAGAGGCAGAGAAACCTTGTGGAGCCTGGCACTCTGTTTGGCTCCATGTCCAACATGGCGTCAGAGTAATGGAGCAGGGGGAGCTGATGCGACAGGTGAGCCTGGGGCAGTGCTCCTGGCTCCCCCAAAGCCTCAGCCTGCCTGCAAGGATGTCTGTGTGTCCTGTTCAAGTGATGTGAAGTGCTGGGAGAGCCAGAGCACCAGCAGGATGAAGAGGCTCCCATGAGAGGGGTCTTTATAAAGGTGCAGGTAGCTGGGACCCAGACTCCGGAGATGACTACCAGTGCAAGACCTGAGAAGGTTATAGGGGATGGGCCATAACATAGTGGTTACCGGTGAAGGGCATAGATCAGATGAGCCATCCTATAGCAGCAACTGCCCAGAGGATACCCACCGCAGGAACACTATAGGCGCCTGATCCATCTCTTAGGAAGGAGAAAGACAGTAGAGCAGCGCTCTTGAAGGCTGAGGATTTACCCAGAGACTGTGTCATCCAAAATGTATGAATTATGCCAGGCCCCACAGGAAATGGAACTTTGAATAATATGATTGCTTAACAAAAAGGAGACTGTTTAAACCCTAAGAGACAGAAACTTTAATTAGCAAGTTAATTAGCAAGTACCTAGAGGGGGTGGAGGCTATAGGAAATTAACGATATCTTCTTTGTACATATGAGTATATAGTCTGAGTTATTTGTAACCCTGCTACATTGGCTAAGTAAACACACATGAACCCCAAGGAAAATTCTCTATTTTAGCTTTGCTTTGATTGCAAAGTGTGCTTGCTTAGTCAGGGAGACAAAGGGCTGGGTGGACCCAGTCTACCCACTTACCCTACCCCATGTCCATGATCTCCGTCACTGTCCACCCTTTCAGATTGTGCCTGTGAATATTCCCTTCCCCCCACAGTGAATCATTCCCCTAGACCTCTTCCTCTTCCCCAACTCACAGTGGCTAAAACAATCAGGAAATGCATTACCTTCCCTAACTGAAAGTCCAGAGGCTTCAGGCTAAATTGATTCAGTGGCTCAGCAATGCTACCAAGGCCCTGATTTTGTTCCGTCTCTCTAGTCTGTTATTATTAGTGCTGTCTCAGCTCTCAGCCTGGTGGAAGTTGGCTGCAGCGGTTCGAAGAGCCGCATGCAGACACCGTCTTAAGGAAGCTAGACCATTTCCTCCTGTGTGTCCCCAAAGCTCTCATCAGACTTCTTCCAAGTCTCATCAGCAGAATTTTGTCACTAGCCTTTTCTAAGCCAAATGCCAGCAAGGGTAATAGGATTACAAAGATAAAATTAAACTCATTATCTTCATTAACATTGGTATTATGACATCAACAAGAAATATCCATTGCCCCTTCCGCATTTTCCTGCTCCAGTAATGGATGATTAATTTATTCCTCCCCCTCGAAGTCTTGGGTTATTCTAGGGGCAGGAAGGGGCAGTGTGTGTGGCATGTTCTTCAACCTCTTTCAGAACCTTTGAGCTGTTAGCATCCTATTCATTCTCCATGTTGAAGTGACCAGTGCTGAGTGGGGAGGATGGAGGCACTTTAGATACTGTTGAGGGTAGAGCAGACCTACTCATGAGTAGGTCTGAATTTCAGACAGTAGCTCACCATAATTCTCTTTTTCTCTTAATGTCACTTTTTACAACTTTTAAATTTTTATTTATTTATTTGAGACAGGGTCTCGCTCTGTGGCCCAGGCTGGAGTACAGTCATGCACTCTTGGCTCACTTCAACCTCTGTCCTCCCAGGTTCAAGTGATTCTTCCACCTCAGCCTCCCTGGTAGCTGGGACTACAGGGACATGCCACCTTGCCAGGCTAATTTTTGTATTTTTTTTTTTGTTGTTGTTGTTAGAGGTGGGGTTTCACCATGTTGGCCAAGCTGGTCTCGAACTCCTGACCTCAAATGATCTGCCTGCCTTGGCCTCCCAAAGGGCTGGGGTTACATTCGTGAGCTACCATGCCCGGCCTCCCTTTTTTTTTTTTTTTTTTTAAATTAAAAAAAGAAACATCTCTGTGTTAGAGCTAACCTTTCACCTAGCTTTTGAAGCTTATTGTGCCAAAACCTTATCTGCCTCCTTATCTGGATTGACAGTACCAAGTTGTCTCCTATGAGCTGCAGTTGCCCTTGCTCAATCTAGTTGTAGGTTTCCATTTTGCCTTACCAGCTTGACTGAAGCTGGCTGATGATAGAATGAAACTGTCCCACTGCTTGTTAAATATTTACAGGAGTGAAAGATGCCAAGGCTTCCACAATGGGCCGGGAAGAGGCAGGATCTGTGTTTGAATGAAGACCACAGAGATGAGCTCTCAGAAGGAGGGAGGAGAACAATCTCCTGGCAGTAGCTTGCACAGTTCCATGGTGCCAGACTCAGTGGGGCTTGCCTCTAATTATCACTGGAAGCGGAATTCCAACAATTTGGAATAAAATAGGAAATGACTTGCACTTTATTTGCACGGAGTATAGCTCATTTGATAGCCACCAAGTTCCAATATAGTCCTGAATGGTCAACTATCATTTTAATTCCAATTATGTAGGTATGAAATATTAGCCCTATTAGAATGTACATATATTCATTTAATAATCAGAAGAAAACATTAACAAGATTATTTTTTCCAGTTAAAAATGTAAAATCTGTACTTTACTAAAAACTTATAAGAATAAAATGGTTGTCATTCCAACACCACCATTGCGAATAATTGCTTTGTCTTAGTGTGGTAATTTTTCCATATGTATGAAATGTGTCTATAACACACCCATACGCAAACATAGATATACTTTGATTGCAAAATGTGCTTAGTCAGGGAGGCAAAGGGCCCCCCGTATGTTTATGTGCAATTGGTAATACACGGCATACAATTTGTAAATTGCTTCTTGTTTTTCATTTAAAAGTATATCCTGAGTACTTTCACATGCCCCTGCATACTCATAGCTTAATTCCTGTCATTAAGTATTTCTCTATTGCCATGTATTTTGGTTTTTTTCTTAAAAACTCTTAATCATCCTTGTGAACATAGCACGCTGGAGGGATCTGGAAGGAGAGCTGGAGGGACGATTAGAGACCCTCTTACTCGCCTCTCTTGCTTGCAGATGAGAAAACAGTGACCCAGGCAGATTCTATGACTTGTAGTCTGCCAAATAATTCGTGAAAAAACCAGACTAGAACCCGGATCTGTAGGCTCCTAGTTCCCAGTCTAACAGACAGTTATACCAGATACTTCTCATCTCAAATTTTCCGACCTTTTATATGAAATTGGAGCCACTGACCTGTCATTAGCAATGGTTATAAGCTCAATGGTTGCATACAGCAATGGTTAATTTTGATTGCTCAAAAAATGTCTTTCGATCACAGTTTGAAAGAGAATTCCTCTTTACAAGGCTTTCTTTGAAGTAGCATTTTTTAAATCCCTCTAGGGTCGTAAATTCTGTGGGCCCACAGGCCCCTTTCTGCCCAGTCTCCCCCTGTTGCCCCCTGCACTAGATGGGAAGCACCAGTATATATGAAGAGTCCCCCCGTGACCAGTGACATGAGTGAGAAAGACACCTTTGGTAAGCCTGCGGTGAAATCTGTGGGCTTGGGCTAGAATGGAGCTGCATGCTGGAATTTGGCCAAAAACTTGAACTTCACCCTCAAAAGCTGCCAACTCTCTGGCCTAATGTATCTCAGTGTTCCTTCTGTTAGAGTATTTTCATCTTGCTGTCACAGTTGTAATGCAGATTCCCTCCTGTGGAAAGTTACCTGGATGGGAACATTATCCACTTAACGAATGTATACTGGGAGTTGGCTAGTTGCCAGGAACGAAGGGACCAATGATGCATTCAGCTGATGTGGTACCTGCCTTCGAGGGGTTAGAGGGCAGTGACGGTGCCCACCCCTGGACGGGTGAGTGTAGTAGGCCATGTGGTAGGCGGCAGAGAGAGGGGAGAGGGTACTGTGGCGGTACTAGGGGATACATAACTTCAACTAGGAGGGGGAAGCAGTTGGGGAGAGCTTCCCAGAGTATGTGAATGAGAAAGGATGAGAAGCAGTTGCCCCGTGAAGACCGCAGGGTTTGGAGATGTGAGGAGATTTATTACAAAACAGGGAATGGCACATGGAAAGTCATGGAAGTTGGTAATAACCCAGGATTTCTTTTCTCTCTCTCTTTCTCTCTTTCTTTCTTTCTCTCTCTCTTTCTTTCTTTCTTTCTTTCTTTCTTTCTTTTCTTTTCTTTCTCTTTCTTCTTTCTTTCTCTCTTCTTTTTCTCTTTTCTTTTTCTTTCTTTCTTCTTCTTTCTTTTTCTTCTTTCTTTCTTTCTCTTTCTCTCCTTCCTTCCTTCCTTCCTTCCTTCCTTCCTTCCTTCCTTCCTTCCTTCCTTCCTTCCTTCCTTCCTTCCTTCCTTCCTTCCTTCCTTCCTTGCCTCCCTCCCTCCCTCCCTCTTTCCTTCCTTCCTTCCTTCTTCTTTTTTGTTTTTTGAGACAGAGTTTCACTCTTTTGCCCAGGCTGGAGTGAAGCTGTGCGATTTCGGCTCACTGCAGCCTCCACCTCCTGGGTTCAAGTGATTCTCCTGACTCAGCCTTCCAAGTAGCTGGGATTATAGGCGCCCATCACCATGCCCCGCTAATTTTTGTATTTTTAGTAGAGACAGGGTTTCACCATGTTGGCCAGGCTGGCCTCAAACTCCTGACCTCAAGTGATCCAGCTGCCTCAACCTCCCAAGGTGCTGAGATTACAGATGTGAACCACCGTACCCAGCCCAGAGTTTCTTTTACTTAATGAAACCACAGAGTATTTGTTTTACAAATGTTTAGAGAGGTACACTGCAGCCTGTCCTGATCCCCACAACCGAAACCCAGAAATAAAATATGTAGCATTTGTCACTTCGAGGGCATGCAATTAAACAGAATTTCATTTCTGATGTTATTAACAGCATTTCTAAAAAGCTCACCAGTACATCGACTTTTAGATACTACTAACTTGAGAGCTTTTTTCCCCATAAGACAATTATATTCAAATAGCTCAATGCTGATTTAAAAAGAAAGTCCCAGCAATTACTTTGATTTATTATACTACAGAGAGGTCCTATTGTATAGGGATATTTACCACTGGGCTTTCTGTTTTTTCTTGTGTGCCTTTATAATAGACTTTTTTCTCCCCTCTTCCTCTCAGAAAGTCAGCTTTCCCATCTGACTGATACTGGTATTCCTGACCATAGCACTCCATCTCTTCTCCTCCAATCAGATGTGGGCTTGCAAACCATATGACCACGTGTGTTAGAAGTGCATATGATACAAAATCCATTGATTTTGAGAGAGGAGCTCTTTTCTGAGTAATACATATCTGTTCACGGGCATCAATGTTGGGGACCTTCATGATTCTCACTATTCTCAATCATTTCCCCTTCTTTATTTTCAGGTATGTTCTAAAGAGGAAAGCTTCCGAATAACTGACTTTCACATAGGTCAGGACCTTTATGCTGTGAATACAGAATATAAAATTTCATGTCTATTTCCTGTTTTGCAGGCCTGTAAACACTGGGGATGTAAGCAGCAGGGTACACCCATGATGGGTCATAGCTGTAGGCAAGGTGACCAGAAACCATATTATTCACAGAGTAAGAGTGGGTTACAAGGGAGGCCTTAGGGGCCAGAAAAGCCAAGGTGCATTTCCAAAGAAGGCTTTATAAGCCTCAGACTCAAGGGGTGAAGAAAAACCTGAAAACGAAAATCAAATAGGCAAGAGACTGGTGAATTGTTTTTGTTGTTGTTGTTGTGATATTATTGTGTAACAAACCATCCCAACATTCAGTGGTTACAACAATGAACATTTATTTCATCATCATATATCTATTAGGTCAACTGTGGCTCTGCTTGGCTCGGCTGAGATTGGCTAGGCTTGTCTGGACTGGCTCTAGGGGTTGGAGTTACATGGACCCAGCAGAAGGAGCAGCCATTACCTAGGACATGTGGCTCTCTGGGCAGAGGACAGGAGGACAATAGTGGAAGCCGCAAGTGATGCCTCTGCTCAGAGCTTGCACCTGCCATTTCCTCTACATGGCCCAGTCTACAGTCAATGGGGTGGGGAAGTATTGGTGAACAAGGGCAGGGAGGGAAAACTGTGAATAAATAGTACATTCTACCCCAATAGTAGATAAGAGAATATGTTTGTTGGAAAAAGCAAAGAGGGTGGAAGGTTAACATTTCAGGATACCAAAATGAAAACAAGGGGACATCAGAAAGCTCTGGTTGGCAGCGGCCTCTTTCATTGGGCCCTTGTCACATGAGATCTGAGAAAGACAGAGCTGGGATGGACACCAGGCTCTAATGAGAGGGGCTGTGTATCTGAGAGTGATGGTCAGTCAGGCCCAGCCCAGCATCTGCAGTCTTTGGAAGGCTTACCTTATAGTGATGTTTTTAATTTTAGATTCAGGGGGTACATGTGCTTGTTTGTTACACAGGTATTAAATGCACAGTGGTGGAAGTTGGGCTTCTAGTGTTCTTATCACCTAAGTATTGAACATTGGGCTTGTTTGTTTTCTGTTTTTTTTTCTTTTTCTTTTTAATTTACCTTTTTTTTTTTTTTTTTTGAGACAGAGTCTCGCTCTGTTGCCCAGGCTGGAGTGCAGTGGCGTGATCTCCGCTCACTGCAAGCTCCACCTCCCGGGTTCACGCCATTCTCCTGCCTCAGCCTGGGACTACAGGCACCCGCCACCACGCCTGGCTAATTTTTTGTATTTTTTTTAGTAGAGACGGGGTTTCACCGTGTTAGCCAGGATGGTCTCAATATCCTGACCTCGTGATCCACCCGCCTCAGCCTCCCAAAGTGCTGGGATTACAGGCGTGAGCCACTGCGCCCAGCCTAATTTACCTTTTAGCATTCAGCACTCTTTTCATCTTACTGAGGATTGATGTAATTCTTTTCTGGCTGGTTGCACAAATAAAAATTTACCAACTGGACCACAATTATGTTTAATTGAATACTTTAACAACAACAAAATATTCAACTGACCTAGTAAGCGTTCAGTAGTTCTAGCCTTGGCCCGTGTTATTTTGTCACTCCTCTTTCCTAAAATTTTAGGATTTATTTTGAAATCTCATCAGGAATGCTTTAGCATGATCATTAAATAAACGTTCCCAGATGTGAAGGTGATGCCATTCTTGGACACCTTGACTTAAAAACTCCAAGTCATCCAATTCCTGGATCATATCTTTTAAGTTGACAAGTATAGGTGGCTTTACTTGTGGAATGTCCCTCACCTCTCCTGTCTATTCCTGCCACAACCTGGCACTAATTACCTCTCACCTGGATAATTGCATTAGCCTCTTGGGAGCCTCGTAATCAGTTGCTACATTATGTTCAACCACTATATTATGCATTTTTTCTCATAATTTTTATTTTGAGATAATTTGAGATGTACAGAAGTTTTGAGAAAAGTACAAAGAATTCCAGAATACCCAAATCTAGATTCCCCATATATTAACACTTTATAACACTTGCTTTCTTCATTCTCTGTCTCTCACTTTTATACACATACATATATGTGTATATATATCTCTTTATTTCTGAACAATTTGATAGTTGCGGACATTATGTTTCTTTACCCGTAAATGCTTCAGTGTACATTTCCCCAAAACGAGAACATAAGCTCAGTATAGTTATCAAATCAGGAATTACACTGACACAATACTATTTTCTAATCTACAGACCGTATTCAGATTTTGCTGATTACTCCAATAATACCCTTAGCTTAAAAAAAAAAAATTCCAACAACAGATGCTGGTGAGGTTGCAGAGAAATAGGAATGCTTTTACAATGTTGGTGGGAATTTAAATTAGTTTAATGATTGTGGAAGACAATGTGAGGATTCCTCAAAGATCCAGAACCAGAAATACCATTTAACCCAGCAATCCCATTACTGGGTATATATCCAAAGGAATAGACATTATTCTATGACAAATACACATGTATGCATATGTTCATTGCAGCACTATTCACAATAGCAAAGACATAGAATCAATTCAAATGCCCATCAACAATAGATTAGATAAAGAAAATGTGGTACATACACACCATGGAATACTATGCAGTCATAAAAAAAAAAAAAAAAAAAGAGATCATGTCCTTTGCAGAGACATGGATGGAGCTGGAAATCATTATCCTCAGCAAACTAATGCAGGAACAGAAAACCAAACACTGCATGTTCTCGTAAGTGGGAGCTGAACAATGAGAACACATGAACACAGGGAGGGAAACAATACACATGGGGGTCCGAGTTGGGGGAGGAAGAGCAATAGGAAAAGTAGCTAATGCATGCTGGGCTTATTATTTACGGGGTGGATTCATAGGTTCAGCAAACCACCATGGCACACATTTACCAGCGTAACAAACCTGCACATCCTGCACGTGTACCCCAGAACTTAAAATAAAAATAAAAATACACCCAGATGACATGTTGCATTCAGTTATCATGTGTGTTGAATTTACTTCAAAATCATTTCTCAGTTTTTCTTTATCCTTCATGGCATTGATGACTTTAGAGAGTACAAGCCAGTTATTTTATAGAGTAGTGCTCATTTGGAGTTTGTATGATTTTTTTTTTTCCCCCCGAGACAGAGTCTCGCTCTGTCGCCAGGCTGGAGTGCAGTGGCTTAATATTGGCTCACTGCAACCTCCGACTCCCTGGTTCAAGAAATTCTCCTGCCTCAGCCTCCCGAGTAGCTGGGATTACAGGCACACACCACCACATCCAGCTAAGTTTTGTATTTTTAGTAGAGATGGGGTTTCACCATGTTGGCCAGAGTGGTCTCGATCTCCTGACCTCGTGATCCTCCCGCCTCGACCTCCCAAAGTGCTGTGATTACAGGTGTGAACAACCGCACCGGGCCTGTTCGATGGTTTTTTATGATTAACATCACTTTTTTAAAAGTTCCACTCTGGCCAGAAAAATAGCTTCAGTTATTGCCTAATATATCCCCAGCAAAGTTCGTATGTTCTGGCCTTAAGGATCTGACCTTACCCCTCTTTCCAGCCTAAGTTTTTATACCCCAGCCAGACTGGACTACACAGTCGACAATTATCTCTGACTGTTCTTAAGATATTCCTTCACACTGGATCATTTTCCTATTCTCATTCCACCGATTGACCTCTACTCTTCTCTTTTAAAGACAAATGCAAATGCCACCTGATATGGTTTGGCTGTGTCTCCACCCAGATCTCATCTTGATCTGTAGTTCCCATAATCCCCGTGTGTCATGGGAGGGAGCCGGTGGGAGGTCACTGAATCATGGGGGCGGTTACCCTCATGCTGTTCTTGTGATTGTGAGTTCTCACGAGATTTGATGGTTTTTATAAGGGACTTTCCCCTGCTTTCCTCTGCACTTCTCCTTGATGTTGCCATGTGAAAAAGGACTTGTTACCCTTTCTGCCATGATTGTAAGTTTCCTGAGGTCTTCCCAGCCCTACAGAACTATGAGTCAATTAAACCTCTTTCCTTTATAGATTACCCAGTCTTGAGTATTTCTTCACAGCAGTGTGAGAATGGACTAATACGCCAGCTGAAAATGTTCATATTTTCTCCCCAGTCATGGATCATCCTTTCACCTTATTGATCCTCTCTTGCCTTTATTTAGAGTTTTATATTGACCACCATCAAAATTAAAATGGAATTATGAAATATAAGCCTATGAGCACTTTAAAAAAGGAAGGAGTAATTGTTAGTAGCCAGCATCCTACAGTCAGGGCAAGATACATCAGCATGGCTGGGTGCGGTGGCTCATGCCTGTAATCCCAGCACTTTGGGAGGCCGAGGCAGGTGGATCACGAGGTCAGGAGATCGAGACCATCCTGGCTAACACAGTGAAACCCTGCCTCTACTAAAAATACAAAAAATTAGCCAGGTGTGGTGGTGGGCGCCTGTAGTCCCAGCTACTCTGGAGGCTGAGGCAGGAGAATGGCGTGAACCTGGTAGGTGGAGCTTGCAGTGAGCCACTGCACTCCAGCCTGGACGACAGAGCAAGACACCATCTGGAAAAAAAAAAAAAAAAAGATACACCAGCATAATGTCATTTCCTTTTGTGATAAGATTGTGACACTGAAAGCTCAGGAAAATAACAGAGGCATCTCCATCTGAGCAAGGCATGTGACCAAATCCTGAAGTGTGGACCAGGTATAGAAATGGTGAGCTGCACAGATTCCTAGCCCCTGGAACCCTCCTCTCCCAACACTGGGGCCACCGATACCCCACCTGAGGCTCAACCTTGCCCTGTCTCAAGGAAAGAGGCTATCAGGTGGTCTAGCCCAGGTCACAACACTGGCCAGTCTAACTCAGACTCTGTGTAGTATTTTTAGTCTGCTTTCTCGCTCCTGAAACCAAGTCCCCACTTGGTGTCCAAGTTTTAGTGACTATGTCTAGTTCTTATTTTTCTTCTGTGCCTCAGGGTTCATTTTTTACCTCCAGTCCCATGTTTTAATCTTAATTATAGCTTCTCCTAGAAACTGAAGTCCTGTCCTTGAGCGTGACTTATAGCTGGGGCTTTTGATTCTAGATTGTTTTCCTGATGCAAATGTGTCTTGGATTTCTAAATATCTGCCTCTGTAATCCCTATCACTCTGCTCCTTTTAGAATAAGCCCATTACGGTATGTGATCCTCATTCTCTGCCTTGCCCAGCTGACTACTTGCTTGTTGTCTGTTACCATAATTTCTAGATATTGGCTGCTGCCTATATCTGGAACTGAGTTCCCTTCAGCACTGACATGTGGATCTGTCTTCTGATGCCTGACCTCCCCTTTGGCAGGTATACTTTTATGTAGGATCCTTTCTAAGTTGTCCTAACCTGCCATTCCTGACCATAGATAGCCAGACTGTCTCTCATGACTGCAGAGTGTTAGCTAATTAAACACCTATGTATGTGGGCGGTTGACTGTGGGGTCAATGTCAGTTTTTCAGAAGATCTTTAGAGGATACTGAAGGGTTCTGGATTTGATGCTGCTGCGCTGTTGAACTTTTTTGTTTCAAAGGCTAGAAGAAAGCTGGAGAAAGAATGTTTATCAGGTTTTCAGATGATCTGTAGCTCTTGGGAAGTAGTAAATATAATCCTTTAATACTTTGAGAATATTCCAAGACTACTATAAAAGGGCAAGACAAGTAATAGATATATTAAAATCAATAAATGTAAAAACCTTTACTTAGGTTCTAAAGGTAACTTCCCAAGTACAGGGAAAGAAAAAAATCTATTACCATAGTGATCAACACTTGACAATCCAGCAGCACTGAACTACAAGTAGCTCCTTTTTACATCATGCTGTTTCTCATTCTCTGGCTTTGACTTGACTTTTCTCTTCCATGAAGAAATTCTTTCCCCACCGCTTTCATCTGCCTAACTCCTCCCCATGCTGTAAGACTCAGTCTCCTCCCCAGAGCCTAACTGAACAACCCAGCAGTGCTATTTGCTTTTCTTCTGTAGTTCCATGTGTTCCTCCTCCTGGTACTGAACACATTATGGAATAGGTATATGGTTGCATCGTTTCCCAGAGGAGGCTGTGAGATCTCTAACAACTGCGGCCAGTTCTTCATCTTTTATATCCAGTGCTTAGCCAGGCCGTGGCACATAGTGAATGTTGATTAAGTATCTGAAGATGCTGGAACAGGCTTGGTCCTCCTCTAGGAGTGAACCCATACAAGATCTAAAATTGCTTTGAGTTACTTTTCTGAAATCTACCTCTGAAACCTGCTTTTTTATCCTTGTCTGTCCCTTATTGAAGGCATTTCACTTTGGTTCTTAATATTTAACTTGACTTGCTCCTCAGATGATTTGTTTTTAGTTCTCCCTTGCTTTTGGGCCTACCTTCAACTTGGAGTTCATTTTTCATTTTCTCCTCAGCCTGGGCCCCCAAACCCAGGACAAGGACTGGCCTGTTCACTCCTCTGTCCACATGCCCAGCTTCTGTTCCTGAGACCCAGCAAGGACGAAAGGCATTTCCTCGACTAGCCCTGTCCTGCCCCCTCTATCCTCCCAGCACGCACCGTGCTCTCTTTGGCTAGGATGATGGCTGCAGCAGCAGGGCCTGGGGCTTTAGTCGACTTCAAGTATAAGACAAGCGATCAGCGTGCTATAGCTGCAAGAAAAGCACATGCTTTTGCATAATTCACGAGTAGAGTATAATAAATACCATGAGAGGAAGTGACTCCATTATACTCTAAATAGATAGATCCAATTCAGGCATCACATTTAAGAATAATACAAATTTAGTTCCTCTACAGAAAGCAAACCAGAATGCAGAAAGATTTTCAGGCCCTATTCTGGAAAATGGATAACCCAGGGGTACATGAGTTCAATATAAGAATACCTGTTATAGAAAAAAGGTGTCAGAAATAGCATAGCTTTCTAAGTAGAGATTAAATTAAGTAAAGATTTTTGCTTAGTATCACAGAAATTTCCTCTCAATAAGAACTATTCAAATGCAAATGGACTGTTTTAATAGATTATAGTCCATCATTTTATATGTATATTTAAAAAACATAATATGTAATCATATATAATTTATAATATATACTTTTATATTTATATCATATTATGTATATGCTATATTTTTTAAGAGTGTTAGGAAAAATTCCTGGATACTAGATATTCTACAGAATATTTATGCACTCTTGAGGGAAATTGGACTACATAACCTCTAAGATCCCTTTAGCTTCTGAAATTCCAATCCTGTGAATGTATAAAGCACCCATGTCAGCCTATTTTGTAAATTTATACATGTCTTATTGGTCCTACTATATTGCAAGCTCCTTTTATACAGAGATATTATATCTAATTCACCTTTGCTACCCTTGTAACAGTACATATATATTATACAGACTTGCTCAATAGGCATCTGATGCATAAATGTATGAATGTATGGATGGATGAATGGATGGATGGATGGACGAATGGATGGATGGATGGATAGATGAATGGATGGATGGATAGATGGATAGATGGATGGATAGATGAATAGATGGATCAAACAAAAACCATGTGGACTTCTCTAAGATATTTTATGTGATCTTGGGAAATCCCTCAATTCCTTTCTCCAGTTAATGAAATGAACATTAACTAAGGATCCTACTACCTGCAGTGTTGGAGGAAATAGTAAATGTGTGAATTTAAAGATGCTGGAAACGTAAAACGTTAGGCAAAAACAGTAAAACAGTATTTTGTTAATGATATTTGTTCCTGTCTCAAATCCTTCTATTAAAATTTAATTTTTTTTTCAAATTGTGGAATTTTGTAGCTGACATTGAAGGCTCAGATGCATTTTTATCTGAGATTAATTTTTTTTACTATGCCATATTCTTTGTAAGAAATCTTTACAGAGCCATAAAATCTTTTTGTGGCATGGGTTAGAATACATTAACTCAACAATATGGCTTTAGTTATACTGCCTAATTTCAATGTGAGAAAAATATCTACTTCACTATTAATTATTAACAGTAGCAGAAGTAGCATAAACACATATTTGTCAGGGCTCAAAGCAAGAAACTATTCCATTTTTTTTCCCCTAGGATTGATGAGTTTGTCCTTGCAGTTCACATCTGTTGGGCTACGTGCTCCAGCCCCAAATCCCACCTGATTTACCATATTCACGAGCTAACACCAGGGTGAGCTCCTGATCAAAGCCAGATCCATCACAGCCAGCCCTTTTCCTCAAAATCTGAGCTTGAGATTAAATATCAGCCTCTCTCCTCATAGCTGTGCCTATTACGTGTTAAATTTGATGCTCACTTTTGCCATGTTTCCCAGTGCATCCCGAATAATTGAGGAAGTCTTCCTGGGTATTCATTGTTTAAATTGCCTTTATAATGTATATGTATATATTATTGGGTCTATGCTGATTATAGTCTTCTGGGGAGCATTTATTAATTGAGATTCTTTGAGTTACAAGTAACATTTTAGGCAGTTTAAGAAAAAATCACAAATTTAGCTTCAGGCTATTGGTGCATCTGATGGAATGCAAGACCACAGAGCTAGATAGTGACGGTATCAGCACTAGCACCCTGCCTGCTGATTAAGCCTGTTTCTTGCACTATTTTCAAAATTCAATTATTCACTTATTAAAATTTTTTCTCACCTCCTGTATATTTTCAGTGATTGTTGGCCCTTTTTATTTTTCAAGTCCACTTCAAGTAGGTTTATGAAGATTGCCCTGGCTGAGGTCATCTCTTTATGAGCCAGAGTGTTTTATTTGCCATCAACAGTGAAAGCGTATTTATCAAACATGCTATCAATCTCAGTAACACAGAATCCCTATTAATGACATATTTCTGATAGGACAGTACAGTCAATATTACCTAAGTTCTTCAAGATTCCAAATTGCTTCCTGAAGTCTTTACAAGAAATGAAACAGAAACTGTAATTAGGTTTTTATTGCTGCTTCTTTCCATTAAAAAGTGTCAGTTTATATTTGCTACATATGAAAGCGTTAACAGAATATTTAATTAGCTCAAATCTAAGGCATTGCACTGCAGAGAATACACAGGCTTTATCAGAAGCTAGATTAGCTCTGTGCCACCAGAGGGCGACCTAACCTAATTATGTAGAAGTGTGAGACTGGAGGGGTTAAAATCGAGTTAGCCCTGAATGGTTGAGGGGCGGGAAGGGAATTACAAACAAAAACATACACAATGGAAAATTAGAATAAGCACACACAAGCCTACAATTTTCCAAGTCTTCCTAGTCATAGGTCCTTGCTTCCAAAAAACTTGTTTCATTCATTAAGGACTGTTTGCTACCTGATATTTTAATGACTTGCCTTGGCTATTTTTAATCCTTGCTATTGCCTCATTGCAGGCGGCGGTCATCATTGAAGTGTTTCCTTAGGTTAAATAATTATGTAGAAAGTAACGCACTGCACTATTTGCAACTCACTGCCGAAGATGGAAAGGAGGCCCTGAGCCACTCCAAACACACAGGGACTCTCATGAGGTATTGTCCCATTACGTCCCTGTTTGCTTCCCCACTGTTATCATGGCAATTGCTCTCATGGTCTAACCCGGATTCCTAGGAGTAGAGTACAAACCACTTTCTCCCCTTGTGTCTTCAGTAGTGATGGGAACAGCTTGTGACACATACGAAAAGTTTTGTTGTATCTTTTCCTTGGACTTTTCTTCTTCACTGAAATAATGTGCATTCTTTTTAGCTTATTTTCAGACATTATATGTCATTGCTACTTTCCAATTTTCCTGTTATTTTGATGTTCCCTTTTAAAACAATAGAGTTGCTTGTTTTGAAATTATTTTAACTAATAACAAAATTAGTTATTCTGGCTGATTTCATTTTTAGTTTTCCTCTTGTGGTGTCAAGCAGGGGTCCATCTGTGTGCCATTGGTGAAATGGTGGTTTGGTTTTAATTCAGACACATACCAGAGCCAGCCATTCAGTCTGAGTTCATGCTGCCTTCTATTCCTTCAGCAGGAGCACACGAAAGCAGTCTCCACACCTGTCTCCAGACACACAGCCCATCGCTGCCTGAAATCGGTGCTTTGATTCTCAAATGCAGTTACTGGGCAACTCACAGTCCCCTGCATACTGAAGGCCGTTTCCTAGGCAGACCACCGGCATAGCCCAGACTGCAGGGGCCTGTGCGAGGACGAACCTCTGAAGTTAGGTGGCTGCTGTCCTGCGTGGTGTGCACGTTTCTTACAGCATTCATCCCTAAGAATATCTCATGAAGACAATCTTTCCTGGGACACAAGTCAGGCAGCAGCTGCAATAGGTGTGGCAAGCTTCCAAGCTATGTGTCACACTGCAACCATGTGGGCATTAAGGAGTGTGTTTTCCTGGCTCCAGACCTGAAAAGTAACTCTGCCCAAGATAACTAGCTGCCCCAGGACTCAGGGCAAACAAACACACATGCTGCCTGGCCAATGCCGCGTCCTTTCTGCTCTAGCGAGAGACGCTCCTGTTAAAACATAAACACAACCTTGTTGGATGGAAGGGGATTGTCGCAAACTCACACACAGCAGGTGGTCAAAATGGAGGCATATTTTCTTTAGTAAATGAATGATTCTTCTCCTCCTATTTTCATTCCTTGGGCTTTGATGAGGATGAAAAAGAAGCAAGACATGATCTGCTTTTTTCCATTCCCATTCTTACCAAGGGCAGTGGCAAATAACTAGTCTCTCTAGAGCTTAGCATATTAAATATTAACGACCAAATAAGAACAGAAAGTCTCTTTCCAGCCCTATGATTCTGCCTCACACAAAAAAGTACTTAACATTTCTTCAGATCTTTTGCTGTGTCAGGCACCCATGCTAAGTACTTGGTATACATTATATCATTTAATTTTCACCACAACCTTTTCAGGTGGTATTACTGTTATTCCCATTTTACAGATAGGGAAGCTGAGGCTGGTGGAGTATAGGAAATTTGCTCAAGTTTTCACAGCTGGTAAGCTATAGAGATGAGGTTTGAGTCAGCATTTGTAACCGTACTCTAGTCAGGACTTAAAGAGTGTACTAGAATAGAGCATGTATACAGGGAGGACACATTGAGTTCTATGTCAACAGTCATAAATCTTCACTGAAGAACTTATGTTGTAAAAATAGGTGTCATATCCTGCCAGTTTCTCTAACTGAAGGAAAATACCAGAATCTGATGGGCTTTGTGGCTCTACGGACCAAAGAAAGGCTCCAAGTTGCAGAGAACAGGTTCCAGCTTGAATGGGGCATGGACCTTTCTCCTACCTCCATCCCTCACCCACTGAACTCACATGGCAGCTGCAATGGCCTGAGGGAGGGTGGGCCTCCCAAACTGCTCAGGTTTTAGCCTTCAAGTGGACATTAATCTTCTTGAGCTGTAAGATAGATGCCCCCTTATTCTAAATTAATACATGTTGCAAAATTGAAGATTAATAAACATAAATCAATTGATACCTACAGAGTATGTATCCGGCATTCAAAATCTTGCTGGGTTCTGTAGAAGATAAAAAAATACATATATACAACATAGCTTCTGGTGTGAATTTAGCTATTAGCAAGAGGGAGAGGACTCTAGGTTCCATGGCCACTCTAAGCTGTTCCCAATTCCTCGGACCAGTCACCCCTAAAGGCACATTCTACTTTTTGTTTCAGCATGACCATAATCAGTGGTCTACAGCAGTGGTTACTCAACAAGCTTTATGCTCTTAGGATTCCTTGGACTCTTAAAAGTTGTTGAGAACCCAAAGAGCTTTTGTTTATGTGGGTTATATCTAATAATATTTACTACCACATTAAAGATTAAAACAGGCCGGGCGCGGTGGCTCACGCCTGTAATCCCAGCACCTTGGGAGGCCGAGGCGGGCGGTGGGGTCACGTTCTGTGGTTTACAGCGTTTGTTTTTCCGCTCTTTGCAATAAATCTTGCTGCTGCTCACTGTTTGGGTCTGCATTATTTTTATGAGCTGTAACACTCACCACGAAGGCCTGCAGCTTCACTCCCGAAGCCAGCGAGACCACAAACCCACCGGAAGGAAGAAACAACTCCAGACTCGCCACCTTTTAGAGCTGTAACACTCACTGTGAAGGTCTGCGGCTTCACCCTTGAAGTCAGCAAGACCATGAACCCACCAGAAGGAATAAACTCCGGACACACCATGTGTAAGAACTGTAACCACCGCGAGGGTCCACAACTTCATTCTTGAAGTCGGCGAGACCAAGAACCCAGTGGGTGAAACCAACTGCAGACACATTACCAAGGCCTAATTCAGGCCAAACTAGAGGTGGCCAGCGTGGCATGACTTGAGGGATATCTGGAATTCTACTCTGGGGAAAAAATAGTATCTTTGAAAACACAAATGAGAAAACTCATTTCAAGTGATTCAATTCTTTTAAAATGAAAATATTCCCCCCCTCCCTATTAGTATAAAGACCACTCTCAGAACTATTGGATATTCCTGCCAGCTATGTCATTCAGGACTCAACAGAATACACACACACACACATGCACACGCCCATGTGACACACACATCGATTTACTGCAGGAAATTATGTAACAGGGAGGCTAGGCACATACAAATCTGTAGGGCCGGCTGTCAAGAAGGGCAAGCTGGAAACTCCTGGGCAGGAGATGGTGTTGCAGCCTTCGGACAAAATACCTGCTTCTGCAGGGAACCCTCAGTTTCAACTAATTAGATTAGGCCCACCCAGATTATCCAGGGCGATCTTCCTTACATTAAATTGACTGTAGATATTAATCACATCTACAAGATGCTTTCACAACAATGCCTGGATTAGTGCTTGGTTGAATAACTGGGGACCATGGCTTAGCCAAGTTGACACATAAAACTGACCAGTGCACTACTTTATTGTAAATTTGTCTACTTTTCCCTTCCTAAAAAGTTTTATAAATTAAAAAAATTCAACACCTAGGAACTGAAAAATGAAAAGAAAAATACAGAGCAGTAAGATAGAGAAAGCTGGTCAAAAGGTGGGGAACAAAAGGAAGATAGACAAAGAAAGCTCAGAAACTGCCACAGAGAGACACGCAAAATTAGAGAGGGGTGAGGACAAGGGACAGGAACACAGAGGAAAGGGGTGACTGTTCCGGAGTTTAACTGCTCTTATCACTAACTTTAAATTAGGAATTCGAGAAATAATCATCATTCGTAACCCTTCATTTTCCTTATTCTTGGTGCTGAATGGAATCGCTGTCTGAGTTTGCCAGGTAGGAAAATATAACTCTTGGAGCTCAAGTGACTTTAAATGAAACTCATTAACTTGAAACCCTGGCTGGAGCTGGCCTCTGCGATACAACTTCCCCATTCCTGCACTCTCTGTTGAGATAGGTTTGGTTCTTGCAAGTTTGCCTAGGGAAAATGTGACCTGTCTCTTCTTTTGGTCAAGGTCTTGGGCTCTGTCATCAGACCGTGTGGAAGGAATCCTTTAAGATGGTCCCAGTGAACTCCACCTCTTGATATTCATGCCGTTTGTGTTATCTCCTCCCTGTTAGTGTGGGCTGAGGCTAGTGATTTGCTTCTTATGAATAGCATATGGCAGAGTGATGTGATGTCACTTCTGCAATTAGGTTACAGAAGATAGGCTTGCATCTCGCTTTCACCCTCTGTCTGTCTGAATCTTCCCACATACTTGTTCTAGTGAAGCAAGCTGCTATGTTCTAAGTCACCTTATGGAGAGGCCCATGTGATAAGGAACTGAGGGTGGTAAGTGACTTGAGTTCTGTGCCTCAGTTAACTCATTTGTAAAACGTGGACAATAATAATACTACTGATGGCAAAGGGCTATTGTTGGACTAAATGACTTAATACATGTAACCAGAATAGTGCCCAGCACACAGGAAATGTTAACTTACTACTACTACTACTACAGGTACTGGTCTACTATGATCATTTAAAGTTCAGAGAAAGATCACCATGTATCTCCTTCTAGAGAAAAGCACAATGTTACTGCTGGGGAATTAAGAATAAATGCTGCCTCTTAGGGAGTTAGTCTTAAATTTTCAACATCAGCTTCCCAAGCTTCTGCTAGCTTCATGCAATTCTAATCTTGGGATGGCAATGTCCTTGTCCATAGATGGCCCCTGAGAGCCCAGTGCCTTGCTGAGCCCAGAATATTCAAAAAGATTTCCAAAGTATTTGGAAAATATCCTCCACAGGTATCTTTTCCAATTTGTCTTTTTTTTTTTTTTTTATCACTTTGTGATTTTTACCCAAAGATTTTCAGTGTCTGGTCAGGGAGTTACCTACTAAAAAAAGGAGAGAGGACGTCTGGCCTCAGAGACTGGCGAGGAATCACTTAACTGGAATGCTGAGTAGAGACTGCACCTGCCCTGTCAGTGATCTACTCCAGAATCTTGCAGGGCTTTTTCCTCAAGGGATTCTGACTGGGCTGCAGGGAGTGCAGGTGTCTGCAAAAGGGAAAAACCAAACTGAAGGGTCATTATTGGTCATGTCTCTTCCCTTAACTGTACATCAAGGCTAATGTTTCACCCTCTCTACTTTTATTTATTTATTTTTTTGAGACGGAGTCTCGCTCTGTCGCCCAGGCTGGAGTGCAGTGGCGCGATCTGGGCTCACTGCAAGCTCCGCCTCCCGGGTTCACGCCATTCTCCTGCCTCAGCCTCCCGAGTAGCTGGGACTATAGGCGCCCGCCACCTCGCCTGGCTAATTTTTTGTATTTTTAGTAGAGACGAGGTTTCACCGTGTTAACCAGGATGGTCTCGATCTCCTGACCTTGTGATCCGCCCGTCTCGGCCTCCCAAAGTGCTGGGATTACAGGCGTGAGCCACCGTGACTGGCCCACCCTCTCTACTTTTCTAAGCTGTCTTATTGGGAATGAATGAATGAATGAATGAATGAATGCCTCAATGATATCTTTAACACACCTGTTATAGTGAAAGGAAGCTTCAGGTAACGAATATATTTGATTTTTTAAAAACCTGGCAAAAGGTAACAGATGGAATGTTAAGTAATAGCTAAATAAGCCTTGCAATTTGGCGGAAATGGACCTGAACTCAGATCTCAAGGAATTCTTCTACTTCTAGAGATCCAAGAATGCCATAAATGTACCGTCTGTTGACCAAGGCAGGGAAATCGTCACTCAAGTGGATTTCAATCTATTCTCTTTTGTCCCTTCCCAAACTGCTCTCCATAAGCTTGCAGCAGTTGCTGTGTGGCCTTAGAAGTAGTACCCGTTAGCTGTGTGGATAATGAGGAAGAATAAACAACCTCTGAATACAAGTGCTTTGGATCAATCTGTAGGATCTAATTTGACTATCTCAAATCTAAAGTCATTAAGAGTTTTTTTTTCTTCTCTGCTTGAACTGGAGGCATTAAAGCACAGTGATTTGGTTTGGCTTTAAAATTAGATAGACTAGGGTTTAAATCCCAGTTTAGCTGACAACCCTTAGGGAGATTTCTTAACCCTGACCCTCAGTCTCCTCATCTGTAAAATGGCAGTAAAAACGCCTATTTCACAGGGTTGTTGATAGCTATTATGATGACTTGAGAGAGAACATTTAAGATGGAAGGGCAGGGCAGGGGTGGAGAGAGGCTGAAAGTTGGATCTACCTCTGGGAGTGATGATTTCTGAAGAATGGCATCGCCACTCAGTAAAGCGCTTTGCGTAGTCCAGTATAACTGAGGGGTTGCGTGAAGCGGCAGTCCTGGCCCCAGGCCTTCCACATGACAACCAGCATCTCAGTCAGGGGAGCTCTCGGGTCCAATCAGTGTATTGTTGCCTCTGTTCTGCCAGTCTGAAAAGAAATCGTGCCATAGGGTTAAGCCTAATCCTATTTCCTCATGGGAGCTGCTTCTGACCACCCCAGCCAGTGGCAGTCTTGCTGGACACTCAACTTCTACTCCACTCCCTGGACACTAAACTTGCATTGCTGCTTACCTTACTGTGCTATGTTCTTTTGTTTTTTTTTTTTTTTTTTTTTTTGAGACAGAATCTCACTCTGTCGCCCAGGCTGGAGTGCAGTGGCGAACTCGGCTCACTGCAAGCTCCGCCTCCGAGGTTCACGCCATTCTCCTGCCTCAGCCTCCCGAGTAGCTGGGACTACAGGCGCCCGCCACCACGCCTGGGTAATTTTTTGTATTTTTTTTTTTTAGTAGAGACGGGGTTTCACCATGTTGGCCAGGATGGTCTCAATCTCCTGACCTCTCGATCCACCTGCCTCGGCCTCCCAAAGTGCTGGGATTACAGGCGTGAGCCACCGCGCCTGGCCTTACTGTACTGTGTTCATATTTTGTCTTTGAAACTAAGTTGTAGCTCCTTGAGGGAGAGAGGTAGATTTTTATCTCATTTGAATCACTCCCAGTGATAATATACTCATTATCTGAAGCTTCCTTTCCTTATAACAGGTGTGCTAAAGATACCATTTTTATCTTCTTTGATTCACTCCCAGTATTCACAGATGCTAAGAAGTGTGCTCCCCAACTTGGTCTGCGAATCCCTAAGGTTCTGTAGAGCTGACTCAGGTACCTCACCTACGATGAGATCACTGGGCACCCAGTGCCAAATCCTGGGACCACCATCCACATCTCTCCTGCAGCTTCAGCCAGAATAGCCCGTTTTCATAGGTTTTGCCTCTGGATGTCAGTGGTGATGATGACGATAGCGTATTTGTTGAACACTGGGTTTCCTCCCATTGTTGAGTATTTGGCAGCCCAATTTCCAACCGCCCAAGGGCTTTCTCTGGCAGCTGGAGCCGGCTGAAAGTGCCAGAGAATTAACACCCTGGGAGCAGCCTTCACCCAGTGACTGACCAGAGTTAGCGTCTAAATACCCCAGCTTCCTTGTTTTTCTGAGGGTGACTCTGAAGTGCATGTTCCTCACTGGTTCCCAGAGTTCCCCAGTGAACTGGACTCCTCATGCACAGAGGTAACTGGCTTGATAACTTGCTCCTTACTGGCTTCCTTCCCTTTCCTGTCTCACTTTCTCACTCTTACTGGTACTTTCTGGGATCATCTCCCAAATCAGGGTCTGCTTTTGGAGAAACCAGACAGTAAATCAGTATCTGCTCATTGCCAGTCACTGTTCTAAAAACTTTATAGATGGGCCGGGCGCGGTGGTTCACGCCTGTAATGCCAGCACTTTGGGAGGCTGAGGCGGGTGGATCATGAGGTCAGGAGATCGAGAGCATCCTGGCCAACATGGTAAAACCCTGTCTCTACTAAAATACAAAAAATTAGCTGGGTGTGGTGGTACATGTCTGTAGTCCCAGCTACTTGGGAGGCTGAGGCAGGGGAGTCGTTGGAACCCGGGAGGCGGAGCTTGCAGTGAGCCGAGATCGTACCATGGCACTCCAGCCTGGCCACAGAGTGAGACTGTCTCAAAAAAAAAAAAACATAAACAAAAAACAAACAACAACAACAACAACAACAACAAGAAAAAAAATAAAATAAAAAATAAAAATAAGTAAATAAATAAATTTAAAAACCCCAAAACTTTATAGAGATATTGACTTTTCAATTCTTCAATCATCCTCTTAAATTTGTTTTTAAATTTTGCTTTTCTTTTTTAAATAAGAAAATTGAGACACGGCAAGGTTAGGTATCTTACTCGGGTTCACAAAGCTAAACAGTGCCGGTGCCAGGATTCAAAGCAAAGGGCTCCAAATTGACGAGACTCTGCAATGTGCTGATCCAGGCAGGTACTCTGCCCATTGGACGAGAATCATAGCTTCCTTGCAGAAGTCCTTGGCAAAGCTCATTTCCTCTCATTAACTCCTGAATCCTGTCTTTGTGTTGAAGTGTTTCAGGTCTAGATAACCTTTGTCTGTTGTTTGAAGGCATCTCTTTGTTAGAGGTGTCAGTTCTCTTCTTTTTTCTTTTTCCACACACCAAACTCAGATGTGGAAGCCAGCACAGGGTCAATGCGGCAGGGAGAAGTGTGTGTCCTGATGTCTTGACTGAGTGACTCATTATTTCTGCTGGTTCCCTTGCCAGTGTCAGTTATTGTTCCTCCAAGGATGGTGGTACCAATAACAGAGATAGAAAGATTGGGAGGAAGGAGAAGCCAGTAGGTCTGGAAAAGGGGAGCTCATGGGGAGGGTCCTTACTTACAGGATAAATTCTGTTTTAGTCATGTTGCATTTGAAGAAATGTGATACACTCAGTTGGAAGTCTCCAACATACAGTTAGAAAAGTAAATCTGTAACTTGGAAGACCTGGCAATAAAGATCTGAGCATAGAGGCTGTGGTGGCTAAAGTCATGAAAGAGGGTAAGATGAGTCTGCAGAAAATGAAGGAGGTTCAAATTTGGAATCTTAGAGAACGTCCATTTCTGATGTCAGAATGAGAAAGAGAGGTCATCAAACGAAATCAAGAAGGAAGAGTCAGAGATGTAGAAGAGTCTGAATAGTGCTAGGACCTGGACCCCAAGGATGGGGAGTAGTTCCAAGAAATAGTAATGAACCAACAGGGCCAAATACTGAAAGGGTTGAGAAGAACAAGAACCACAATTAAAGGGTGCTTAAGGTGTCTCAACGTTTGAGGTCATAGACTATAATGTTGAGGTAGAAACTAAGAAGTGGAAGGATATGAAAATTGTCAAGTGACGTGTAAGTCATTGATAAGGTTTGGCTGTGTCCTCACCTAAATCTCATCTTGAATTGCAGCTCCCACAATCCCCACGTGTCATGGGAGGAACCTGGTGGGAGGTGACTGAATTATGGGGGCAGGTCTTTCCTGCGCTGGTCTCATGATAGTGAATGAGTCTCATGAGATCTGATGGTTTTAAAAATGAGAATTTCCCTGCACAAGCTCTCTCTCTTTGCCTGTTGCCATCCATGTAAGACGTGACTTGCTTCTCCTTGCCTTCTGTTATGATTGTGAGGCCTCCCCAGCCTCCTGGAACTGTAAGTCCATTAAATCTTTTTTTTGTAAATTGCCCAGTCTCAGGTATGTCTTTATCAGCAGTGTGAAAAATGGACTAATACAGTCATGCGATTTAGTAAATTAATATTTTACATTTGTAAAGGGCTATTCTAAAACCACCTTGACATGAGATTCACCAATCCCAAAACCTCCTCAACACAGTGTTTTTACATGTAATAAGTACTTAAGTGAATGAAGTGATTAAGCCCAATCTTAATTTTCTTTTCCTTTTTTTTTTTTTTGTTTGTTGTTGTCTGTTATTATAGTTTCAAAGAATAGTCAATAAACCCTTAGGGAACAAGCACTCTAGGTGGTCACTAGCAAATTCTCACACATGTGTTAGCCATTTTTAAAAGAATTCGACTACAGCAAATTCACTAAACATTATAACTTTATAGAGGACAATATTTGATGATTAAGAAGACACTCCAGGATCTTGCTCTATGTCTGGGTCATTACACTGAATTTAATTATGAAGAAAGCAGGGAAAATAAATACCAGACAAGGAGCCCAGAGATCTGGGCTTTGGTCCCAGTTTTCATCAATTCAGTTCACAGTTCACCTTAGGGGGCCTTAGTTTCATCATCTGCAAGTAAGGTGTTGACTCTATTGGTGATTCCCAAATCAGTGCTGGTCTTGATGAGGTTTTCATCTCCTTTGCAGGAAAAGGAGAGAGTGAGTGATAAAGAGAGAGAGGCAGAGAAAGAAAGAGATTATGTAGTGAGTTATTCACAAAGTCAAATTTATTCTTAATTCTAAGATTTGTCCTTTTTACTGTCTTATGTTAAAAAGTCCTTTCTTTTATACAATGGTAATAGCCATTAATTAGCAGTTTGATTATCAATGTGCTTAAAAGCAACACAAAAATATGGCAACCCCATGATACAGCTGAAAATTGTCTGTAAATTTTTGCTGGTCTATGCACCCATTGAACTTAGACTCTACATTCTCAATTCCAGATTGTATGATAAGGTACAAATGTGGTAGTTTAAGATCTCTGACTTCTGTTTGGACCTCAGATGAGAGCAACAGGAGCCACCCAGCAGCACTGCAGGCCTCCTGAACTCTTAAGAGTCCACAGCATTCTGCCATGCTTGTTGGCGACAACAGCAGCATTCTGACAAGGAATTGCAAAGCAGAGCTCACATCCTAGGACACTGGAGCTCTGAATACTAAGAGAAATTGCGTGTCCTTTAGTGCAGAGAGAACGAAGATTTGCTTTGTTAGATTCATTGGATTATTTTAAAGGAAATTTCACCAACTCAAAGATACTGGAAATGAGATCTGCTCAGAACAGGCTATAGGGACAAGTTGAACCTGGGAGTTGGCCATATAATTACTACCCTGCAACCAGCATGAAAGTCAATTACCTACATTTTTACCTACTGAAATGTGGGTCTCAGCCTGGTACCTGAAATAAATGACGCAAAACTGTGTTCATCTCCTTACCCACTGTGTGCCCACCTATTTCAGCAGGAACTATTAAAACTGCAGCGAATCAGAGCAGATTGTTGCTGGCAGAAGCTTCAATAAATCTGTGCCACTGAATTACAGGAAGACTTAAAATGCAGAAATTAGAAGTCAAAGGCATTGAGTTTAGTGTGAGACTTATCTGATTAAGTGTAGTTTCATAAGCCACTAGATCTCAATCTCAGAAAGCCCAAGGGAAAACCTGAGGGGGGTGGAAGGTGACAATTCCACCTTCCAGAGGAAGTCATAGATTTCAATATGCCATAGCAACAGAATACATCTCTCATTAAAGATGCAAACATAATACAGCTCAGAACAAGCTCCCTAGGAAACAAACAGGGAAAACCAGTGTTGGTGTTCGTCATTAACTTGCAACACATGAGATCGGCCCAGAATGTTTTGCTTATTGGGGCAGGAAATCATTTGCTGAAATCAGAAACATTGTGTCTTTTTTTGTGAGTAAAGGCCTCAAAAAAAAAAAATCGAATGAGAATAGAACTTTAAGAGAGGCAAGAATACAAACAGACCGGAAAGGCAGGCATTGGAAACCAACACAAAGGAGGAGGACAGGGAGAGATCTGCAAGAAATATCTAGGTGTTTTGTGCTGAGCACTTGTACGAGATATTCTGCTAAACATTCTAATCACCCAGTCATTTAATCTTTAAAATACACCCAAAAGTGGGTATTTTCATAAAATGCAAACAGGCTTTGAGAGTTTCAATTATTTGCTCAGAATCATGCAAATGGTAGAGTTTTGCCCAGGACTCAAACTCTTGTGTTGCTAATGTCAAAGCTGTTGCTATACACAATGATTACAGTATAAATGTACTTTTAAACAGAGGCTGACCTGCAGGAAAATGCAAATAAACTACTATAATGCTGGTGGCTTAATCTATTGCTTTAACAACCCTTTCCAACTGGCGACTCCTTGAAGATGAATCAGCTCAATGGATGGAACCTTGCAAGACGATCTGCCTCCTAGGCTTCCGCAAGTGTGCTCAGCGTGCCTCCATCTCCGCAGTGCCTCAGAGGTTGTCCCAACCCTCCGGAACAAAACCCCTTGAGTGATTTAGTTTCCGGAGCCTTTCACCAGAATGGCATATTAACTTTGGCCTCATAATGTAATCCTCCAATCTTAAAATATCAAAAAGAAAAAGAAGGAGGTGAAAAAGAAGGAGTAGAGGAAGGAGAAAAGAGGAAGAAGAAGAAGGGAGGAGGAGGAAGAAGAGGAGGAGGAGGAGAAGGAGGAGGCGGTGGCAACGACGACATTTCCATGTGTTCAGCTTCAGGAAGGTATCAGTGACTGGATCCTTGCCTGTGTTAAGCAGTTGCGATGTCTGTGGCTTTTGTAAGCAAGATAATGCACATATCATCAGAAAAAGAAAAATTTTTTTTTTGTACCTGTCCCCTCTCTATTGAAGAAAGGAATCTGAATCAAGGATTTTGGTATGGCTTCCAAGTTTTAGGACAAAGGTATATTAGTATACCAATTTAGTAGCTTATTATAAAGATCTTGGAAACTAATGATAATTTTTTCTTAACATTAAAAAATGACTTCTGTAAAATGTGTATACCATCATTCCTACTGGCACCAAATCAAAAGCAGGTGTAATCTCAGGAGTTATTTCTTTCTGTTCACAGGCTTCCCTGGCGACAATATCTTCTTGCCTTATCACCAGTAAAAGAGCTTCACAATTTGAACACCTGAACAAAAAGCAGGGAAAAGTGGTTTTTTTTTTCTTTTTGCTAATGAAAAACATACATAAATCTTCAGTCAGTATATAGATAGTACTTGTGTATACGGTGAGATATTTTAAAAGATGGTAACTAGCAGAGTCAGCTTCCTCAGCTCTACAGTTCTTTCCATCATTTCCTTTTATACTTTCCTTAGGCAAAACCTGAGTCAATGCAGACCGAAGCCATGAATGCAATTAATGGAAGAAATGCATTTTCAGCAAATGGATGATGACTCCTATAGTTAGGAAGTGAGGCTGAAATGGAGAAAGATTTAGTGTTGTGTAGAGTTTAATATATTGCTAATAACATGGGTGAAGGCTATCTTTATCAAGTGTGACCCCTTAGCTTCCGTGTCTCCAAGCATGGGAAGTCCTAGCTAGTTAAAGCTGAAGCCTACCTCCCCTGTGGCTAAATGAACGAAGATTTATGAGGCTTTTAACCAGAATGAAGGGGCCAGGGTCTTTGGACAGCAAATAGAGTGGAGCTAACTGGGCTTCCTACAATTGAATCCGTGTCCTTGGCCTCATTGAGACCACTTGGGCAACTGGCTACCATGAATAATACGATATAGCAAATGAGATACTGACTTATATGAGTGTGGACATTTTCATTAGCATTTTAAAACTATAGCAGTATTACTGTTAAGACACAAATAAGAGGCCCTCTTATGTGAGAAAACCCTCAAGACCAATACTTTGAGAACCTGCCAGAGGAGAAAATAATACATGAATTTTATTTCAATAATCAGGCTTCAGATTTTGTCAGGCCTTTAAAATTATGTATGTAAAAGGTATAAAAGTGCTATAACAATAAAAATGAAAAATTTCTGGTTTGGCCCCCACCTGCTGTTGATATTGGCCGCACAGTGCCCCAGCATTCAAAAACAGCAGGCTTCGAGGTCTGACTTTGAACCATGCCAGCATTCCAAAGGTATTTCATTTCTCTGTGGTGTGCACCTAATTGAAGTCACAATAATGGCTGATAGCTTTCTCCAGGGCTTTAGAAACCTGGGGCGCTTTGGGTTTTTCTTTAAAAATGTAGTAGCTACAATACCCTCTAAGACCTAAGGTCCAAATCCTCTGGCTCTCTAATAAGAGTAACTGGTTTTGAGAGAGACTCAGTTTAAAATATAGGCTGTGTGGAAGCAAACCCAACATGTATGGGGTATGGGGGGCATGGAGGTGGTGTATGAACCTGATGCTTTCCACTTTGCTATTCTAGAAACAAGGCAGTATAGTGGAGAAAGTACTGAAACGTATTGAACTTGGAGTCAAACAATCTCCTCTTACTTGGAGAAGGTACTGAAAAGTATTGAGACTGTTTTACCCCAAGTAGGAGGAGATTGTGTGACTCCTTTTACTAGTTGTATGAATTTAGACAAGTAACTTACTATTAGTTTATTCTCTCCCAGTCTTAATGGGTGAACTAACAGCAAAACAAGTATCAAAGCAGTGTCTGAACTACTATTTATTTATACCTACATGACGACAACATCATTATTGGTACATCTTTGAGAAATCTTAGAGAATGGAAGAAGTACCAGTAGATTTCAAATAGAAGTAAATGTCCACCTTCCCCAGTTTACAGGCTGAAACAACAATCCAAGACTCTACATGCTGAACTCCAGAACAATCTTAGCTTTTGATGATTAAACAGCTTACTTTTGGGCATCTAGAGGAACACAAAGACCATCAGGGATCCAAGTGGATGCACCAATGGTGTTACAGAACTCCATTCTTCCTTCTTATGTGGTAGGTTACTTGACTGATATGGGAAGTGGTGTCCCAGGTTACATATCTGTATTTTAGTAAAGTATGTAAAAAAGGCATTTGTAGTAGCCCCTATGAACAAGAAGAAATTTGGGCTGCAAAGTCATATATTTATGTAGGTTATTTTTAAACTATAACTTTTATTTTAGGTTCAAGGGTACATGTGCAGGTTTGTTACATAAGTAAACTGCATGTCATGGAGGTTTGGTGTACAGATTATTTCATCACCCACGTCATAAGCATAGTACTCAATGCGTATTATTTTTCTGACTTGGGTAAGCTCTTGACCATTAAATAAGCATAATCAAAAGTATGAAAGTTAATCCAAGAGGGCCTCTATTAGTATTCTGAAGGTATACCATATCGCAGGTTAGTAATAATTAGCACCTTGCATGGCATACTCTAGCTTTAAAAATATCTTAAAGGTTCACATATAGAGACATCAATACATGATTGTGTATTATAATTGGAAGGAATATATATACACACACACTGTATATATATACACACACACTATATATATACACTATATACACACACTATATATATATATGTGTGTGTGTGTATATATATATATATATTTTTTTTTTTTGAGATGGAATCTCGCTTATGTTGCCCAGGCTGGAGTGCAATGGCGTGATCTCAGCTCACCGCAATCTCCACTTCCCGGGTTCAAGCGATTTGCCTGCTTCAGCCTCACAAGTAGCTGGGATTGTAGGCATGTGCCAGCACGCCCGGCTAATTTTGTATGTGTGTGTTTTTGTTTTTTTTTAAGTAGAGACGGGGTTTCTCCATGTTGGTCAGGCTGGTCTCGAACTCCCGACCTCAGGTGATCGGCCCACCTTGGCCTCCCAAAGTGTTGGGATTACAGGCTTGAGCCACCGTGCCCACAGTTACTCAAGCACTTGCACGTGATCAAGATGGAGAAGAGCTGACTTTTGCAGTTCACGTGGGAGGAAAAAAAAAAAAGTAAATCTAGAAATTCTAGTTAACTCCAAACACAGTAAGTGTCATTGATGTTTCCCCAAAAGCCAATCCAATATTAGGCTGCACATAAAGACTGCCCAAAACAAGGATGGAGAGCACAATTCAGGAAGAAGACAACCTGCAATGCTTATATGGCCATCAAAGATGACATAGGCTCTGGAAACTATACTACAGGGAAAGTTGGGGGTAAGAAGAACCTTAGCCAGAAGAAGAGTGGATGGTGGGCCATAGAGACAAGCATGGCAGATGTCTTCTAAGAGATGGAGGGCTACAATGTAGAGATGGTTTGACTTGTTCTAGGCAGGTTTCAGAAGAGGCACAAGACCGAAGCTGCAGCCTCTAGAAGGTAGCAGTTTGAGTACAATATAAAAAAAAAACATTGTTTTTCTTAGCATTTCTGATGTTCATCAGAGATTGTGGGACCGAAGCTCAGGAAAGAGGTCTTAAGGTAGAATCAAGAGAGAGAGGTCGTCCACAAGGAGGCGGTAATATGCAGCTGTGGAATGGCTTGGGGTTTCCAGCGTCTTCCACCACCATCAGCCCAGAATTACCACCTTCCCAGTTGCACTTCCTCCTAAATCTACATCTCCTGTCTGGTGCCTTTTGCCTTGAACAGTCTCTTGCCTCGGAGCTTCTCGGCCATCAAACAGAAGGGGGCACCCTGCACCGTCAGTCTAGACAAGGACCAATCTGACAATACCCAACCATGGAAAAGGACCTAAGGCTGGGGGGGATGTAGGAGCCTTCAGGACCTGGAAGGGAACCTCCTGTAACTGTGCTCCTCTCTACCCCCGTTGGAGTCCACAGGGCTGGAACTCTAAAATGCAGAAGAAGGTTAGGGGTGGGCAGACAGGAAGGGTTGTGATGCCACCTGACTTCCAAACTGAGGATGGAACAGGAGCTCCCTGGGGTATAGAGAGAAGTCACAGCAACCCTGGACAATCCAGCGGTTTGGTAAAGTGTACTTACCAATTTTGAAGAGGGGAAGGGGTTCTCTTAAGGTGTAGAGAGGACTATCTAGGGAGTTGCAAACTTTGTTATGAGTGGACAATCACCCTGGCTCCTCACTGCACCGTTTTCTCCTTGCCCAACAAGGCACGCGGGTCCCGGCAAGGGATTCGAGTCCAGATCTCTCTCTCTCTCTCTCTCTCTCTCTCTCTCTCTCTCTCTCTCTCTCTCTCTCCCCCCCCCCTCTCCCTCCCCCCCTTCTCTCTCGCTCGCTCTCTCTCTCACACACACACACAAACACACACACACACACACACGCGCACAAGCAAAGTGGGCAAAGCGAGCAAAGCGAAGAGGGTTGGTACCCAGTCTGGGCGCGCTGGAGCTAAGCAACTGGCCTTTGTTTGTGAATCGGAGCAGTTTAGGGGACATCCTCCGGTCGCCGCGGGGCGCGCGCCTCCGCTGAGTGTGCGGTGCGGTGCCCAGCGGTGCGGGGGAGGCTCCACCGCGCCGGCCCAGGGCCCCCGCACCGCCCCCGCCGGCTCGACGCGCCCGGCGTTGCGCTCTCCACCGAGCGGGCGGCCGCAGCGCACTTGGCTGGGGCGAGAGGCGAGAGGCGAGAGGGGTGGGCGGACTGCTTGGTTGGCGTTGGCGCTCTGCAGTGCAGTGGAGTGTTAGCCCAGCTCCCTATATGGTCGGGGATTAGCTAGGCGCTGCTGAGGCTGAGGCTGAGCCAGGAGCCGGAGGAAGAGGAGGAGGACGAGGACGAAAAGGAGGAGGAGGAGAAAGAGCGCAGCAGCAGTCAGCGCACGCCGAGCGGCTGCCGGGGGAAGCAGAGGCGCCGGAGGCTGGGGCACCGCCGACGCCTCGGGAGCCATGGCCGAAGGGGGAGAAGGAGGCGAGGACGAGATCCAGTTTCTGAGGACTGTGAGTCTCCGCGGCGGGGGCGAGGCCGTGGGCAGGCGGGGAGGAGCGCGGAGCGCGGCGAGGAGGGGCTGGCTGCGCTGCGCCGCGCCGCGGTGCCGGGTGCCCGGTGCCGGGCGCTTTCTCCGCACCCGCGGGCTGCAGAGGCGGACCAGCCACCTACCCGCGGGGCCGCGAGGGGCTGCGTGGAAAGGGGCACCATCTCCTGCCTCTCCCTTGTTCCTCTACTGCCACCCCTGCCCCAGACCCTCCACCTAGGACCGCTCGCTCTCCAGGCAACTTGCTACTTGGTCTGAAACCCTTGATGCCCAAACTTCAGCAGGGGTTTGTTCGTGGTTGTCCTGACCCAAAAGATCGGCGTTGGAAGCCCTCGCCCCGGGGTCGGCCCTCTGACACCTCCACACTCCACGCCAGCCCCATTCCTCTTCCAAGGCGCCCCCACGCACCGGGAAACCGTCGGGAAGGAGCCAGCGGGGCAGGGGGGAGCGTGGAGAGCCGAGTGGGAGAAGCGGGCGCAGGCGCTAGGTCCTAGCCCTGGGATCGCTCAGAGGGGAATTCACCCAGCGCTGCCCTTCTCGTGTGAAGCCTCACGCGGGCAACTGCTGCTGGAGCCTGACTGACTGCCTGCCGTGGGTTCGAGAGCTGTGGCTTCTGTTCCCTGCTCCCGCGAGCCCCGCAGGACAGGGAAACCCCAGTCAGTGGCTCCGCGTCACTCAGGTCCCCTCCTTGGCACCTGAGGGCGCTGCTCCATCCCAGATTTGGGGGTGAGGGGGTGAAGTCTGTTGCAGCCACACCAGCCTTGCGCTATAGGAGATAATGCAAAGACTTTCAAGGTGGACGGCCACCCGGAGGGGTGGGGGCCTTGGGGATGCATCCTAGCGCTGATTTCAGCCAAGTGACCTTGAGCAAGTCGCATAATCCGCCCTACTTAGCCTCAGTTTCCTCGTGTGTAAAATAAAATATAGCCAGTGATAAGGATTAAATGATATTGTGAATGTCATAATGTTTGGTAAACTGTAAATTGGTCTGTAAATCTTACATAATTTTATATGCACTGCTTAGCTGTCAGGAATTAGAATGAAATTCTTTCCCTCTCTCCCTCCCCTATAAGGGTGCCCCCCACCACCCATGACCTGGTCTTCGAAGATCACAACTTATCTCTTGTCCATCTTTTGAACCACTCTCCTCCTGTCAAAGTGCTTCCTTCCAATTCTTTTCAGTTTCTCTTCCAAACGTGGTTCTTTTGTCAAAGCTAGGACTTGGGTCTTATTTGGGTGGAGGGGTATGGAAGTACCTGGCAGCCTGCTGGTACTACTGAGAGGCTACAGTATTCATCTCTTCATCCTTGGTCTGACCTGCAGACCCAGACTCCATTCTCATCTCTCACACTGCACACAAGATGGCCCCGTAGTTGCAATTCATGACAACCCTATTTTTATAAAGCTGCCTGCTCCCCTCAAAGCCCCATGAAATCCTTTGCTTGTCCCTCTGACAGGTGTCTTTAGTAATGGATGGGTGGCAGCTCAGGTTCTTTCTGCCTTGTGTCCTCCATGATCAGTAATTTCTTCTGCTTATTATTAATGATCTTTTGGGCATTATTGCTTGAAAAAATTATCTTCAGACCGATAGGGTCAATGTTGAATAGATGTCCCAGGGAGTTGAGGCTTACGAAGGTGGTGGTTTTCGTGAGATCCTTATCTCTTGCTTTTCTCTTGGCTTCTGAGCCATCTTCCCTGACTTTTCCTCTCCATCTGGCATTGTAAGTGTTTTTGTTTTTGTTTGTTTTTGGTACACCTGTAGCCAAGGTTTATTATAGTAGTGGTTCTTAAGTTTTGTGTGCTGGGCTTCCTGCCCTAGAGATTAGAGCTGGTGGACCTCTTTTAAAGTACACCCATGACAGCCTGTGGGGTTCAAGGACCCAGGTTCAGAACCCCTGTTGCAGAGAACTACATATCACTTATGGCTTAGAGCGAGTGCTGGAGGTAACCATAGGGGCAGTGATTCAAATGTGGCATTATTGATTCTTTTCCTTCTAGTTATCACCTTATGTATTTTTTAAGGTGTGTTCCTCATTTCTTCACCCTATGAGACACCTTAACATCTTAATTTTTAGTTCACTGGGAAGGAAATAGGTGATGAAACTGAAGCACAGAAAATCAAGTGACTTGGCCATAGCTGTTGACAAGTTATTGGTAATTTCCATTATACAATGTTAAATTACATTCCCGCTAGAGCTTGGCATTGAGCGTTACGCCAGATGTTATATATAGTCTTAAGAATATACTTAAGAATATAAGAGGAGTACTGCAGCTTTCTGAGCTTGGCATCCTCCTTCTTCATCCGTGAATTTGACAAAATGATTTATTGGAATCCAATAGCCATAAGCTTTTGATCTCTGCACAGAATTTTGACTTTAGGGTAGTTGGGAACACCAGGCTTGTGCTAGCGGTGGGATTTGTCTCTCCTTTGGATGTGTCTGGGTTAGGGAAGTTATTTCACTTTGAACTCATTCAGTTACCTTTGCCTTAGGCTTTCTTTCTCCTCCTCAAACAACACCTTTAAAAGCATTTTGGCAATGTATTAGTTATATATAATGCTTCCTCAGATTGCCATGGTCCTGGATGAAAAGGTGGCTGATACTGGACCATGGAATAGAATCATATCTTTGTAACCATGAACTTTAAAGGATTGCCATCCCAGAGAGCAGAAGCTTTTAACCTACTTACAAAAAAAGACCATACAATAGCATTATGCCAAGGATCCTAATCAAATTGTTAGTGGTTGTAGCGTCATGTTTGTTATAATAGTGCCAAAAATGAAAGCAGCTAGAACTATTGATAGTGTGAAATGAGCCAGAATTACTGCAGTAAGCACTATAGGTGTGTGTGGTGTGGCTTTAAACACTTATTTGTGGTAGCGTTCATTTTGGTTATAGCCTCTGATACGTTTGGAAGCTCACCCTCTCCTAAGTAGAGAACAAGACCTAAACAAGGGCTTTGGAAGCTTAAACACATGCTAACTAGATGCTACTGTACCCCAAGCCTTAAGGAGGCAGTCTAAAACTATATACCCTCTTCTGGCCTTCTGAAATCACTGACAGTCATGTATGCCAGTTAGAATCAGGCAGCTAGACAGATAGAATCTTGAAGGCTAAAATGTTCCCTCCCACTGCTCTTGGCAGTGGCATCCTCCTCTCTTCCGATTGCTCTTGCTGACGTAGCCAGTGTCATTGACGTGGCTCTGAAGCTGCTCTGAAGCAGATAAACCTGCCAGCCGCTGATCTGAAAGCAAGAAGTTATGGTGAGAAGTGACAATTACCCCATCTTCAGACAGTCGGTGGAGCGGCTGGCACCACATTCTGCTTCGAGAGTGCCAGGAGAAAACTTTTCTCTCCTACTTTTCCCCTTAGACTACAGTATCCATTTAAAAAACAAAACACGACAAAACTCTAATCCTTAGCTTATTGTTTTTAAAATGTCACAGTGTTCTCCTTGCCAACTGCCTTTCCCCCACAATGTTAATTGAAACAGAACTCAGAGTGAGATAGACATTTATTTGCATTAGTTTCAATTAAAGGTTGGTCATAGACAGCCTAATTTAGCCCTCCCCATAGAAAGTTGTCCTCCTTCATCTAAATTTGCAGCTCTCGAGGGATAAGAAAAGGCACTTGGGCTGAAAATCAAGGATTGCTCCCTTATCTTGGGTTCCTGCCTACAGGGTGCCTAGGACAAATTCCTGAATTTGAGCTGTAGCACTCACGTGAGCTTGTGTCTCTCGTCCCTCCCCAGAGCGCGTTGTCTTGGGTTGGAATGACAGTGAACTTGTACCTGGTGATTTATGGATGCCTGCTTTCTTCTCCCCACAGAAGGGACCATTTACATAACAGCTGCATGAAGCCTGTGTTTTGGTAGATTTTCCTTAAGGAGATAAGGGAAAGGAGGTGGACACCTTCCTCCAGGCTGTAGGTGCTAGTGAGTAGCAGTGGAGGTAGTGATAAAATGCAGACCTCAGATACCCACACGTGTGGTGTGAGTTGTTGCAGAGCTGAAATATAAGCTCTCCTGCTGAGTTAGGTTTGAGGGTTAAAATGACAACACTCAGAATATTCCCACACTCTGGGCCTTCCAAGGTCACTTCAGGGCTTCCCATCTTCTCAGTCTCTCCTTCCTTGGCTTCTCAAGCTGATCTGATTAAAGACCCGTATCAGCCGACTGGACACACAATATCCCCCCCTTTCCAGGGAAACGTTCCCGTTGTTGTGAGAAGGAGGCTGGATCCTTTTTTCCAAAGTGATGAACTGAAATCAGAAAGGCCGCATCAGCAGTAGGGGGGTGGTGGCACACACCTTCTCTGCTAAGACCAGATTGCCCTGTCCAGGGTTGTCCTAAGGATTTTAAGCTGCTGAGCTCCTGGGGAAGGAGGTGGTGATGACTGCAAACTTGGAAATATTTGGAATGCAGTGTGGCCCACTTTATAAAGACTGAGGTCAAGGGATAGGTCTGCAGTTGAAGAATGTGTGTCTAACATCTGTGCATGTGTTTTTTTTCTTATGCTACTGTGATTATTAAGCAAGGAATAGTTATTAACTATGTTAAATAACATATTTCATAAGTGTAATCCAGTGAAATATTCACAAGTGAAATATGTTATTTAACAATTTTTAGTTTCTAATATTGGTTTCTCCAGCTCCTTAGGGTTGATCTGAGGGCAAAAAAAAAAAAAAAAAAAACGGTGAAAAAGAAAAGAGTGGGAGGAATGTATCTGGAGAGAAAAATACTCTGATGATTATTTTTGAAGGATTTGTATTTAAATAAGATGTAGCTATATGTGCTTATTTGCCTCTTTGCTTTGTGTTGTTTTTACACCTTCATGGAAAGGAATCTTTATTTTATAATTTGTCTTTTTCTTTACCTTACTACTTAAAGAATTTTTAACTTAGAAGCCATCAACTCCATCATCTTCTAATTGACTTGGCATTCTTCCGAATATCTTTACCAATCTCAAGTGCAGACCCAGGCGGTCCTAGGTCTTAAGAACCCAATACTTCAGCTGATTTCCCACAAGTTCATATCAGTATAAACCTTTCTAAATTAGATATGTTCCTGAAGCTACCCTTAATACAAGATTTATCCAGTAGGAGTGGGATGCTGTAATAAAAAAAAAAAAGAGCTTAGAGGCAAGAATTCGTATTTTTAGGTCTAGATCACTATGACCTTCAACGAGTCATGTAAGAAAATTGAGGTTTCATTTTTCCCACTGTATGGAGATAGAACCTGCATTAACAGAAGTGTTGTGAGAGGAAACAGTCATTCCACATGAGAGACGTATTACCGCAAATGAGTGAATAGGTTGTGTTTCGTAGGACATTGTCATTGTGTCTCTCCTGTACTAGGAAGTCGACCCTGCTTATCATCAGATCTTGCTGGAAAACCAGCCCCGTCGCCCCCATCTCTAACGTGGTCTTTGTTGCGGATCCTTCCCTCCATCCCAGAGCTGTTGGACAGCCTCCGGTGGTGGGCTCACCCCAGGATCTCTGGGCAATTCCTTCCCTAAAGCCAACTACAACTATTCTTAAGGTATTTGATTAAAAGACTTGAGAAGTCAAGTCAGTGGGTGTGATAATCTTCCAAAGGCCAGGTAGGCTCCTCCCAGGGTCCTCGCCACCAAACAGAACGCTCAGAGTTGTTTTCGTCATCTCAGAAAATTACCAAAGCTACCTTTTCCCATAGGACCGCCTTTTCTTATTGAATCCCGTAGCTCTTCCTTTCGTAAGCTATTCTTCCTCTTCCCCCTCCTGTTTCTTTTATGAGCCCATTTTTTTCTTTCGCTCAAAGCCTTGGGGACCTGCTTTCCTGTAAAACCAGAGCAGCTTTTCCTCCCAGGGATTCTGCTGCTTTAGTCATGTCTACTCAGGGTGTTGGGGCCTTTGAACAGTTCCTTTTGGCTGCACCTAGAGGAAGCAGATGCTTCTGGGGATGGGGAGCCCAGCCAGTGGTGAGGCTGTAGGGCCACAGTTCTCCCTGGGGAGCCACGCTGGGTCCTCCAGGCCCCAGGCTGGTGTCCTCTCAGCCATCTTCTTGCTTGGAAGCCAGTGGGGGTGTTTTAGGGACAAAGACATTTCCAGTCACTGCAGTTTCCTTTGGTTCAGTGAATTTTGCCATCATAGCACCTCTTCAATTCAGAGAGAGGGAAGAAAAAGTGCTGGCACCTCAGCTCTGATCCTGCTACAGGGATGAGTCTCTTGAGATGCCAAGATTTTTTTTTTTCTCTTTATGTCATTTCTGATTCCCAGTTGTTAGAATTAGAAAACAAAGTTCAGATCATCTCTGAGACTGATGATGCAGTATTCCAGAATAAAAGAGCTATACCTCCTCTCCTCACACGCACTTCTCCCCTCCTCTGGCTTAGAGTACATTGCTGACTCTACAGTCATACACTGGGCTATTGTCCTTTGAGGTGGGACATAGCGTTACAAGGAGGAGGCACTGAGACACCAGGGCCTTCTTTTTTCACCCTCCACACCCTATACAGTAAATTCCCCATTGATTTCAGGTCTCTCTGCTCCTGCACAGGCTTGTCTACTTGAGGAATCCTGTTATTATTGGATTCAATGCCCAAGAAGAAGGAAAGCAAACACTCTATCCTAAAATCAGATTACAAAGAGATTCAGAAATTATACTCAACATGAACTCTTCCCTCTGGGGTGACAGCTGCTTGCTGCCGCTTACTTCAGAGTGCAAAGGAGGCAGAGAGAGCTCTGGAGACAGAGCTGCAGCTGTCTGTGCAGAATTGTACAGGCCATCAACAGTTTTTCTACTGAGTTCAGTTTGTAAGTAGTTTTATGCTATAGGAACCAGCCAGTGTGATGAGCAAGGCAGCACACCTGTTGTAAAAGTGTAGGGATGAAAGTCTGGGTCGGTGTCAGTGTCATGGTGACCCATGCAGATACCCAGAAGAGTATCTTTCTCCTTGGTCTGTCTTTGGGATAAAGCAGTGTCTCAAGAAATTCCCCATATTAAAATGCTGAAATGCAAGATTGTTAGCTCAGCAGGTACTATTAATGATTAACATCATTAACAGCTGAGCAGAGCCAGTTCCTGAAGGAACGGGAATTGGATTGGAGAAAGGTGAGAGCACATGGGAGCGTTGCTGAGAGTGGGCAAGCCTGAGTAGGGCACTGCATTGGTTCTTGGGGAACCCTGAGCAGGAAATATACATCAAAGCACAGGAATCTGGGTTCTGGAGATGGTGGTTCAGACTCTATCTTTATTTAGACCTTTGAGCAGAGGAGAAGAAGCCTTGAGTTACCTGGGAGAGAGTGGCCAACCTTCAGACATTCAGAAGAGCATTATTCACCATCAGGACTGGTGCTAATACATACTTTGTTTTAGATAATTCATAATCAGAGAAAACAGTAAGATAAGGTGACTCTACATCAAAATGAGAACTAAGGTGCCTTCTTCCTGAAGTAGAAAAGTGTTTGAGAGACAAAACCTCATTATCAGTTATTGTATTCATTGACGTGTCACTCATACTAATCCCCAGCAAATGCCCCAGAGACCCTGAAACCATTTCAAAGCGATTCCTACAGCAAAAAAGGGAAAGTGCTAAGGGGAGCTGCTTATCCCCTAACAGAGCAAATAGGAAAAGCTCTTACTGGAAGGTACAGGCATTTCACCCCACCAGTGATAGGTACTGGCATCAACTCTGAAAATTTCACGGTTGAATTCTCTAATGGGGCTAGGCAGAGAGAGCTAGTCAGCGGGACTGCAGGAAGGAATGGAAAGTTCTCCATCAATGGCACATAAATGTCCGCAGTGGGAGAAGTATTGATTTGAATCATGGTGCTCTATACCATGGACCAGATCCAGACTGTAAATAATACGAGGGCAGAAGGAGAGATCCCATTGGCTAGAACCAGAAGCTGAATCCAAGAGATCAGATCAAAATAGGGCAGCTGGTCCTGGAGTAGCATGAACCCCTCCTAAGTCCCTTCTCAGTCACCCAGGACACTTGGCTGTTGTTTCAGTTTATGTCAGTGGTTCTCGTCCAAGTAATCCTCTCTTCTCTCCAGGCTGGCTAGAACAGAACAGTTCAAGAATAAACTATAGTGAGGTCTTGAACAGATCTCATCTCTTTGCAAGAGGCATTTTAGGAGAAAAACATAGCAAAGAACATACCAGTCAAATGATGGGTAAAGTCAGAGGTAAAGCACTTGCTGTATTTGGCAGCATTTCTATTGCCAGATGCCTGTGAGATTGCCTGCCCTTCCCAGGTCCTAGTTCAACCATTTGTAAAGGCATGGTAATAATGATTATATCTCAGAGATGGCTTAAAGAAACTCCAGATTTCCTTCAGGAGAACTAGATATGTAAATATGGAGGGAGTAGTATGGAATAATAGTTGCCCTGTTCCCTGAAAATGTTCCCGTCAGCCTAAAGTATGAGCCATACATTATGAACTCCAGGAACGCAGAGGTCTTACATTTGGTTTATGCCAAGTCCTCAGGTACCTATAGATTGGAAAGTTCACAAATCTAAACACTTTGGGGTCAAGCAGGTAGCTAAATGTGTAAATCGGGCTTTATTTGCAAATAGAGGCAGGTCTGATCTGTACATTCAAATTAAAAAAATTCTCAACACTGCCAGTCAAGCAAAACACATCTGCAGCAGGATTCTGAGCTGCCTGCCAGTGGGCAGCTGCGAATGAGCACTCAGAATCTGTTTGAATGAATGCACTCCCTAGAATGCATGAATATTTTCATGATAGGATCAGGCTCACAATACACATCATGGTCCTTGGATAAAAATGTCAACCTTAAAGACAGTGTATCATTGATCACAGAGTGTAAAAGAGAGATTGGCAGGCAGACAGATTAATGGGCTTAATAGATGATAGACTTTATCATCAAAATGAATTCAGATTTTGCTAGTCTTTAAAACACCCTTTAAAGTTGTCATATGGATGTAGATGTCATGAAATTTAAAGAAAGCAGGGCGTGCATTCAACATGTATTGACCAACTACTCTCCGCCCAGTCTTAAACAAGCTACTGGAAGTTACGTAGATGATCTCCACCCAGTCTTAAACAAGTTACTGAAGTTATGTCAATGAAAAAGACATCTTAATGTTTGTTGTTTTTGACAGCTCCGGGTCAAGAGGGAGCTGAGACTTCTTTTGAGGTAGCAAGGATATCAGTCACTTCAGATAACTTTATAACAATTAATTTAACCCTTCCATGCTTCTGTGCTACACAAATTTTCCTGTTGAAAGGTATGACCTTGGGGAAGTTTCCTTACTTCTGTTCTTGTTTCCTCATGTTAAATGAGGGTAATCATAGTGCCTATCTGAGAGGGTTGTTGCAAGGATTAAATGAGTTAATCCATGTGAGGTACTTGGAACAGTGCTCAACATATCATAAATCCTCAATAAATATTATTTATTATTGTCTCAACAAAACAGTGTAAACATTGACATTAGTCACACTAGCTATTCCAAATGTCATTGCACAGTCATTTTATCGTTGGAAAGTACAAAGGGATGATCCCCTGGGATTATTCCATAGTCTTGATGCCTGACATTCTGCTTAACTCTAAATATGAGCGGGCTTTGTGAATGGAAATGAGCCTGCAATGTTCATGGCCTTGGGAGTACAGATTGGCAGGTCAGTTCTGAGTATCTGCTTTGCAAAGCCTCTTGATGCAAATGCTGATTGACTTTTCCCTGGGCAATTTTAAATTACGTCAATAGATGGGCAACATGATTTGGAGAATCCTCAACTACACAAAAATTCATCGTCTTTGGTTTGGGGAGACATTTTTTACAACTTATGTCTTAAGTGTAGAAATTAACCACTCTGGGAATTTACTGTATTTCTAATAACACAAGGTCATCCTGCTGTAAAGATCTGGCTTTTCATATCTAAGGATACAAAGCATGGACCTGAAGCAAAGCTTGATCCTTGCTACATACTTCACTGCCCTCTCCCCAAGAGGTCCTGCTGGGGCAGTTGTCCAAGCCTCTGATTCTTACTCTCTCCTCTCTATCAAACCTTATTCCCCTCTTTTTTCCCCTCTGCTTTCCATGGAATTAAACTGGATCATATTGATTATTTAACCCTATTAAGAATTTTCCTTCCCTGGTTGAGAGTAGATGTGTATTAAGCTAAACTGCTATGCTCCTTAAGTGACAGGTGTGTAGAAAGGCACATGGACAGGCTGATGGCACCTTGTTTTTGATTAGTTTGGATCACCCTAATTGATTCTTCATTTCACTCAGAAATCTGGTCCCAATGACTGAAAGCTTAATTGAACTTAATAGATGGGAAATTTAATAATAATTTAAAAAAAAACCTAAAGCAAGATTTCTTCAAATAATAGAGAATGAGTGGGCTTTTGATTTCCTTAAAGAAAGGAGACTTCTTCTGGTGCTGAATCTGAGTGTTTCGCTAAGTAGCAATAGTTTAACATTTTAAGTTGTAAATAGAAAAGTGAACCCTATGGATGAATTGTTTCATTAACGCCAGCCTCGGTTTCCTAATCTAAAGAAAGGTGAAAATTGTAACTAATTCACAGAGAAGGGGTCAGGGTGAAATGATCAGACTTGAGATCCTCCAGAACAAGGCTCTATTTTATTACCATTTGCTGCTTCCTTCTCCCCAATGTCTAATTATGCCCAGCACTTGAGACTGCCCTCAGAAAGTACACTTCATAGAGTATAAAATGCTACAAAGATGTCACACATGCTTGTTAGAACTTGGACAACATTGACATCTGATGACATATGTTAGGCCATTCTTGGGTTGCCATAAAGAAAGGTATATCTGAGACTGGGCAGTTTATAAAGGAAAGGGTTTAATTGGCACGTGGCTCTGCGGCTGCACAAGCGTGACGCTGGCATCTGCTCGGCTTCTGGGGAGGCCTCCAGGAGCTTTTAGGCATAGTGAAAAGGAAAGCAAGAGCAAGCGTGTCACATGGCCAGAGTAGGAGCAAGAGAGGGAGCGGCAGGGGGAGGTGCCATACGCTTTTAAACAACTAGATTTCACAAGAACCCTCTCTGTCATGAGGACAGCACCAAGGCATGAGAAATCCACACCCATGACCAAACACCTCCCACAAGGGCTCACCTTCAACACTGGGGATTACAGTTCAACATGAGATTTCGCGGGGACATATAATCAAACTGTATCCCATATACAGAGAGCCCACTGTTCTAATTAGATACATTTTAGATCAAAGTTGCTCTGACATATTTATTTTTGTACATAAATTTTATTATATTGGCTCATAATTAGGCATGATGGTACACAATTCACATAAATGACTACAACCTATGTAAGTTTTGTCTATCCAGAACAACTCTTCTTCCATTGAATGTCCTAGTTCTCTCTTACTATTGATCTTAAAGTCGATGGTTTCTCTGGAACCACATCATTTTCAGGTCACCATTGTCACTGCGCTTATTGCAGCTCTACAAACGTAAATGACAAATTCAGAATTCACACTCTTGTCTACCTTACTGGAAGCTCTTAACCACTCTCTTGTCGAACAATGTATCATCTGTGTCAGCACCACTATCAGGTGCAGTCTCTGACAACAGAGTGGTTAAGAGCTTCCAGTAAGGTAGACAAGAGTGTGAATTCTGAATTTGTCATTTACGTTTGTAGAGCTGCAATAAGCACAGTGCCTGGCTTGTACTAGGTGTATTTTCTCTCCTGTGTTATAATATATGATATGATATTTAATACATGTTTTAATGGCAGAGCCTACTCCCCAGTGGCTGAGGATTCTTCGTGCCAGAGCCCCAGCACCCATGCTCAGACTATACTTTGATGAGCCACCTGGGATCCTGAAGCAGCTGCTCTTCAATGATATGGGGGGGTGGAAGATGTACTTAAACTGTTTATTTACTACAATTTCTAACTCAATTAATTGAGAAAAAAATCTAAATAGCTCTCCCACCTGCACCCTGGAAGCCTTAGCCAAGTGAAAACCTGTGGGTGTGCATGCATTTTTACTTGATTTTCTAAACATGTAAAGGTTGCAATCCAAGTCATACTTTTAACTCAACCACAGCCTGTGCTTGACTCCCAGCTATCTGGGAGGTGATAACTTTGACTGTCCCCTGGGCTTTGCTCTGGTCTCTGGCTGTGCTAAGTGCATGCCACTTGTTCACATGCTGGTGAGGCCTGTGGAATACACATAAGTGGGCAAATAACTCACAAAGCTGGAAGAGGCTCCCAGATGTAGTCTGAACTGCCCAATTAAATGCAGATTAAAAGGCAGGTTTATTGAGGTTTTGAAGTAAAGGAGAGTTAGGGTTAACCTTCATCTAGCCCACAGGTTAGGTATAATATGTCACTGGACAGGATATGACCCCTTGCCCAGACTTCTTTATCATCATATGACATGGTACATGAAACTCCTGACATTCAAGATACTCTTTTGGATTAAGGTTTTATCTCCAAGGCAAATATATTGTCTGCGGGTGGGAGGAGTGAATTTAGATGTTGGTATACATCCTCTTGGATTATGACATTATCTTTGATAAAACTTTGGTCTCGTAATGTGGCATTTGGGATATAAAGAATCATTACTAAGGCAGTGGCAGATTCTGCTCACCATAGGTTACCCTGTATCTTCTGGGGAAATGGGGGAAGGAAGGGTACACTAAAAAAGTGGCATCTTAAGGAGAAGGAGTAGGAGCACAGAGTCCCAACATCACTCATGTCACCATTTTTATTCCAATCTGATTTTGTAGATGCTAATATCTTAGATAAAACTCAGTGCTTTCTATCAATAGAGGAGGGTTCTGATGTTAAGTGTTTCTTTCTTTACCGCCTACCTTTCTTCATCCTTGGTGCTTGTCACCATCCAGCAAGCTGTGTATGACACTGATTTATCCTGTTTGTCTGTCTCCTACTTTGCAAGCATTCAGGGGCCAGAATTTTGTTTTTTTTTTTTCCTTCTTTGCTGTGTTCTTTGTACTAAGGATGGTGCTTAGCATGTAGTAGGTCTCTGAAAGAGTTGTTGAAAGAATTAGTGAATCCTCATCTGCTACCCCTCCAGCCCAGGTGCTCACCTCACTCAGCTCTCTGCTAAGTTCCCCTCTCTGTGCACTCATGGTTGTTGAGACTGAAGTATGTATTGACACAAAGGTAAAAATCCAACCATATTATGGAATGATCCATTGGGGATCTGGGGACTAATGTCTCAGTTTCTGATCTCAATGACTTACAGGAAGCCAGCTTGCGAAGACTGAGAAATCAGGAAGGCATGGACATCACATATGCATTTGCCTAATTCTCAGGACTAAACACACATATGGGATATTTCTAGATTCTTCTAAAAATGGAAAATAGATATAGGACAATTCTATATTTATGGGACATATGTCTGCTCTACATATTATTGATACCAGTTTGATGACTGTTCATATTTTTGTATTTCCTTATGTTTGCAAACTGATGCTTGTTTGAGAAACTGAAGCTTATTTGATGTCAGTGTACCTTGGACAAAATTTCTGTGTGCTTTTAAATCCTACAATCTGTACCAGATACAAACCAGTAACCACTCCATAGAACCCCTTTACTCCCATGAGATTCTTGAGCACCACCAATAGCAGATACCAGCCCCCTCCACTGGCATGTGTACTTGCCAATTAGGAGCATAAGCCCAGCCGTCACTCATATCTAAAGATGAAGGGAAGACATTTATTGATAGTTGAAGTTATTGAAAGGTCCAAGATTAATTTTTGTTTGGCTTTGAAATGTACTTTACTACTTTTGTGTTGCTTAGCTTGTTTCTACTTTTGTATGATTCCTGTTTCCTTCTAGTCCTCATCTTCCTTTAGAATCTACAGCTTCTTCTGAGCCTTCTGAGATTTCTCCTGTAGGGTCCTGAATTCCCAGAGGATTATGATGAGGTTCTTTCTTTTCTTTCTTTTCTTTCTTCCTTTCTTTCTTCCTTTCCTTTCCCTCCCTCCCTCCCTCCTTCCCTCCCTCCCTCCCTCCCTCCCTTCCTTCCTTCCTTCCTTCTTTTTGTTGTTGTTGAGACAGGGTCTCACTCTGTTACCCAGGCTGGAGTGCAGTGGCACAATCATGGCTCATTGCAGCCTCCATCTCCCAATCTCAAGCAATCCTCCCACCTCAGCCTCCCAAGTAGCTAGGACTACAGGCATGTGCCACCATGCCTCACTAATTTTTGTAGTTTTTGTAGAGATGAGGTTTTGCCATTTTGCCCAGGCTGTTCTTGAATGCTTAAGCTCAAGCAACCTGCTCACCTCGGCCTCCCCAAGCACTGGGATTATAGGTGTGAGCAATCACGCCCGGCCTATTTCTTACACGAGTCTGTTGAGGTTTTTGGTTTTTTGTTTTTCCCCCAATGTCTCCTGAACTAAACCAAAGCTACTATCTTTCTAAAAGAACTATGGGCATTATAGATAGGAAAAGACCCCTGGCAATCATCTCTTAACTATTGTGTTAGGAATGTGAGATGCTATCCCTTATTCATCCATCCACCCACCCATTCATCCAACAAGCATTTGTTGAGTACTTACTACGTGAAAGGCATGTGCTAAAGATTGGAGAAGATTTAAAGGTGATCAAAATACATAATCCCATTTTCAAGGATCTTAAAGTGTGGTCAGAGAGTTAGACATCTAAGGAACTAACAATAAAGCAGAACAAAAATGTGTTAAATAAAGGTTATACATCTTAGAAGGATTAGTTAATTTTGACTAGGGAGTCAGGGAAGATTTGAAAAGAGAGGCAGCATTTGAACTGGGGGGTTCTATAGGTTGTTGATAGGTTGCAAATGGGGTGAAAGGGGCATTTCAGACAGAAGATTGATCATAAAGAAATACTCAGTGGTATAAAAGTATGTGACATGTCCAGGGAACTATAAAGCCTGGAGTATAGGGAGGTATATGGAAGACTGACTGTATTGGGAGATAAGGCTGGAAAACTGGGGAGCAAATCAAGACAATCTGGCCTTAATTCTTTAGGTAATGGAGAACTAGCTAACACAAGTGAAATTAAGTCTAAAAAATTTTGAACATACTTATGTTAATTTACTACTGCATGGTTTTGATAAGGTAGACTATATAGACATAGATTATGAAGGATGCTTTTTCTATTAGTTTCTTCAACTTATTGTTACAGATCTGATGCTAGATCATTTGTGCAATTACAACTGTAAATAGTGTACTTGATAAGCCTTAGGGTTTAATTAAAAAAAAATCTCTGCTGACAGAGAACTGGCCTTGCCCCTTGAATGGAAGTGAAAGACGAGATGCATGTTACATCTATACTTTTCTTCATGGAATGAGAGCTGTTATACAGCTATAGAAGGTGATTCACCTTCTCAGGCCAAAGGATTAAAGGTGACAAAAAAAAGTAGATACTTTGAGAACATATAGAAAACAGAAGCTGATGAGCAGTGAAGGGCTGTAGTCTTATTAAAGGCATTACTGAGGACTCTGGTTGTTGAAAGTTGAGTATCAGCAGCATCCCTCATACCTCACACTGTTAAGTGTGTATGGATCCTCCACTTCTGACAGAAAGCCATGAGTCTGTGGGACACAGGGGCTCTCTTAAAGCCACCGGGGATAGTGTGGTGCAGCCCTTGTTTGAATCATATTTATAGACCTTGCTACCCTCACTCTGGTCCTTTGAACCTACCATTTGGTTACATCTAGTAGTGAAGAAAAATTAGAGAATTCAAATCAACACAGATTGTTTAAAATTTTGCTAAAGGTTTAGTAAGGACCATAACTGGAAAGTGATTGTTAATTACTGTTTTCTGAACTAAACAATCGGGTGCTTCATCATATTGTGCAAATTTTACTTCATGTTATGAAAATCTCCTTTCCTCCACTAGACTGAATAGCTCCCTGGAGGGGAAGTTGCCTGCCTGCCTGCCTGCCTGCCTTCCTTCCTCCCTCCCTCCCTCCCTCCCTCCCTCCCTCCCTCCCTCCCCATCTCTATCTCTCTCTCTCTTCCTTTCTTTTCCTTTACAGCGCTCTTAGTTGTGTATACAGTGACTCAGTGATTACTTGAATGATTTTCCATTAATCATTTCTGCATGACCTCATTGATTAGACTAGATCTATTCAGCAAGTATTACTTCAGAGCCCTCCAAGTGGTATTTTCTTACCTAGTTACTTATGAAAATCCACATTCAGAAATTGCAGGTTATATTCTGAGTTAAGCAATGTGAACCTCTAATGGGAATGACTCTTTTTCAATAAAATTTTAAAAGGGGGTTGTATCTGTGTGTGCCCCTGAGATTAAGTCCAAGACTCTGAGTTTTTTTGCTGTGTTTTCTAATATAGCCTTAATGGCCAACACAGCATTTCATCCATAGCATGTGCCAAATAAACATATGCAGAACAACCTAATAAAATGAAATGGAGGAAATGGGAAGAAACATAAGTTTATTGAAATCTGGCATCTCATGTTCCAACTAAACTCTACATCCATCCTATTTCCACCTATGTAGTATCATGAGTTCCCTGTGTGGGCTGTTACCGCAGCTCTGCCCACACCGTCCTTATCTTTCTGGAGTGCTTTGTCTGTTCCTTTTCAAGCTTCCTATTGTTCCCTTTAAGTGTGCTTAACTAAGTGGGCCACCCATCTTAGCTCCTTTCTTTCACCTAATCTTCCGTTATTCCTTCTCAGGTTCCTTTCTTCAGGTCTAATGTCCCCTGCGACATTTTCAGATGGGCTCCTTCTCTATCACTAACCTATATGGGGTCATTAAAGTGAGTGCCCCAGATAATATTTGCTGTGCTTTCATCAAGAGCTTCATTATACTTTTGGGAACATTACATATAAGCAATTATAAGTGCACATATTTCGTGTTCTTCAGTTAAGATCGATTTGTAACCTTCCTTTCCAGATGTTACAGAGGTGTAATTGTTGTCTTAGACTTTGGTTTGTAGATCTAATATGGTCATTTGAATGCCTGAATCATTTTGTAGCCTTTTAATAAACCCAGACTTAGCATTCATTCAAATATGTCTAAACTTGAAGAGTACTTTCTCCTCTTCCTTCTCATGCTTATTCATTCTCGCTTCCTTCTTCCTTTGCTTGCTTTTTCTAGCTTGTGGTTTTATTTTCCTCTTTCTCTCCCTTTTCCCTTGTTTTCAGATGCGTCTCTCCTTCTTTATTTCTTGCTTTCCTTTTTCAGTCTTTCTCTGGAAATATCAGTAAGCACAAGTAAAGTTTAGCTATGGAATACTAATGTAGGCTGAAGTACTCCAGTTAAAGGAAATTTATGGTTAGAGTAACGGCAGTTACTCCCTGCTTAATGAACTTCTGTAGTTGTCTATCAAGTCTGGTCTGCAAGCGGAGGGACAGTTTCCTGCTTCCTCTTCTTCTCCCATCCCCATTTACAGAAGGTTTCTGGAGGATGCCTCAGGCACATGGACTGGTGATTCTTTCTTCTCTGTTTTACATATGGGTAAGAATTGGTATGTAATGCTAACCTGAGTTTCAATGAGTGGTCAGCATGAAATATTTAATTTTGTCTTCTAAGAAATGAAAATTTTCATGTCTCCAGAGAAGTCACTTACAAGGAACATGAATACTGCTAATAAAACTTATGAAAGATGTATATAAAAACTAGAACTCAGGCTTCAAATTTACCAGGATATACTTGGCTCAAACTGATGATCTGTGTAGGGTTTTAAAGTTCATTAAGTTGTCTGATGAGTGTGGAACTGATGGAGACAAAAAGAAATTGATGTTCCTGAAAGGAGCATCAGGCTCACTCATTTCAGTGTGTAGAGCGATTACACTTTTGTGCATCTTTATGGAAAGAACTGGAACAGAATATGTACCGGAAGCTGGAGCTATGTTGGTAAAAATGCTTACTCACCACTTCTCAATGTTCTCAATACTCCTTAACGTCAAAATCTTTGGCCATCTCAACATTATCTATTCTTACAATTTGACAAAGGATAGTCTGTTTTTCATTTGATGCCTGTATATAGGACTGGTCTATGCCCAAATGAGCAGCCTACAGATAGTACCCAAATATAGGAGACTCCAGACTTTGTGCGAAGGAGAGATGGTTACTGTTGTGTTTGTCTGTGGCAATGTAATGCCAAGGAGATAGTCATCAAAATACAGGAAATGGAGGCAAAAGTTGGGAGTCGGGAAGGCAATATTTGGTAAATCAAGAGGACAGTATGAATGGGTCAAAGGGGATGATCTTGGGTATAAGTACACAAACCCTGAGGTCCTTCAGGGAAGTCTTCTGACCCAGGCATATGGCACTCTGGGCCAAGAACAGTCATAAGTCAGACTGGACAGTTTTTCCTTGGGTTACATTCTATGGAGGCACCATCCTAACCAATGAATCTCGTGAGTAACTTAGCTCCAAGTGGCGGTGCTTGTAGGCTTAAATTTTAGGGTATATTTTCTTTGTCCCAAAATCATCAGGCTACACCTCTTTATGGGCTTCACTGTCTTCTATTCAGCAACCACCTGTGTTCCTTCTTCATGTCTTCTGTTTATTCCCAGAACTTATACTAAGTAAAACAAACAGAGGAATTTCTTTGTTTTCTCTGTCTTTGCATCCCCCTCTCTGAAGTAGTCTCTTCACGGCAGCAGTCGCCATGATGCCATTTTTTGCCTCCCAATTTTCCTCAATCAACCATAGCTTTCTACACATATGCCCGGAGGCACTGTCCACAGGCTGGTTCATCCAGGAGGCTCTCTCTCCTGTGCTCTAACCCTCCCTACTCTTCCTCTCCTCCAAAGTTTACCTGACTAGTGTTCCTTCATATCGTGATTCTATTTGGCATCTCTACTGCTTTTTTTTTTTTTTTTTTTTTTTGAGACGGAGTCTCGCTCTGTCGCCCAGGCTGGAGTGCAGTGGCGCAATCTCGGCTCACTGCAAGTTCCGCCTCCCGGGTTCACGCCATTCTCCTGCCTCAGCCTCCCGAGTAGCTGGGACTACAGGCGCCCGCCCCTGCGCCCGGCTAATTTTTTCTATTTTTAGTAGAGACGGGGTTTCACCATGGTCTCGATCTCCTGACCTTGTGATCCGCCCACCTCGGCCTCCCAAAGTGCTGGGATTACAGGCGTGAGCCACCGCGCCCGGCCTCTACTGCTTTTATGAGTTGATTTGAATTAGGGTATTAAAGATAGACTAATACGATGTTCCCAGATAGTTCTATTTTAAAATCAGTCTTCGGTGTCCTAATTCATGTAAGTGAGCAATAACTGGAATTCTAGGCATGCTAGGAGCAGGGTGCCATAGGTTGTAGCTGCTACTCAGAGCTACCCGAGTCCCAGGGTTATCAATCCCCTTCGTCAGTCTTACAGATAGAGTGTATAGCATTAAACTTAGAACTTAAAAGCTGTGAAATGTTAGTTTTCACAAGATTCTCTTAAACCCCGCGTTTAGCATTTGTGTTTTAGTATTAGCTCTGCTACCAGCTCTGCAAACTTGGTCTATCATTCATTCATCTCTAAAATGAATGCTCTATAAATGCAGAGTACCTCACCTTGTCGCTTCCTTCCCCAGGAGCAGTGTGCTCCAGTGACAGAGCTTTTTTTGTTTGTTTGTTTGGTTGGTTTGTTTTTGTTTTGCAATTTTATGAACAGAGTTGAGAGAATATATTTTAAATGCTGGTTTTCAGAATGGAGCCTCTTCATCCTACCATATATTTCTAAACATACTAAAGTTAACTTTTCTCGATAAATATACTTTGGACCTTTTGAAAGAGTAAGCTTTTAAAACTAGTTCATTCTCTTCCAAATACTAATTCTAAAATGTTCTTGATGTCTCAGTACTTTAGGGTGTAGTCACATAGTTAAGAAGGCAAAAAAATCGTTCTTAAATCCATTCCACCTATTATCTTATAGCTGTTGAATTCACTAATGTTCTTATAAGGTAGATCACTAGCTAATTCCACATTTTATAAGTATGCACTGAAGCATAGTTTGGTTTAATTAAGTAATTTTTGGTAGCAAATTAATTGTTTTACTAGAAATAGACTCTTAGATTTTCTTGCTTCACTTGGTAACGACAATGCCTCTAGCTCTTCTTCTGTGATTAAAAAATATATACATGAAAATATATTTATGCATTAAGTACTGAGAGAAAATAGAATATTCAGTGAAATTGTCTTCCAAGAATAAAGATTTAAGAAATTTTTCAGAAAAAAACAAACCTAAGAAAGGTTACCACAGACAGAACTTAGCTAAAGGATATATTTCAGGAAGAATAAAAATGATCATAGAAAGAGGGTTTAAGAAGAAAGAAGAAATGGTAAGAAAAACAGAATTAAATTAAAACAAAGTGATAAACAAGTCTATGGGAAACAGTAACAATATGTGTAAATTATGCGGTTAATAAAACCAGTATGTATCCAAAATTTTGGAAAATAATTGCATGTAAATAGCATGAAAAGTGGAAGGTGATTGATGATAAAGAATTCTTAGATCCTTTTATCATTGTAGGAGGGTAAAGACAGTAATTTTAGACTTTAAGTATAATATGGAAATTAAAATTTCTAGACTATCCAGGAAGAAAGGAAGGAAGGAAGGAAGGAAGGAAGGAAATAGTACATAACTTTAAAGCAAGTATAGGAGTTAAAGTGAGGGAAATTTTAATCAATCTGAAAAAAAACAAAATTGGAAGTACAAAATCAATCAGTCAAATATCCAGATATAGCAATAATGACAATCAACTTAAAGGGCTTATCCTCCAATTAAAGCTAAAGATTCTCAGAATGGATACATAAACAAATTCATAATTATTAGAAATGAATAGGGACCGTGCTTATCTTTGTAAGTGGTCCAGTTTATCAGGAAGTTATAAAATGTTTAATTGGCATGTATCTGAAAATACAGAGCAAAAATGGTCAGTGCTGCAAGAAGAAATTGTTAAATCCACTGTTTAATGGGAAATTTTAACACTTATCTCAATAATTGATTTGTTAAGCAATCAACAAGGATATGAAAGAGTTGAAAGATACAATTAATAAGACTGCATTCAACAATTATAGAATACATACTATTTTTAAGCACACACACAAAAATAATAAAAAGTAATCATGTACCAGGCCAAGAATAACATTTCTAAAAATTTTAGGTAATCAGTGTCATATAAATCATACTCTCTCATTACAGAACAATTTAGATTAGAAATCAATTACAACAAAGATACCTTGAAAAAAACCTGTGTTTGGAAATTTAAAAATTACACTTTCTAAATGACCCAAATAACTTCCTTAAGTCAAAGAAATTATATCTGATAGTAGAAATAGCTAAGTTCAGAAGAGTTATGAAAATGCCATATAGCAAAGTATATGTGTTGTAGCTCCAGCAATACTTAGAAAAAAACATCTATTCTTAAAGCGGGGTGGACAAAATTTTCTGTAGCAGAACAGATAATAAATCTCACTATTTACTGTCAGAACTCTGTTGCAACTACTCAACTTTGCTGTTGTAGCACGAAACCAACCATATCCAATAAATATGAAAGTAAATGAGTCTGTCTGTGTTCTGATAAAACTTTATTTACAAAAACAGTCAGTGCCAATAACGATTTCTGAAATTGAGGCAAGAATAAATAGCCTATCAACAGTAACAACAAAAAGCCCAGGACAAGATGGATTCACAGCTGAATTCTGCCAGATGTATAAAGAAGAGATGGTGCCATTCCTACTGAAACTATTCTGAAAAATGGAAAAGGAGGGACTCTTCCCTAACTCATTCTATGAGGCCATCATCATCTTGATATCAAAACTTGGCAGAGATATAACAAAAAAGGAAAATTCAGGCCAATATGCTTGATGAACATCAGTGTAAAAATCCTCAACAGTACCGGCAAACCAAATCTAGCAGCGCATCAAAAATCAAGTAGGCATCATCTCCAGAATACAAGGTTGGTTTAACAATGCAAATCAATAAATGTGATTCATCACATAAACAGAACTAAAGACAAAAACCACATGATTATCTCAATAGATGCAGAAAAGACTTTCAATAAAATTCAACATCCTTTCATGTTAAAAACTCTCAATAAACTAGGTATTGAAGGAACATACCTCAAAATAATAAGAGCCGCATATGACAAACCCACAGCCAACATCATACTGAATGGGCAAAAGCTGGAAGCATATCCTTTGGAAACCAGTGCAAGACAAGGAGGCCCTCTCTCACCACTCCTATTCAGCATAGTATTGGAAGTTCTGGCCAGGACAATCAGGCAAGAGAAAGAAATAAAGGGCATTCAAATAGGAAGAGAGGAAGTTAAGCTATCCCTGTTTGCAGACAGCATGTTCCTATATCTCGGAAACCCCATAATCTCAGCCTAAAAGCTTCTTAAACTGATAAGCAACTTCAGCAAAGTCTCAGGATACAAAAATCAATATGCAAAAATTGCTAATATTCTTATACGCTAACAGCAGTCTAGCCGAGAGCCAAATCATGAACTCCCATTCACAATTGCCACAAGAAGAATAAAATACCTAGGAATACAGCTAACAAGGGAAGTGAAAGATCTCTACAAGGAAAACTACAACCACTGCTCAAATAAATCAGAGATGTCACAAACAAGTGGAAAAACCTTCCATGCTCATGGATAGGAAGAATCAATGTTGTTAAAATGGCCATACTGCCCAAAGCAATTTATAGATTCAATGCTAGGCCCATTAAACTACCATTGACATTCTTCACAGAGCTAGACAACACTGTTTTAAAATTCATACGGAGCCAAAAAAGAGACTGAATAGCCAAGGCAATCCTAAGCAAAAGGAACAAAGCTGGAGGCATCATGCTACTTGACTTCAAACTATACTAAAAGGCTACAGTAACCAAAACAACAGGATACTGGTACAAGAACAGACACATAGACAGATGAAACAGAATAGAGAACCCAGAAATGAGACCACACACCTACAACTATTGGATCTTCCACAAACCTGACAAAAATAAGCAATGGAGAAAGGATTCCCTATTCAATAAATGATGCTGGGATAACTAGCTAGTCATACGCAGAAAATTGAAACTGGACTCCTTCCTTACACTTTATACAAAAATTAACTCAAGATGGAATAAATACTTAAATGTAAAACCCCAAAACTATAAAAACCCAGAAGTCAATCTAGGCATTACGATTCAAGAAATAGGCACAGGCAAAGATTTCATAATGAAGGTGCCAGAAGCAGTTGCAACAAAAGCAAAAATTGACAAATGGGATCTAATTAAACTAAAGAGCTTCTGCATAGCAAAAGAAACTATCAACAGAGTAAACAGACAACCTACAGAATGGGAGAAAGTTGTTGCAAACTGTGCTTCTGACAAAGGTCTAATATCCAGCCTCTGTAAGGAACTTAAATCGACAAGAAAAAAAAAAAACATTAAAAAGTGGGCAAAGGACGTCAGAATGGTTATTATTAAAAAGCCAAAAAATAACATATGTCAGTGAGGTTGTGAAGAAAAAGGAACATTTTTACACTGCTGTTGGGAGTGTAAATTAGTTCAACCGTTGTGGAAGACAGTGTGGCAATTCTTCAGAGACCTAAAGACAGAAATTCTATTCAACTCAGCAATCCCATTACTGGAATATAAAGGAATATAAATCATTCTATTATAAAGACACATGTATGTGTATGCTCATTGTAGCACTATTCACAATAGCAAAGACATGGAATCAACCTAAATGCCCATCAGTGATAGACTGGATAAAGAAAATGTGGTACATATACACCATGGAATATTATGGAGCCCTAAAAAAGAATGAGATTATGTCCTTTGCAGGGACATGGATGGAGCTAGAGGCCATCATCCTTAGCAAACTAACACAGGAACAGAAAATCAAATACTGCATGTTCTCACTTATAAGTGGGAGCTATATGATGAGAACACGTGGACACATAGAAGGGAACAGCATGCATTGTGGCCTATCAGAGCATGGAGAGTGGGAAGAAGGAGAGGATCAGGAAAAATAACTAATGGATACTAGGCTTAATACCTAGGTGATGACAATAGCAAAGACTTGGAATCAACCCAAATGTCCATCAGTGACAGACTGGATTAAGAAAATGTGGCACATATATACCATGGAATACTATGCAGCCATAAAAAAGGATGAGTTTGTGTCCTTTGTAGGGACATGGATGCAGCTGGAAACCATCATTCTTAGCAAACTATCACAAGAACACAAAACCAAACACCGCATGTTCTCACTCATAGGTGGGAACTGAACAATGAGATCACTTGGACTCGGGAAGGGGAACATCACACACCGGGGCCTATCATGGGGAGGGGGGAGGGGGGAGGGGGGAGGGATTGCATTGGGAGTTATACCTGATGTAAATGACGAGTTGATGGGTGCTGACGAGTTGATGGTTGCAGCACACCAACATGGCGCAAGTATACATATGTAACAAACCTGCACGTTATGCACATGTACCCTAGAACTCAAAGTATAATAATAATAAAAATAAATAAATAAATAAATAAATAAAAATACCTAGGTGATGAAATAATCTGTACGGCATGAAATAATCTTTACAGCAAACCTCCATGACACATATTACATGGTTACAAACCTGCACTTCCTGCACCTGTACACCTGAGCTTAAAATAAAAGTGAAAAAATAAAGAAAGAATAATTAAAAAAAAAAAAAAAAAGGTCAGTGGATCAGTTTTGGCCCAAGCTTCTTGGTTTGCCAACCCCTTCCTGCTATTTATTTATTTGTTTATTTATTTCATTTAATCATCCTTCATAGAACAAAACTCTTATCTTTTAAAGGCTGGTACTAGAAGAAGAGAAAGGTTGGAATAAATTAACTAATCGTCTAACATAAGATCTTAATTTAAAACCTAAAGAATAAACCTAAAGAAAGGAACAGAAAGGAAATAAATGATAAAACAAGAGCAGCAATAAATAAAAGAAAAAAATTTCATAAAACAAAGCCATATTCTGATTATTTTAAAAGACTTTTTAGCCTGGGTCCTCCAAAAAGTAGAAACTTAGGTACAAAGTTTCTAATATTTTTATTTAAGAGACATATGTCCAAGGCTATGAAAGTGAGATAAAAAGATCAGCAAAAAGCACTATGAGCCTGTAATCCCAGCACTTTGGGAGGCTGAGGCAGGCAGATCACTTGAGGTCAGGAGTTTGAGACCAGCCTGGCCATCATGGTAAAACCCTGTCTCTACTAAAAATACAAAAATTAGCCAGCCGTGGTGGCACATGCTTGTAATCCCAGTTACTCGGGAGGCTGAGACAGGAGAATCACTTCAACCTGGGAGGCTGCAGCGAGCTGAGATGGTGCCACTGCACTCCAGTCTGGGCGACAGAGCAAGACTCTGTCTCAAAAAGAAAGAAAGAAAGAAGGAAAGAAGGAAAGAAGGAAAGAAAGAAAGAAGCACCATGAACTCTCAAGGGCACAACATGTTGCCCAGCAGGGCACATTGGCTCAGCAGCATGATCTTTCATCCACGTGTGAAAGTAGAGGTATGATCCAGCATAGGTGAACTCCATGCAAAGGAGAAAGAAACTGTGCAGGGGAATCTTAAGAATGCCCGTGAGGTTTGTGTTGCAATACAAAGACTAATAAAGTTTCTAAAACTCTGAGGAGACTGATAAGAAAAACAGAAGGCATGAGTAATCAATATTAGGAACAAAAAGAGTACATTACGGATGCAGCAGAGGTTTAAAAGATCAGAGATATTTTGAACTACTTTATGCCAATAATTTTGAAAACTTAGATGTTAGGTCAAATTCCGAGAGGAATATAAATTATCAAAACTGACTCACAAAGAAAGGAAAATTAGAATGCTCCTATAAATTATTAAATAAAATGAAAAATATATTACCAAGAAGTTCTCTCCAAAAACACAGAGCCTAGGTAATTTTATAGGCAAATTCTACAACAACAACAACAACAAAATCAAGCAACTGATGATTCCAAACTTGCAAAACCTTTTAAAACAGTGGATATAGAAGAAACACTCCCAAATTAATGTATGAGGCCAGTACAAACTTTAAGCCAAAATCAAAGATAATTTCAGAAAGGAAAATTACAATTCAAGTGTCATTTTTTTTTTGCATGTGTTCACTTTTGAACATAGATGCAAAAGTCCTAAACGAAATAACATCAGACTGAATTTATGAATAGGTGAAGAAAAGCTATTTCATCATGACTGTCAGCTGGTACAGTCACTTTGGAAAATAACCTGATAACATGGTGAAGTTGAATATGTACATATCCTGTGGCCCAGCAGTTCCTCCAAGTGGAGCCTCTAAACTCATGCCCATGTGCACCAGGTATGTGTTCCAGTGTGTTCAACAACACACATGCCCATCAACAATAGAATGGAGAAGGTGTGTACATTATACATATGTCAGTAGAGGAAAATGATGACACAAGTCTCAATCATTTTAGGATTTTTTTTTTTTTTTTTTGAGATGGAGTCTCGCTCGGTCACCCAGGCTAGAGTGCAGTGACGCTATCTCGGCTCACTGCAAGCTTCACCTCCCCGGTTCACGCCATTCTCCTGCCTCAGCCTCTCGAATAGCTGGGACTACAGGTGCCCACCGCCACGCCTGGCCAAGTTTTTTTTGTATTTTTAGTAGAGTCAGAGTTTCGCCATGTTAGCCAGGATGATCTCGATCTCCTGACCTCGTGATCTGCCCGCCTCGGCCTCCCAGAGTGCTGGGATTACAGGCGTGAGCCACCACGCCCAGCCCATTTTAGGAGATTTATTTAAGGACACACCTGGGAGACAGGTCTATGGCTTTCCCCAAAGATGATTTCGAGGGCTTCAAATTTAAAGGGGAAAGGGCGGGATATTGAGAAGTACATAGTTTTCGTGTAAGTGAATCCGCATTTTTATGTAAGATGACATAAACAAAAGGGGCAGAGGAAGAATGCGGGAAATCTGCATTTTGCATAAGAGAACACAGACAAAACGGGGTAGGGAACAATCAGATGTGCATTTGTGTCTGGTGGGCTGGGTGGCTGCACCTGTAAAGACAAGCGATCAATTTGCATTGCCATGGTGAAATTTTAACAGCTCACTAGGAATTTCCTTGTGGGCAAAATATGAGGGAGGCACGTAGCTTTTCATCTTGTAGCCATCTTATTTAGGAACCAAAAGCGGGCGGCAGGTTTGCGTGACCCAGTTCCCAGCTTGACTTTTCCCTTTGGTTAAATGCATTTCGGGTCCTAAAATTTAATTTCCTTTCACACACATATATTCATATATATTTATAGAAGGAGCAGTGAAATGAAATAGCTAGTTACCTGCAACAATGTGGGCAAATTTCATCAACGTAATGGTGAAAAAAATAAGTCCTTGAAAAATAGCAACATTTGTTTTCTCTTAAAAACAAGCAAAACTAAACAATATGTTATTTATGTGTACATACACACTGTAAAACTGTAACGGAAAGCGAGAGACTGACAAAACTGCAGACTCAGGATAGCGGCAGCTTCTGGCAGATGGAAGGGAGGTGGGGGGTCAGAGGGCTTCGGAAGATTGGTCCTATTCTCTTTCTTATATTGGTGGTTGGAACATGAGGACTGTTAATATATCATGGATGACATTTCACACACACAGGAGAAAGCAGACGTTTTCCAGTAGACATTACGACTACTGCACACTCGGGCCCACAGGACTGAAGGCACTTACGTGCTGGGCCGTGGGACTGGAGAGGTGTGGCTGCTACTGGAGCCTGCTGAGGTGGCGGGGCTGTGTCCCCAGGTCAGACTGGAAGGGCTGATGGGCTCATGAAGAGCTCTCTCTGAGATTTGTGTTTTGGAAGGAAAACTTCTGCCCATATTTTGGAGAGGATGAAAGAGTCAGGCCAGTGACCAGGGAACAAGTTACGAGACTTTTAAGTTTAGTCCAGGCAAGAGATGACAGAAGTGTCTTCCAAGGTTATGGTGGCCAGGATGAAGAAGAGAGGAAGGATTTGAAAGATATTTCAGATGAACGGGATCGGGTGCTGCCTAGTGGATACGGAAGATGAGGGAATCACAAAAAGTCAAAGATGGCCTCAGAAGGCAAGGATTTCGGCTGGTGTAACTAGAAGGTTAAAACTGCCATTACCTGAGTCGTGGGACACCAAAGGAGGAATGTTTTTGTGCCTTAGAAGAAAGGAAGGTGACAGATTGAGCTTGAGGGTGTATATGAGACACTTTTCAAAGGGCGTTTGGCCCCTGCCCATCCTACAGACCCATCCTGATCCTACTGCCTGCTTCTCCCCCAAGGATAAACGCCATGTACTTTGTGTTAGTCAGTCTTCCTTAGCTTCTTCCAACTTAGTGGCTCCCTTTGAGTGCTTTAAGGAAGGACCACAGCTCTCACGTCACCATGGCACGACCATTGCACACGTTGCAGATTAGGAGAACTTACCTTTTGAGCAGTGCCAGACCCGTGCACAGGGTCAGGGGCTCCAGGATGTCCTCTTCTTACTGTCGGTCATGTTGACAGTGCAGCCTTCCTAGAGTTGCATTTGTTTCTTTTGATGTGGGAGGCTTGATCCAGAATTCCAAAATCATTTAATTAAAATTTAAAGATTCCTATCCAGAGAATCAGAAGACATAGCGTATTACTCTGCTAGGGATGCCATAATAAAATACCATAGACTGGGTGGCTTAAACAGCAGAAATTTATTTTTCAGAGTTCTGGAGACTGAATGTCCAAGATCAAGGTGTCAGCCGATTTGGTTTCTCCTGAGGCCTCTCTCTTTGGCTTGCGGATGGTCCCATTCTCACTGTGTCCTCATGTGGCCTTTTCTCTGTGCACACAGGTCCTTGGTGTCCCTCTTCTTATAAGGACACTAATCCTATTGGATTAGGGCTCCACCCTTATGACCTCATTTGACCTTAATTGTCTCTTTAAAGACCCTATCTCCAAATACAGTCACATTGTGGGTTAGGGGTCTATGAATTTTGTGGGGAGACACAATTCAGTCCATAGCACTTGGAATCTAATCATGGCCCACCTATACCCTAAAGGTATAGTCTTGGGCAAGTGACTTTTCCTGTACTCCTGTGTTTCTCATCTGAAAATAAAGATCTAGAGACTAGAATGGTGGTTCTCAAATGTTAGCGTGCACTGGAATTGCCTATACCTGTAGGGCTTGTTGAACCACACACTGCTAAACCCCATCCCCAGAGTTTCTGATTCAGTGGGCTTTGTTTTGTTTAGTTTTGAGACAAAGTCTCACTCTGTCACTCAGGGTGGAGTGACGTGGTGTGATCTCAGCTCACTGCAACCTCCTCCTCCCGGATTCAAGCGACTCTCCTCCCTCAGCCTCCCGAGTAGCTGGGACTACAGGTGCGCGCCACTGCACCCAGCTAATTTTTGTATTTTTAGTAAAGACAGGGCTTCGCCATGTTAGCCAGGCTGGTCTCGAACCCCTGACCTCAAGTGATCCACCCACCCCAGCCTCCCAAAGTGCTGGGATTACAGGCGTGAGCCACTGTGCCTGTTCTGATTCAGTGGACTTTGCATTTGAACAAGTTTTCAGGTGCTGCGGCTGCTGCTGCTGCTGCTCTGGGAACACCACACTTTGAGAACCACTGGAATAGAATGATCTATGTAGTTCTTTTAAGCCTTATCATTCTAATAGGACATTGATTGGAAAGTAATGTCTTGCATCCTTTCTCAACTGGAGTTCCTCATCTGAACCACAACCTGGAAATAGATCTGAGTGACTGTTTTCTGAATTCTCCCAAAAATGGAATATAAATCGTACCATCTACCATCTAGAAGCAGAGGGGGAAGTTCATTCATCATAGAGAGTGGGTGTTGTAGGATGTTAAAGCCTAATTCTCTCATGGAACCCTTGTTGAAAGAGGCTGATATTAGAGGCTCAGTCAGGAGGAAAGGACTCCAGTTATGAACTTTACGTCCCTCAAAGTGGTGTCCACAGCTTGCAGGAGAGCAGAACCCCTCTCTTAGATGTCCCTTCCTTCTGTCCAAAAAGGTAAAAAAAAAAAAAAAATTAAAAAATAATTAGAGCTCAAAGAGATTGTAAGTCATTTCTAGACCAGAAGTATAAATTTTCAGAAGAGGAAACTGAGGCTGGAGGGTGATCTATGCAAAGCCACACAGCAAATTAGTGTCAGGACCTGAACTGGAATTTAGGGTTAGTGATTCACCTGTCCAGACCAGTGCTCCATACCTACTTAGCACGAGGAACGAATGAGTCAGCAAGAGAAGTAAGAGAATGAACATAGAAGTGGGTGGGCAGGATTTCTGCTTTCCACCAGGAGCAGTGAGTCCTGCCCCCACAGCTGTGGTGGGTGTATTACCTCAGCACTTAGGAAGGTGGCAGATGTCACATCAGCACTCCTGCTGGGAACCTTTGCTGACCTCTGGCCCTTGCCATCTGCAAATTTCCATAGCGTGGGGCTTAGAAAACTGATAATTTGTTGCATTGCCTTAATGCTCAATTTTTACAAATTAGGAATAAAATACAAGATGACAGAAGTTGTACTCATAAAAGAAATTTATGTCCATTGAAAGTTAAGCCATGTTCATTCTTCTCAAATGAATTGGGATTTAGCGTTATGTTAGTTTCCTGATCACAGCCCTTGATGCCAGTTTTCCTGTATGTATCTGTTTGATGCATTGATGTCTATTGACTAAGTATTGAAAATATATTAATAGGTAGAGTTTCCATAACCTGCAGTAGTATTAAAAATCATTTTCAAGGAAAATGGGTCTCTATTTTCACGTATATATTATCCAATAATCAATCTACTTTAGTATAATTAAAGCCAATTTGTATTATTCAGTTGTCTTTTTTTTTTTGAGACGGAGTCTCGCTCTTTCGCCCAGGCTGGAGTGCAGTGGCCGGATCTCAGCTCACTGCAAGCTCCGCCTGCTGGGTTTATGCGATTCTCCTGCCTCAGCCTCCTGAGTAGCTGGGACTACAGGTGCCCGCCACCTCGCCTGGCTAGTTTTTTTTATTTTTTAGTAGAGACGGGGTGTCACTGTGTTAGCCAGGATGGTCTCAATCTCCTGACCTCGTGATCCGCCCGTCTCGGCCTCCCAAAGTGCTGGGATTACAGGCGTGAGCCACCGCGCCCGGCCTGTATTATTCAGTTTTCTACCTCAAAATCCTTCTCCCTTCCCCTAAATTCAAAAACAGAAGCAAGATGCTTCTCTTCAAAATGGCATGATTTCTGGTCCCCATTGCTCTTGCCATTAGACTGTAAATTTCCCTGCTGTACTCAGATAATCAATCTCAAAACCATTTCCAAAAGAAAAAGACATTTCTTATTAGCTCACAGCCCAGAAGTTTTATTCAAACTGTGTGCCCTAGATCCTTCCCAGTGTTGGAGGACAAACTGACATATGACATGTGAGGTATCTAGACGCCATGGGGGTCTGCAGGGCAGAAGTATAGAGCTTTGAAAAAACTCTGTACTCAGAGTTGGTTGTTTTAAATGTTCTGTCTCACTGCAGTTAATTAAGACAGAAATGAACATCCTTAAACAATGCTATTTCTGATAATGGAAATGAGAAAGTGAAATCAGGGAGTACCATTTTCATACCTTCTCACCTCCCCATCATCAAAAAGGAAAAGCAGCCATTGAGCAAAGGCACAGAACTCTCTCTACTAGGAGTACAGTACTTCACAGCATCGTCATGGAATAAGTACAAGAATCTGTTTCTGGGATGGCTGGGTCAAATGGACCATTACTGGATATATACCCAAAGGATTATAAATCATGCTGCTATAAAGACACATATACACGTATGTTTATTGTGACACTATTCACAATAGCAAAGACTTGGAACCAACCCAAATGTCTATCAGTGACAGACTGGATTAAGAAAATGTGGCACATATACACCATGGAATACTATGTAGCCATAAAAAAGGATGAGTTCATGTCCTTTGTAGGGACATGGATGCAGCTGGAAACCATCATTCTCAGCAAACTATCGCAAGAACAGAAAACCAAACACCGCATGTTCTCACTCATAGCGGGGAATTGAACAATGACATCACTTGGACACAGGGTGGGAAACATCACACACTGGGTCCTATTGTGGGGAGGGGGGAGGGATAGCATTAGGAGATACACCTAATGTAAATGACGAGTTAATGGGTGCAGCACACCAACATGGCACATGTATACACATGTAACAAACCTGCACATTGTGCACATGTACCCTAGAACTTAAAGTATAATAATAATAATAAAAACGAGTGCTTAATATACAATAACTATAAGGCTGGAAAAAAAAAAAAAGAATCTGTTTCTGCCAGTCCTCTGGAAGTTCTGAGTTCTTTAAAAGCTGAGGGTAGCTCTTTGCCCTTACACAATCACCCACTTTGCCTAAGTGGCCCTTCATTGTCAAATGCAAAGTTAAAAAAAAATAATTAAAAAAAATCCTTTCATCTTCTATTCCCTCTTTTTTTACAGTCTAACGAACACCTCCCTTTGTGTTTCCCTCTGAACTGTCTTCTTCATGGCACCTCCTGCTGAATCACACAAGAGAATCTATTTTGGGTTATTTTGTCACTATTTTATGCCTCCTCCCATCCTCCGCAGTTTGACTTCCCAGATGCTCTCGCTTTACTGTCTTTTGAATTTTCCTGCGCTTTCCATCTTCAGAGTGATTTATGATCATCCTTGCCTATTTTTTACTGTGTCAGGAAAAGAGATTGTTGTTATCAGTGGAAAAACACTTCTTTTCCTTTAGCATTATGTCTTGTCTACACATCTTGATCTTTTCAAAATACTTTGCCAGCTCTTCTTATTTTCAGTTCCTATTGTTTTGGTTCCGTTTTTCAGATGAGTTAAGATCAAAGTGGGAGGTGTCCCATCCCAGGAACGGAAGCAGACTTTTGCTTATTTGGCCTATTTATTTGGCCCAGTTGCTGCCAGCTTGAGAAAGATGTCTTGGGCATTTGCATTTTTTCCTATATAGTAGTAATTCTTGGTGTCTTCTGGCTTTGGAGCAGTGATGAGTGGAATGGAGAAAGGTTAAGAAGATTTTGAAAGATGGCAACTTCTAGCAATCTTATTTGAAGATTAAGAAAAAAATCTCTGCCAAAGAAATAGTCCCGAAATGCTGTTGCAAGCTTAAATTCAAAAACGTACATTCACTTGCTGGAATTGTTGTTGTTGCTTTTTACAAAGCAGTATTAATGCAGAGTAATGAGATACAATCTGTCTGTACCAGCCAAAGCAAGTGAAAACTCATTGCCCTGGTTGAAGGTGAGGTTTCAGTTCATCCATGTAAACCTGCACCGAAAATGGAAACTCTCTTGCTGACTTCATTAAGGAGTTGCACCTAATACTGAAATCTGCCTAATGGTTGAACAAATGTGTTTTGCTGACATTGGGTTGAGTCATGAAAAGTAATTTCTTCCTAGACAATATTTGCTAGTACTGTCCATTTGCCAATGTAAAATGAGATTTGGAAAATTAGACCCTGCCATGGGTGTATATACACATTGACAAGTGGTTTTCTTTCTTTCTCTTTTCTTTTATTTTTTTTTTGAGACAGAGTCTCGCTCTGTCACCCAGGCTGGAGTGCCGTGGCATGATCTCCGCTCACTGCAAGCTCCGCTGCCTCCCGGGTTCATGCCATTCTCCTGCCTCAGCCTCCCGAGTAGCTGGGACTACAGGCGCCCACCACCATGCCTGGCTAAGTTTTTTGTATTTTTAGTAGAGTCAGGGTTTCACCGTGTTAGCCAGGATGGTCTCGATCTCCTGACCTTGTGATCTGCCCGCCTCAGCCTCCCAAAGTGCTGGGATTACAGGTGTGAGCCACCGCGCCCCGCCAACAAGTGGTTTTCTAATAAAGTTTTCAGTTCCCCATTTGCTCGTTTTTGTATGTTCATGTTTAGTGGACCATATGTATTTTTTTCCAGAAGACGTTTTGAAATCATCTAGTTCATATAGAAAAAATGTGTTTATTTTCTCAGAGTGTTTTTTTCTCGGTGGTTCTTAAGACTGCCATGTTCAAAACATTTCTCGAGTGTTTCCACTCGACTTGAATTTCAAAGGCTGGTTCTGGGCATGAAACTCCTGATGAGTATAATGACAGAACCATTGAGAAAACGGTTTCTTGAAACAACCAAGGCCTACTTTCTGGTCATGTAAAAATGAGTTATCACCTCTTCAGCCACTACAAAGCTCAAAGTAGGGGAGGTGACTTAACATAAAAATTAAGAGGCCAAGACTAAGAAGATTATGTTTAATAAATATAATTGAAAAGTCTTGAGCTTAAGCATGACAGAGGGATAGCAAAAGTTCAAAATGTTCGGAATTTTGTTGCTGAAATCCACTTTCCCAATTCTCCCACATTTTGCAGGTAGGAAAAAGGCTTGTATAGATGTGAAATCACTTTCCCAAGTTTGCACAGCTGATAAATAACATAACCAGAATGAGAACTCAGATTTTCTGGTTTCTAGTCCACTGCTTTTTTTCTTCTCTTCTCTTTTCTTTCATGGCAAGTTTAATATGAAGTAACTGAGATATAGTTGCCAAAATCTGTATTACAAACTCAGGAAAAAGAAGAATAGAACAGAGCATAAGCCTACCTCCTTGTCAGCAATCAACTTAAGCACTAAATAAATATTTATTGAGTAGCCACGATGTGCCAGACATGGAGCTAGGCACAGCGTTACAAAGGACTATATAAGGTATCATCGAACAGCTGTTTTATAATTTTCAGCAGCTATTATTATTATTATTGTTGTTGTTTTGAAACAGGGTCTCCCTTTGTCACTCTGGCTGGAGTGCAGTGGTGCGATCACAGCTCACTGCAGCCTTGACCTCCCGGGCTCTTAGGTGGCCTCTTAGGTTCTTTACTGGTCTAAAAGCCCATGGTGTCTGGAAAAACTTCTATAAATGTTTTCATGATGAAGTTTTATACATAGATTCCGCACAGGAGTAACAGTGTGTATTCTAGACCATCCGTAAGACTGAGGAGAGGGTCTCAGACTTTGTACTCTGCCATGCATGGGTCCAGCCTGGGTCCCAGCAGAGCAGAAGGAGAAAGGTGTGCTGCTCCCCGCTGAGTCGCCAGCACCTCATTGCATCAGGCTACACAGTGGTAATGAGAAAATACATAGTTTTTAATATGGAAAATTTTCCAAACTGCAAAATGAATATGCTCTGTTTACAAAAGTGTAACCATTACTGAAATCCCTACATGAAAGTGAAAATCCTCCATCATTCCACCCACCCAGTAAAGCGGTTTGGCGTACACTTCTCTAGATGCTTTTTTGAATATATTAACATATGTCATTTCTTAATAAAAATCGAGTTACGTTCTACTTAGTAACTTTGTTTTGTTACTTAATTATCTTAGATATTTTAGATGTTACTGTATTTATTTGAAAAAGGCTTATATAACATTTCATTGAATGGAAGTATCGTTTTAAACCATCATTATATATATTTTTTCCAATTTTTTTTTTCTTTTTTGAGACGGAGTCTCACTCTGTCACCCAGGCTAGAGTGCAGTGGCATGATCTCAGCTCACTGTAAGCTCTGCCTCCTGGGTTCACGCCATTCTCCTGCCTCAGCCTCCTGAGTAGCTGGGACTGCAGGTGCCCGCCACCACGCCCGGCTAATGTTTTTTGTATTTTTAGTAGAGACAGGGTTTCACCGTGTTAGCCAGGATAGTCTCGATCTCTTGACCTCGTGATCCACCCGCCTTGGCCTCCCAAAGTGGTGGGACTACAGGCTTGAGCCACCGCGCCCGGCCATTTTTTCCTATTTTTAAAACAATAATACTATAACAACTTCCAAAGGATATTGACCTTTGTGGTTGCAAAATAAAGGTGATAGGTGACTCTTGGAAATGAGAGAAATACAACACTAGATTTTTAGATGGCTGTGTGTGTGTTTGTGTGGGAGACAGAAGGACATAACAGAGGGAGTTGGTCATAAAAATGTATTGAATTTGTAGACTGTAATTTCTCTGCAGAGAACATTGTGACATTTTATTGTGTCTACATACTGACCTCAGTGGTTTCAAAGCAGTGCTACTGAAGTTAATGGAGAAAAATTCTCCTATTTACCTGAATCCTCCAATACAACTCGCACCCAAAGTGTGGCAGTAACCCAGGGAGCGGCAAGACCAGGAACCCTGGAACCATTTGGAAGGAGAGCACAGTGGTTTATGTATGGCTTCGCCTTTGATTCTGGGCATTATCCAGAGAAATAGTTCAAATATTGATATCCAAATGTAAGAACTGGTATTCTGTATCTACTGTTGAAGTTCAAAATTCTTCAGAATGCCCTGTTGTGGGGGGGGGGGGCACCTTGTAGTAATTAGAAATCCTCTTGATATCAGAAAAAATGGTAGGCGAGGTTTTCTCCTGAACTTTGCTTTATAAGTAAGTACATAGGAAAAGGGGGCCTCCAGCATAATCGTGCTTGCTTTATTTGTAAAGGCCCTAAAAGCACATTAGAATACAAACTAATGTTATTGATTTTTTAAAATACTAGACTTTATTTTAGATTTAAAAAAGAATTGAAGGCTTAGGTGGGAGGATTACTTGAGGCCAGGAGTTTGAGACCAGCCTGGGCAACATAGCAAGACCCTGTATCCAGAAAAAATTTTTAAACATTGCTGGGCATGGTGGTGGACAGACATGCGTCTGGTGTTTTTCATATGATTAGGCTGGGATTATGTGTTTTGGGGAGGAAGATCACAGATGTAAAACGCCATTTTCAGCATGTCATATCATGGGTCCATATTATCAACATGTTGACTGTTGATGCTGACCTTGATCACCCGGTTGACATAGTACTTGTTGGGTTTCTCCACGCTAAAGTTACCCCCGTAATGTCCCTTTCAGAAGGAAGTCGCCATGCACAGCCTATACTTGAGGAGTAAAGAGCTATGTTCCACTTATTTAAGGGCAGAGAATCTGCATAAATGATTTGGAAGACTCCTGCATGGAGGATATGTCTTTTCTCCTGTTCTATCAATTTATTCAATCATTGATTTATATCATGAATGTAAATAAATGGAATAATGGATATTTATTCTATACCTTGACTTACAGTCCAATATCACTTCATCTTGTTGCTCAGGTTGTGTCAGCTTTGGACATTGGGAGCTCTTTGAATTAACTCCTGTGCCCCTTTGTCATAGCCCATCAATTAAAAAAAAAATGTTTTTAGGATTTCCTTACTTTCTGACACTAGAAGATATTCCAGGCTCATCTTGTTTTCTGCCCCATTCCTAGAATCAGCCATTTCTTCCAGGAGCCCTAGTTCCTTTCATTGGAGAGTGGTATCAGAAACCAACTTCAGGTACTATGTACCCTTGTTGCTACTGGCATTTTTGTTTTTTTTTGGTACTTTTAACTGACAGAGCAAAGAAAGATATGTATATATATTAAGAGTAGTGTATACACATATCTATAAACATTCCTATATGTAACAATCTATATCTCTAGTAAGCTAAACTTGAGTGCTGATTGATATCTTCAACTCTATGCAGTATCACATGGATTATTCTAGCCTTCTCCCCTTGCTTAGTTATAAATTCTACTCCCACAGTGAGAAACCTGTCTCACACCATCTGCCCTCCATTTACTTAGTTGTTCAGTTCCAGTATACATAGATAGCAGTGTCAACATTGTTAGCCTATAACCCCTGTGGGAAACAACTTAACTGTGTTTACATGCAGTTCCTATAGCCTGTAGTCTTACAGACTTCATTCATTTCCACAGTTACTTAGGTTAGCATCTTTTCCTCTCTCACTTCAGTGACGTTGTTTCATACATGGTAATACAGTTAGATTCCCCTGTCATTGTCTTCATTCTTTCCTGAAGTCTCCTGACCTAAATGATTTTATTTTATTTATTTATTTTTTTGAGGTGGAGTTTCACTCTTTTTGCCTAGGCTGGAATGCAATAGCATGATCTTGGCTCACTGCAACCTTTGCCTCCCAGGTTCAAGCGACTCTCCTGCTTCAGCCTCCCGAGTAGCTGGGACTATAGGCGTGTGCCACCATGCCGGGGCTAATTTTGTAGTTTTAGTAGAGACAGGGTTTCAACACAAGTGATCCACCCACCTCGGCCTCCCAAAGTGCTGGGATTACAGGCATGAGCCACCGCGCCTGGCCTAATTAAAAAAAAAAAATTGCATGCATTAAGTTTCACTCTGTGCTGTAAAGTTTGGCGAGTTTTGACAGATGTGTAGTGTCATGTATCCGCTATTACAGCATAATACAGAATAGTGTATCACCCTAAAAATCCCCTGTGTTTTATTTTTTTCTCCTCCCCCGACACCCTGGCAGCCACTAATATTTTCATTGCCTCTATAGTTTGCCGTTTCCAAAAGGTCATGTAATTGGAATCATACAGTAGGTAACCTTTACAGACTGGCTTCTTTTGCTTAGCAATGTGCACTTAAGATTCCTCTATATCTTTTTGTGGCTTGATAGCTTGTATCTTTTTTTTTTTTTTGCTAGATGATATTCTACTGGGTGGATGTACCACAGTTTGTTTATCCAGTTACCTACAGAAGTACATTTTAATTGCTTCCAGTTTTGGGCAATTATGACTAAAGCTACTACTAATGATTCACATGCACGTTTTGTGTAGACATAAGGTTTCAGCCTAACTGGGTAAATTCCTAGGAGCATGAATGCTAGATTGTATGGTAAGAGCAGGTTTAGTTTATAAGAAACTGCCAAACTGTCTTCCAAAGAGGCTGCGCCATTTTGAGTTCCCACCAGCAATGAATGGGAGTTCCTGTTGCTTGCCATCCTTACCGGCATTGAATATGTCAGTTTTGTGAATTTAGCCATTCTAATAAATGTTTAGTGGTATCTCATTGTTTTAGTTTGCAATTCCCTAATGACAAATGATGCCAAGCATCTTTTCATATGCTTTCCCCCCCCCATTTGTGTACCTTCTTTAGTGAAGTGACTGTTCAGATCTTTTGCCCATTTTTAAATCAATTTTTTTTAATTGTTGAGTTTTAGGAGTTTTAAAAAATATTTTCAGTCTTTATCAGATCCTTACATAGATGGTCCTTAGTTACAGGTCCTTTATCAGATATGTGTTTTGCAAATATTTTCCCCTTTCTGTGTCTTATCTTCTCATCCTCTTACCAGCGTCTTTCATGTGTTTTTACATTTTATTGCCATTTTCTTTACTCTCAGAGAGTAGCTGTAGGGTTGAATTCTTCTGGTGGTAGGCAAGATCAATTATTTTGATACTGTCAGTGCTTTCTTCCTCCCCTTTCTATATTGATAACCACTGGTCTAGATTCCCACTGCTGAGCCAAGCCCACCACACTTTGGAGCCAGCCCTTGTTGACTTAGCTAGATAGAAGCAATGAAGAGGTGCACAAAATCCTGGGAGACTTGGTGCTTAGTTCTGTCTCTGCTCATTATCAGCTGCATGGCTTTGAAAAGACAGTGGTATTTCTCTGTGCTGCAGTTACTTTGGATCTGATACTCTTTAAACTAACAGTGCATAGAATATGATTCACGAGCATAAGTTTTACTGGCAAAGTATTTGATTACTCTTACTGAGTGTCAAGGTTGACTACTACAAATAGCTTTTAAAACAGATGCCTATGCCCACTTCTGTTTACTCATGGTCATTTAGAGAGCTAAGGTGAAAGCTGTAACTGGGTGATTTCTAGGAAATAGGTTCAAGCAGTTCTAGATATTTCACTTAACACATGAGGATGTTGGGGACCTGTTTGCTCTTCTTTTAATATATCATGTTTACTATGCACTTTGAAATCTACCCCAGACCTAACATGAGCTCTCCTTTGGAAAGTGCTTCCCAAAATGGAGCAACTACTCTATGAAACCTTCTTCTGATATTTATTAAAGTAGAAAGGTTTAGAGCAGCAGTTCTAGTGTTGTTTCATCTTTTTCATTCCTCTTCTCTAATGTATATGAATGCATTTTTTATATTTAGCTTGAATTTCAATTAGAACAGCCTAAGTCAACTGTGGGGAAGATAGTAATATACAGCCAAGTCCGATTTTTGCCTTGGTAAGATATTTCTGTTATTCTATATGCCAAGGAAAGTTACTGAAGAATTTTAAGGAGAATAATGATGTGATTTGATAACTTTTTTGTTTTTTGTTTTTGGAGAGGTCACCCTTGAAGGTGCATATAAAAGGGATTTTAGTTGGACATGAGCAAAAGCAGAAAAACATATTAGGGAGTGATCACAATAGGCAAAGCTACAAAATATCTTGGACCATCTGGTGGCAGTGGAGTTGGGGAGAAGGCATCAGATTTGAAGCTTCTTTGGGAGGTAAAGCTAACCAGATTTGCTGTTAGATTGGATCTGAGTGGAAAATATGACAACGAACCACACTGGTTTGCCCAAGAATGTCTTGATTTAACCACTGAAAGTCCCACATCCTAGAAACCCCATCTGGAATGGATGGTCGCCCTGGTGGAGGAACACCCACACTTCAAAATCAGGGGTTGGATCCACGGATCATAAAGTTTCTTTTCCCTACTTCTAAAGTTCTTTGTTGCTGTGATTCTGTGAAATACTCCTGCAGAGCCATTTTCCCTCAATTAACAGACAGTCTAATGGTGATTGTTTTTTTCAGGTAGGTCTAGGGGAGATATTGCAGAAGAAGGCATCCTGTATAAGAATAACACATCCCATCCTTTGTAACACCTATGTGAAAGAAAATTCTCTATGGTGGGAGAAATTTAGTTTCCGTAAAAGAAATAATGTTTTAACTCTAGAGTCTGGGGAATGGAAAACTGTGACTCCATCCTTCTGAAAGATCCTTGAAGAGGCCAGGCACGGTGGCTCATGCCTGTAATCCCAGCACTTTGGGAGGCCGAGGCGGGCGGATCACGAGGTCAGGAGATCGAGACCATCCTGGCTAACACGGTGAAACCCTGTCTCTACTAAAAATACAAAAAATTACCCGGGTATGGTGGCAGGCTCCTGTAGTCCCAGCTACTTAGGAGGCTAAGGCAGGAGAATGGTGTGAACCCGGGAGGCGGAGCTTGCAGTGAACCGAGATTGTGCCACTGCACTCCAGCCTGGGCAACAGAGCAAGACTCCATCTCAAAAAAAAAAAAAAAAAAAAAAAAAAAAAAAAGATCCTTGAAGAGCAGATTAGACATTCATTTATCTGACATCTGCCCAGAATCAAAGGAAAGCTTGACATGACCTCTTGGGGTCACTTTTTTGATTCTTTGACAAGTGGTTTGGATTCTACAGCAAAAGAAGTTGGAATATGCAAAATTTAGTCAGTACTTATTGTTACTGCCCAACATAAATGTTTAACATCCCATTTTCTGAGATATAGGTGGCATCTATGAGAATTTCTTTGAGAGGCAGTCAACCTACAGCTGTTAAATTCAGCCTCTCTGCAGCATCTATCAAGAGACCACTGGTAAAGAACCATGTAGTAAGATGCCCATTTCTTAGTGTTCCTATCCACTCAGCTTTATTTCTCACATTGGAATCTGGTCTGCCCTCCCTCATTTCTGGTAGAGCATTGCTTCTTGTTTGCTTTCTTTCTGCAAACTGCACACACAAGTGCAAACATTTTGACTAATGTCACCTATGAAGCCTTGAACCTACCCATGGGGAAATACTCGAAGTCATTTCAAAATCCTGTAAATGAGAGCATCTTTACAAGAAAGAGAAACTGCTAAGTGTCAAGTATCACTTCATAATGCAGCTCTTGACTTGTTATTATTCAAGAATGCCAAGCCTTTCATCTTCTTTGCAAGCCTGCCCTGGAATTGATTTAATCAGCTTTCTGTGCTTGGTGGGAAGTTGTGGTGTGGGAGTAGTTTCTCACCAACTCTCACATATACTCTTTATAAAATAAGTACATCTTTCTTTCAGGAGGTGGTTTATCAAGGTTGATCTGGAAGCTTACTATTTTCCGTGATGCTCCATCTCCTTAGCAATTCACAAGTAAAGTAGTTGGACTGTACTGGCCTGTCTCTGACACGATCACTTGAAAACAACCTTTCGGCGGCATTCATCATGTATTATTCCCACAACCAAAATCATGTATTAGTTGGGGCCAGGTGCGGTGGCCTCATGCCTGTAATCCTAGCACTTTGGGAGGCCGAGGCGGACAGATCACTTGAGGTCAGGAGATTGAGACCAGCCTGGCCAACATGGTGAAACCCTGTATCTACTAAAAATACAAAAATTAGCTGGGCATGGTGGTGCACATCTATAATCCCAGCTACTCAGGAGGCCGAGACAGGAGAATCGCTTAAACCTGGGAGGTGGAGGTTGCAGTGAGCTGAGATTGTGCCATTGCACTCCAGCGTGGGGGACAAGAGCGAAACTCCCTCAAAAAAAAAAAAAAAAAGAAAAAGAAAAAAAATCATGTATTAGTTGGCTTGAGATCAGGCAAAATTATGATTTCACTATTTAAATGTGAAGGTTTCTAACTTGCAGTCATTATTTAATGGCCAGGAGAATAAGACTCATGCTTATGGTAATTAATATTTATTTAGCATCATATGGTACCTACAGCATCATATAGCAGCCTTCCCATCAACCCTCTGAGGTGTGTGTTATTATTCCTACTGTACATGTGAGGAAACTGAGGTTGAAAAACTTTGAGGTGTTTGTGAAAGCTGACATCGCTAATAAGCATCAGAGATAGGTTCGCAACTGCTGTGGAAGCCATAAGACAATCAAAGCCATGATTTTATCTTTAGGCTTCTCTTCTGCCATATCTTCTCAGGTAATTTTAAAGAGCCTTTAATCTAGTCATGAGACATCCAGAGTGTCTAAAACCTTCCAGGCTGGTGTTGCTTCCGTTGTAGCTGGCTATATGGAGGCCCTTTGTCACTTGGGCCACCAGGAGAAGATGGCTGCTTCTCATCCCAGATCCTCTAGCTGGGTATAACTGGTGCCAGTGATATTCATCTTGGGTGGAGAGGATGAGAACTTAGTATCCCTCTGGTCCCTATACTGCCCAGGTTCCCACCACACAATTCAGCTCAGTTATTGGCTTCTTTCTCCTTTTTCCTTTGAAATATGTCATTTGTCTATTCAAGATTTGTTAAGTCCCTGCTTCATATAGAACCCTGTAGTAGATACTGTGAGAGAAACAAAAGAGTAAGACCTTCAGCTGTAGGACATTCAGGTAGAGATTTCCTGCAGATGGATGACAGGGGGATTCTCAGTTTCAGAGATAGATAAGAACTGTGAGTATGGATTTGTGAATCATGCGTCTAATGAGGTTCTGTGAATCGAAGTGAAGCAGCAGCATGGTTATTTGGAAAGGAATTTGGAGTGAGAAGGTCTGGGTTAGTCTCATTTCTGACTATTGCTAGATACCTCTGGCAATCTTTATAACCTCAACTAAACCTAAGATCCCTTATCTCTTTTTTTGTTGTTGTTTTTGAGATGGGGACTTGCTCTGTCGCCAAGGCTGGAGTGCATGGTGCGATCTTGGTTCACTGTAAGCTCCGCCTCCCGGGTTCACACCATTCTCCTGCCTCAGCCTCCCGTGTAGCTGGGACTACAGGTGCCCGCCACCACGCCTGGCTAATGTTTTCTATATTTTAGTAGAGACGGGGTTTCACTGTGTTAGCCAGGATGGTCTCAATCTCCTGACCTCGTGATCCACCCACCTCGGCCTCCCAAAGTGCTGGGATTATAGGCATGAGCCACTGCGCCGGGCCAGATCCCTTATCTCTTAAACCAGAATAACATTTCTACCTCACAGCATTGTCACAAGGTAGCCATGAAGTATGCTGGTGTGCTGTGATATGCTATGTCTACATTTCAGTCGTTAGTGTTGTTTTTGTCTCCATCATAAACAAGTGAGAAAAATAAGAGTAGGTGAGAGTGATCCCCATGAAAGTGGCCCTCTGGTTATAGTCTGCCACTTTGCAGGTAGGCTGAGAAGTCTGAACTGGAATTTGTGGACTTTTCTCTATGGACATAGTGGCACAGATCTAAGAAATAATGATAATGAAGTACATATCAAAATAAACAAAATTCTATATAATCTCTCTGAATTTTAATTTCTCCCTCAGTAAAATGAGAATGATTATAGACACATAATGTGTTTATTCTGAGGATTAAATGAAAGGAAAAAATACATCACATATATACACAATAGAAGTACTATAGTAGTTAAATATGTATATATATTTAATATATACTATTTATATTATGTATTATTATATATGTAAATATAGATAACTATACATTATATTTGTATATTATTTATATAAATACATAATATGGATTTAATATATATTATATATTTACATAATACAACTATAATAGTTGTGATTATATGCATGTGAATCATGCATATAATGAGGTTCTATGAATCTAAGTGAAGCAGCAGCATGGTTATTTGGAAAGGAATTTGGAGTGAGAAGGTCTGGGTTAGTCTCATTTCTGACTATTACTAGATACCTCTGGCAATCTTTATAACCTCAACTAAACCTAAGATCCCTTATCTATAATAGTTGTATTATGTATATAGAAATAAGTGTGTATTACACATTGTGGTTTTTATATATATTATATATTTATATAAGTATACATATATATAAATATATGTAAAATACCAAATATAATTTTATATATATATATATATATATATATATAAACCCAAAGCTCTCCACTAAAGCTCTGGAATCCGGAAGGCAGAAATTTCTTTGTATTTGTGTATCTGTGGTTCCATATATATATATGTGTGTGTGTGTATATACATATACAGATGCACACAAAGTTCCTTGATTAGTCCCTGGCACATACTAATCACTCAAGAAGTTGGCCTAATTACTATTTAAAAGCAGCCTAGTATTATAGTCAGTAAGCCCTGCCATGTGCTTTGACCAGTTACTCAAGTTTTCTACTCTCTGTTCCCTCATCTGTAGATTTTTTTTGTATGTGTGAGTGTGCCTAACACATAATAATCATCCAATAAATGGTAGGCATTGTTAACATTGTTAACAATTAGTTGATATAAGAGTTAGTGGGTACAGATGAAATTCATGGAAGCTTCATGTTTAGATAGATGGGCCCCAATGGGAATTTCTCATCTGTTTTTTCCATTAGTCGGAATCAATTGTCCAGACTGGTAGGAGAGTCTGCTCCTCACCATTCTGATATTCAACAGAGATCGAGACAAGGGACCTAGAAAAGACAGGTGATGGCTGGGCGTGACGGCTCATGTCTATAATCATAGCACTTTGGGAGACCAAGAGAGGTGGACCACTTGAGGTCAGGAGTTCAAGACCAGCCTTGGCAACATGGTGAAACCCCATCTCTACTAAAAATACAAAAATTAGCCAGGCATAATGGCACGTGCCTGTAATCCCAACTATTTGGGAGGCTGAGGCAGGAGAATTGCTTGAACTGGGGAGCAGAGGCTGCAGTGAGCTGAGACTGTGCCATTGCACTCCAGCCTGGGTGACAGAGCAAGACTCTGTCTTAAAAAAAAAAAAAAGACAAGTGAACTGGAATTGCCGTAGGTGAGCTATTTGGAGATAAAGGTGAGAAACAGAAGTAGAAGCAAAAACTAGCTAAAGTTTCAACACTGTGTAGGGAAAAGGTGAGATCAGTTTATTTTATTAATTTAAAAGAATATAACCAAATAAAATAATAAATTTATAGGCTTACAGATTCATTAACTTCAGTAAGCATCGTAGTTTGGCTGTCAAAATAGCAAAAGCGGCTAGCCCCGTAACAATAATTAGAATGATGGATGGTTCTAGAAAGTCACAGTTCATCAAAAATAATTTCCAAAAGCTGTTGTTATAAGTTTATGTAAGTAGTCTTTAGTTGTACACATTATCTAAGAAGCCCTAATATCTTTGAGGGGGACTATTAGCAGATTGGAGAATGTTTTTATTAAAATCTGGTGATTAGGTGATTTCTGAAATTTAACTGTGTGAGAAATAGTCAAATGGAATTGAACTGAGTAAATGATAAAAACGCGAAACTCTGTAAGTGTAATCTGTTTGTAAGAGGTATTATCTTAGACTAGATTATCAGCTCTAGCTCATCCTTGACTGAAAGGAGATTCACTTTAAAAATGAATTTAATAATAGCTCCACATGCTTTTTTGGCAATGCCAAGTGCCAACGTCTGTGATTATCTGTCATTACCTACATAGCAGAGCCACCCTCATGGGCAAGCAGGGTCAGGGGCTCCAGGCTCAGCCTTGGTCCTGGGGTCCTGGGCTATAAGGCCCGGGTCAGGCAGGGCTGACCACCAGACATGGATCAAGGTGATATAGGCGATCCTAGGAGTGAAAATCCCAATCAGACAGCCCCTCTGAAGAGGCTCCTAGTGAGGACCAAGAGGCAGGACGGAGGCTGCGAACACAGGTTCACATGAGGAGAGGGTACAAACCTGGATAGGGAATGAAGGAGGAAGTGCTTCTCTGAGTCACTGGGGTAGGGTCTCAAGTACATCGAAGGTGAAACTTGCAAGCCTTCACCAAAGCTCTGAAATCTGAAAAGCTGAACATTTTTCCCCAAACCCTAAGAAAGTGATTTAGTAAGGTACGATTGAGTTTTGCTTTCCGAGAACCAATTTAGCATTTAACTCTCCTCTAACGTGGCATATAGTAAGAATCCAGTAAATCACAGGTAGTAATAGTTATAACATGGAAAAACCGGCCTTTGGGGGCCATAGTTGAGCAATGCCATTTATTACTAGGCAATGTATCCTGGATGCTGCTTTGGAAAGGAGTGATTCCTTGTGGCTGGTGACTCATGCTGTGTTCTCTTGGAAGGGTCTTTAGGAAGTGGAAGATGTGGTGTCTCATCCTTCCCTTGTCTGTCCCACCTGCTTGCCCTGCCTGTACGCCACCTCTGACTTTGCTTTCCTACCACATGGCCTGGTCCTGGACATATGTGGTGTTTGCAGCAAACAGAAGTCTAAACATTTTGAAGGAGGGCCCAGCCCCACTTCTGCCACTTATCAGACCTGAATTATGTGGACACCGCTGGGTTTCTTTAAAATAACTTCAGATCTAGTCTTGAGTGGATCAAGAAAGATTTTCTTAATGAAACAAACAAAAACAGCAATCCCGTCCTTTATGAATTTACTTGTTTTGGAAAACGTAATTTCCACATTGGACAAGAGAAAAGGTGAGTTCCAGTAGGTGACGGCACAACCTGGGTATCACTCCCCTCTCTAGTGACACATGGGTCACTCTCTGTCACCCTCATCTGTCAATACCCTTCTAGATTTTAGAATTTCTCTGGCATTCAAAACCTTCAAATTTTAAAATCAGAACCTTGTTTTCCGGCTAACCCATCCAGATTTTCCAACTTCCTGCATTTTTGTCTTATAGGTTATTATACAGTGCCTACTTAAAACAGGCAATACTCTACAGATATCATAGAAAATTTAGAGTTTGATTGCTCTGCCTATGAAGTAGCCATTCTTTATTCCTTTACTTTCTTAATAAACTTACTTTCACTTAAAAAAAGAGACAACTCAGCCTTCATTTATAAGTATTTTAAGAAACAACCTGTTCCTTCATTAATTGGACATTATTGACTATTTTAAAACAAACATACAGGGTGATCTTCCCCCCACACTGCCCCCAGCAATCACCAGCGAGCCTAATCATGTTTTGGCCCTTTTACACAGAAGTATTTTACAAGAATGGCAAACTAACGTTGGATCAGATGGAAAAACTTTCCCAGAAGGAGGGCGGTGTCCAAACTCTTACAGCAGTGTAGCCAGTAAGTGATACTGTCCTTGCAGTTGCCAGGGCAAAAGCGTACATCGCTGCCTTTTACCTGAGCAGCATGTGTCAGGGCACGCTCTTAACCTCTAATTACTTCCTTCTAAGATGGCAGACTAGAGTGATGGGAAGCATATGGAGTCAGGTTGGGTCCAATCCTGGCTGAGTGACCACTGGCAAGTTGTATATCTCCTCAGAGCCTTGCTTTCCTCCTTGGTAAAGTGAGGATAATAATGCTGACTTCATGGACTTATTGTCCAGATTAAGAACAAGCTGCCAGGCCCCCCAGAAAGTGCGTAGTGGGGTGCAGGGTCTGCCCCTGTGCTGGCTACTCTACCTACTGGGGCACTGCTACCCATCTGGAATCTCACTCTATCAACAATAAGAGAAACTTGCCTTTCTCCACTGACAAATTCTCTCAGCCTCTATTTGGCTTACTTGAAATTTGACAGTGTATCTGTCTGACCCATAAAGAGAGGAATTTAGACAAGCTTGAAATGCATCATATTAAGTCCTGTCTCCACAAAGAAAACACTTTTTTTTTTTCCACTCCTGTGAAAAGGCTGCAGAGACTTGGTGACTGGCCATGAGTCAGCCCAGGACTGACTGTGGTGTAGCTGTGGTCCTTAATCCCTTCCCCACAAAAGATTTGATTTTAAATGCCTTGTCACACTTGTTGAAATATGGGAAGTGGTATTGTGAGAAAACAAAACAAAACAAAACAGGACTTGGTTTAAACTAATTTTAATACTCTGTTAGATTTTGCTTCTTTTGCAGTACCTAGCACCTTAGCAGTAGTTAAGTTTATAAAAATGAGACTCGCAATCTTTTGGCCAAAATAATGAGCCACTTTCTTCTCCTGAGGGACGATGAGTGCTCTTTTACCAAAGAAGAGTGACAATCCTAGATCACATGGCTGAGAGCTTAAGTAGGTGCTAGGCACTATTCTAAGCTCATTTTCTTTCAAATATTCTAAGTACTTTTCTAAGCACTATTTCATGTGCATTGAGTATTTTAAGTATTTTTCAGGTGCTTAGAGCATTCCAGATACTTTTCAGTGTTTCTTCAGAGCCAACCTATGAAGTAGGCACTCTTTACTCTCCAAATTTACCCTGATCACATTCTCCACTGTTACACCCTAGTTCAGGCCCCTGGCATCTCTTGCTCCAATGGTGTGATAGTCTCATAACTATTGCTTCCATCTTTACCCACTTCCACCTCTTCTCTTCATAGCAACCAACATGATACTCTTAAAACACAGATAATATCAAAGCATTTTTCTTCTCATTCAGAAAAAACACAACAATAACACAACAAACAGACAAAGGCCTCCACTCACTTTCCAGCGTACTTAAATTCCAAATTCCTCATCGATAGTCTTCCTACAGTCTTTAAAGCCCCTGTGTGTCTGTATTTTCCCGACTCTTCACCTTCCTCCCTTGGCTGCAGCCTCAGCAGCTTCCCTGCTGTTTCTCAACTACACCAGACACCACTCTGCCCCAGGGCCTTTGCACGTCCTGTTGTCAGTACTTGAGATATCTTTCCCCAGATAGCCCTATGACTCAGGTTCTCTCACAGACTTTCACTTCACTGAGGTTTCTGCTCAAACACAGTCTTTTTAGAGAGGCCTTCCCTGACCCCTGATTTAAAAATAGTGCCTATGATACTCTCCATACCCTTACCCTGCTTTGTCTTTTAATGGCATTTATCGTTATGAATGGAATCTATTTTTATGCATTGATTATCTGTCTCTCCTCTTTAGACTGTAAGTTTCACAAGGGCAGTGACTTTGTTTTGTTCATATCATATTCCAGCACTTAGAACAGTACTTGACTCGTGGTGGTGCTCCATATAAATAAATTGTGAGATATTATTTGAATGCAAAAATAGTGCCCATTTAAATGAATCATTTGACAAGTAGACCTGTATAATCACTCTTACAGTCGTGAGATAGGACAGTTTCCCCCACCCTTCCACAGTCAGTCCCTGCCCACCTCCCACTCCCAGCCCCAGGCCGCCACTGACCTGCTTTCTATCACTGTAGATTAGGTTTGTCTTTTCTAGAATTTTGTATACGTGGAATCCTACAGTGTGTGCTCTTTTGTGCCTGGCTTCTTTTTCTCAGCATAATGTTTTTGAGATTCATCTATCGTATTGCATGTATCAGAAGTTTATTCCTTTTCATTACTGAGTACCATTACTTTGTATGGATATATCATAGTGTACCAGTTCACCTGCTGATACGAATATTTGGGTTGATTCTGGTCTTTGGATGTGATAAATAAAGCTGTCCTGAATGTTTATACATAGGTCTTCCTGAAGACACACATTTCCATTTCTCTCTACTAAATACCTAGATGTGGCTTAAAATATATTTTGAATGAATTTTGGAAGTGAAGAATTGGAGCCTTAGAGAGGGTCAGTGACATTCCCAAGAACACACAGCCAGTGTGTTGGAGTGGAGTTCCCACCTGGGTGGCTTAACTCCAAAGTGCCTGAGTTTTGTGTCTTTCACTGAAGGTAAATTATTTTCTATAGCCCAGGCAGCGAAGGAGTCTGGCCCATGCTTTAGTGTGGCCAGCCCTCTGCTCCTGGAGACAGGACAGTAGACAGACCTGAGCAGAGGTTGCACACTCACTTCCCCATTGATTCCCTTCTCCCTCTGCCCCAATCCCACTGCTGTTCCCTGGCTTTCTCCTCTGAGCACAGAGCAGTCATGGCTGTATTGAGGGAAAAGCAGACGTTGCAGCTCCTATTCTGATTGGAGCACATGGTGTGCTCCCCTCTAGCCGGAGGCTTCTCAGCCTGCATACAAGCTTTCTTTCACATATGGGACTCTCCACTGGGCACTTGCTAAACACGTGATGCAGAATTATTATAAAGGATAGAATCAGCAGATTACAGCCTAATTGAAAGGATGGCAAACAAATTACATGAATACAGTTTTTATAAAAGGTTGCAGAAATACAACTATCTACCCATGCATGGGCCGTCTCCATTTTAGCAATGTAGAAAGTGGATGGCAGCAGTAAATACTTTATACCAATAGGATAAAGGAAGAGAATGAGGGAGAGTGAATTTCAGGGGTGTTTAGCATTGCACCTTTCAAAGAGTAGTCAGAGTAGAGAAAGGTAAAAGAGACTGCAAGGATTACATGTACCTGGGCCTCAGGCAGCATCACGAGTGTAAAATAGGGGCTAAATAAGCAGCAGAAAGGACTTCCTTCACTGTAACTTCCTTTACAAGTTCTCCAGCCTTGAAGAGATTCTATTTTATATTGTTCCCTTCTGCACTGGGAGCATCCTGGCTAATATACGGGCCAGTGTTACCCAAAACCTAGTGTGTGAGGAGTACCTGGTGGTGTGTTGAAAGCATAGATTCCCACAACCTATTCCCAGAAACTTGAAGCTAATTGATCTGGGATAGAGTTTAGGAATCTGCATGTTTAGCAATTCCTAGATGATTGTGATGCGTGTTGTCAGGAAACCATATTTAGGAGAAAGAGTGATCCAAGCCCAGCATCTTCCTCGGTGAGCAAGGTTCAGTGAGAGCCCAGGAAGGTAACTGACTGGAGGCCAGCTGAGTTGCCTCATTCCCAAGGTGAGCCTCCTGACCAGTGGCCACTCACCCATCGCCAGGCCTGATCTTCATGGAATCCCATAAGAGGTGAATGCAAAAGATTAATGTGTTATTTAGAACACAGCACCCTGTCCCCTGCAGTGTGTTGCTTCTTCCTTTTTGTGCTGAAAGCTCTATAGCTCTTGTAAATAGGATTCCCCATTGGCTTGTGTTATTGCGCTAATTGCTTGGTATTTTTGTCTTCTATTGTCTTTTCCTTTCCTGTGTTCCAAAATGAACAGCCTGATGTTGACCTGTCTCCTCTACATCATAGGGTTGTGGGGAGAATTAAATGAACTGATGTGTGTAAAGCATGTAGAATAGGGCCTGGCACACAGCAAGCACTTGGTAAATGTTTGTTGTCATCATCATCATCACCACCACCATTTCATGGGTATAAATCCGCACATTTGTATTAATATAGATCCACACATATGATTAAATCTTCTGTTCAAATGCTTTTATTGGTTCCCAGTGTCCTACTTAAGAGGACCCAGCTTCTAGCCTGGAAGCCACGGTTGGCCTCAGCCTTCCTGGTCAGTCTCAGCTTTTCCTTTCACCTATACAGTGTTTGAATTGAGCTGGATGGCTATCTGTTCCCTCCCATCCTTTTCCACATATTTTCTTCTACTAGACTTCAGGCTTGGAGAGCCCTTCCTTGAAATATCCTACACCATGACTGTCCTTCAGTACCAGAGCAAAACGCAAAAGTCATCCTCTCCCTTAAGGTTTCTCCAACCCTCCCAGATAGTATTAACATTTTCTTTCTGTGAAATCTCAGGGGGTTACCTGTATCCTTTATCTGCACCTCCCTTATAACACCTGACCCGTTGTTCTCCCATGTGATGGAAGCAGTTGAGCTTGGGTCTGTACTCTTCTAGAGAACAACAGGGAAGTGGCTTTTGGACATGGCTGTGTATTACATACTTCTTCATATCCTCACCCTGTCCTGACTGCTGCTTCCCCAACACAGCAACCTTCATCTGGCATCTCCATTGGTTGATGAATAAATAAAATACAATGAACACTGCAAGGGTGCCATATGTACCAGTCAGTCTTGGGTAGAGGAGAGAAAGCAGAGAACTTATGTAGGTAGGGTGCTCTTTTCATCTTTTTGCAGAGGCTCACTTAGCTGGTGTAACCTGTGCTCCAAAATTTCCCTCTTAGCCTCCCTCCCTCACTCCAACTAAAACATCTTGGTTCTTCATGGAATTGTTGGCTTGCTAACATTTGATAACTAATTTTTGTGAGTATGCCAAAGGTTGATAATGGCTTAAGAGCCTTCTCTTCTGTTTTAACCAGTACTGATTTCTAATGCTCAGTTTTGGGACACAGGGGATCCTTTGGCTAAGAGATTCTAACTAGTGGCATGGAAGCTCCTAGGATATGGCAGAAGTTAATACAGTGGTCTTTCAAATCCACATATGTGAATATTAAAAAAACCCTATTTTTAGATATTTATATCAGTATTTTTTTCCAATATATGTAGATGCTGTAATGAGTATGCTGAAATTATTTAAAGGAATTACTGAGTACAAACTTCTTGTCAATTTGCAGGTTGTCAATCATGAGATGTTAATAAAATGACTATTATGTGTTGAGCTCAAGAAATTTTTGTTAACAGATGGGTTCTCACACTCAGAACTTTCTGTGTCTCTAGATTGTGCTGTTCAGTGTGACAGCCACCAGCTGCATGTGGGTCCTGAGCATTCAAAATGTGGCTGATGCAATGGAGGAATGGAATTTAAAATTTTATTCAATTTAATTAATTTAAATTTAAAAACTGATACTGGATCCAGTTACTGGAAAACTTTTTAAGTACGTTTGAAACTACTTAGATATATGAATCTACTTTTTCAACTCTAAATTTTATGAACTCTAAATACAGATCAAGTATTTCCAATGAAAATTTAGCTTCTGAATTGAGGTGTGCAGTGAGTGTGATAGACCAGGTTTCAAAAACTTATAATATCTCATTAGTAACTTTTTATATTGAATACATTGAAATGACAGATATCTTGGATATATTGGGCTAAGTAAAATGTTATTAAAATTTACTTCACCTGTTTCTTTTTTGTTTTTAAAATGTGGCTAATAGAAAATTTATATTACATAGGTGCCTCATTATATTTCTGTTGGACAGGGCTGCACTAAACCACTTCTCTCCGTGGTTAACTGATTCCTTCCATCACAAACCTGTTCACTCCCCTTTTCTCTGAGTTTTATATGGAACAAAATGCTTCTATAGTTACTTTAAAATAAGTGGTTATGTTTTGCTGAGGCAGCATGCACACCTCATGAGCAGCCCTTTGCAGGGTCCTTCTGTTCCCCAACTGTCCCTTTCCTCTAAATCTTCATTTTACCCAGATCATGGTATTTGCTAGCAGCTTGCAAAACCATAGGCACAAGGCAGGGAGAATACAAGATAGACTAATGGTGGGAGACTTCAAATATTTGGGCCTGTAGAGGCAGATGCATTCAACTGAAAAGCAGAGTACCAGACAATGCATTGTCTGGCCTTGCTGAAAAAGTCATCTCCTAAGATATAGAAGTGACAAGGTAGACAGACTTGTGTCCAACAAGGAAGACCCAGGTTGATGTGCTGGAGAAGAAAGGGATCTGAGAAGAAAAGGATTCTATCTAACGTTCATCAAAACAAAATTAAAGATGACGAGGCAGAAGACCTTTAGATTTGGGCAAGGCAGGCTTCAGAAACTTTAGAAAAGAGTGGTAGATGTGATTCCATGGCATGCAGTTCTAACAGGAAAGAGGGCTCATGAATGTGAAGGAGGTCTCAAAAACTAACTCTGCCACTTGCAAACAATCTGAGGAAGGAAGACAAGAAGATATATAAGAACAGCTTTCTCAGGAACTGAGAGGCAAAAAGGACGTATACCGAAGATGGACAGATGGACGTGTAACCAAAAGGAATATGACAAGGTAGCAGCAACATGTAGGAGCATTACCCAGAGGGCTGAGGGCTCAGGTCAGCTGATGCCTGTGAAAAATAATGGCCACATTAAGAGCTGGTTTAGTTCAGCTGGTGCAGAAAGAGTCACAACACAGGACAGTCTGGATAACACTCCTCCTTGGGGGCTACAGTGTTTATCCATGTCCTGAGATTGGGAGGATAAACATTAATTAATTATGTGGAATTGAGAGCTCATGACTTCTGGACTGGATGAATTCCATTCCATGGGACCAAAAGGCAGTCAGTAAAATCACTGAACTTCTGATGGAATCTTTGAAAGAGTGGAAGGACAAGAAAAGTGCTCAGGACTGGGAGGGGCAGAGGAAGGGAGGAGAAGGCGTTTCCAGATTTAAAAGTGAAGTCAGTGGATGGTAACGACTCCAGGATAGTGAGTGCCATAATTCCCAGATAAGACACTAGGACAGATTATGAAGAGTGTAGTTTGTGGACATTAGAAAAAACTCAAAAAAGACGTCAGTGATTGGTAGGAGCCAGCTTAAGTTCAGCAAAAATAAGTCATTTCATCTACTATACAGCACAGCACCAATAGCTAACAATGCTGTATTGTACACTTAGAATTTTCTAAAAGGATACAGCTCATGTTAAATGTTCTTACTATACAATTAAATAAGTAGTAACGATAATAAAGGGGATAGGAGGAAACGTTGGGAGATGATGGATATGTCTGTGGCCTTGGTGGTGGTGATGGTTTCACTGATGTATACTTAGACCCAAGTCATTGAATTGCATTTATCATATATATACAGCCTTTTACATATCAGTCATGCCTCAGTAAAGTGGTTTTTAAAAAAGTTATCTTAGAGTAGTTTTATTAAAAAAGCTATCTCAGAGTAGTTTTATTTTTCTTAATTTCTTAGCTTATTGGACTGGAAGATAAGATTAGTGTTTTACATGTATATCACTAGTTCATAAGGCACTTAATAAGGTCTTTCCTAAAAGTGTTGTAAACCAAATTGAGAAATGTAAACTGAATGATATCAGAATTGTGCTTGGAAACTAATGCCCATAATTAAAGAACACTGATCATTTCTTACTAGAATGCAAATTCTGAGTGAATAGTCTTTGTTCTGTTTTCTCCTGTTTCTGCAGCACCTGTTTGCTTCACATATAGTAGGTAATTGGCAAATGTGTTTTACGAATTAATTAACTTGAAAAATATAGGTTGATTATTTTCTATTGATTGTCATAGATTATCCATTTTCTGGTCATGTGTCAATTTATTCTCTTCTTGGTCTTGTCTGTTCAACAGTTTTATCAATGAATTAGGTAAAGTTCAAAAAGATATGCTTATCAAGTTGCAGATGTCCTAAAGCTTTCAAGAGTAGTTAATATATTGAATGGCATAATAAAAAACTATCTGGATAGTTAGAAATAATGGGGCTCATCTAAGACGATAAATTTAAATGAAAGTATATGTGAGGCCCTGCACTTAATTTCAAAAAGCCAAGAGAACCAGCAGCATTGGTACATCATGAACAAGAATTAAGGGTTTTAAATGGACAGTCAACTCAATATGAGGCAACAGGGTGCTGTGCCTATTGAGGAACTCATGTGCACTTGGGAAACATTGAGATGGACAAAGATAAATCAGAGGGGCGGTTTGCTAGGAAAATGATGGATGGTGAGGAGCCTGGGTGTGCTGCGAGAAACCACTGCGCCCATGGGAGCATGGAGCCTGGAGACACAGTAGATGGCTTTACTCAAAATACAAGAGAATTCTACTACTTACAAGAGACTTGTTATACATAGTCCAGATGGAGAACAGTGAGACCAGTCAATAGAAAATTAGAGGGATTAATTTGAGCCCAACAAAAGGAAGGATTTTCTAACAGCTAGGATGGAATACCACACAGGAGGAAACAAGCTACCCTATTTCTAGAGGAAAACAGGGATGTCTGGATGACATTAGGTATATCTGATACTAGCACAACCAATTTAGCCCTGGGATTGTAACATTTTATTCATCTATTTATTTAAATGCTACCAAAGGCATTGCCAATGATTGAAGAACTATGAAAAACAAATTACAAAGCCTATTTTTATTACTATAAGTAAATTATTTTCAGTAGCCAGAGGCTGTGATACCTCCTAGTGGCTATGTCATCAAATCAGAAAACATGTAGTTTATTACCAGATGTTAAATTCTTTCACATTGGATTTCTGAAAAAAAGTTCAGAAAGTATAAAGAAAATAAGTAACCAAGAAAAGACTATAGCGACCTCAATCTTTATTTCTTCTGAATTCTCCCTTTAGTCACTTCCTTCCTTTTTTTCCTTTCTGCCTCCCTGCTCCTGCCGATTTTCTCCTGGATGATCTTTGACTCCGTTGTAGTCTTCAGAGTTTTTAAAATACAGTTGGTTTAGTTTAGGCGATGGAGAAGTCAGACTGAATTAATGAAAACATATGAACAATGGAGCAGTCTATGTAACCTTCACACAGTTTGTCCAGTCATAAGAATATAAGAGTACCCTGTGGTTAGAAAAAAGAGAAAACAGGGCTCTAGAATCCTGCCCAGGCTTTGTCTAGATGAGAACCATTTCTAAGGAGCACAATTAAATCAGGTGTGCCGGTAAAGGAGTTCGTTCTTAAGAAGTTACGCTATGATTTCAAAACAAAACAGCAAGACCCATTTTTGTAGTACAGTGTGACTACAAATTTCTGAGCTGTTCCCATATCGCTGAAACTAATCCTGGTAGTGGTGCTGGTTGATCTAGTGATAACATATTCTCCTAAATTCACAAGGATTGTCAAGAATCTCAAGAGATTGTCAGTCCAGCCTTACTATTTTGCAGATATGAAAATTAAGGCCCACAGAGATAATGCACTTACATAAAGTTGTGGGTCTTCTCTGCAATGAATAATCCTCTATATTAATCTTCATCTTGCCTCTGTGACAATTATTTTCCATATCTGATGAAGTATTGTTAGCACTGTAAGTGGGAAGGAAGGGAGGAAGCTGGAAGTGAACTCTAGTTTTATTCATATTTTGTTATCCTGTCAATAAATTGCAAAAGCTCTTTAACTTTCCTCACACAATTTAGTCATTCCTTTTTGAAAAACCAGACCGTTTTCAATTCACAAAGGTAAATCACAAAAAGACATAAGGACTCAGTATAAAGGACACCACCACAAAAAATCCCTACTGAGTTGGACTTGGCTCAGCTCATCCAAATATATAACATCGGAGTAGATTCTGCGTCATTGCCTAGTTTTGCAGCTTGAAAACAGGAGTTTTGTTTCTTCATTGTAGCCCTCTTCTCTCTCTCTCTCTTTTTTTTTTTTTTTTTTTACCATGCTGGTTCCTTATTACAAGGTCTGGATAACTAGTCTGCTTCTCTTCTCTTAGAGTCAGCAGGGCTTTGTGGCTTGGGGAGACACAGGGTTCAGCAGCCCCACATTAGTCTGTGTGGCCCTCATCTAGTGTTGGCTTTGCCTTTGTGATCTTCCCAAGGCTGTTGAAGCTGAGATTTCTGGAAAGTGGTGAGATGGATGGATGAGCCTCCTGGTCCTGTGTAAGTGGTGTTCAATTCAGTGATTATGTTAGACATAAAATGATTGCACCTTTCCAGGTGAGGCACATGGCTCCCAGAAAAAGTGCAGTGAGCAGTCTCCTTCCCATCCACCTTGTAGGAGTGCCCCGGAACCTCCTCGCCTGCAGTCTCTTCAGCGTTCCACCCAGTCAGCAGGGAGGGTGATGGAGAAGGCCTCTTTCATGGGGTGGGTTCTAGTGCCCTGAGATTGGAGAAATAGCCTCCGAAACTTATAGTAAGGTCCAGGAGAGAGGGTTTCAATCCGAAACAAGACAGTGTCCTGAAAACTTTACCTGCCTCAATCCACCTCAAAATAGTAGGGTTTTCTAGTCATCATTAGGGATGTTTCCCAAGATTAGGGAGGGCCTCAGGGAGCTCTTGCTGTGCACCAGCACTGACAGAAGGACTTTTCCTGGACCAGTCACTCTCTGCTTAATCATGACATATATGACTATATGCCGGATACATCTTAAACATTTGTATTTTAAAACATCACTTTTTGAAACAACTCTATAATCCTCAGTTCACAAAGAAGGAAACTGAATCACCAAAAAGTGGTCATTTGCCAAAGGCCACACACCTAGAAAGTGGCAGAACCAGGCAGCTTGTCTCCAGGACCAAACCCTAGCCAATGCACTTTGTCGTCCTAACATAGAGCTTGTTCTTCTCTCCTTCAAGCTTTCTTCCTATAGCCTAGCCAAACCCAGCCATTCAGCTGTCCACAAATGCCATTGACACTCCTCCACCAAAGTGCCTTTGTTCGGTCTGTGGTCCTTTGATGCCCTTGGTCCTCTCCCTTTTGTTAAAAGCCTACTCATCATCCATGGCCGAGCTCACATGCTGCCTCCTCCGTGAAGCCTACCCTTCTCCTTCCATCTGTAGTTTCTGTCTCTGTGTTTGAGGAGCTCCTTTACCATAGGATTCTCTCTGTTACCTTCATGGCAGGTGTCAGTTTGTAATTCATCTCTCTCTCTGTCTCTCCATCTATCCATCCTCATCATTTATCTATCTAATTTATTATCTGTTGCTCAGATCCTTCTCTGCTCTAGACTTTAAAGGAAGATACTGTGTCCATTTTTTTCTGAATATTAGACACCCAGCACCTATAACAGAGCTTGGACTGAAATATTTTCTGAGTGAATGAGGAAGTAAGTTAATAGATGTGTGTATCTCTCCTGTAGTAGCTGTCACATTCTACCTTATGTGTTGGTTCTCTTTGTGAAATGTCTCTTCCAGACTTGATTATAATCCCCATGGACTCTAAGGCTTAGATCATGGACAGTATCCTATTCATCCAAACAGTCATGCCATACCTAGTGTAATGTGCTAGTGCCTAGCACATGGAAAATGCTCATCAATGTATATTTATTCACTTGAATTTAAGGGACAGTTTCAGCCATCACACTGCCACTTATTTAAATGTTTCTGTGCTACCAACAAGTGTTTGAAAATGCATCTTTTTCCCCCTGTAGGAGCCTTGGTACCATGGCAACCACATTGGTTTGACTTGGAAGTATGTCTTAGGAGCTGAAGGCTTTTCCTTACCTGCTGCTATAACAACCATGCGCTGAGACACTTTCCAAAAAAGCCTATCATTTCCGTCTGAGCAGATTTGAGTAGGTAGAGCCCTTTGCTGTACACACTCTGACACGGTTTCCACATGGTCTGCCCCACCTCTACCTCTCAGCCTGTTACTGATGAGTTATTTCGAGGTCTGTAATGATCATGTCAGAAAATCAACAGCAGACGTTCCCTTGATACTCTTACTGGCTCAGAACACTGAAGTCCAGAGCTCTAAAGCCAGCTGTGCTAAGAAGAGCAGCTGGCAAACCATGCTGCTTACCGACAGGACCCAGCTGGCCATAAAGAATGCTGACTCCCAGTTCTTGGCTGTGATTCTGATCTTTCATGTAGGTAATCACTTTTGTGGCCCAGATACAAAGTAAACTTTTGGACATATTATAGGTGCCCAGGTTTTCATTTTATAGCCAGGCATTTTAAGAAGATTGTCATGCCAAGATGTTGGCAGCTTTGGTGCAAGACAAGCAAGGCTGTGAGCCAGGGTACAGAAAGTCAAGTAAAGCATCCAGGTGAACCAGAAGGAAACTGGAACCAGGGCGGGGCTCAAGGCAGTCAGCTTCAAAGCAATTTTAGGCAAGCAGGGAAGACAGACATAAGGAACTGGAAATAAAGATGACTCATATCTAGAGCAGTAGCATTTAGAGATGGGTGCTTCGCCATACTGTCTACTGCCTACCTCCTAGGGAGATATAGACCCAAGAATGGAAATATCACAAAGCAGGGATTTTAGTCTGTTTTGTCCCTTACTTGATCCTCCGCTCCAAGAACAAGTTTCTGGCACGAAGAAGATGCTCAGTAAACATTTGGTGACTGAATGAATGGGCACAAGACAAATCATTATTTTTATTTCATATTTATTTTGTAACATATTTAGCAAAAGCATTCACATACAATCTCATGTAAACCTTGTAATAGCTCTTTGAGAGAGAGCCTATTGCCCTGTTTTATGAATGAGAGAACAGGTAAGGAGGAAAAGTGGCTGAGAAACAGGGGGTTGCTCAGCTGGAAACTGGCATCGCAGGGCTTCAGCCTCAAATCTGGAGCTCCTGCTGCTGCTATTTGGAGCAGGTAGAAGGGAAAGCCTTCAGCTCCAAAGCATACTTCCAAGACAAACCAATGCGGTTGCCATGGTATCAAGGCTCCTGCAGGAGGGAAAAAGATGCATTTTCAAACACTTGTTAGTAGCACAGAAACATTTAAATAAGTGGCGGTGTGATGGCTGAAAGTGTCATGAGACCCCTTAAATTCAAGTGAACAAACATACATTGATAAGCACTTTCCATGTGCTAGGCGCCAGCACGTGATACTAGGTATGGATGAATGTTTAGAGAAATAAGATTCTGTCCATGATCTAAGCTTTATTGTCCATGGGGTTTATAATCAAGTCGGGCAGTAGACATTTTACTAGTCTACTCTCAGCAGACAAGACAGCAGAGAAAAGTTGGAGCTAGGGATAGACAGACACCTAGTGGGAGGATCATATTCATTTTCTGGGAACCAATGACTGATTCTCCAGCTGGGGCAGCACAAGGCTGGAGATTCAGCAACTCCTGATGTCTTGCTGGCTACAACAAGCACATCCTGTATCCTAGATAGCTGCCTACAAGTCCAAGTCCAGGGCCTGCTGTCAGATGGGAGTTCGCAGAGGACGGTGGGCTAAGGCAGCATTGATGGCTGGTTCTGCTGGAACCCTTATGAGCACCAGCCAACTTGTTTATCTGGCATTTCAGCCAAGACACTGAGGCCTGGAAGGCCTCAGCCAAAGGTTATTCACTCCAGCCAAGTAGACATACTGCTTTGCCAATAATAGCTGCCACTTGTTGATGCCCTGTGTGCTAGGCATTGTGCTGACAACATGAATTATTCTGTTTAGTCTTCACAGCACTGCTGTGAAGCAGACAGGATTGCTATTCCCAATTTATAGATGAAGAAACAGGTTTTGATATTGTCACTGCCTGGCTCATAAAGCATTTTTCTTTTCTTTTCTTGAGACAGGGCCTTGCTCTGTTCCCCAGGCTGGAGTGCAATGGCATGATCTCAGCTCACTGCAACCTCCACCCTCCACCTCCCAGGTTCAAGCAATTCTCCTGCCTCAGCCTCCCGAGTAGCTGGGACTCAAGGTGCACTCCGCCATGCCCGGCTAATTTTTTGTATTTTAGTAGAGACGGGGTTTCACCATGTTGCCCAGGCTGGTCTCGAACTCCTGAACTCAGGCAATCCACCTGCCTTGGCCTCCCAAAGTGCCAGCATTACAGGCATAAGCCATCATGCCCTGGCCATAAAGCTTTGACCCTTTAGGGTTTCACTGAAGTTTCAGCTCCTCACCAACCTTCCTGACTGCTTCAGTGTGTGTCAAATTTTGCCTTCTCCAAAGTCATAAGAATTGTAATATGGTGCCCAACAATAGCTAGCCTGGTAGCTAGCCTGGCAGTGCTGAGTGTCTTGGTGTTTAGATTGGCAGCCAATCTAGATTATGCATCCTTTGCAGGCAGGGACACCATCTCATACTTCCCACGTGTCTCTTGCCCATTTCTCCTATCGGTGAATTTGTTGACTGATCAATTCACTTTGAATTAGGTTTTCCGGAATGGTGGATTCATGCTGATCAAGTCTTCTCCTTCCTGTTCTCTCTTGAATTTACCAACAAGCATCTGTGAATGGCTGACCCTGACCAGGGAATCCTAGTTCATCAACTTCTATTTTAGGAATACATCTCCGTGTGGTGTTACAGCCCTTGCTTCCTTCCTCTTCCCTTTTCTACCATCTCTATATAAATGCCAGAAAAGATCCAGATGATGTGATGTATTTATTCCTAATTCACCTACCAGATGACAGACTTTCCACAAGTTACATAGCTTATTTAAATCATACTTCTGTATCTGTAAAATGGGCTAATGCCTATTTCATAAAACTGTTACAAGGTCTAAATGAAATTACGTATGCAAAGGGTCTGGCACAGTAGGTGATCAACCTATGTTTAGAAAAAAATAACTTGTTATTGGAAGACACCACAGAGTGGAACCTCAATATATATTTCTAGACATTTTTCTGATATTGATACAATAGCTACCTCATATTTTGGAGGTTTTTAAAATTGTTTGTTTTGTCCAGGGTACATTTCCAGGAGGTAACTTGATTTTTATGTTCTGATGTGTTTTAAATTGTATGTAATCTTAGTGAAAGGCATCACAATGCTTTGTTCTGCTGCAGACCTACAATAATTAAATTGGATGCCCTCAAAAAGCTCCAAAATGATTAAATTGAGGGCTATTGGAAGTAGCATGTATGAATGAGAAAAAGGCAGTTATTTTATAAAAGTATAAGACAGATAAAATGAAAGGTAAATGCATTTTTTTTAAAGTATGTTGTGGTAGGAATAGAGAAAAAGAGGCCAGGAACTACAAAGAGTAATTGAAATGTACAGATAATTAAGAAAAAGAGATCTTATTTTAGGTGATAGTTTAAAATCCCTTCCTCACAATGCCTTTAATCAGAGATGCTGTCAGAAAACAAAATTGGCTGGTTTTAATTTGGCATATTTTTATTTTCCCTGTTAAATCTCTAACAAAGCATCTAAAAAGCAGTGAATTGCTAAAAAAGATAGGCAATTAAGAGGGAGGAAGATGAATAACAAAAATATTTTTTTAAAGAAAAAAAAAGCCAACTTTAGACTCTCCATCCTCAGTATCTGAATAATGGAGTATCAACTGTGCCTGCCTCCTCAGGGTGACTGAGATGCGACAGGCTCTAAGCTCATCTCTCATTTAGCCAGTAGCCTCCATAGTATCCTTGTCTCCTTGCTCTCTGTGTCTCTAGCTTTTTTCTTGTACGAGTATATATATATATGTGTGTGTATATGTGTGTGCTTATATATCTCCACCCCTACCCACACACACCCACACACATAGATGTATACGTCAGCCAGATCTCATTTTTCCTCAATTATGGTCAGTGCCAACTATGCCTTCTTTGCTTTGAACAGTCCATAGCAAAGGGAAGTGAAAAATATGCAGAGCTTAATGGTACCAAGAAAATTTCCTCAGCACACCCGATCACACTTGCCCCTTTGGGACAGTTTGAAGTTGTATCTGGAAGCCTGAATTTAATCTCACTGGGGTTTTAAAAAAAAATGACAACACATTTGTGCTCTGAATGGTAATGAAATGGTAATGTTATAATTGAGAGCAGATGAATTACATTGCACTAAACATTCAACGAACAGAAATGTAATTGTAAGAGCATGTGTTTGGAGCATTCTGGAAGTCTTCTGGAGCCCCCCAGGACACTCAGCAGCTGTATTCAGCTGCTCCATAGCTGTGGCTCTGGCTAGGCTTTACCCAGGGTAACTCAGAGCTTGCAAATTGGTGCTCCTTGCTTCTAAATTTAAAAGTGCTGTTATTTACTTTAAAGAACTGTCTTGAATATTTATTATAATCACTGCATTATTAATAGTATAGCTATTTTTAAATTCAAGCAAGTGATATTTTATTAAACATACATTGAAAGCAAATAGTGTCTAGTGGAGAGTATCCAGCCTTTGAGACCCGATAGAGTTCAGTTTGAGTCCCGAGTTTTTAAATTATTGCTCTATAATTAAGGATAAATTGCAAAATTTCTCTGAGTGTCAGTTTCTTTCTCTGTAAAATTCAGAGGTGAAGCCGACTGAGCTTCTGAGTTGGGTGGGGACTTGAACTTTTCTGTCTAGCTAAAGGATTGTAAATGCACGAATCAGTGCTCTGTGTCTAGCTAAAGGTTTGTAAATGCACCAATCAGCACTCTGTAAAAACGGACCAATCAGTAATCTGTAAAATGGACCAATCAGCGCTCTGTAAAATGGACCAATCAGTGCTCTGTAAAATGGACCAATCAGCAGTATGTGGGTGGGCCCAAATAAGGGAATAAAAGCAGACCACCCGCGTTAGCAGCGGCAACGTTTTCAGTTTGTGGAGCTATTGTCGTGTCTTTTGCTGCTGCTGCTGTTTGGCTGCGCATTAGAAAATGTTGCTGTTAATTCATTGCGTCTGCATCACGTTTACTACTTTTATGAGCTGTGGTACTCTTCGCGAGCATCTGCGGCTTCACTGGTGAAGTCAGGGAGACCACAAACCCACCACGCGGAGCAAACCACTCAGGACTTGCTACCTTTGAGAGCTGTAACACTCACTGCCAAGGTCTGCAGCTTTACTTCTGAAGTCAGTGAGACCATGAACTCCCTGGAAGGAAAAACTCTGGACAGATCTGAACATCGGAAGGAACAAACTCCAGACACACCAGCTTTAAGAGCTGTAACACTCACTGCGAGGGTGCGTGGCTTCATTCTTGTAGTCAGATCAAGAACCCACATGCAGGAACCGATTCCCAACACAAAATGAGAGTGGTAATATCTAGGTTAACGGTTTGCCGTAAGTTTTTAAGTGAAATAATACAAAGCGCTTAGGACACTGAGGCGTGGTAAGCGCTCAGAAATAGCAATTATTGCTATTGCTGCTAAGTCCCCAGTGATCTGTGTACGGAGGAGATGATTCTTTAGATGGCAAAATAGCGAGCCTAGTTGTCTGGAATCAGTGGATTGAAAGCGGGGGAGAGATGGGGAAGAAAGTTGTCACTTCCTTTAAAGGTCCGTAAAGCTTCTAAAAGAAGGGAAATCCAGATAAAATAGAGAAGGTGAGTCTGGATAAAGCCAGATAGAAAAATATTTTGAGGTTTGGAACTCAAACATGGGCGTTGTATTATGAACCTTTCTTAAAATTCACTGCACTGGGATTGACAGTGATAGAGATCGCCCTCTACAGGTAGGGGTGATCAGAGCAAACTCAGAAGGCAAACATTTTTTACTGAAGTGTAATTTTTACGCAGTAAAAGGCGCAGATCTCAAATCTACACTTTGCTGAATTTTGATAATTGCGTACATCACTGTGTAACCACCAGTGAGATTAAGATATAGAATATTTCTGGCTGGGCAGGTGGCTCATGCTTGTAATCCCAGAACTTTGGGAGGCTTAGGTGGGTAGATCACGAGGTCAGGAGATCTAAACCATCCTGGCTAACATGGTGAAACCCTGTTTCTACTAAAAATACAAAAAATTAGCCGGGCCTACGTAGTGGCGGGTGCCTGTTGTCCTGTCTACTCAGAGGCTAAGGCAGGAGAATGGCTTGAACCCGGGAGGCAGCGCTTGCAGTGAGCTGAGATCGGGCCACTGCACTCTAGCCTGGGCGACAGAGAGAGACTCCATCTCAAAAAAAAAAAAAGAAACAACATTTCTGTAAACCCAAGTTTCTTGTCCCCTTTCAGGCAACATTCTCCTCCCTGCCCCAGAGACAACCGCATTCTAATTTCTAGGACCAAAGTTTTATTTGATCTGGCATTTCATATAGATGAATTAATATCATATATACTTGTTTGTGTCTGGTTTATTTGATTCAGCCTAATGATTTTAAGATCATTCGTGATATTGAGTATATCAGTAGTTCCTTTTTATTGTTGAGTAATATTCCTTTGTATGAATATCCAACAACTTGCTTATCCGTTCCTCTCCGATGGACATTTGGATTTCCTGTTTATTACTGTCATGACTAAGGCTCCTCCAGACATTCAGGAATAAGTCCTTGTGGACATGTGTTTCATTTCTCATGGGATAATTTTCAAATTTATCTCAAATTGAGGCAAGAGAACAGGGCTATGTATACACAGTTTGACTAGTCATTGGATGAGGGCTACCCCCTGGGTGAGGCAGATCCGTTTTGCTGAGGGAAATGTTTGAAGAGACACAGCTGTGACCATAACAGCCAGCACTTGCAGCTGTGGGAATGGGGTCTTGGTCTGAAGGGGGAACCTGGGTAGTACTCCACAACATCCCCTTCATCTGTCGAAGGTCATGTTTTTCCCTGTGTTCTCTTCTAGAAGTTTTATGGTTCAAACTTTCACATCCATGTCTGTCAGTCATTTCACATTTATTTTCGCATATGGAACGGGTTCGGTGTTGAAGTGTTTTTGTTTTTACATACAGGTATCCAATTGTTCTAGCACCAGTGGCTGAAAATTTTTCCTATCATTATTGAATTCCTTGGTGCCTTTATTGAAAATCAGTTGACCACATATGTGTGGGCCTGTTTTTGGACCCTCTGTTCTGTTTCATTGATCTAATTATCTGTCCTTACAGGAGGCAATGTTCTGAAGAAAATCTGGTAGAAACAATGTAACCCTTTGTGTTCTGGAAGGTAATTTAGTACCTTAGGGAGGCAAGGCAAGCAGCATATAGCACCATTTAGGCAGATGTAGACAATGGGCCCTAAGAAGTTAATACCTAAAGGTAATTGGGTATTATAGGCTCTGAATTGGCTAGGCTATGCCATGTTTATAAACCAACCCTGAAATCTCAGTGTCTTAACCCAGTAAAAGTTTGTTGCTTGCTCACGTCACATGAGTTGGGTGGCTCTTCTGGGCAGCTCTTGCTAAACAATGACGCAGACACCCTGGCTGCTTCCATTTGATATCTGTGCCATCTGGAACTTGTGCCTTCTGAGACCACATGGATGGGGAAGAGGACACTGAAGGATGTTTTAAGTGTCTGGCTTAGATATTCTCACATTACGTCCACTCATATCTAACCATCCAGTACTCACATGACTCAACCTAACAGCAAGGAAGGCTGGGAAATGTAGTCTTTGATAAACATGAGCATTCTCCACAGGTGGGATTGGAGCGAGTCTGTCTGATAACTTTCGTATGCGAGGCATTATAGCAGAAGTGTTAAACGCATGAGCTCCAATTTTTGTGTTTTTTTGTAGAGATGGGGTCTCACCATATGGCCCAGGATGGTCTTGAACTGGACTCAAGTGATCCTCCTGCCTTGGCCTCCCAAAGTGCTAGGATTACAGGTGCAAGCCACTGTGCCTGGCCTGCTGTAAGAATTTAAAGAATATAGTATATATATGGCCCTTAGCATAATGCTTGGCATAGAATAGCATTTAATAAATAGTAGTTATTATTACACCTACACAAGCCCATAGGCATTACTTGGAATTCGGATGTGGGGGAGCCAGTCCAGCCCACCTTCTTTGCATTCTATTCAGCGCTTTCTTCCACAGATCTTGGGGACTCGATGGGACCAGAACATCCGAACTGAAACAGCTCCATGTCCCCTCTGCCTGTCCCAGCCTCTTATCATTTTAAACTTAACAGTGTTGCTTCCTGGGAGAAGTGTTGTCAAGTGGTCAGAGGCTGTACACAGCACAAACTTTGAAGGGTTCCTCATCCCAGACATCTGGTGTTGTAGGTATTTTGAGGCTTCCTCTTCATCTGTGATGAGGCTAATGTGGTTGGTAATAAGTTGTTTGCAATGACAGCCAACGAAACCCAAGTTGTTTAAATAAGAAGCGAATAAGGAGAGGGGATCTAGTGTTTGTTTATGGAATAACCAGAAAAGTGTTTGTGCCTGAGTGTTTGTTTCACTCATCAGAAGTTATTAGGACAGAAAGCAGACGGAAAATATGTTTTAAGGCCATGTGCAGTGGCTCACGCCTGTAATCCCAACATTTTGGGAGGTCAAGGCAGGAGGCTTGCTTGAGGCCAGGAATTCAAGACCAGCCTGGGCAATATAGCAAGAACTCCATCTCTACCAAAAAATTGAAAGATTAGCCAGGCATAGTGGTGTATGCCTGTAGTCCTGGCTACTCAGGAGGTTAAGGAGGAGGATTGCTTAAGCCCGGAAGTTCAAAGTTAATGTGAGCTATGATTGTGCTACTGCTCTCCAGCCTGGACAATACAGTGAGACCTCATCTTAAAAAAAAAAAGTAGGCATTTCTGAAGATGGCCGAATAGGAACAGCTCCAGTCTCCACCTCCCAGCGCGAGCGACGCAGAAGACCGGTGATTTCTGCATTTTCAACTGAGGTACTGGGTTCATCTCGCTGGGGAGTGCCGGACGATCGGTGCTGGTCAGCTGCTGCAGCCCGACCAGCGAGAGCTGAAGCAGGGCGAGGCATTGCCTCACCTGGGAAGCGCAAGGGGGAAGGGAATCCCTTTTCCTAGCCAGGGGAACTGAGACACCCAACACCTGGAAAATCGGGTAACTCCCACCCCAATACTGCGCTTTAAGCAAACAGGCACACCAGGAGATCATATCCCACACCTGGCCGGGAGGGTCCCGCACCCACGGAGCCTCCCTCATTGCTAGCACAGAAGTCTGTGATCTACCGGCAAGGCAGCAGCAAGGCTGGGGGAGGGGTGCCCGCCATTGCTGAGGCTTAAGTAGGTAAACAAAGCTGCTGGGAAGCTCGAACTGGGTGGAGCTCACAGCAGCTCAAGGAAACCTGCCTGTCTCTGTAGACTCCACCTCTGGGGACAGGGCAATAACAAACGCAGCCGAAACCTCTGCAGACGCAAACGACTCTGTCTGACAGCTTTGAAGAGAGCAGTGAATCTCCCAACACGGAGGTTGAGATCTGAGAAGGGACAGACTCCCTGCTCAAGTGGGTCCCTGACCCCTGAGTAGCCTAACTGGGAGACATCCCCCACTAGGGGCAGTCTGACACCCCACACCTCACAGGGTGGAGTACACCCCTGAGAGGAAGCTTCCAAAGCAAGAATCAGACAGGTACGCTCGCTGTTCAGAAATATTCTATCTTCTGCAGCCTCTGCTGCTGATACCCAGGCAAACAGGGTCTGGAGTGGACCTCAAGCAATCTCCAACAGACCTACAGCTGAGGGTCCTGACTGTTAGAAGGAAAACTATCAAACAGGAAGGACACCTACACCAAAACCCCATCAGTACATCACCATCATCAAAGACCAGAGGCAGATAAAACCACAAAGATGGGGAAAAAGCAGGGCAGAAAAGCTGGAAATTCAAAAAATAAGAGCGCATCTCCCCCGGCAAAGGAGCGCAGCTCATCGCCAGCAACGGATCAAAGCTGGACGGAGAATGACTTTGACGAGATGAGAGAAGAAGGCTTCAGTCCATCAAATTTCTCAGAGCTAAAGGAGGAATTACGTACCCAGCGCAAAGAAACTAAAAATCTTGAAAAAAAAGTGGGAGAATTGATGGCTAGAGTAATTAATGCAGAGAAGGTCATAAACGAAATGAAAGAGATGAAAACCATGACACGAGAAATACGTGACAAATGCACAAGCTTCAGTAACCAACTCGATCAACTGGAAGAAAGAGTATCTGCGATTGAGGATCAAATGAATGAAATGAAACGAGAAGAGAAACCAAAAGAAAAAAGAAGAAAAAGAACAAAGCCTGCAAGAAGTATGGGATTATGTAAAAAGACCAAATCTACGTCTGATTGGGGTGCCTGAAAGTGAGGGGGAAAATGGAACCAAGTTGGAAAACACTCTTCAGGATATCATCCAGGAGAACTTCCCCAACCTAGTAGGGCAGGCCAACATTCAAATCCAGGAAATACAGAGAACGCCACAAAGATACTCCTCGAGAAGAGCAACTCCAAGACACATAATTGCCAGATTCACCAAAGTTGAAATGAAGGAAAAAATCTTAAGGGCAGCCAGAGAGAAAGGTCGGGTTACCCACAAAGGGAAGCCCATCAGACTAACAGCAGATCTCTCGGCAGAAACTCTCCAAGCCAGAAGAGAGTGGGGGCCAATATTCAACATTCTTAAAGAAAAGAATTTTAAACCCAGAATTTCATATCCAGCCAAACTAAGTTTCACAAGTGAAGGAGAAATAAAATCCTTTACAGATAAGCAAATGCTTAGAGATTTTGTCACCACTAGGCCTGCCTTACAAGAGACCCTGAAGGAAGCACTAAACATGGAAAGGAACAACCGGTACCAGCCATTGCAAAATCATGCCAAAATGTAAAGACCATCGAGGCTAGGAAGAAACTGCATCAACTAATGAGCAAAATAACCAGTTAATATCATAATGGCAGGATCAAGTTCACACATAACAATCTTAACCTTAAATGTAAATGGACTAAAGGCTCCAATTAAAAGACACAGACTGGCAAACTGGATAAAGAGTCAAGACCCATCAGTCTGCTGTATTCAGGAGACCCATCTCACACGCAGAGACATACATAGGCTCAAAATAAAGGGATGGAGGAAGATTTACCAAGCAAATGGAGAACAAAAAAAAGCGGGGGTTGCAATACTAGTCTCTGATAAAACAGACTTTAAACCATCAAAGATCAAAAGAGACAAAGAAGGCCATTACATAATGGTAAAGGGATCAATTCAACAGGAAGACCTAACTATCCTAAATATATATGCACCCAATACAGGAGCACCCAGATTCATAAAGCAAGTCCTTAGAGACTTACAAAGAGACTTAGACTCCCATACAATAATAATGGGAGACTTCAACACTCCACTGTCAACATTAGACAGATCAACGAGACAGAAAGTTAACAAGGATATCCAGGAATTGAACTCATCTCTGCAGCAAGCAGACCTAATAGACATCTATAGAACTCTCCACCCCAAATCAACAGAATATACATTCTTCTCAGCACCACATCGTACTTACTCCAAAATCGACCACGTAATTGGAAGTAAAGCACTCCTCAGCAAATGTACAAGAACAGAAATTATAACAAACTGTCTCTCAGACCACAGTGCAATCAAACTAGAACTCAGGACTAAGAAACTCAATCAAAACCGCTCAACTACATGGAAACTGAACAACCTGCTCCTGAATGACTACTGGGTACATAACAAAATGAAGGCAGAAATAAAGATGTTCTTTGAAACCAATGAGAACAAAGATACAACATACCAGAATCTCTGGGACACATTTAAAGCAGTGTGTAGAGGGAAATTTATAGCACTAAATGCCCACAAGAGAAAGCAGGAAAGATCTAAAATTGACACTCTAACATCGCAATTAAAAGAACTAGAGAAGCAAGAGTAAACACATTCGAAAGCTAGCAGAAGGCAAGAAATAACTAAGATCAGAGCAGAACTGAAGGAGATAGAGACACAAAAAACTCTCCAAAAAATCAATGAATCCAGGAGTTGGTTTTTTGAAAAGATCAACAAAATTGACAGACCACTAGCAAGACTAATAAAGAAGAAAAGAGAGAAGAATCAAATCGACACAATTAAAAATCATAAAGGGGATATCACCACTGACCCCACAGAAATACAAACTACCATCAGAGAATACTATAAACACCTCTACGCAAATAAACTGGAAAATCTAGAAGAAATGGATAATTTCCTGGACACTTACACTCTTCCAAGACTAAACCAGGAAGAAGTTGAATCCCTGAATAGACCAATAGCAGGCTCTGAAATTGAGGCAATAATTAATAGCCTACCAACCAAAAAAAGTCCAGGACCAGATGGATTCACAGCTGAATTCTACCAGAGGTACAAGGAGGAGTTGGTACCATTCCTTCTGAAACTATTCCAATCAATAGAAAAGAGGGAATCCTCCCTAACTCATTTTATGAGGCCAACATCATCCTGATACCAAAGCCTGGCAGAGACACAACAAAAAAAGAGAATTTTAGACCAATATCTCTGATGAACATCGATGCAAAAATCCTCAATAAAATACTGGCAAACCGGATTCAGCAACACATCAAAAAGCTTATCCACCATGATCAAGTGGGCTTCATCCCTGGGATGCAAGGCTGGTTCAACATTCGCAAATCAATAAACATAATCCAGCATATAAACAGAACCAAAGACAAGAACCACATGAGTATCTCAATAGATGCAGAAAAGGCTTTTGACAAAATTCAACAGCCCTTCATGCTAAAAACGCTCAATAAATTCGGTATTGATGGAACGTACCTCAAAATAATAAGAGCTATTTATGACAAACCCACAGCCAATATCATACTGAATGGGCAAAAACTGGAAAAATTCCCTTTGAAAACTGGCACAAGACAGGAATGCCCTCTCTCACCACTCCTATTCAACATAGTGTTGGAAGTTCTGGCTAGGGCAATTAGGCAAGAGAAAGAAATCAAGGGTATTCAGTTAGGAAAAGAAGAAGTCAAATTGTCCCTGTTTGCAGATGACATGATTGTATATTTAGAAAACCCCATTGTCTCAGCCCAAAATCTCCTTAAGCTGATAAGCAACTTCAGCAAAGTCTCAGGATACAAAATTAATGTGCAAAAATCACAAGCATTCTTATACACCAGTAACAGACAAACAGAGAGCCAAATCAGGAATGAACTTCCATTCACAATTGCTTCAAAGAGAATCAAATACCTAGGAATCCAACTTACAAGGGATGTAAAGGACCTCTTCAAGGAGAACTACAAACCACTGCTCAGTGAAATAAAAGAGGACACAAACAAATGGAAGAACATACCATGCTCATGGATAGGAAGAATCAATATCGTGAAAATGGCCATACTGCCCAAGGTAATTTATAGATTCAATGCCATCCCCATCAAGCTACCAATGAGTTTCTTCACAGGATTGGAAAAAACTGCTTTAAAGTTCATATGGAACCAAAAAAGAGCCCGCATCTCCAAGGCAATCCTAAGTCAAAAGAACAAAGCTGGAGGCATCACGCTACCTGACTTCAAACTATACTACAAGGCTACAGTAACCAAAACAGCATGGTACTGGTACCAAAACAGAGATATAGACCAATGGAACAGAACAGAGTCCTCAGAAATAATACCACACATCTACAGCCATCTGATCTTTGACAAACCTGAGAGAAACAAGAAATGGGGAAAGGATTCCCTATTTAATAAATGGTGCTGGGAAAATTGGCTAGCCATAAGTAGAAAGCTGAAACTGGATCCTTTCCTTACTCCTTATACGAAAATTAATTCAAGATGGATTAGAGACTTAAATGTTAGACCTAATACCATAAAAATCCTAGAGGAAAACCTAGGTAGTACCATTCAGGACATAGGCATGGGCAAAGACTTCATGTCTAAAACACCAAAAGCAACAGCAGCAAAAGCCAAAATTGACAAATGGGATCTCATTAAACTAAAGAGCTTCTGCACAGCAAAATAAACTACCATCAGAGTGAACAGGCAACCTACAGAATGGGAGAAAATTTTTGCAATCTACTCATCTGACAAAGGGCTAATATCCAGAACCTACAAAGAACTCAAACAAATTTACAAGAAAAAAACAAACAACCCCATCAAAAAGTGGGCAAAGGATATGAACAGACATTTCTCAAAAGAAGACATTCATACAGCCAACAGACACATGAAAAAATGCTCATCATCACTGGCCATCAGAGAAATGCAAATCAAAACCACAATGAGATACCATCTCACACCAGTTAGAATGGCGATCATTTAAAAGTCAGGAAACAACAGGTGCTGGAGAGGATGTGGAGAAATAGGAACACTTTTACACTGTTGGTGGGATTGTAAACTAGTTCAACCATTATGGAAAACAGTATGGCGATTCCTCAAGGATGTAGAACTTGATGTACCATATGACCCAGCCATCCCATTACTGGGTATATACCCAAAGGAGTATAAATTATGCTGCTATAAAGACACATGCACACATATGTTTATTGCAGCACTATTCACAATAGCAAAGACTTGGAATCGACCCAAATGTCCATCAGTGACAGATTGGATTAAGAAAATGTGGCACATATACACCATGGAATACTATGCAGCCATAAAAAAGGATGAGTTTGTGTCCTTTGTAGGGACATGGATGCAGCTGGAAACCATCATTCTTAGCAAACTATCACAAGAACAGAAAACCAAACACCGCATGTTCTCACTCATAGGTGGGAACTGAACAATGAGATCACTTGGACTCGGGAAGGGGAACATCACACACCGGGGCCTATCATGGGGAGGGGGGAGGGGGCAGGGATTGCATTGGGAGTTATACCTGATGTAAATGACGAGTTGATGGGTGCAGCACACCAACATGGCACAAGTATACATATGTAACAAACCTGCACGTTATGCACATATACCCTACAACTTAAAGTATAATAATAATAAATAAATAAATAAATAAAGTATGCTTTAATATTACACTTAGTCCAGGTGAAAATCTTACCTATGTTACCACAAAGGTTCTCTTTTTCTCCTTCTAAGGGACTGTGGATAAACTGAGTTTTGATCTTTCCACACCCACATAAAATGGATAAAACCCAGAAAATTCTGATAGTCTTCTCATCAGGAAAAAAATGAGTACAAGCAGTTCTGGCTACTGGTTTGTAATCATATAAAACTGATCGCCTGTGATGCTGTAACACTGTTTTTCAAGAATTTGAGAGGTTGCTGATGTAATATTCATAAATAAGAATAGATGTGACACTTGACTCTTAGTGACTGGTCATGTGGCTATTTCTCGTTATGCTCTAGAAGGAGTGAAAGTGAAGGGCCATGCTGGGGATTGGAACAAAATGGACATTGCAGCCAGGCATTTGGTTACAGTTTAATGCCTGTGGAAAAAAACCTTTTTGCCATTGTTCTATTTGCAAAGTTCATCTGACTTTGACTTGAACTGTCCTGCTACCTGAGATTTCATTACTCTTCAGTGTGTCTGTTTTTCACAGATAATGGAATTAATAAGTCAAGAAGAATGGAACTGAGGTTGAATCTGTATTAGGGTTCTCCAGAGGGACAGAACCAATGGGATATATTTGTGTGTGTGTGTGTGTGTGTGTGTGTGTGTGTGAATTTATTAGGGAGAATCGGCTCACACAATTACAAGGCAAAGTTCTACAATAGGCAGTCTGCAAACTGGGGAAGAGAGAAGCCAGTAGTGGCTCAGTCCATATTTGAAAGCCTCAAAACCAGGGAAGCTGAAAGTGCAGCCTTCAGTCTGTGAACGAAGGCCCCAGAGCCTCTGGAAAGCCCCTGGTGCAATTTCCGGAGTCCAAAGGCTGAGGAACCTAGAGTCTGATGTCCAAGGGCAGGAGGAGCTGAAGGAAGGAGCCAGCATTAGAGAAAGAAGGAAACCAGAAGACTCAGCAAGCAAGGTTATCCCACCTGCTTTGTTCTAGCTGCACTGGCAGCCAACTGGGTGATACCCATCCAGATTGAGGGTGGGTCTCCCTCTCCCAGTTCACTGACTCAGATGTCAATCTCCTCTGGCAACATCCTCACAAAGACACCCAGAAACACTATTTTACCAGCCATCTAGGCATCCTTCAATCCAATCAAGTTGATACCTAATGTTAACCATCACAGAATCCTTGAACTCTGTCCGATTTCTAAATTGGTAACTCTAGGGACCTTTATAAAGGGGCTCCCAGTGCCCCAGGCTTAGCGAAGGGGACGGATCACAGGCCCGTTCTTGGAGGCAGGAGGTGGGACTGGGGATGGGGGATACTTAGGTCAATGCCTATTACTCACTGCAAGGAAACCCTCATAGTATTCTATTTTAAGACATTTTCTGGCAGGGGACATTTATCTTTGAGTGACTTCTGAAGTTCTTTTAGCCATGGGAAGGCTGAACTAGAGATGGCTGAGCGATTAGCTACTAGGGTGATAAGCACTCTAGAATTTTCAAGGGAGAGGGCTAAAGATAGCAAATTCCACAAGTTGTACTTAGTATCAGAATGCCAAGGGAGACAACTGATGTTACTTGGGTTTCATGCATCTTCCAAAGTACAGCCAGTCACATTTACACACGGCGCTAAGCCATGCCCTGGGTAGTGCTTTCCAGCTGGTATGGGCTGTATGGTATTCCTCTGACAGATGGGACATTCCTTCAGAGCTCCCGAATCTGCACACGTACGTACACTTCAGCTGAGCCTTACACAAAGACCCAGAAATGTCTTTACCTTGCGAAGCTCTCCTCAGTTGTTCTGATCTTGGTCAGTATCATGGCAATAAAGCCTTTATAGCCAGCTATTTAATAAAACAAATATTTTAAAGAAGGACCTTATTTTTGGTTTATCACATCTGTGCTGTTCACTCATGATTTTGGTCTTAGGATGTATGGCCAAGCCTTCATCATCTCGTAAGGATCAGTAATCTCCTAAATTGTTTCCAATTTCCAGTCTTCTGTCTTCTATCTTTAGTCTATTAGATCAATCTTCCTAAACCTCTACTTTGACAGTGTTCCCTGTTAACAGATCCACATAGGCTTCCTACTGCCAAGATGAAGGAGTCCAGGTTCCTCAGCTTGCTGTCATCTGGTCCGCCAGTGTTTCCAACGCCTTCCTATTCATCTTAGAACACTGGAGAGAAAAGTGCTCTTAGAAATGCCCAAGACCCATATGTTATAAAGAGGCAGATCCAGAGCAGTGAGGTGATTTGCTCGAGGTGACACCAGGAATTAGCAGCTGAACCCCTGGAAAGGAAGTGCTATGAGGTCAGGGATTTTTATTTTGCTTACTGCTGTGTCACCAGTGCCCCAAACAGCAGTTGCTCAATAAACATGTATTGAATTAATTCATGAACCTTGAGCATCTCAGTTCAGCCTTTTTTTTTTTTTTTTGAGAGGGAGTCTCGCTCTGTCACCCAGGCTGGAGTGCAGTGGCTGGATCTCAGCTCACTGCAAGCTCCGCCTCCCGGGTTTATGCCATTCTCCTGCCTCAGCCTCCCGAGTAGCTGGGACTACAGGCGCCCGCCACCTCGCCCGGCTAGGTTTTTTTTTTGTATTTTTTTAGTAGAGACGGGGTTTCACCATGTTAGCCAGGATAGTCTCGATCTTCTGACTTCGTGATCCGCCCGTCTCGGCCTCCCAAAGTGCTAGGATTACAGGCTTGAGCCACCGCGCCCGGCCCAGTTCAGCCTTCTTTCCATCTCCCTACTGTCCTCCACTATCCTCTGCTGTCCCAGCCTAATGGGTCAGCATTCTGTCCTCCAGGTGTTTCTTCATAGCCTTCTTCCTACCCTGACCACTCCTCTCAGTTTAATTTTTCCTTCAGGGCTCAGTTCAGTCCTACCACTCCTTGAAATCATTCCTGACAGCCCCAAATCTCAGCTTCCTCTCCTTTCACTGGCCTTTTGTCGTTCTGCAGTATGCGTGGCTGACTTGCCCTACGCTGCATTGTATTGATGTTGTACTCCAGGAGCACAGTCTGTTGGTCACCCACTTCAGCCTCCTTTGTCCTGCAGGTGCTCTGTTCATTAGTATGAGCGCGACAGTGCTATGGAGTGTGATGTTGATTTTCATTCAGACTCGCCCCATCTTCTTTTCAATCCTGTAAGTCTTTATTATTTCACTTAGTTATATGCCTCCATCTCCTGTTTTGAGTGCAGGGGCAGTGGTAGGTACAACAGTTATTTCCAGAGCCCATGAAGCATAGTGTAGCACAGGAATCAAGGGAGTTCAGAAGAGGGGTGTCAAAATTAGACTAGAATTTTAGTACTTTTAAAAGATGATAATTGGCCAAAGAAAGGCCAAAGAGGGCACTGCAGGCAGATGTAACCTAGAATGATGGTGTTTTGAGGAACTACGAGAAGCTTGGTGGGGCTGGAAGGAGAACTGGATATGGGGAAGTAAAGGAAAATGAAGCAAAGTGTGTAGGCAGCAGCCAGATCATAAGGGACTCATCTGCTGAATTTAGGTGTTAAAACTTGATTGTGCTTTAGTATAGTTACCAATATAAATATCCACAGGAACTGCTAATTTTAAAAGTGGATTTTTTTTTTTTTTTTTTTTTTTGAGACAGAGTCTCGCTTTTTTGCCTAGGCTGGAGTGCAGTGGCACAATCTTGGCTCACTGCAACCTCCGCCTCTAGGGTTCAAGCAATTCTCCTGTCTCAGCCTCTCGGGTAGCTGGGACTACAGGCGTGCACCACCACACCTGGATAATTTTCATATTTTTAGTAGAGATGGGGGTTTCACCATATTGGTCAGGCTGGTCTCAAACTCCTGACCTTAGGTGATCCACCTGCCTTGGCCTCCCGAAGTGCTGGGATTACAGACATGAGCCACCATGCCCACCCCCAAAAATGACATTTTACACTTTAAATATTGCACAAAATAATGAAGTAGATCTATGTACATTCATATGACATAATATTCAATATGAATTACATAAAATGCATTTGTGTAAAATGTTATGTATGACATATCTGTTAATATAACACATATATATGCATAGAAAAATTCTGTGGTACTGTTAATAGTAGGAGCCCTGGGGGTATGGGTGAGTGAACAACTTACATTTCATGAAAATGATACTTATATTTTAATGACAAGTCATTTCATACCCTTTGGTAATATTTGAAATTTTAAACATGTAGCTGTATTACCATGACTAAAAAAAAATTTTTTTCAGTTAATAAATGAACAAATTTTCATACCTAGAGTGACTTAGCACCTCTGACAGATTTGAAATAAGAAAACAATGTAATCATATTTCAAAAAGACCATTAGGCCATAGTGAAGAAACAAAGATGGAAGAAGCGCCTTATGGGGGCAGGGAGGTTAGGTGATTGTTGGAGACTGTTACAGGGATCCCAGACAGAAGTGATTGGGGGGGGGGGTGGGTAACAGTGAAGATCAAGACCAGGAGGGGATCGAAAAGTGAATGATGAGCATGTCAGAGCGCCAGGATATGCATGTGAGAGAGGAGTGAGGAGGCTGGGCGCGGTGGCTCATGCCTGTAATCCCAGCAGTCTGGGAGGCCGAGGCGGGTGGATCACGAGGTCAGGAGATCGAGACCATCCTGGCTAACATGGTGAAACCCCGTCTCTACTAAAAATACAAAAAATTAGCCAGGCGTGGTGGCGGGCACCTGTAGTCCCAGCTGCTCAGGAGGTTGAGGCAGGAGAATGGCGTGAACCCAGGAGGTGGAGCTTGCAGTGAGCTGAGATTGCACACTGCGCTCCAGCCTGGGCAACAGAGCGAGACTCCGTCTCAAAAAAGAAAGAAAAGAAAGGAGGGAGGATTGTGGCATGACTGCCAGCTTTGTATTGTGGCAACTGGCCATCTAGTGTTGCCGTCATGAGAGGAGAAAATAGAATGCCAAAAAAAAAAAATTAATGCAGTTTTGAGATATGTCCCACTTTGGGGATATGTCACATTTGTGGTACCTCTGACTGGTGATCCCTGTTGGTGTCTTCCAGAAATTGCCTTCTGGATTTCATACTCAATAACATGAGTTAATGTCCAGCATTTTCATGGGGTCCACAGTACCTAAGTCTTATCTTTCAAACCACTAGAGTCCACCTTAGTCTCTAGTTGGTGTGACCATTTTTTTAAATTGGGTGTACATTTGCAGGGTTGTTGTGTGGATATATTGCATGATGCTGAGATTTGGCACACAGATGGTACCAACACCCAGGTGGTGAGCATAGTACCCAGTAGGTAGTATTTTTGGCCCATGCACCTCTTCCACCCTCCCCCATCTAGCAGTCCCCAGGGGCTACCATTTGACCCAGCAACCCTATTGCTAGGTATATACGCAAAGGAAAATTATTCATTCTGTCAAAGAGATACATACAGTCGTATGTTCACTGCAGCCCTATTCAGTCGTAAAGTCATGGAGTCAACCTAGGTGCCCATCAACAGTTGATGGGATAAAGAAAATTGGGTACATATACACCATGGAATGGTATGCAGCCATACAAAAGCACAAAATTATGTCCTTTGTAGCAACATGGATGCAGATGGAGGCCATTATCTTATGTCAAGATATGTTCTTAATGCAAGAACAGAAAACTAAATACTGCATGCTCTTTACTTGTAAGTGAGAGCTAAACAAAACAATGGCTTTTGTCCTGTGCACTCTGCCCCCATTTGAGAGGCAGGTAAGTCCTGTCCCCTAGGTTTAAAGCTAGGTCTCCCTTTGAGAATCTTGCCATTATGAATATGTAAGATACAGCTTTTGGACCCAGTCTGAGGAAAGATGCCTTGACTGTTCCTCTTTTTTAAGCCTTCAGAGAGGATGGCAACCTAAATCTTCTGCCTTCATCAAGGCACATGAAAAGGTAAAGTGGATGAAGGGGCAGTTAGTCTACTAAAATAATGCAGGCCAGAGGCATCTGGGTTTTGCCTGAATTATCTGAAAAATTCCTTGACTCCTCTGATTATAATTGAGTTTTGTGGACACAAATTGGGTACTTTGTACTTGTTTTTTGGGTCATTATTATTTTAATATTGTATATATTTATGGTGTACTATGTATGTATATGTGTATACACACACACACACACACACACACACACACATTGTGGAATGAGCAAAAAAATTACTTAACCTATCCCTTCACATACTTACCATTTTTTTGTGATGAAAATATCTAAACTCTACTCTCTTAGCAATTTCCAATAATACAATTATTGTTGTTAACTGTCATCACCTTGTTGTATAATAGATCCCCTGAACTTATTCTCCTGTCTGCCTGAAATTTTGTGTCCTTTGACCAACACCTCCTTAACATGCCCCCGACCTCAAATTGACTGCATTTGTTTTGACTGATGATTTTCTAAAGGTTGACTGGAGGTAGTGTGGAATTTCCAAGACTATAGCAGAAGCATTTAAAGGATAACTATGAAAGAAGCAGTAAAATATGACCGTAATATTTTAGCCTTGATGTTTTTCCCTTCCACCCTTAGATGTGCCAGCAAGGTATAGGAAAAAGAAAGCTAAACAGTTTCCTGCGAAATTTGATGTGAAATCAGCCACTCACCATAGCTTTTTCCTTATTCCCCATTTTTTCATATACATTAAAGGGTTATTTTCTGGATGTATACAACACTCACCATTTCACTCACGGAAATGAGATGCCGCATGATTAGTTAATAAGTGTTTATTGATTACTTCTGGGCCTCTTGGCAGAATTGAATTAGAGCCAGATATTATCCCCTTGTGCTTAATAGTACTTTTTTTTCCTTGTAGAAGATGTAGAAATATGTTTTCTTTGCTAACAACAGTGAAAATGGAATTTTTCTTTTTTATCCCTGAAAATGCCGTGATAGTTCAGTTCGACTGATTATTTTTAGCTGAGTAATGGGCATTATGATTCAAGTCATTCTTAGTCCGTAGCTACTTCTACTACTGCTTTTATATAGAAAGCTGTGAGACTCCAAAGTTAAAAAGTACTTACCTATTGTCTTACATTAAAAACAAACAAACAAAAACCTTATAGTTTAAAATCTGAATGGTAAAGCTAAATACTCATCCTCTATGTTAATACTGACTTTGGACAGTAATGACTTGGCTCTATATTGAGTATTTTCAAGAAATATGCTGACACTTCTGCTCCCTTTTTCTTTTTCCTTCCTTCCTTCCTTCCTTCCTTCCTTCCTTCCTTCCTTCTTTCCTTCTTCTTTCTTCCTTCCTTCCTTTCTTCCCCCTCCCCTCCCCTCCCCTCCCCTCCCCTCCCCTCCCCTCCCCTCCCCTCCCCTCCCCTCCCCTCCCCTCCCCTCCCCTCTCCTCTCCTCTCCTTTCCTTTCGAGACAGGTTCTCACTCTGTAGCCCAGGCTGGAGTGCAGTGGCATTATCATGGCTCACTGCAAACCTCCAACTCCCAGGTTTCAGCAATCCTCCCACCTCAGCCTCCCAAGTAGCTGGGATTACAGGTGTGTGCACCACCAAGCCTGGCTAATTTTTTTAAATGTTAGTAGAAATGAGGTCTCACTATGTTACCTAGGCTGGTCTCAAACTCCTGTGCTCAAGTGATCCTCCCGCCCTGGCCTCCTGCCTTGACTAGGTTAACAGATGTGAGCCACTGTGCCCAACCTCTTTTCTTCTTTAAAAACATGTTACTGTTATAAAATGAAAACAATCCTTCAAGAAAGTAGAATTTATGGATTTAAAAGGCTAAAAAGAAAATCTTTTAACCTTCTATATCAATTTGTCTTAAGGTGGTAGCATTTCATTTGATTCATACAGCCTGAAATTCTTTTCTTTCCAACACCACCCCTCTTGCTTGCTTTATATATTCCTAGAAAATTTGTACTAAAGATCAGAACTCCTGTGTTCTGAGCAGTTTAACTCATTGCCATTTCATTCCTTGCTGTGTCATAATTAAGACCATTTCCAAATACAGAACAACTCATGTCATTGAGTCCATATCTTGGAGAAAAGTGTTCATACAAAAATGTATGTTGCTAATATTGATTACTTTCCCATCAAAAATTTAAAACATTGCCATGAACTGGTGCACTCAAATCAAATTGGAGTCATGCCAGCATGAGCTGAAATTGTCATTTGCTGAGAAGATAATGGGTCATGCCCCAGTGCTTCTGCTACAACTCCTTGTCAGGTTCTTCTCCTCTTTTTAAAAAAATCATCTTAACCATTTTCAGGTGTACCGTTCAATAGTGCTGAGTATAGTCATATCGTTGTGCAACCAATCTCCACAACTTTTTCATCTTGCAAATCTGAAACTCTCTATCCATTAAACAACATCTCCCATTCCCCCTTCCCTCGGCTTCTGGCAACCACCATTCAATTTTCTGTTTCTGTGCATTTGATTACTCTCTAGATATGTTACAGAAGTGAAATTGTACAGTGTTGATGGCTTATTTCACTTAGCACAATGCCTCAACATTTATGTTGTATCATGTGTCAGAATTGTTTTCCTTTTTAGGCTGAGTAATATTCCGTTGTATGTACGTACCATGTTTTGTTTAATCTCCAATCCGCTGATGGACAATTGGGTTGCCTCCACCTTTTGGTTATTGTGAATAGTGCTGCTATGCACATAGGTATACAAATATTTCTTAGGGACTCTGCTTTCAATTCTTTGGGGTAGATACCCGGAAGTGGACTTGCTGGATCACATAGCAATTCTACTTTTCATTTTTTTTGAGAAACTGCCACACTTTTCCATAGCAGCAGCATCATTTTACATTCCCAGCAACAGGGCACAGGGGTTCCAATTTCTCCACATCCTCACCAACACTTACTATTTTCTTTGTTTTTTGAGAATAGTCATCTTGATGGGCATAAGGTACCTGTCAGTTTTTTGTTGCTTGATCCTTAAATATATGCAACTAAGGCACCAGGTATCTGAAGAAATTCTGAAAAATGAAGAAAAGAACACAAGATGAATAGGCAGGAAAAATGACCTCACACACCACACACACACACACATACACACACACACAAGCAGAAATAAGAGAAGAGATTAGATTTTTTTCTTATGATTCTCAGAAAAATGTACGCAGGCACTGCATCCATAAAACAAAATGCTCTGAAAAAAGGAACAAGGAACAAAATGTTTAATATATGACTGTATAACGTTTTTTAAAACACTGAAAGGGTAGATGATTTTGAGGCAGGTATAATAGAGAAAAGCAGTGATGGAGAATGTGAGAGAAAAGATAAGTTATAGAGAATAAATCTAGGCAGACTAGAAAGAGAACAGGGAAAAGACAGAAGAGGAAATTATAAAAAAAATTAATTTCATAGCACTGAAAAACAAGAATGAAGAGATCTACTTAGATCTACTTAATGTCTAGCACAAATAAATAAAACATGATTTACAGAGAGAACACAGTTTCTGAATGTTCTGAACACCTGGGAAAAGACAAACATTTATGAGTTTTTTGAGGAAAACAACAACAAAACAAAATAAGAAAACATAAAAACAGGCCACCTGTAAAAGATCAGGAACCATAGCAACAAAGGATGTGATAGGTTGATGAAGTAAAACTTCAAGTTTTTGAATGAAAATTATTTTCAATTTAGATTTCTCTTCCCAGCAAAACTATCAGGCAAATATAAGAATAGAATACAGATACTTCAGATATGTTCTAAGTGGGAGAAAAAAGTAAAAGAGAAGATGGAATAGTGGAAATAATAATTTCAACCCAATAGAGTAAGGAAGGAGAATCCCAGGATGACAGCTGAATTTTACTGACAGTTAGTTATTATTGGAGCAGGAGACATGATTTCTTTGGGAAGGAGATATCAGAGAGTAGGGATAGGCGAGGAAAAGCGATTCTATAGATACATTACTACCTTTAATTTCCTAGATCATATAAGGAAGCAATACAAACATTGCAAGAAGGAAGACAAGGACAACTATAAATTCCAGGAAAAATAAAATGCTATACAATAAAGGAAATATAGCAACGCTATACCATTTACTTCCACGAGTAAACAGTAGTTATGGAATCATCATTATATAGACACTGTTGATTGATTTCAACTTTTAAAATTCACCTATGGGCAAAGTATGGAAGACAGACATGGCTACAGAGCAGCATGTAAGTATTATCCACCTCCATGCTATAAAAGTGTAAACATGAACAACAGAGAGCTTCAGAGTGAAGTTGGGGAGGAAAAATGAAGGAGAAGGTGAGGGCACTCATCACTCTTCACTCCTATAGAACGGGGAATTAAGAAAATTCCACCCATCATAGATGGAACAAGAAATGAAGGGATAAGTAATTAGAAAGGAAACCAATAAAGAAACCAAAGGTAGCAATCAGTAGATCATACCTAAAATCAATACGTTAAGAAATCATAGTATAAGTATGTTTTTTAGTGATGTGGAGATGATCAGTAGAAAATTAAAAACGGACATTCAAATAAAAGCGGTTGCTACTAGGGAATAGCAGCTGGCATGTGGTAAGGCAGGAGACTGTGACTTTTCATTTAAAGTAATTTTTTGACTATTTTGTTTGTAACAATGGGTATTGATTACTTGGATTAAAAATTAAGAATTTAATACACAGATTAAAAGTAAAACTGTCTCCTACTGCAGCAAGTAATGTAATGAAGTGATAATTATGACATCTGTGGAGAAATAGGAAAAATATTTGTCCTCTGTTTAAAATCTGAGCATTGATGCACAATATGATCATAAACTTCTAAAATATATATGATCTGGACAGAGTCTGAAAGGTAACATGCAAAATAGGCATTTTGTGTGAAATCGTGAATAATTTTCTCTTTGCAAACTTTTATTTAATATCTTTTCACTGCTTTTTCAAGGATGCAGTTTAGTATTTATGAGTTATTATTACATGCGGCGATTTCACCTTTCAGTAATATTTATGAAAATGTAATGTGACAGTGAATTACATGAGAAAATAGCATCCTATAAATATGCTACCTTGCCACTAAGAAAGGTCACTTTGGCTATAAAAAGTTACAATGAAGAGGGCCATGTATTTAGGCTATGCTGATTAGTTTCCAATTTCTGTCATTTCAGATATGTAAATTATTGCTGAAAACATGGTTTATGTTTGTGGTAAATGAAATTTATGTCACCGGATGAGTTGGCCTCATTGCTGGAAATCTGAACTGTTATTCCAAGCAGAGTCTTGCTGCTGGGAGACAAGAAATGAAATCTCAGTTTTTAATATGCTTTTCAAATGAAGGCAATCATTAAATATAGCCCATCGATATTGTCTATTTAAAGCTAACGAAGTAAGAGTTCTCTTTTATTGGTTTGGTTTGTTCTTTTAGCCGGGCCCACATGGGCCTCAGTACCAGTATACCTGGGGGGTCTCTAAATTTCACCTGAGCTATCGAACACTGATATTTCCAAACGGATATTTGCAGGACCAAGCCACTGCAAAAGAGAATTCCTAGAAAGCCTCCTATGATGTTGCTTCTCTTTATCTGCTGATCTTATGATGCTGAAAATAGGGGAAAGTTCGACGCCTTTTCACAACTTCTTCATGGGGTAAAGTGGAGAGAAGAGTTAACAAAGCAGGCATGAGTTTGCTATGTTTAGAAGGGTCTGTCTGCAAGGGTGGGGGGCCTTAGCTGACACCTGGGAATTGGTACTTGTCCCATTCGCTAAGAAATCAGAATGGTTCACTCTGCTTAAACTGTTTGCACAAACAACGTGATTTATGCCGAACACCTGCTTTCTTCTGGGAATCTAGAAGACTGGTCCTTGCTAGTCAGAGGGTGCCTCTGTGACCAGACCCCAGGAAAAACCTTGGATGCTGAGTCCATAATGGGATCCCCAGGCAGAAACATTGCACACGGTACTGTACTTTTCGTTGCTGGAGAAAGGAACATGCTCAGGTGTGCCCCGTCACTGGAGGGAGTGGGTATAAGGAAGCCTGGCATTGATTTCTCTGCCTGTGTCTTTCCCTTATGATCCAGCTGTATATTCTTACTATGTGGCTATAATGAACTCCAGCTTTGAGTTCAACTGTTTGTTGAGTCCCGTGACTCCTTCTAGCAAATCTCCGAAGGTGGGAGTAATCTTTGGGATCCCTGAAACAGTAAGACATAGAGTAGTCCTGCCTCTTTCCCTCATCCCTGCAGCCCCACCACTCTGCACATGATCAAAGATTTGAGAGTAATTCTCAAACACAGACCTGGTTTTCTAAGAGAGGCCTGGAATTCCAACCGTTCTGAACTGGTGTGCCTCCGTTGAGGCTTCACTCTCATGCAGTCAAGTAATTTTACTTTTGAACAAGTGCAAGATTGCATGTTTTTAAATGGAGTTTAAAAGTAGTTAAAATTTGGGCTGGGTGCAGTGGCTCGTGCCTGTAATCCCAGCACTTTGGGAGGTCGAGGGCGGGCAGTTCACAAGGTCAGGAGATGGAGACCATCTTGGCTAACACGGTGAAATCCCATCTCTACTAAAAGAAAAAAAAATTAGCCGGGCGTGGTGGCGGCGCCTGTAGTCCCAGCTGCTCGGGAGGCTGAGGCAGGAGAATGGCATGAACCAGGGAGGCGGAGCTTGCAATGAGCAGATGGCGCCACTGCACTCCAGCCTGGCCAACAAAGCGAGACTCCATCTCAAAGAAGTAGTTAAAATCTGAAGGGCTGGACCAAATAGGCAGAATTAATAAATCATTAGATAAGTAAAATAATAGTGTTGTTTTTAACACCGAAAAGAAATTGCATAGTCCTTTCCATTTCTTTAGGGTTCTTTGCCCAATTTGATCATTTAGGGGGGATTGGAAGAGGGTGTAGGACTCTTCCACAATGCTTCCGCCATGTTTTTCTTCTCTCTGCAACACTGTATCCTTATGCCTCAGGGCTTTTATACATGCTGTTTCCTCTGCCTGGGACAATATTCCACCCACTCTACTTGCTTACTCCTACCCATCCTTCAGCCTTTTACTAAAAGCTGCTTCTGAAGGGAAAGCTTTCCTGCAAATGTGGCTAGATGTCCTTATTTTATATTCTGCTTTTATTCCACACTTTGTCTTCATAGCACCCATCAATTAGATGCTTACTTGCTTGATGTCTGTTTCCCCCATTTGATCATAAATTTGCTGAGAAAAGGATAGTGTCCGTCCTTAATTGTTGCATCCCTAGAACCTAGCACAGAGCCAGGCACATGGTAAGCCCTCAAAAAAATCTAAAATAAAGGAATGAAGAGACTCTCTGGGTCTCATTGCATGCATCAGTGTCTTAGGGTGAACATTTCCAAATACACGACTTGTACTCCAATCAGGTACCCATGATTGTACCTTGAAATAAGGCTGCAGCACAAGTTGTTTATTTGGAAGGATTCCAGGAAGCACCGTAGGGAAGTGGGGAAGTGAGGAAGAGGAGGGAAGGAAGCCAACCTTGGGAGGGTGAGTGGCAGGTCACCCTGTGGGCAGCTGGGACTCGATCCTGCTTCAGGCCTCTGAGAGACAATGGAGAACGTGCCTCAGAATTGTTCTACCTGAGGGATGAGGAATTGGGTATTCACCAAACCTCTTTTATTTTAATTGAAGGCTACTCCCTGCATCATTAACTCTCTGCCACTTCCAGCCTATGCCACTTGTAGGCCTAACAGACTCCTGTGGGTAGAGAAGCCCCTTACGCAGAAAGTAGAAAATGCTTGTAATAGTAGGAGATCAGACACTTCTGGAATGGCGTTGAGGGGTTATGAGTGGGTCCTCCACAGTATCTACTATGGTCAGAAACCCAACTGGATGAAATCGAAGCAAGGAGAGTATAGTATAATGCCAGTATAATTATAGCACATGTTGAAAAGACAGGAAGAAAATAAAACCTATGCACGTATGCGGTTGTAATTATTGTTCAAGTATGTTTTAGGAAACCTACAAGGGCATGGAATTGCACAATAAGCTAGCACACTACAGATACATAGCTGTGGCAGGAAGAAAGCTCATGTTGGCCATAGATTTGGAAATTCTGAGAACAGGCTCCTCTAAGAGCCCTGAATGAATGGCTGCTACCACCTCATCGCTGTCACATGGAACCAGTTCTATCAAGAGAGATATTGCCAACAGCATTTGTCTTTGACTCAGTTTTTGTGTAACTGCTTAAACATTTTTCAGGGAACAGTTCTGCAAGGCTGATATTAACAGGTAGAATCTATATAACAGCTGACTTGAGTTAAATGAGGAACTGAAACTTCCCAGGACTGAAAGAAACCTGCTGATTATTGTCGCATAATCATGATTTGCTTTCAGAACTTCCGCATAAAAATCAAGCGAACTGTTTCCGTACCTATTGACCCTCTCCTCCGTGTAGTGGTTATATTTCTGTTTTTCTTTTTCTTTTCTTTTTTTTTTTTTTTTGAGACAGAGTCTCACTCTGTCACCCAGGCTGGAGTGCAGTGGCACAATCTCAGCTCACTGCAAACTCCGCCTCCCGGGTTCACGCCATTCTCGTGCCTCAGCCTCCCGAGTAGCTGGGACTACAGGTGACCACCACCACGCCCAGCTAATTGTTTGTATTTTTTTTTAGTAGAGACAGGATTTCACTGTGTTGGCCAGGATGGTCTCAATCTCCTGACCTTGTGATCCGCCCACCTTGGCCTCCCAGAGTGCTGGGATTACAGGTGTGAGCCACCGCACCGGGGCAGTGTAGTGGTTATGTTTCTATAGAAAGGTTGTTAGAAAGACCACAGGAACCATGCTGAGAATCTACATAACGTGTATGAAAATGCAACATGCTTTAAGCCATTTCTGGGAAGAAAGGGAGCAAGACTCACGTATTAAAAAATAGGGGGAGGAAATAGGAATGGCTTATTATTTATAGGGAGGGAAGCAGGGTTCTGCAAACTTTGAGAATGAGCCCACTTGAGCCCATTATGGTTGAGAAGGAGCACCTCAAGGGAAATTCGACAACAGTGATTGTTTGCTAGGACTCAGGACTGGGAACTCCACTGTGTATTTTAGGCTTTGCATGTTGCCAGTTTGGTAAATTATCAGAGCTGCTATTGGACGCTGGTGCAGGATGACAAGCTTGAATCCTAAGCCAGGCAAATTCACAGTCTTGGACCCTTGGACTGCAACGTGGCATTTCCTGTTGGTTTTTCTGATCTACTTCAGGGACAGAAAACAAGCAGCTACTGAGCAAGGACCGTGTGCCAGATACAACGCGAGGCATTCTATGATACGATATCTCAATTAGCACACCCAGCAGCCCTGTGAGATAGATGTTGATATCCCCTTTTCAAATGAGGGCACGGAGACACAGGAGTATCAAACAATTTGCCTATGGTCATCCACCTGGTAAATAACAGAGCCAGGCTCAGTTATGTCAGGCTCCAAAATTTGTGTTCTTTGCACCATCTTGCGTGGCACAGGTTGCCACTCCATTCTCTTGTGACCCTGGGAAGTTGGTTCAAGGGTTACTATCCTCATTTTCCATGTTGGGAAATGTGAAAAGTAAGACATTCAACACTGCGTGACAGTAACTCCTACCCGTAGTAAACTGGTCCTTTGTAGTGGCATGGTGCCAACCCTGTGATGGGCTGAGACAGCAGGGAAGAAAGGAAGTTATTACAGGGTACACAAGCTTTTCGATAGAATTCAACGTTGTTTAAAATATTTTCTGTACAGCCAAAAAGAGAGATCAGAGAATCAGAAAAATCAGAGTATGTAGTAATCTGAGTCCAGTGATCTGAAAGAGAGGGACAGTTTACATCTTACATTCCAACTTTCCACGTGATTTAGATTGGCCCAGACTGTATACCTTTGGTGTTCAGGTGTGGGAGCAAGGGGTATGGAACACCCTGTTTTTCCATCAGGTTGAGTCACAAGTTGTCACTTTGGCTGCTAAGCTGATTTTCTCCTTGGTATCTCTTTGAAGTGTTATCCTGTGAAAAGAACTGTAATTTCAGGGGAAGAATTCTTTCCTCCATTCTATGAGATTCTTGGCTGAAGCCACAAACTAATTTGATTCTGAAAGGATGCTGTAGAGAAGAGCTCATCTCTTAATCTCTGAGGCTTTCACCAACCAAACATGTGCTGATTCTGGTTTTCACAAGTCAAACTAATTTCTAAATAATGTAGCAACCAGTTAGGACAATCACAAGAGGGAGAGAAACTGATTTTGAAAGCCAGTTCTGAGAGATGAATGGAAATAAATTTGGAATGTGAAAGGTAAGGAGAGCCAGATGGACATACAGTATAATGCCAGACATGAGGAGTTTCAACAAACGCTGATGCAAAAAAACACATACTGATACCCGGGACCCAACCTTAGAGGGTCTGACTAAATTGGTATGGTATGGGGTGCAGTCTTGGCACTGAGGTTTTATAAGCTCACTGAGGTTTGAGAACCTCTGGGCTAGAAAATACCGTGTGCTATTCCAAGGACTGTGAACTTTAGAGGAAAATCAAGAAAATGTGCTCAGTTACACAAAGATGGTGGGTGATTTTAAAATTTGATTGTGAAAAACTAGCACCCACCCTTATAGCTGTCCACACATCAAGGTGTGACTTCTCGTGTCAGTCACAAACATGGGGACGTAGGTGGAACCTGTTCCTTCAGCAGTGGCCTGATTATGGGAAGACATTTCTAATGCAGAGATGATGCCTTACGTTTTATTCTTTCTAACCCGCCGTCCCTGGAGCACTGCTATGTTTGTGATAGTTTCTTAAAACCGAAACTGGGCCGGGCGCGGTGGCTCACGCCTGTAATCCCAGCGCTTTGGGAGGCCGAGGCGGGCGGATCACAAGGTCAGGAGATCGAGACCACGGTGAAACCCCGTCGCTACTAAAAATACAAAAAATTAGCCGGGCGCGGTTGTGGGCGCCTGTAGTCCCAGCTACTCGGGAGGCTGAGGCAGGAGAATGGCGGGAACCCGGGAGGCGGAGCTTGCAGTGAGCCGAGATCGCGCCACTGCACTCCAGCCTGGGCGACAGAGCGCCACTCCGTCTCAAAAAAAAAAAAAAAAAAAAACCGAAACTGAAAATGGAACCACTTGGGGTCTTTTATTTTCGTCATCTGCTATATAACGCAAGGCACATACGTACCTCAACACCGGGCATTTCTGAATGTCAGCCTGGACTCTAGGATGACTGACAGGCAGTCCAGAGAGACAGAGCCTAAAATTTGAGCTGGTGATAAATCTGGGCCAGACCCAGTGACTGACAGCCTTCCCATGACACAGGCAGGCGCTCTGCTAAGTAAGTCCTTCCACTGTGCCTGGAGCCCCATGTTCGTCAGCCATCCTAGAAATCGTATCTGGGTGCTCTGTGCGGTGATGAATGTGGACGTGGTTCACTCTGGGGCTTCTCCCTGTTAAATCCTCTCTGATTAGCTGAGTGATTTATCTTAGGGACTGCTTGCCTTGAAAGTGACTTCACTTAGCCCTCTGTAGTTGAGGAGCGTTAGTTCCAGGACCTCTCACAGATTCCAAAATCCATGGATGCTCAAGTCCTTTACATAAAATGGCATAGCATAGTTGACCCTCAGTATCCAAGCGTTCTGCTTCTGCAGGTTCAACCAACTGCAGATGGAAACCCACGCATACAGAGGGCCGACTGTTTTTATCTGTCCTGCTGTGCCTGCCCACTTTGGATATCTGGCCTGAGTGAGTGGTGAGACTTCATCCACCTGTGCTGTCATTCAGGGACACAGACACTTCAGATTCATGCCGGTGACTTTTCCATAGTGGCTGAAGAGGAGTAGGTGTTGTCTGAGGGATGTTACATTCAGGGGCTGGCCCACTTGAGTGATTGTGAAAGCTCGACCTATTTTGACCCCGAATAGCATACTTCATTGAGAGAGTCCTGCACAGGCTTTCTTTACAACTGCCGAATTTAGATTAAGAGCCACAAAATACATCCCGTCTGTGTGAGTGAGGTGAAGCACCTTCCAAACCCGTCCGTGTTTTGTGGTTGACACCCTGCATGTCATCTCCCACCTGTGCCCAACAGTGACAATTGTGGTTGTCACCTGAATGGTCTTCTGGTCTCTGCCTGCCCACCCGAGGGACACTTCCTCTGCTCTTCTGTGAAGTAATGAGACTTATCCCAAGTTCTCCAACTCCTAATCTTCTCGACTTTTCTGTGTTTAGGTCAGAGATCTCAAGCCCTGGGGATCCCTTGGCCAGACAGATATTAGGTTGGTGCAAAGGTAATTGAGGTTTTGCCATTGCTTTCAGTGGCAAGAACTGCAACTGCCTTTGCGCGAATCTAATGCATGGGTGAAACAGACCGGCCTCAGAGACAGTGGGTGTGCTGAAGACTGTGACAAACGGGAGGGCTGGCGACCCGTCTGCAGAGGATACTTGCCACTCAGCTCCAGCCAGTTGGTGGTTACCATCAGTGAGATAACAAGTGACCCAGGTCTCAGGAGGTTTTTACCTCTCACTCATAGATATCCTGTGCTCCAGGAAAGGAGATTCAGAGAGGGCCGTTTCTCCTTCAACCCCCCCTTTGTAGACTGAAACCCAGAAGAGTTATGCTTACATGACCAAAGAAGACAATCCAACCTCTTTATTTTTCTGGTAATGAAACAAAGCCCGTTATGTTTTATTAATACTGCTGTAATAAAGGCAAAAAATAATGTCTGCAGAAAAATGGGAGCTTCTATATGCCAGAGGAGGCAACAATACATTCGATTTTTGTTATATATTGTTAACGGAAAAAATTACAATGTATAAATGTAGAAAAGGAGAAGTAAAGAAAGCAAATTTATTTCTCAGAAAGGGTTACAACCTGTAAGGTGCCCATCCCCCAGGCTGGGAAAACATACCCTCCAGCCAAGACCCGAGAAACGAACTTTGAAGGAGGAGGGTAGGGGTAGGACTTTATGCTGAACAGGTTGGCTAAACGTACATATTCAGCAGGTTACAAAAGGAGCTATGAATATTCATAAAGGTGATACTGACACAGGCATCTTGAACAAACATGCATGTTAACATACGGCCCATGTTCACTTTGGAGTGGAGCCTTAACATTTAAATGTATTACAACTACGCCCTGTGCATCCAAAGGTCTTTTCAGGACACAAAGACGCACAAGTGCAAAATCTCTGTAAACTGGCCTAGACGGGTGCATGGTCAGGGGTCTCTTTTCAGGAGAAAGTTAGTGAAAGCAGTGTCTTGTCCAGTCAGAGCTGTAGTCATGGCTGGTGGAACAGGGACGTCGCCTGTGAGTTGGTCAGCATCTGTGAGCTGGATGAGCTGTCATTGTTCTAATACTGCTTATCTGGAGACCAGTTTTGTTCTGCTGCCAGAGAAAAAGACAAACCTTCTGGCAGTGAGAATCATAGTTTATTCTTTAGGTGTGTTGGTGGGGGAGGCGGGGGTGTGACTTAACCCTTGCCCGGCCTTAGGTCTTGTTTATAACTTGGTATCTTATTGCCACTGAGAGGCTATTCTGTCAGTCTTATGATCTGCATTTTCATACTAATTCTGGCCAGTTGTTGTGTCTAAACCACAGAAGAAAGGGGCTATCTCTTCCCATCTGAGGCCTATCTGACTTCCCATCCCATCATGGCCAGAAATTCCGTTTATCTTTTGTCTGGTCTCCCTTTGTCCACCAGGGGGTCTGTGGCCCATCGGTTGGTGGGAGCTTAGGATTTTAGTTTTAGTTTACAAATATCAAAAGCCTGGTATATTAAATATAAAATCCATGTAATAATATATTTCAATTATTTTTCTACAGTCCCAGCAAGATAAAATACTCAACTTGGGGTTTCTTTGAAGAATGATCTGATACAAATTTAAAGTAGCTTTAAATAAAATGGATAATGAACACACAACATTGACAGAAATGAACTGCCTTTTTCCAAGGATTTTTTTCAGAGTTATAAAGATCATGTAAGGTCAATGGTCAAAGCAAAGTTGCTAAGTTTTTATTATTAGAAACCGTCAGGGTGGCCGTCCATCCACAGTGCTGTGGGTATCCGGCGCACCATTCTTAGTGCGGTGAGCAGTGAGAGGAACTCCTGACTTGGTCGCGTCTTTCCTCTAAAGAACATACACAGCGAACTCTGAGCGGGGAAAGGGAATGGTGTTCGGCAACTTCGCAGTCAGAAATAGGAGATCTGAGAGAGACGGGTTAATGATCAGGTCACAGTGAATTTTGGCAGCATTAAAATGGGCTAGTCTGACAGAATGTCTTCAATTAGTCAGTGTGTCTACACTTATTTCACTGTGTGTAAAACAAGACATGTCTCCACGCGTGGGATTTCAGGGAGTTTCGTTTTGGAGAGGGATTTTTCCCATGCTCTTCTCTCCCAGGCGGGCGGAGCTTTGGTCTCCTCCTGTGAATGGTGTCGTGTGGTTAGGCACACAGCAAAGCAGCGGAGGTGGGAAGGGACCGGAGGTTGGGGGGTGATGGGTGTTGCAGACCACAGTGCAGAGCTGAGTGGCATTCCTGGCTCTGAGGAGAGCGAGGCCCTGGCCTGCAGGGACTCGTTCACACAGCGAGATGAGCACGTCTCTGGCAGCCTGGGTACCTGGGTGCGGGGTGCGACTGCCAGCTGTCATCTCCCAGGGTGTGCCCAGAATGGGCCTCTCAGATGGTGGGGGCATTGCCTGGTTCTCTAGGTTGAATGTTTTGTTTCCCCAAACGGTAGCATTAGATGTTAATCCAGAATCCTGGATTTAGACAAGGGCCAGGATTTAGACAGAGGACCAAGACTCCCAATGGCAGAGACACCATGATAAAGAGCACAGGCTTAAGAATCCGTCACACCTAGGGCCAAATCCTGGCATTACCTTTGACAAGTGACCCTTTTTTTTAAGTCTCTGCCTCTTCATTTGTGAAATGGAGCTAAACCGTTGTAAGACTCATATGACATAATTTGTATTTGCTTGCTAGCCAATTTAAAGGATAGCATTTATAGCGCTATTAAGTTCTGCATTGTTACATTTCAATAGACTAGCTGAACCAGAACCAAGCTCTCTTCTCCTAAATTAAAAAAGTGAACCCTGAGGCCGGGCGCGCGGTGGCTCATGCCTATACAATCCCAGCACTTTGGGAGGCCGAGGTGGGAGGATCTCAAGGTCAGGAGTTCGAGACCAACCTGGCCAATATGGTGAACTCCTGTCTCTACTAAAATACAAAAAAATTAGCCAGGTGTGGTGGCTCATGCCTGTATATACGGGGGCGCTAAGGCAGGAGAATCACTTGGACCTGAGAGGCAGAGGTTGCAGTGAGCCGAGATTGTGCCACTGCACTCCAGCCTGGGCAACAGAGTGAGACTCCGTCTCAAAAAAAAGGAACTCTGGAATTGTTCATGGGCGACAGCTGCTTTACCAGTACCTCCTCAACCCCCCCAGGCAAGAACAGTGACACGTTAGCTGATACTAAAATAAGCCTGAAAGAAAGATAGGTCTATATCTATAGTTTTAGCTGTAGCTGTAAATAAATATGTGGAAATATGTGTGTATACATATATGTATATGTATATACATACAATCAAATCCTAAGGCTCCTTTTTAATAACTTCTAAAATCTAGGTAGGACAGCCATAGAAGTGCACATGCCACAACAGAGCACCTCAGTGAATTACCACACAGTCCATACTCCACTCAAGAAATGGAATGTTTCTGGAATCACCAAGCCCTTCCATGCCGCTCTCCTCTTCTTCTGACTCCTTTCTCGCAAAGAAAACACTGAGCTGACTTCTTATCTCATGGATAAATTTTACATGTATTGAAATTTATTTAAATAAAATTTATTTAAATAAAATATCTTTTTGTGTCTGCCTTCTTTCACTCAGCCTTATATTTGTCAGAGTCAAGCATATTAATGCATGTCCTAACACCACGGTCACCGTATGTAAACTGGGACCATCTCGGTTTATGCTACCATTTCGGCATAATTACTGATAGCACACCTTTTCATTGTTGAAAGTGTCCCGATTTGGAAAATAAATGGAGTGATCAACCCTACCTACCACCAAGGAAAAGAGATGGACTCCTTCCCCTCACCACACACACCCTATAGGCTGCTGTTTGGTACCTTTTCCTTTAAGGCCTGTTCCTACTGATGAAGCTAATTGAGGATACCTGAGTCTTTTTGCATTCACGTGCTGGGGGAAAAGCAGGTGAGCTCCTGAGTGATTTCCCTATTTAGAGGTCTGTGAAAGCTGCAGAGGGCTGAGTTCTATCACTGATTTGAACTTTCTTCATGGAGACTTTCTTCCTTCGTGGTGAGTTTTATAGAACAAGATAAAGCAACGGGGCAATTTTGTAAGGTACTAGAGTAGGGGTGCTTGCTTTTTTTAGAGTCTTAAAAAACACTGGCTTCCGTAGCAAGATGCCTGAGCTGGCTTCCAGTGGGGAGTGGCATTACTAAAGATATTATCATGCTTGCCCTTTCTTCCACCAACTCACAAGCCAATACATTAAAACTATGATTTGAACAAGAAAAACACTCAACCTTCTTTTGTAAGTGTTTAGTACCGTTTCCTTACCTGTGCTCTTTGAGCCACTGTTTGGGTCAGTCATACTGACCTAAAGTCAAGACAGCCTGGACGGGTAAACAACAGCTTGCCTTAACCCACCCACTGTGGTCTGGTCACCCTGAAATGACTGTTGGTTCCGTAACAGATATTTTTTGGTTACTGGAATATGTGAAAGGCATTAGTAGCCCAGGGCCAAATATGAGCGAATGCCCTTCTTCATCTGCAGCATGGGAGGGGTCCGCCTTGAGAGTGTCATTTAGCAGTCCCTTCTGCTCGGCTATTATGAGGTCTTAAAAACACTACTGCTTTGTTGGGGCAGAGTCATCCTGAAGGGCAAGTGAGCTAAGAAATCCTTGAATGTATCGTCTCCAGATAGCAGCACTGTTTACACTCATAGAGTACTTTTAACTTCTCAGCTCATTTAAAAAATTACTAATTTTATCCTTGCAATAGCCCTGGTCAGGCTAGGTGGCAACCTTGTTGTCTCAGGACTCTGATTTCACAGGTGCACTGTATAATGCATGAATTTAAGTCACCTGGTAAAATCCTGTGCCGAGTCTTCCAAATCTTCCATTCAGCACCATTCCCTTCCTATCACTGCCAGCTGAAAACTGTGTAGCCATTAAGATGATGCTGTAGAAATTCTAGAATTTCTGGCCTGTAGAATAATTTTTTACGTGGAAAAACATTTGTAAAAATTTGCTTGAGGAAACAGATTACAAAACAGTATGTTCAGTGTGATGTCATGTGGAAAAAGGTATGTCATCTTTAAGACGGGGACAGATTTTTCCACCATTTAACAGTTTTGAAATAAGGATACATCTCAAAATGTGAGTGCTCCACCCCTACAAATGTTGTTATATGGATGACAAATCCCTTATTTGACAGTATCTTAGAATAAATACCATCTCTCTTTTCCTCAAATCTGTACCTATATAAGTAATGTAAAGAATGTCTACCAAAATGTTAACGGTGATTATCTCTGGGTGGGGGCAATGAGTGATTTTGTGTTTTCCAAATCTTTTGTGTTTTCCAAATTTGAGTATGTATTAATTTCAAGAATGGCTTTTTGAAAAGAGAATATACAAGGCCAAGGACCACAAAGTAGTAGACTAAGATGAGGTTTTTCCCATGATTATTATAAAACAATAGATGGAGAAGCCAAACATCTAAAATATTCTGCAAGAATGGTTAAAAGCATCTACAGGTTGATTTGGGGGAAAGGAAATATAAATTAATTTAAATGTTGTATTTCAACATTTAAATTGGTCACAGATATTTTTGTACAATGTAAGACTATCCGATAGGAAAGAAATTATAAGACACTAATAAATTTATGCCTGCATCTATGGTTGATTCATTTACAAGAGTGTTCCTGATAGAATTGGGAGACTCACAATTTACAGGTTACAGACAAAGAAGAGCCATGAATAACACAGCTGAAGCGGCATGATTAGTAAATGGCAGTGGAATTTGAGTCTCCCAATTTGATCTTCTCTCCCCAAATACTTGAGGCACACAGGAAAAAACAAAAACAAAACAAAAAAAACCCAGTTGTATCAAATATGGGAAAAGCATGAACCAGGTGCTTGTTGTTTCTGTCACACTTTTCATGTAAATTCACCGTCTGCCTTGGATAAATATTCTTTATTCATCAGCTTGACCTAGAGCACTATTTGGAGCTGATTTACGATGAAAATGTAGACAGGCTGTTTTTGTTAATACTAGGCTGAACTTTACATATTAAACAGCTTGGCTAGATTTAAGCACCAGCTTTGAAGATGATCCGTTCAGCATAAATCCTGCACAGACTAAGAGCATGTCGGTGAGAACTGCCCTAGGCAGAGGGGCCCTGGGACGATGATGACTCAAAGGGCTCAGAAGACTCGCTGCTGGGATATCAAATTTGTGTTTTGTCAAGTCTCAGTAGGACTTGGTGCTATTTGTTGTTATGAAATCAAATGCCTTACAGGGCCAGGACTAATTAGGTTGACCATGGTGTCAGCTGCAGGGATGCAGGCGGTTGGGAATCTGACCACAGATGGATGTGGATGGGCAGTGCCTGCCTCACTGCGTCAGCCACAACTCTGCTATGAGCAACCAAGTCCACCATCAAATGGCTAGAGACATATTTAAGTGAGCATTTAATGGACTTTACTTTGATATTTTATTTTAGTTTGTATCTTTAATAAGAGGCAGTAGAGAAATGAATGGTCAGGAGAGCTGCTTTTGGACATGAGGAATCTTAAAGACTTCATTTCTGAACCAGGACTCTATAAAGAGGTATGAAACTCAGTAACTGAGGAAAGCTCTCTTCAGCATGTTTTAATTATTTTCTTTTTTTCAACCATGTATGGGTAGAAAATTAAGGCAATGTGCAATGATGCTCTTTTTCTTTTTAAACTCTGGGCCAATACCTTTAGTGAAATTAACAAAATAGTTGGACTTTGTGAAGAGGAGCAAATCTAGACTCCAAATGATAAGATACATGTTTAAAGCCATGAAACTAACTTCATAGTATACAGAGAAGTGCTGACTGTGTGGGGGGCAGTGGGTGGGTGGATGTCTGATGTTTTTAGTAATCAGAGATGAATTGAAATACTTTTGAAGTGTTAATAGTACATTTTTCCAGTAATGTGTATGCCCAATACAGATTAAATATAAATATCCTTAATAGGTAAATATATCAGAATGTAAAAATTATTTTCAAATGATAAATTTCACTACAGAATAATTCTGTGACAGCTCTTCAGTAAACATGTATGGTTCATTAAATTAATGTAATTTTAGAAAACATGAATCAGATTTTTTCCAGTGAAATAGTCATAATTTTGTCTCCCATTTGCTTCATAGCTGATAATTCAAGTATTTCTAAAAACACTGATCCTTAAACGGTTAATAAGTAGACTCTGCGCATGTTCCTCCAGTTCCTTTGAAATATCTTTCCTCTTAGTTGGGTTTGGCTGAGTTTATCCTTTAACTAAATCTTGCATGGTTTTCAAATGGAAGCCACAAGAGAGATTCTTAGCCATAATTTTAGAGGAGTGGTAAAAAATGCAATTGCCAAAAAGCATATGGAATATCTTGTCAATCTAAAGATAAACAGTTGTTTGTATGGGTACATCTTGCTTATAATAGCAAACCACATGTTACTGTTCTTTCAGAAGTGTTTTTGCCTCTCCCTTTGAGGGATGAATTTGGTAGTAAAATAACAGTTAGCTTACATCTGGAGTGGTGCCTTTTATTAGCAGAAACGATGACAGGATGTAAAATCAAAATATTGCTTGTGCTGTTGCTTTTTAGCTTTCCCTGATGACTAGAAATGATGAAACATCTTGGTGATGTTTAGAGGGAGAAAAAATTCACTTTTATTGAACGTGTATGTGTTCATGTGCTCATTTAATCTTTACAATGATTCTAAAGGATAAACACATTCATCCCTTTTTACCAACTAAAAAATGGGCCTCAGAGCTGTTAAGTAACTTGGCCAAGGTCACACAGACTGGGGTGGCTGTGACCGTGAGACCAAGCTTATCTGCCCTCAAAGCTCAGGTTCTTCTATACAGTTCTCTTTAGCCAACTGGTTGTTTATGGCAGAACTACTGTCATTGAAATAGCTAATCCAACTAGCATATCAATAATATAGGGACCTGTTTATAATTTTAAATGAGGAATTACTATTTACTACTGTGTGTCTGTGTGTGTGTGTGTGTGTGTGTGTAACTGTTGAAACGGGAAAACACAAGGCTTCAGCCACTTTTCAAAGTATACGAGTCAAGAAGCTGAGCATTAGCCACTACAACAAAGTCTTAATACAAATGAGAATGGATAAAGTTCATAATAAAAGTATAAACTGGACTGAAATGATTTAATTTGCTTTTTGAAGACTATAAGCTAATTTTTCTTTCAAGACAATGTATTCCTTTCATTTGTATACATAACTTTTAAAAATTTGGCTTTTTGGTATCAGATGTCAAGTATTTTAGGGGCTGTCTGCTGGAGAAACTTGGAAATATAATGAAAAGAGCATGTATCCTCCAGTCAGATGACCTGAGGTTAAGTCCTGGCTTTGCCACCAACTGGCTGTGTGACCTTGGGGAACTGGTAACCTTGGAAAGCCAGGATTGTCTCATTTGGTAAATTGAAATAATACTTACCTCCCAAGTGCTGTGAAAGCCCCATTGAGATAACGTTTATGGAAACATTAGAAATAGTAAAGTATTATTTGAATCAAAGGTGATGGTAATTTTTGTCAAACATATAAAACTTTGGTTTTCTTGCGTGATTATTTTTAATGCAGAAGTTGGCTTAGTGATCTGATCTAGCAACCATGAGTGGTTTTCATTCCTTGAGGCCATGGTTCTGGTATTGGAGACTGAGGTTATAAGCCACTCTCCTGATTCACTTCATTAAAAATGTGTCTTGGAGTTTAACTGGGGTAAGATGTGACCTTATAAACTGTCCTGTGTCCCTTCTCTAGGGATTTTCCCTGTGCCTTTTCACTGAGTATGTGGCCAAGATTCTAGGCTGCTAGCACCTGGGACTATGGGAGGTTTTGTCTTGCTTTGATAGTAGAAAGAAAGAGTTGAACAATTCTGGACAACCATGAAACCTCCTTGGCATGCTGATATATTATTTTAACCCACATGTAGTATCGTGTTCAATAAATACTTTTTTAAAAATATAAAGTGTAGTAGTTGAGTCACTTGACTGGCTGATGCTTCACTGATACTTACAAGCAAGTGTGAGGCATGTTGATAGTAATGATGTATATTAACCAAGGCTTATTCAGTTGCAAGTGTCAGAAACCCAACTCAAATGAGCTTGCAAAGAGGGAAACTTACTTGTTAATGTAACTGGGTAGTCCAACTGTTGGTGCTGGCTTCAGACCCAGTTAATCTAAGGATTTAGACAATGTCATTAGGACTCTGCTGTGCTTCTCTTGCTTGGCTCTGCTGTCCTCTGCTTCATTCTCAGGCAGCTTCTCTCTGGTGGTGGGGCAAAGAGGCCCACAGTGGCTATAGGCCCATAGCATCCTCACATGTGTATATCATGGAGAAGAGAATGTGTCACGCCCTTCTCTATAATCCATGTTGATTCCTTAAAAGGACTCTCTGTGGCTCTGCATAGTTTATACGCCTACCCTTGAACCAAGCAGTGTACCCAGAAGGACATGTTATTCTGGAGATCCAGTCTGAGTTACCTGCTAACCCCTGTGGCTGGAAAGGGTGTCTAATGGCAGTAGGGAGGTGGGAGGGAAGGGATATCATAGTAGTTCCAAAGAGTACCTTCTGTGCTCTGTCATGGATACATGGAAATTGGAATCCCATTGGATGCCCAGGAGATGCCTTCTTTTACCACCTTCTCTGATTAGACAGGTGATGAGGGGAAAAAAAGTCCCAAGGAGTGGATCTATTGATGAGAGATGGCTAGCTCCCTTTGACCAAATGTTTGACCTTCACGGTTTTTCACTTCCCATCTCAGGAATCTTTCAACTCTCTCTTCCACATCTCTGGCCTCACTCCACTTCCATAAAATGTGATCTTTCCCTGTCAGCATGACAGTGAAAATATTGACCCATGATATTTAGTTGCCTCTCAAGAACATTTACACTGGAGAATTTTTTGAAGATGACCTTTTAAGAGCTGAGGAATAAAGAATTGCCATGAAACAATGGTCTCTATTTGGGAGTCAGGTTGTCTGCCCTACAAATCCTCAAATAACACAGCAGAGGAAGCCGCTTAGTTGGCTTTGGGATATAGGCTGAAGCCTTGTGTTCTGTACAATCGGTTTGAACGTAGCTGAAAGCAGTCAGAAAAGGGCATGTCAGTCAAAGAGTAAATAACTATCCCAGGCCATTTCATTGGTTCTTCTAACAAATGAAATACATGCCAGATCCTAGTCTAGATGCTGAGGATACATCAATGAACAAAGCAAAGTTCCTACCTGAATTGAGTGTTTATTCAAATATATACAAGCAAGGGGGTATCTTAGTGAATTTGTGCTTCTATAACAAAATACCGCAAACTATACAATTTATAAACAAGAGAAATTGATCTCTCATGGTTTTGGGGGCTGGCAAGTCCAGAATCAAGGCACTGGCAGGAATGGTATCTGGTGAAGATTGCTGTCTCCTTCCAAGATGGCAGCTTGTTGTTGGATTCTCTGAAGGGGAGGAACACTGTGTCTACACGTGGTGGAAGGGACAGAAGGTCAAGAGGGGTCTAAGCTGGTTTTCCTCAGCCCTTTTATAAAGCACTAATCCATTCATGAGGGTTTTGCCCTCATGGCTTAATCACCACCTTAGAGGCCCCACCTCTTAATACCACCACCGTGGGGATCAAGTGTCAACATGAATTTGGAGAGGACATAATTGTTCAAACTATAGTAAAGGGTGATGAAGAAGTAAATATATCATGTGACAGGAGAGAAGTAAAACAGGGTAACAAGATAGGGTATAAATGGGGAGCAGAGTAGCCTTACTGGAAGAGAGCTGATGGAGATGTGAGAGTAAACCACAGATCTGTGGACAGAGTTCCAGGCAGCAGGAACAGGAAGTCCATGTTCCTGTGGTGGTTCATGCTTGGTGTGACAGAACAGCAGATGAGGCCGTGGGAGCCAGATCACCTGGGGCCTTGGAAGTCGCTGTGAGGATGTTGATTTGTACTCTAAGGGAGATGGAAAGGCACTACAGGGGTGATATGCCATTTCATCCAGATACCAAAACCTGAGAGTTGGATAGCTTTGATTTTGTGTCATTGGATGGAGTTGAATGGGATTCACATAGCTTCAAAGTACTGCAGTAGAAACCTTCACCCATGGTAGTGGAAGAGAGTGAGTCAAGAGAAAATATAGAGGCATCTCTAGGAAACAGGAGCGTAAAATCTGGAGAAAGACATTTATTCCGGGCATAGACAGTGGATTCCCAGCTAACCATGGGTTGTTAGGGTTAGTTAACATGTGAGCATTTCCTGTGGCATGTGTATATTACTTGTTTCCCCTCTACTCAAAAGAGTTAAACCTGATAGTGTTCTTTTGTACAGCATTGCTTGAGGGTAGGGTTGCCTTACTTGGGAAAGGAAAACAAAATGATAGCCCAGTTAATCTTGAATTTTTTTTCCAATTTTCCTTTTTAGATTCTGGGGGTATGTATGCTGGTTTGTTACCTGGGTATATTGCATGATGCTGAAGTTGGGGGTGTGAATGATCCTATCATCCAGGTAATGAGCATAGTACTCAATAGATTTTAAGCTCTTCCCACACCCCCTTTGCAGTCTCCAGTTGCTACTGTGGGCATCTTTATGTCCGTGAGTACCTAATGCTTAGCTGACACTTGTAAGTGAGAACATGTATTTGGTTTTCTGCTTCTGTGTTAATTTGCTTAGGATAATGGCCTCCAGATGCATCCATGTTGCAGTAAAGGACACGGTTTTGTTCTTTATTGTGGCTCTGCCATAGTCCATGATGTGTGTTCCACCTCATCTTTATCCAGTCCACCATTGATGGGCACCTAGGTTGATTCCATATCCTTGCTATTGTGAATAGTGCTGTGATAAATATGAGTGATTGTGTCTTTTTATTAGAACAATTTTTCTTTTGGATGTACACCCAGTAATGAGATTGCTGGGTCGAATGGTAGTTCTAAGTTCTTTGAGAAATCTTTAAAGTGCCTTCCACAGTGGCTGAACTAAGTTACTTTCTCACTAATGGTGTGTAAGCATTCCCTTTTCTCCTCAGCCTCACCAGCATCGGTTTTTTGACTTTTTAATAATAGCAATTCTGACTGGTGTGATATGGTATCTCATTGTGACTTTTGATTCAGATACACAAATATTTTTAAAGTATAAATATGTCCCAAATATTGCATGCCATCCTGTATTTTATCTGGCAACCCTGATAGGCAGCAGAGGACATAACATTGTAATATTTTGCGTCTCAACTTCAGTTGCTTCTCCTATAGAATAGAAAAACAAATGGATCTTTAAGATTTATAGTCATCTAGTTACTCAGAGTGATCTATGACTAGAAAACTGCTCCTCACAAACCTGTCAGAGGTGAAGTAACATGAAATCGATTCTCTGTGTATGTGTATTCAGATGAGGAGAAAAACCCTCTAGATCCTAAATACCACTTTCGCATAATGTATTAGGGGTTTGCTTTTTGATTGCTAATCAGTGGCCCTTCTGCCAGAGAGTGCTGACAGGCACAGGATTTCTATAAACTTTCACTATCTAGTTGGCTTGGCCAGTGGCCTGGGTAATTACAACCTGGGTACTCAGAGATAAGAAATAGGCCTTCTCGGCCGGGCACGGTGGCTCACGCCTGTAATCCCAGCACTTTGGGAGGGCTACGTGAGCAGATCATGAGGTCAGGAGATTGAGACCATCCTGGCTAACATGGTGAAACCCCGTCTCTACTAAAAAAAAAAAAAAAAAAAATACAAAAAATTAGCCGGGCGCGATGGCGGGTGCCTGTAGTCCCAGCTACTCGGGAGGCTGAGGCAGGAGAATGGCGTGAACCCGGGAGACGGAGCTTGCAGTGAGCCGAGATCTCACCGCTGCACTCCAGCCTGGGCGACAGAGCGAGACTCTGTCTCAGAAAAAAAAAAAAAAAAAAAAAGAAATAGGCCTTCTTGTTCTCAGAGACACTACCTAGATTCCGCTCTCTCTGCAGCTGTCTACTCTGTGATACTCTGTCCCATGAACTCTGGCTGTCTTGGGCTCCCCAGATGCTCAGCTCTATCTCTTCAACTGAGGCTCCACCTGGGTTTCTCCTCCCTGTACCACAGCCTGGCTCTCTCAGACAGAAAGTGGGACAGTGGTTGGGCCCATTGTTCTCTAGTGTCTGGTGTCCAGTGTCTTGGAAAACCATTGTTCCATATCCAGTATTTTGTCCTTTTAAAATTTTCCCTATTGTTTGGAGTGGGAGGGTCAGTCTGATCCTTCTGTTTCATCTTGGCCAGAGGTGGGTTTACGAGAGCGTGTCTTAGGAGCTACCCACTTCTGGAGTTCCAGCTATGTCTGAAAAACAGCTGAATTAAAACTTGTCTCTCAGAGGGAATCAAGAACTTGTCTTGTAGACTAAAAAGGCACAAGATTGTCTAAGGAGTCAGAAAATGCTGGTTCCTGTTCTCTTTCTCCCTTAGACCTGGATTGAAGAAGGATTGTAGTCTGAGGAACTCCTGAAAACACCGGGGCCTGTGATCCAGTGATCCTGGAATTTATTTCCCTTACTTCGAGCAGCCCAAAGCAGGCATAAAACCCAAAGAATGTAGAAGTCAATTTGAAAGAGACTATTTCTGTTCCCTTATTGTTTGCTTCTGAACATAGAAAAACCATATATTCCATTGTGTAAACATGGTTTGGGGCTGTGTGCACAGTGATAAAAGTGGGAAGAACAGTATAACTGGCCCAGCTAATGCCACCGCCTGGGGAATATATGCCACAGCACTGATTAAGCAAATCCTTGGGGCTGATCTGCTAGCTCATCACCCTCAGTGGCGTTATTGCTCCTCATGTATTTTTAAATAACTGAACATGAGCCTTTGATTCTTGAGAACACTTGGTTTGACAGGCCCAGGGCTCCCTAATTTGGAATCATTTGAGTTGAATTGGAATGAACAGGCAGGTAGCCTCCATAGTGGAAACCAATTATTCACTATGTGTCAAGATGTTGAAAATGATTTGTTACAAGTTTAGACAAACTTTTTGTCACTAAAGGTTCATCCTCATTATTCAAACTCAGGACCAGCCATCCATAATAGATTTGAGAAGAAAATTTGTCAGGTGGTGAAAGCCGATGTCTCAGAAAGCAATGAGAAGTCTGTGTGTACTTGATTGCCTTATTTTAATGTAATTGTTGGGGAGAGTTGGAATTGAGGCATAAATGTCTTTCAGAGGATTTTATTCCCCACTGTAAGTTCTTTCAGTCTCGGAATGATATGAGTGGCATGGGCCCTGCACAGCATGGCACTGGGTGGAAGGCCACAAGAGGTACCATGGACACTGTATTACTCTGTTCTCATGCTCCTAATAAAGACATACCCAAGGCTGGGTAATTTATAAAAGAAAGAGGTTTTATGGACTCACAGTTCCACATGGCGGGGGAGGCCTCACAATCTTGGCAGAAGACAAAGGAGAAGCAAAGGCACATCTTACATGGCAGCAGGCAACAGAGCTTGTGCAGGGGAACTCACATTTATAAAACCATAAGATCTCATGAGACTTATTCACTACCATGAGAACAGTATGGGGGAAACTCCCCCATGATTCAGTTATCTCCACCTGACTCTGCTCTTGACACATGGGGATTATTACAATTCAAGGAGAAATTTGGGTGGGGACACAGACCGACCCTATCAGCTACCCTCTCTCCCTGGCTGAGAAGCTGGCTTCTTGCTGGTGCCCACTTCTAAGTGCCCCCTACCTGGATTTGTCTTGCTCTGGCTGTTTGAAAGTCTGCTTACCTAGGGCTGAAGTTGTCTTGCTGAGCCCCTGAGAAAAGTTATGAGCTATTCACACTAAATTTAAGTAATGTATTTTCCTTGTCTCTGCACAACCCTCAGCCATCACTGACATCTTCAGGGTATTAAGTAAGAAGTCTGATGGCAGACATCTGTCATGGCAAATATTGAAGCAAACAAATCTATATGTTCTATTCATATTTACATGGAAGAATTTCTGTGGCCACATGGATATGAGACAGAATGAGATATGAGGATGGTTCAGATGGGAGGCACACGGTGAAGAAATTGTGCCACCTGTTCCTTGGGCATGTGGAATCTTCACAGTCAACCCACTGACTCTGCTGATTATTATTTTGAGTTATTTACTAATTTGACAAAGCTGCCAAAATCTGAATCACAAATTTACCACCACTTCCACTTCACCTTAGGAGTTCATTTTCCTGACTGCCCACCCACAAAAATTCATGAGGGTATCTGAGGTTTGGGGCTTTCTAAGAGGCTGTGTCTTCATAAGAAAATCATGGTCCTGTGCTGGACTCTTCCCTCTGGTTGCACGGTAATAGCTTTTCACATACCTCACTGATGGCCATGCCTCAGCAGCAAGCCTCGAGAAAATAGGGACGGGACTGTCAGACACTTGGCAAGGGTCTAGCCTATCTTTCCTGTTTTTGTGGATGTTTTCTGTAGTAATAATCAGCTCCATGAAGACATTTTAGGGCCAAGTTAACCCCCAAGAAAGAATTTGTCACAGTTGTCTGTCCAGAAATCTCATATTACAATGAAGGTAGTATCCAATTTAGGTTCCCAGTGTGTCAGCCACACCTGTTGCTGCCATTCAGTAGGCTACTTTGTGTGTAGTTTCTTCGTTACTTAGAATAACTACTTAGGCGAGTGAGAGATTAGAAATACTATCATTGAAATGAGGCAGGCTTATTTTCTTCTTAGACACAGTTGTGGGCTTGTGGATTCAGTAATTTCTGGTGAAGGTTTTCAATTGAGTAACTCCTTTGGCTTGAGGCTGGGAAGGCCATGGGTTGTTCTTGGCACGGACTTGCTAATGACCTCTTCCAAGTGCCAAAGATATGTTCTCAAGCTGAATTTGGGCTTTGAGGCCACTCTTCTCAGCGGGAGACAAACTGACAGCGGAAACCCTGGCTCTATTTAAGGCTCTGGAGAGGCAGCAGGTGGTGATATGTGGATTTCCATCAAATAATTTGGTTGTCACCAGTAGGATCACTTTGAAGCCACCCCGGCCATGTGCGTTGGCAGAAGCCTCCCTGCTCTCTGGGGAAAGGAGACGAAAGCCCCATCGTTTCTCTTCTGGGTCTAGGGTTTGTCACCAGCCCAGAAAGATGGGACTCAGGCCTTTTCCTGCAGCATTGAAGATGGGCTGGTTTGGTTGTAACTCTCCGAGGCTGAGTACTGTGGCTAAATCAAGCTCCCATTCCACTGCTGCCTTTTCAGAACTGTCCTCCGGTTTGCCTGTTTCACACCCTCCCACTTCTACAGCTTCCTGTTTGCAAACAGATTTGCTTGTTAAATGGAGAAAACCAAGTTTGTATGCATTTGTGTCAGGCAAAGGAGGAGGAACACCAGTCTTCCTGGGGGAAGGCAGCTGGGGTTGAGTGGTGATGGTGAGAAAAAAATTCTGTTCGAGAAACTAGCCTATGTACTCCATCTTTCTCTTTCTGTGCTCTTTGAGAATGAGAAATGGTCTACCCATCTCTGGGCCTGAAAGACAAGTGTACTATCCTGATAATTAGGATGGTGTAATTCCAAGGATATTATTTCATGGATAAAATGACTCTCCTCTTTTGAAGAAATAAAAATAAAAATTCCAACCTCTGGAATTCTGGCATGTATGCTTCTAGGAGAGGCCTTGTTATGCCCTTTGAGAAAAGGGAGGGAGCTTGCATTTCCTGGAAAACCTAGTAAAAACACATTTGTATTGGCCAATATGTCTTCTCACTGACTTGGATTCTCAAAAGATTTACGTCTTGGGCAAGAGTTTGTCATATTTGGGAACCTTCTCAAAGACTGAACATTAGAAAGATATGCTATCACAAGTCTGACTTCCAAAAGGGTGTGAAGAACTCTTAAACCAAAGCACAGAAAACAGTCCAATTCCTAGTGGAAGCGTCATGTGAGGAAAGGTGGGGAGAGCAAACCAGACAGTCCTGTCATTGCCACTGAGAGCTTTCTGAATGCTTCCCCAGAGCTTTCTCAGCAGGTCAAGGAGATACCACTGTTCTGATTTAGGGACAGGAGTGTGGCCAGCAGGGGCTGTCGTCCTCATGAACGGAGGTGAGTGGTCTGCAGACTGACTTCTGATCTAGAACTGGTCAAAATTGCAAAATGGGTCAAATGGATTTAAAGGGCCTGTGCACTGAGGCCCTTACCTGGTGAATGGTACCTCCGTGCTGTGCAGCAGCCCCGTGGTCCTGTTCCCCGCTCAGCTCTGCGCTGTTTCTGGGCCCCTGAGGCATTCTTTGCCACCTTTCCCATCAAAGTTTACCTGTCTTGTTCCCCATGTGTTTGGGATTCATTAACCTATTAACTTTTTACCATGATTGGTAATAGTCTTAATAACTTAGAATATTGTCATATTTATATTTCAAAAAGCTCTTAGTGGCTATTTTTGCAAAGTAAGGAGAGGGAATTCCAAGGACCATGGCAGGCCATCAAGGAGGTTTCTCAGGATTAATGTCATTTAAACATCTCTCAGATACATTTAAAATGAATGCTACTATATTAATAAATTAAAATGTATATCAAATTACCTAATGAATCTTTCTATTTCCACTTGTTATACACTCATACCTTCAGGAGTCCCAGATTCTACTTCACCCCCATGTTAAAAAACAACAGAAATTAATTAGACATACTATAAAATTATAAAAATTTTCATTGACTTAAAGTATTACGCAATGAAGTTACAAAACTAGTATTAGAAAAGAGTATGTGATTAAAAAGAGGCAAACAACTAGAGACTTCCTGGAAAATAGGGACTTTGAGCTGAGATTTTTAAATGGTTTAGAGAGTGGTCTTGTCAGCTAGTGGTAGAAAGTTGTGTTGTATGCTGGGTCCATATAGCTGAAGTTCTGGAGACCAAAGAGAAAAGACTGCTGACCCAAAGTATGTAAGATCTGGAGGCCTCCATGGGCATCTTGCTTATAGTTCTAAATATAAACAAAACAACTCTGGCTCCCAGACCAAGAAAGACAGCTTCCTCAACATTTTGGGTATGAGTGAATCTAGGCAATGTTTGAATCTTGACTCAGAAGCAGTGACAGGATGTGTCATGCCTGAGAGGCACCTTGAAGTTTTAATAAGAATTTTTTTTTTTTTTTTTTTTTTTTTTTGAGACAGAGTCTTACTTTGTCACCCAGGTCAGACTGCAGTGGCACAATCTCAGCTCATTGCAAGCTCTGCCTCCCGGGTTCACGCCATTCTCCTGCCTTAGCCTCCCGAGTAGCTGGGACTACAGGCACCTGCCACCACCACAACACCCGGCTAATTTTTTTGTGTTTTTAGTAGAGACGGGGTTTCACCGTGTTAGCCAGGATGGTCTCAATCTCCTGACCTTGTGATTCGCCCGCCTCGGTCTCCCAAAGTGCTGGGATTACAGGCGTGAGCCACTGTGCCTGGCCTTAATAAGTAATTTTTGTGGTTTATCAGTTACCTGCTAATCATCTTTGTGCCTGATAACTTCTGGGTTATATATTGGCACCCCCTCAAATATGTGAATGCGTTTGGATTAATAAGCCACTCTGTCCAGTATAGTAGCTGCTGGCCCCCATGTGGCTGTTGAGCACCTAGACTGTGGCCAGTCCAAATTGAGATGTGGTAAATGTAAGAGGCACATTGTGGATTTCAGAGATTTAGTATGAAAAAAGAATGTAAAGTATCCTGAGAATGGCAATATCTTATTGATTATAAATTGAAATGGTGGTATTTTAGATATATTGAGTTGAGTAAATATGATTGAACTACCAGTCCTTTTTACTTTTTATTAATGTGGCTACTAGAAAAGTTAAAATTACATATGCGTCTAGCAGTGCATTTCTATAGGACAGCACTGGCATGAATATTCATGTGCATATACAGCTGTCAAAATTTTTCAGGTATTTCCGTAGTTTACCTTTTCTCTTTCATTTAATAATTTGCTTGACTATAAGGGACCTGAATTACAAAGGTGAATCAAGATTCCATATGTTCCACATATTCAACAGCTTACCATTTGGTGAAAGAGATACTCTTTAAAAAAAAAAAATAATTACAGTACAGTGTGTAAGGACTGTAATAGAGAAGTGTACCAGTGCTGTAGGAGAACAGAGGAGGAAGACCGTGAGACCACCGCAAGTCAGAGAGTGAGTGAAGGCTTCTGAGAGGAGTTCACATTTGAACTAGACTTAGTTTTATTTAGTTTTTTACAAGATATTTATTTCCTTTTTTAAAAAATTTAGATTTGAGGGTACATGTGCAGGTTTGTTACTTGGGTGTATTGTGTGATACTGAGATTTGGGTCTCGAATCATCCCATCACTCACGTAATGAACACAGTGCCCAATGGGTAATTTTTCAACCCTTCTCCCCACCTTCCACCTGCCCTCCCTCCTTTTGGAATCCCCGGTGTTCATTGTTCCATCTTTGCGTGTAGCCAATGTTTAGCTCCTACTCGTAAGTGAGAACATCTGGGTTTCTGTTTCTGTGTTAATTCATTTAGGATAATGGCCTCCAGCTGCATCCATGTTGCTACAAAGGACATGATTTCGTTCCTTTTTATGGCTATGTAGCATTCCATACGTAGTATATATATATCCCACATTTTCTTTATGTAATCCACCAATGATAGGCACCCAGGCTGATTTTATATCTTTGCTCTTGTAAATAGTGCTGCAGTGAACATAACGAGTGCATGTGTCTTTTTGGTAGAACGATTTAATTTCCTTTGGATATATATCCAGTAATTGGATTGCTGGGTCAAATGGTAATTCTGTTTTTAGTTATTTAAGAAATCTCCAAGCTGCTTTTCACAGGGGCTGAGCTAATTTGCATCGCTACCAATAGCGTATAAGCATTCTCTTTTCTCCACAACCTTGCCAGTATCTGTTATTTTTTGACTTTTTAATAGTAGCCATTCTGACTGGTGTGAGATGGTATCTCATTGTGGTTTTGATTTGCATTTCTCTAATAATTAGTAATGATGAACATTTTTCATATATTTGGGTACTTGTATGTCTTTTGAGAAGCATCTGTCCTTTGCTTACTTTTTAATGGGTTATTTGTTTTATTCTTCTGGATTTAAGCTCCTTATAGATTCCAGATGTTAGTCCTTTGTCAGATGCATAGTTTGCAAATATATTTTCTCCTATTCTGTAGGTTCGTTATTTACTCTGTTGATAGTTTCTTTTGCTGGGCAGAAGCTCTTTAGCTTAATTAGGTCCTAATTGTCAATTTTTATTTCTGTTACATTTGCTTTTGAGGACTTAGTCATAACTTTTTTGCCTAGGCCAATGTCTGGAACAGTATTTCCTACATCATCTTCTAGGATTTTTATGGTGTGAGGTCATGCATTTAAGTCTTTAATCCATCTTGAGTTAATTTTTATATATGGTGAGAGGTAGTAATCCAGTTTCATTCTTCTGCGAATGGTTAGACAGTTTTCCCAGCACCATTTATTAAATAGAATGTCCTTTCCTCCTTGTTTATTTTTGTTGACTTTGTTGAAGATCAGTTAGTTTTAGGTGTGTGGCTTTATTTCAGTAGTCCCTATTCAGTTCTATTTGCCTGTGTGTCTATTTTTGTACCAGTACCATGCTATTTTGGTTACTGTAGCCTTGTAGTATAGTTTGAAGTCAGATAATGTGATTTCTCCAGCTTTTTTCTTTTTGCTTAGGCTTGCCTTGACTATTCAGGGCTTTTTTGGTTTCGTATGAATTTTAGAATAGTTTTTTCTAATTTTGTAAAAAGTAATATTGGTAATTTGATAGGAATAGCATTGCATTTGTAGATTGCTCTGGGAAATATGGACATTTTAATGATATTGATTCTTCCTGTTCATGAGCATGGAATGTCCTTCCATTTGTTTGTGTTGTTTATTGTCCCTTTCAGCTATGTTTTGTAGTTGTCCTGTAAAGATCTTTCACCTCCTTGATGAGATGTATTCCTAGGTATTCTATGGTTTTGGTGGCCATTGTAAGTGAGATTGTATTATCTATTTGGTTTTCAGCTTGAACATTATTGGTGTGTAGAAATACTACTGATATTTGTACATTGATTTTTGTATCCTGAGACTTTGCTAAAGTTATCAGGTCTAGGAATCATTTGGCAGAATCTTTAGGATTTTCTAGGTGTAGAATCATGTCCTCAGCGAAGAGAGATAACTTGACTTCCTCTTTTCCTATTTGGATGCCTTTTATTTATTTCTCTTGACCGATTGCTCTGGCTAGGACAGTACTATATTGAATGAGAGCAGTGGGAGTGGACATCCTTGTCTTGTTCCGGTTCACAGGGGTGTTGCTTTCAGTTTCTGCCCTTTCAGTATGATATTGGCTGTGAGTTCGTAATAGATGGCTTTTATCATTTTGAGGTATGTTGCTTTAATGCCTAGTTTGTTGAGGGTTTTTATCATGAAAGGATGTTGGATTTTATTGAACATTTTTTCATCTATTGAGATGATCATGGTTTTTGTTTTTAATTCTACTTATGTGGTGAATCACATCAATTTGCGTATGTTGAACCATCTTTGCATCACAGATATAATGCGCACTTGATCATGGTGAATTAACTTTTCAGGGTGCTGCTGGATTCAGTTTGCTAGTATTTTGTTAAGGACTTTTGTGTCTACATTCATTGGGGATATTGGCCTACATTCATTAGGGAATAGTTTTCTTTTGTTATGGTTCCTTTGTCAGATTTGGGTATCAGGATGATACTAGTTTTATAGAATGAGTTAAAGAGGAGTCCCTCATCCTCACTTTTTTGGAATAGTTTCAGTAGGATTGGTATCAGCTCTTCTTTGTAAGTCTGATAGAATTCGACTGTGAACCCATCTGGTCCGGGGCTTTTTCTCGTTGGTAGTTTTTTTTTTTTTTTTTTTTAATTACTGATTCATCTTTTATTACTGATTCAATTTCATTACTCATTATTGGTCTTGAACTGGACTTTAAACGAGAGTAGAAATAGACCAGGTAGAGAAAATGGCAAGAGCATTTTTCAGGTAGAGAAAAAAGCATAAGGGAAGATGGTGAGAAATGGAAGAGCTGGACAGAGTGGGTTTCAGCAAGAGTTGAAGGTGGCCAGACAGGTACCAAGTGGAGGAAAGATGACCCTGGAAGGGTAGTTGGAGAAAATGGACTTTACCTTATAGAATAAGATTAACCTATAGTGATATGTTGATGAGGTTTTTCAACAAGCAGTGACATCAAATTTGTGTTTTAAGACAACTACCCCCTGGAAGCAGTGTAACTAAGGAACTGGGGAAGGCAAAGATAGACACCACAGCAAAACCAAGCCCTAACTTTATACACTGGGAGTAGAGATAAAGCCAAGGGGCACATTAACAAAATATTTCGGTGGTATAGAAGACAGGATTTGGAAGTGAATTGCTTTGGAGAATCAAGGCAATAAGCAAGCATGAGCACAGGAGAAACCAGAATGCAGTGAGTTAAGCAATTAATGGAAGTAAGGAAGAGGCAGTATGAGGATAGATGGCTTTATTTCCAGAAGCTTGCAGGTGCAGGCAAACACAGAAAGGTGAGCAGCTTTTGATGCGAGGACAAGGAGCTGTGGTGTGGTGTACAGTCATCCTGCTTATGTGTTTTTATACATAACTGCTTTATATGCAGTTAAGCCTTTGGGCAGGGGAGCAGGACCAAGTAGAAAGAAAGAGAGATATAAAAGCGAGGGAATAATGAATGGGAAAAGCTTCCTGAGGAAGCCTGGGCAGGGACTGAGAAGCAAGAATTGTTAGGTAAAGGAGAATCAGGTAAATTTGAAAAAGCCACTGTGAGAAACTGTGGTTAGTGAAACCCTCAGTTCTGTCTCTTTTAGTAATGGAGGCCAAGCACGTTGAAATTCTTCAAATCATTTTAGAGGTGTCGGTCCAGTTCCTGCTTGCCATTGACTTTCTGGAAGGGGTGGGAAATCCATTTCAGGTGGAAAAGTTGGCTTTTGGAGGTGCACTGTGTGCCAGGAAGTAATCGATCAGATGTTAGATTCTATTGCCTCTAATCATAAACTTTTGGCTCCCGTCCTTCGTTCCTTCCATTTGTCATTCATTTATTTTTAATCTGTATGCTTTCATTTGGAACTTAGTTTGAAAAGATGTAAAGAAAGTACCTTTCTGGTGACAGGCTCTGTCAGACCTAAGGCACAAATAGTACCTTCATTTGACAGTGTGAACACATACAATTCTCACACTTTGGGGGCTTCATTTTCTTTATCTCTAAAACTTAGCGTTTGGATTATTGCTGAGGCTCCTTTTAATTCTAAAATTCCATGGTGGTATGGTACCAAGTTGAATTCGTGCCCACTTACAAGATGTGAAACAGAAGGAAAAAGTGATGCAGTGTGTACTCATCAGTGAGGGTGCTGGTGTTGATGTACTACATATGTACAAAATCCCCATGTAACTTTACCAGGCATCTGCAGTACAAGGACATTTTGCCTGCATAAGCAGCGTATGCTTCAGCTCAGAATATATGCCAAGCACACTTGAGAACTTTCGTATTTTGCAGCTGAAGTACAACACAGCTGGCCTCCTAAATGATTTAAAGTCTTCCTCTCCACCAGCAGAATTAAAAACTAAGACTGTTATGATGCCTCTAAGAGAACGGAGATGCAACCTATAATTATGAATTTATCAGACAATAGGTGACTTTTCACAGCAGTTCTTAATGTGTTACCATAATCACACTTTCTCCTTTGGAGAATCAAGCCTTGTTTTGAGACTTTGCATTGCATACAGAGTGGGAGAGGGGAAATGGATGTGTTGTGCATCCAGCAAAGCTTAAAAAGAAAATATAATTGGGTTCCTCCTTATCTGCTGCAAAGCAACCAACAGAAGAATCAGAATGTCAGGGGTTTGAGTGTTTAGCAGGTGACCATGGAGTCTCAAGCCCAGGGCCTGTTTATAAGTCCCACAAAACATAGTAACATTTGTTTGTGATGTTACTGGTAAGTTGATTAATATTTTTGTATTGACATAGAAGAGCAAGGTGAATCTACTGGATTTCTTGTAGACCATTCCATTCAGAGTGGAGGTACCTTCATGTCATGTCTTATTTGTTCTTGCAACATCCTGATAAAGTAGAATCTATCATTATTTTGCAGACGAAGTTAAGGCACAAGAAGTCAGTTTCAGCAAAGCAAGTCAGGGACAGATGGAACACTAGAAGCAGATCTCTAAATTTGCAGCATGTTCTTTTCCTTCCATTTAAAAAAAAAAACCACAAATTTTAAAAACTGAGCTGCTGTTTGTTTGTCTAGTTCTTTGTGTACCTTATAAGAAGCAAAGCCATTGCTTCTGATAAGGCCCCTTGATGAAATATGCTGATATAGAAGTAGGAAAGCAAAAATAATCTAGATCAGAACCTACCGTTGGTAAAATGAAATCCCATCGTGTCCATTACCTACCTGCTGTGATGGTGAGCAGTCATTCTGCAAATATTTTTGAGTACCTGCCCTGTACCATGCAGTGTGCTGGAGACTGAGGAGGTGCTCCTAAATTTTTCTTGGGGGTCTTGCTTCTTTAGGGAAAATTACCTTACAAAGATGACTGAGTCCTGAATGGGTTATCCAGGCCAAAAAGGTCGATTTGGGGAGCCAGGAGAGTAGGGATTTCACTCACTATTCATTCATTCTTTCTGTAATAAAGGCCTGGAATTAGGAAAGATCCTGGTGAATTGGAAGAGAAAAGAAATGAAGCTGAATTTTAGATTTGAAAGGGGTGCATGAGACTAGAGAAAGAGGCAGAGGACAGATATTAGAAGATGTCAGTGGTTGTGTAGAAGATCAGTGGTTGTGTAAGGTATTTAGAAGAATCTCATGCAAGGGAATTATCTAATTAGAGCTGCTTTTGCAATCAGTCTGAGCCTAGAGATAGGTTGAAAGGAGACAAGACTAAAGGCACAGAGGCCAATTTGGAGTTGTTGCATGAATCCAGGTGAAAAACCAAGGCCTGGACTAGGATAATGACATTGAGGATGGAAGTAATCTAATCTGTATGGTTTGGGAAAGATTATTGGGGCTTGGTGATAATTGGATGTGGATAAAAAGGCGAAGGAAGCTTCCAGGATGATGTTTAGGTTTCTGGTTCCCAAACAAAGGTAGATGGTGTGAAATAAGGAATGCTGGCAGAGGAGGGGATTTCCAAAGATCAGTAGGAGACAGTGAGCTTACTTTTAGACCTCCAACTTCGTGAGGAATTCAAAGAAAGATGCCCAAGAGGCAGTGCCTGTTGAGAGATCTAGGCTGGAGATAAAGATCAGAGACTTCAGCAGAGGAGTGAAAGCCTTTGGAGGGGAGAGATTACCAAGGCAAGAAGTAAAGAGTGGAATGAACAGAGGACCTGGAAAAGAACCCTAAGGCATGTACCGTATTATAGGGGAAGGATAGAGGAACAAAAGCATATGGAGAGGATTGGAAAGGAACTTCAACAGCCAGTCACTGAAGGACAAATACTGTGTGTTTCTGTTTATAAAATGGCCAGAATAGGCAAATCCATAGGGACAAAGTAGATGAGTGGTTGCCAGGGGCTGGTGGTAAGGAGGAATGGGGAATGACCGCTAATGCATATGGTGGTTCTTTTGGGAGTGGTGAAGTGTTTAAAAATCAGATGGCAGTAAAAACTGCATAACTCTGAACATACTGAAAACCCCTGACTTGTACTCTTTGAAATAATGACTTCCATGAAATGTGGACTCTATCTCAATCTATACTATGAACAAAGATTCGGCCAGGCGCGGTGGCTCATGCCTGTAATCCCAGCACTTCGGGAGGCAGAGACAGATGGATCACAAGGTCAGGAGATTGAGACGATCCTGGCCAACATGGTGAAACCCCATCTCTACTAAAAATACAAAAAATTAGCCGGGAGTAGTGGCAGGTGCCTGTAGTCCCAGCTACTCGGGAGGCTGGGGCAGGGGAATCGCTTGAACCCGGGAGGTGGAAGTTGCAGTGAGCCGAGATCATGCCACTGCACTCCAGCGTGGAGACAGAGCAAGACTCCGTCTCTTAAAAAAAAAAAAAAAAAAAAGATTCAATCATCAAACACCCTAATGGGGCAGGGTGAGAGGCTAATGTGAAAAGGGGGTGAGGGAGTGGCAGGGATGTTGTAGAGTGGTTTCAACTTTCACCTGATTTTTCTCTAGGCCCTTCAGGGGTCAGGCTGGGCCATCCTTTCTCTCAGAGTTGCTAGTGCCCAGAGGTTTGTGTTTACAGTTCAACAAATTAAATTAAAAACAATAGACCAATATGAGAGGGACATCTCAGTTCCAAGCCACAGGACTGTGAAAAGTGTTTTTCTTGGTACAATGAGCACAAAGCAGCCACAATGTAAAAGGACTCAGAGGCATCCAAGGCTTTGAATTACCATCATTTCTCACATTACCCCTGAATGAACAGTGTTATCATTTTTATTTTTTATTTAACCGCCAAATAAACAGAGCCTATTTTTGCAAAAATGGCAATTTAAAATCTTCTGATTTTAAGCCAAGAGTGTTTTTTTCCATTATAGCTTCTGTGGGCTTGGCCTCAGCCCTCAATCTTTCCAGGACCCTGCTGAGCTGCCGCCTCCTTACTGCTTCAGTTCCCCCAGAGCTTTCAGAGGGAGTTAAAATGGTTAAGTTAAAATGGAAGGGATGCAAGGAGAAGCCAGCCCAGCCAGTAGAGAGAACAGGTATGTGGGCAGCATATTAGAGGGAGCCAGGCTCATGAATCAGTCTCAGTAATTAGTAAAGAACAAGTTTCTGTCCCTCATGTTTGTAATGATCGGTTCTCAGCAGTACTGTCTTTTGGCCAGCTTTTCAGACCTCAGGATTCATATGTGATGCACCCATTAAAGCTGAGAACACAAAGACTCAAAGGGAATGAGTAACAATCCCAGGTTTGTGCATGGGCCTAAGTCGGGGAACAGGAGTTGAGATCCAGGCCTAGGCCCTGCTGCTCACCGCTCTCGCTGTAGCATCAGCTTCAACATAGGTTCAGCCCTCAGGTGTGAGATGAGGAGCATGAGTGAGGACTTACAAATTGGACTTGTTGAAGGGCGTGTGTGAGCCTTCTCTGTCCCTGAGCACTTAGGACGAGGCCAAGCCACGTCTTTCTGAAATGAGCATGTTAAAGCTTCTGTGAGGTTCTGATGACATGTGTCGTAACCTTTAGGTAAACTACTTACTAGGCCATTGGGGACTGCATCACAGCAGAGTTCAGTTTGTTTCTTTTTGGAAAGTCTTGAAGACCAGCAAGACACCTGCTGTGGCGTCAGGTTGTGCCTCCATGAGGTCAGATCCAGAACACATGGTCATCTCCAAGTGTTGGGCAGGGCTCCAGGCTGCCCCCTTGGCTTCTTGATAAGCTACCAAAAAGCAGAAGGATGGGGTATTGATATGTGTGTCTAATTGGGTAAGGATCCGGCATGCTGGTAAAAAGGGGCTTGTTAGCAGTAGCACATAAATTCAATGGACACATCATCAGGAGTGACTCCCATCCAATCTGGCCAAAGGCAATCCATAGACTCCAACTTAAAAGTGGTCGAAAAGTTTGTTTTCAGGCTGGCTGTTGGGGATGTGCAATGAGTTTTCCAAAAGAAACAATGGTATAAATGGGAGTTGTATATAATAAAAATTGAGTGGAGCTCGAAGTAGCTAATGATGGAAGGAGAAATCTAGGGAGTATAGCAGCCCTCCAGCCTGTTAGAGGGGAGGAAGAAAGGTGACCGGGACAAAGTCTTGCTTCAAATAACCCTCATGTTAGCCGCCAGGAAGAACCGTAAGCCCTGAAAGACATCATTACTCAGGATGTGATTCTCAGTGCCAAAGGACCAAATGCCCCGCTTTTAATTATGTTTGTGTAGTGCTGATGAGGCCGTAATTCATGGTGACCAAACTCACAGGAGTTGATAAATCTGAGTATTAGTTTGTTAATTTTTATTTAGAGGCATTTATTTCCTGATGTCTGGAAAATCCCCTATTTATATCAGTTCCATCTGTTAGGTGGAGCTTCAGAGTAACCCAGTTATCAGATGTAGAAGCAGAACAAAGAAACAGGGATGGATTTTAAAGGTTTAATGTAGTCCCATAAAATGTGGAAGACCGTCTGCTTGGAAACAGACATATTTAGATAAGAATCGTCAAATTACCCATTTGAGGTTGGTAGTAGTGGGTGATTACTAACAGTTTTACTCTTCACCTTAAGATTTTGCTTCCCATGGCCTAGCGCGGTGGCTGAAGCCTGTAATCCCAGCACTTTGGGAGGCCGAGACGGGCGGATCACGAGGTCAGGAGATCAAGACCATCCTGGCTAACACGGTGAAACCCCGTCTCTACTAAAAAAATACAAAAAACTAGCCAGGCGCGGTGGCGGGCGCCTGTAGTCCCAGCTACTCGGGAGGCTGAGGCAGGAGAATGGCGTGAACCCGGGAGGCGGAGCTTGCAGTGAGCTGAGATCCGGCCACTGCACTCCAGCCTGGGCGACAGAGCGAGACTCCATCTCAAAAAAAAAAAAAAAAAGATTTTGCTTCCCTTCACCACAGTGTTAGTTCAGTTCATTATTATAATTGAACAGTTCTGTTTCACATGGAGCAATTTTCAATAAACTGCTTCCCACCTGCCTTCTCAGAACTTCCTCAGGTTCCAGGTTGTGTGGATCGCCTCACTGTGCGGGTGATCCTTTGAGGCTTTTCTGACTGATTGTTTTTTTGTGTTTGTTTTTTTACTTGACACCTGGTATTCACACTTAAACTTGGTGTCCATTGAAGGACAATGAGGCAGCAGCAGTGAGTGACTTTGTCTTTGAATGCAGGTGATCAGAATCTTCACTCCCCAGCTGAGTGCTGGGCTTACTCTTGCTCATTTGTTTAAAAACCATTTATGGAATACTAGTCCTTGTAGAGAAACATGGAATGACATAGTTCCTGTTCTTAATAAAGTAACAGTCCAGTAGAATATAGACATGCAAGTGAGGAATGGGAATATTATGATTGCCACCGCGGAGGGATAAATCAAGGTAATGGGCCATGGGTAAAGGAGCTTCAGAAGTGTAGGGAAGGCTTGATCATGGATTCATTAGGCTAGATGATAAGAGTTGGGGGTGGGGGGGTATGTGAGCCCCTTCTAAGTACACAGAACTGCGTGGACAAGCAGAGAGAGATGAGAGACCTGGCACGTCCTGGGACTCTTCTGTATTGTGGGGCCATAAATTTACAGATAGCAGAGGCAGTATGGGAGATGAGCTTGGGCTTGGACAGGTAAGTAGGAACCAGATGAGCAGAGGCCTTGTATCCCCTGTAAAATAGTTTAGATATTAGCCTGCAGGAAGCCACTGAATTGTTTTGAATAATATATTTTAAAGGCATCTAGTTCTAAGCATATTTGCATTTGACATAGACCTAAAGACAAGATAGGTTGCGTTTATTCCCTCTTGTAGTAGTTGAGGCAACTTTGCACATGAGTGTTTTTATTTTGCTTCAAGGAGGTTTAAATTGTAACATATGTATAACATTGAATTTGCCAATTTAACAAGTTTTAATTTTAATGGTTAAAATGCAGTGGTAGTAAGTACTTACACTATGTTTTACAACCATCACCACTAGTTCCAAAACATCTCCATTAGCACAAATAGAGACTTTGCAACCAGAGTTAAGCAGTAACTCTCCATCCCTGCCTCCAGCCCCTGGTCATCTCAAATCTACCTTCTGTGTCTATGGATTTACCTATTCTAGAAATTTCATATAATTGAAATTATACAATATTTGTCTTTTTGTGTCTGACTTCCCTTAGCAAAATGTTTCCAGAGTTTATCCATGTTGTAGTATGTATCAGAACTTCATTCCTTTTTTATAGCTGAATAAAACTCAATTGTATGTATAGGCTGTATTTTGTTTATCCGTGTGTCTGTTGACAGATACATTGGTTGTTTCCATCTTAGGTGATTGTAAATTGGCCTTTAAGTATCTGTTTGAGTCCCTGCTTTCAGTTCCTTTGGATATATACCTAGAAGTGGAGTTGCTGGGTCACATGGTAATTCTATGTTGAACTTTCTGAGGATCCACCAAGCTTGTTTTCCACAGAGGCTGTACCATTTTACACTTCCACCAGCAATGCACAAGGATTCTGATGTCTCCACATCTTTATCAACACTTACTATTTTCTAGTTTTTTTTTTAATATTGTCATAGCCATCCTAGGGGGTGTGAAGTAGAATCTTGTGCTCTTATGCACCCTGGATTTGGAAAATGCAAAAATGTTTTATAGTGAGTAATAAGCTTTGAGAACATTTTTGTTCATGAGGTTTCTTAAATGTTCCTATTTTTGCCATAGAAAATAATTGATTATAGAGTTTCATTTCCAAGTTAAGGCTTGTAAGTTGAAACATTCTTCTAAAAATTTTGAAGAACACCCTTTGCTCTGAAATATCCTCCAGTGCACCAGGATCAGCTGCTAAATAGCAGCTCTGAGCCGTGTCAATGTGTCTCGCTAGTCCTCCTGCTGAACTCTCCTTGCCCTGGTTCAGATGTCCCTCCTCGCTGGGCTAGGCTAGTACAGTGACTTGCACACTGTGCTCTCATTTCCTGATCTCCTGTTTTTCTCATTCCTCCAAATACTGCAGGCAGTAGAGTATAGTGCTTAAGCGCACAGGCATCAGAGTGAGAACCTGGTCTGAGTCCCAGCTCTGCCACTACTAGCCATGACACTTCAGACAAGTCAGTTAATCTCAGTGAACACCCTTTTCTTTACCTATAAAAGAGGACAACATTGCCTACCCAACAGGGCTATTGTGAAGACGAGGCACGCCAAGCCCTTAGTACATTGCTTGGCACATAGACAAATGGGGTTAGTTGGGGTGCTGTTATACTGCCTGCAGACTTATTTTTCTAAAAACCTGATTATGGAACTTCTCTGCTTGAGCCACTTCAAATTTCCGTTTTCTCAAAACAAACTTCAAACTGTTTGGTACTTTGTAAGAGGCCCTTTGCAGCACAGGTCGCTAGCCTTGTCTGCTGCCCTCCTAAGCCACTGGTCAGTATAGACCAGACAAGCATGTGACTAATAGCTCAGTGCATGCTCTCCCATCTGCCTGATTGAGCCACATATAAGGAAATTGTCTTTTCTCTGAAGCCTATAAAAAGATTCCTCTCTCTGAAGCCCCGCCTGGCATATTGGACTGGGTCTAGGCTCACTTATCTCTGTTAGAGTGATTATCTGTCATCACATGGGGGTCTTTGTGAACTCGTCTGTGTCTTATTTTCTCATTTATCATATCTTATTTATATGAGGAGCACTGTAGGGCCTCTATCAAGATGCAAAGATGGGAAGCTGGGCATGCATGGCGATGTGTGCCTGTAGCCCCAGCTACTTGGAAGGCTAAGGCAGGAAAATCACTTGAGCCCACGAGTTTGAGTCCAGCCTGGCAACATTTTAAAAAAACAACAAGAAGAAAATGTCAATATGGGAATGACTTTACTTACAGAAATCAGCCCCGTTCGCTTGTTTTCTAGCTTGGCATGGTTAGGATTGTGGGAAGAGTTTCCACATCTTAAAACTTACCTGTCCTTTCATGTGGCCATACAGTCAACAGACTCCTTAAAAGTGCACCGTGGATGAATCCTGTGTGCTAGTGTTGATCATCACCGTGTTTTATTTATTCAGCAACTCCGTTGAATACCCAGTTGGTATAAGTCACTTTAATAGCCCCCTAAGGGAGATAAAGAATTGCATAAGATGTTTTTGTTAATGAGGCTTTTCAAGATAAATGTTCTGGCTTGTCCTGTGGCTTTGAGGAATGTAAAATCTAGTTGGAGCAATTGTAGTCTGTCTGTTTTCTGGAGAGGCTGTGGGAAATTCTGACTCCTCCTGTCATGATTATATTGCCAAAACAGTTCAGCCTTCTTGCTTGGCAGATGGGACCACATGTAGTCCTGACTCAGCTTCTGAATTTCTGGTGAAATCTAAAACTAGAGAGAGAAGAGAAATCCTGCTGTTTGCAAAGGATTCGAGAGGGAGACCACAATAGGGTAGCAATTCAGAAATAAACACCAACAAAATAACCCTGTGTTGTCTGCTATGGTCTACAGTCTGTTTTTTGACACCATTTGGTCTGAAGCTTCTACTAGGTAGAGACTCACAATTTTGTTGTTTTTTTAATCTTTAAATCTTTAAAGAAAATGTACTGATATGGTCCTACATCGTTTGTAATTGGTATCCCTGACTCTCTGATCTTATGTAAAGATCAAAAATCTTAATTAAAGCTACAAATCAGTAGCATTATTTTGAAGAGGTATTTAATGTGAGAAGGAGGCAGTGTGAGAAGAAAAGTTACAGCAAATACTAAGCATGTACTTAGCATATACTAAGCATTCTTTGTAAAGTAGATGTAAAACTTAGTTATGAGATTCTTGACAGGTGAAGCGAAATAGAAAAATATCAGGAATTGAATTAATACTTTAAAATACTTTGATTTCAATACTTTGAAATTACTGAGTTGAAACATGTTAATTTTTTTTTAAGAAAACGTGGCAAATGTGGGTACCCCCTGTGGTCCTTTGGTGTTCTTCAGCCTGGCTTCCAGATTTCAGATGTTGATGGATCCAGGCTCAGAAGTGAGGATGGGCCTTTCTTCGTGAGTTCAAAAGACTGCAGGCTACAGGCACTATTCCCTATTTGTTAGCTAGTTGTTAAAAAAAAAAAAAAAAAAAGTTGCTCCTGGAAGTAGTACTTTCCCATCCTTTTAGTGGTCAGGGTGTAACTTTTTGTACTAAAGGCAGTTCAATTAGAAAAAAAACTACACAAGATACATGGTTTATTAAGTGCTTTTATGTACATAAAACCCTTTTGGGTATTCTTATCATCTGGATTTAACAAAGATATAACTGAGGCTGGTAGTTAAGTATATTACCAGCTGATTAGTGGCAGAACCAGGATTGGAACCTCGGTCTTATTTGCTGGCATCTTAGTTTCTTCTGGCTGCTACAACAAAATACCATAGACTGGGTGGCTTATAAACAACAGAAATTTGTATCTCTCAGTTCTAGAGTCTGAAAGTGTGGGATCGTGGTGCCAGCATGATGAGGTTCTGATGAGAGCCCCGTTCTGGGTTGCAGACTGCTGGCTTCTCTTGTATCCTGACATGATGGGAGAAGAGAGCTCTAGTCTTTCTGTCTACTTATAAGGGCACAAATCCCATTTATAAAGGCCCCACCCTCAGAATCTAAATATCTCCCAAAAGCCCCTCCTCCAAATGCCATCACATGAGGGATTTAGACTTCAACTTACGAATTTAGGGGAAGAGAGAGATACAAACATTTAGTTCATAACAGCTGGGTTCCATAGTTGCCAGCTAGAGAGGTCTCGGATGCATACAGGGATCCAGGAGGATATGCAGAAAGGCACTGCACAGTGTATAGAAGTGTGTGGGTATGTGAGTCTGTGGGTATTCACTCTAAAAGTAGAGTAGTATCAAAATTTAATGTTCTACTCTTTGTTCGATTTGGCCCCAATTTTATTTTACGAATGGATGTTAAGATATTTCTGACTACAGGCCAAAATGATTCCAAGCTGGGCACAATGGTGTGCACCTATAGTCCCAGCTACTTGGGAGGCTGAACCTGGAAGATCACGTGAGCCCAGGAGTTTTAGGCAACATAGACCTCATCTCTAAAAAACAAATGAAAAATATTCAAACTCTGATTGGTAGTAATAAAGAACTCTGCTCACAACTACATTTTGTGTGTGTGTATGTTGTGGATATTCTCTTCAGTGCAGATTTGTGACTAGTATTCTCTTTTTGAAAAATACTTTTTGGGATGACAATCTCTTTTCAAACTCTTGACTTTATTTTCTGGAACTGGATGTTGTATTACATCACTAGAAGTTTATTCGTGGCTCTCTCTGAAATGAATATTTATGCACCTGTGCAAAGCTCCCCTCACATCTCCAAGCAGAACCAGTCAATGGTAGCACAATGAAAGCCAGAGGTAGAAAGAGCAAGTTGAGATTGATGAATATAAAACACGAAACTGGAGTCTATTAGTCAGACACTAAAGGAGCCTCATGGCTGTATCTCTTTTCCCCCATTTCCGCTGGGCAGTCTTATTTCTGGGTAGAAGCTCTGATCCAAAGAGAATAGCAAAGGGCAGGCCTTACATGGACAGTAAATAGTCATGTGGGGACTACTCTCTTGCTAAAGTCTTTCTGAAATCCCTTCTTCTCCCAGAAATGGAGATCTCTCTGAGCTGACCTCTTTTCCCTTATCCCTATCATCAGATATAACATGGTGCCATGCATTGTCTGTTATCTTTGTATTGTAAGCTCTATAACATGGTGCCATGCATTGTCTGTTATCTTTGTATTGTAAGCTCCTTGAAGGTAAGGCTTGTGTCTTTGTCTTTGGTTTGTGGTAGTAGAAGGCCACCTCAATACTGAATGATCTAGAATTTCCAAATAAGCTTATTGTTCATCATATAGATGGTGCACATTTCCTTCTTTTTCTACCTGTCCCTATCTCTTGTATTGCATTCAAGTTAATGAGCTAATTCCATATCAAATGGCACAATGATCCTTAACATGTATACCATTCAGTTATTAGTGATGATAGGTGTTCTCTTGGGTTTAAAAAACTCTGCTCAAAGAAAGGTTTTGCTTTCTCTCTGTTTTATGAAGTCTTCGTGTGCGGGTAGATACTAAGTTTTGTGCTTTGAAGATTTTAATAATCCTCACCCAGATATCTCAGATAAACAAAATCCTCTTGTTGAACAAATAATAAAAACAAAATACCTTAGACCTACATTTCTGGGTTTTCCTATATCCATTTAAGGCAACATAAATACCCATGTAGAAACAAAACCTTGATTTTAGCTTATTCAGGATGTTTTTTTCTCTCTCCTCCAAGAGGAAGATGAGCAAAAAACCAAAAAAAACTTTTCAGGTGTGTTTCAATCTAAGCTTACTAGATTCCTTATTTTCTAGCATTCACATTGTGAGACCCAATTAACTTAGAGGATTTTTCCCATGACTTCCTATTTTTAAAATGAGTAATAAACAGTTATAGTTCAGGGGATACATGTTAATGAAGAAAAGTCAACGTTGTTAGCATAATTCTGTAGGGTACCACGTTAAGTTTTTCACAGAACTTTTCAAATACCTGAGATAACACAACATACCAGGTACCCAGGTGTGACTTGAACATCCCGTGACTTCTGTTTCCTGAAGCTGCTGAGATTCTTCAGTGTTAGAGCTTGGGAATTTCAGGAACGGCACTTCCACAAGAACCTACTTGTCAAGTTGCCCAGTGGCTGAGGCATCTTGGAGGAAAAATGACACTTTGTTTAGTGGGCGGGCACTGCAGGAGTTTGTTTTCCCTTTTCACATCCTTCGTTTTCTCATACTCCCTTAGAATAATCGTTGAAACACGATGCGGGAGGCCTGGGAGGGATCTTTCAAATGTGTCTAAGCAATTTGAAGAGTTGTTCCACCAGGATCCCCAGAAGACTTACGATTTTATCTCCACTCAGTTATGAGCTGGTAGGGAAATTTGGGAAGAAGCAAAGGAACTTGTTTGCAGCCTGATGAGTACCCTACATTAGCCAAGTATAGGTGTCACTAAGGATTGTCACGTAGCTCAAAGAGATGTATTTTTTTTCTTATAGACTACCTTCCTTGTAAAAGTCGGCCTCTTCTGAGAAAGATTTTAAAATCTGAGATAATAGCAGGAACACAGAGCTGCAGGATTCCTCTTTCTTTCTCTGGGCTTCTGAAAGGCAGACGCTGATGATCGGATTTGCGCTTTTAATGGTGCTCCAATTGACTGGTTAAATATGCCATTGCTGTCTCTAATGTTTTCATTGTGCTTTAATGAATCTCTTAGAGGACACACTGCTCAGCACTCTGAATGCATCCACACCAACGGTCCTCTTTATTATCCCCTCCCAAAACACTATTTTGAGGGGACTTCTTCCTTTATAAATTTTACTTAAACTTATTTATTGAGAACTCTGAAGCACGTATAGGAAAATCACAAAAAAATGGAATGAATAATTTAGGAAGCTCATCTAAGTGACTGGGTAGCTCTGACAGTAGCCTTCTGGAAAGGCAGAGCTCTGTTAAATATTGTATAACATAAACAAGATTTCTTTTCTAAAGATGGTTTATTATTAGCGTTTCTTTCAGAAATAGGAATAGCAGCAGTGGGAAAAAAAGGCTTTGTTGTGGTTCTCTAGTGTACCTTCAGCCAGCCAGTCGTCTATGGCCCACAGGGCCTTCTGGCTGGGTGTGCTGGTGCTTGGTCTAAGATGAGGGGGAAGGAGGGCACGTGAATGGGTGCAATTTCCAGCCAACATCAGCAAAAAACAGGAAGAGGAGGTGTACACTATTTGTTTTGAGAGAGATAACTGTTAGTATTATCCCGTCCACTCACCCAGTGCAGCAAAGCCAAACACTTATATCAAGATTGCAGTGAGTAGCCAGGCGCGGTGGCTCACGCTTGTAATCCCAGCACTTTGGGAGGCCGAGGCAGGTGGATCACCTGAGGTCGGGAGTTCAAGACCAGCCTGACCAACATGGAGAAACCCCGTCTCTACTAAAAATACAAAATTAGCCGGGGTGGTGGCACATGCCTGTAATCCCAGCTACTCGGGAGGCTGAGGCAGGAGAATCGCTTGAACCCGGGAGGCGGAGGTTGCGGTGAGCCGAGATCGCGCCATTGCACTCCAGCCTGGGCAAAAAGAGTGAAACTCTGTCTCAAAAAAAAAAAAAAAAAAAAAAAAAAAAAAGATTGCAGTGAGTAAAAATGAGGCATTTATTGTAGGATGCCAAGCAAGGAGAATTGGGCAGCTAATGCTTAGGACCCAAACTCCCTGATGCCTTATAGATAAGGGTTTTTAAAGGTAGGGAGGCAGAAGTTACATGCAAAGTGATAAATCGGCACATCAAGGCTACACATTGGTTTGACTTGAAAAGGGAGGGCATCTCAAAGTGGAGACCCACAGATCCGTAGACGGATTTGAAGATGTTCTTATTTGCAATTGGTTAAGGAGGGAGAGCTTTATCTAAAAATTTAGGGTCAGCAGAAAAGAATGTTAGCACTGGCTTATGGACGTGACCTCCTCCAGGCCCCTTAGAAAGAAATTTAGAACAAAGAACAGTGGTGAGAATTCTGTCCTCAGTTTCCCCCTTATCTGAGGTCGACGTGCCAGAGGATCCATTCAGTGGAGGTGTGGGTTTCCGAAAAACAACTCAGGGACATGGGTTAAGATGTTACCTTCAATTTCTATAAGGAACAAAACATTCTCCTGACTCTACCTTCCTTGGCTACTGTTTTAAGCTACTACTACCTTCTTGCTTCTCACGTTGCTCATTTACTTCTCAAGGCTGGCTAGGTGCCAGGAATTTCCCTTGAAGAAATTTAAGATTTTTCTTTATGTCCATGCTCTGAGGGTGAGAGATGTCTGGCAGGCCCCCAAGAGTGGGTCCCTGTTCTGTCTCAGTAAACTCTCCAACTGCCGGCAGCCTCAGAAGAGAGAGTGTAAATTGCCTTCTTACCCTTTATTTTTTTTTTAGGCCCATCTTACCTATTACTGCCTAGAGGAACAACTAGACTTAGGGGCTCAAAAAAGACTTGTCAAAGTGAATTGCTCTAAACGTTGTAATATCAAGAATGGGTGAAAGTGTGGAGTAACTGACACATTGCTGGTGGGATTATAAAGGGTACCACCATTTTAGGAGGTGAGTTAGAAGTATCTATCCAACCCAGCATTTCTACTTCAGTATAACTAGCAGGAGGTAGGCATCAGAATATCTACTGCCACATAACAAAAGCAAAAGTGCTCCCATATCCACAGGAAACCACCTATGGAGCAGCTAAACAGAATGAGTTAGATCTGTATCCAGCTCAACGCAGAGGGATCTCTAAGATGCACTGAGTGGGCGGGCAGGAAAAAAGTATCACATACCCTTTATGAGACACCCTATAGTTTCTGTAGCTACATTTATGTACAATCACACATACATATAAGTGTGTGTATATGTATGTATAGATATGTCTGGAAGGAGATAAACCTAATAATTTTTACTTCTGAAAAGGAAGAGAGGGGCTGGGCACAGTGGCTCACACCTATAAACCCAGCACTTTGGGAGGCTGAGGTGGGCGGATCGCCTGAGTCCAGGAGTTCTAGACCAGCTTGGGCAACATGGCAAGATTGCCTCTCTGCAAAAAAAAAAAAAAAAAAAAATATATATATATATATATATATATGTGTGTGTGTGTGTGTGTATGTGTATGTGTGTGTGTGTATATATACATATATATATATGAAAAATGTAACCAGGCATGATGGTGTGCACCTCTAGTCCCAGCCACTGAGGAGGCTGAGGTTGGAGGATTGCTTGAGACAAGGAGGTTGAGGCTGCAGTGAGCCGAGTATGCATTACTGCACTCCAGCCTGAAAAAGAAATGAAGAGGGAGACAACAGAGATAGAAGATGGAGGATAATCGTAGAGGATTTAGCCTTCTTTGAAATGGTCAGAAAAGTATGTGTTGATGTATTACTGATGTAATTTAAGCTTAAACCAAAAAGTAAGGCATTACCCCTTTTGTGGTGATACTGGGTAGTTTGTGGGGCCAGAGGACATTTTTGCATCATCAATTAATCTGTTAACATATTTCAGATAAGAAACAGCAAGACTTACTGGAATAGACAGGAATTATTTCTACTAGTAAGTCACTGGGTTACCCTCACTCATTGCTTACCTTGCCTTACTCCAGATTTGGCTACTCATAAAACGCTGGCTCTTGTTTAACTCACAGATGTCTTACAAATATTAATTGTGCAGTTTTGGATGAGAATAAATACCTGTTCCCTTCATGGCTGAATAGTTTTTTAGAGAAAGCCAAGATAAGCATCACAAGCAGGGGCTTGTGAAGATCATAAAAATCATAGGTGCTGATGTAAAAAGATGTCTACTACAGGAGGGAAAATGCCAAGTGTCTGCATTTAGTTAAAAGGAAGAACAGTGTGGTATCTGGGGAACACAAAGGATGTTATTGAACTACATAAATGTAGTTTTCAAAACAGCACACCTGTGTTAACCTGCCAGCCCTCACCCTGTAGCCTCATCTGTTTGGGGAAAATTTGTTGTTCCAAGACTTTTTCTTCTCTTAAGATGCTTGCTCCTGAGTTTTGCAACACTGCTGCATTTAAATCCTGTTTCCAGGTGCCTATGAAACTATTCTTGAGATAGTTGACCATGTTTTCCGAATTTTTGACCACAGAGACCCACTTATATTTCATTAGATGTGAAGATTTTTCTTTCTTTTTTATTTTGAGACGGAGTAACTGGGATTACAGGTGCCCACCACCACGCCTAGCTAATTTTGTGTATGTAGGTGTGTTTTTTTTGTTTTGTTTTGTTTTATTTTGTTTTAGTAGAGATGGGGTTTCACTATGTTGGCCAGGCTGGTCTCAAACTCCTGACCTCGTGATCTGCCTGCCTCGGTCTCCCAAAGTGCTAGGATTACAGGCGTGAGCCACCGTGACTGGCCAAGATGAGAATATTTTTCTAGTCTCAATAATTCCACATCGAATTAGTTTTTCAATGTCTGGCTTATATGAAGTCAGGATAGAAAAATCAATAGAATCCAACTCTTTGGCCTAAATTAATCTAGTCTTACAACCGTGGAAGTAATGTCCATTGTGTTGGCTGAATCAAATTAGCGTATTGATCAATTCTTCAACTGGTCTGTCTATTACCTAAGGCCTATATTGACCTTTTCCTTCATGGATCTTTGACTCATGCAGACACTTTAGAGGAAGATAAAATGGGAGTCTCCAAATGACTATTATCTGCTGCATAGAGATGTATTTTATGCTGTATATATTCAGATATGTATTTTTTGTTAGTGCGTAGTAAGCATAAAAACTGCCACCTGGGGTTGGACCCAGGGGCCCCTATACTGCCTCACTTGTCTCCCACAGGAAAGTCATTGTTACAGAAGAGTATCTTTGTGTGATTTGGCTTTTTCGGGCATTAGTATCAAAAGTTAGGCATGTCCCCCCAGATCCTTTATTTCATTAGCAGACCATTAATGCATGTTTGGATTTGCATCTAAAGCTATTTTGGTCATTCAACATTTTATATAATAAGTACATATTATGTTCACTTAACTTCTTGGGTATTGTGTGCTGGACATATAAGATGAAATAGAACTAATGATACACTCAAAGAAATTAAAGGACAATTAGGGAAGATAGATTAGTAAGTAAATAAATGCAGTCATAGGAGCATGAACAAGGGTAAGAAGTAAAAATACAGAAGTAGCCAATTTATATATTGACTGTGTAGCATCTTTTGAAGTGACAAGTTTCACATGATTAGCCTATACAAATTACTTTTAGTATTAGAAAACTAAACTGGTGTGTGAGAAAGCATCTTACAGGGTAGCTAGTACATTTCAGGCCAATGTATTTGCTTCCCCTTCCTTACCTCAAGCTTTGGGATGCCCCACTCCACAAGCAGGTGGTTACCTCATCCATACCTTTAAGTAAACTGATGCACTTTAGTGGTATTTCCTTTCAAATCCCATTTTCCAGATTGGCAGACTCTCATATTTTAGTGTGACCTCATTGGACACAACTTTATCCACCTAATCATTATACTTAATCTTTTTGCGTCTCTTCCAGCTCCATTACATTTTTCTTCAAGTGCCACAACTTGAACTTCACACAGCATTCCAACTGTGGAAGCACCCTCATTCTCCAAAATCCTAGGATAATGTTTTGCGCCTTTTCTGATGGTAGCGGACATTTTGTTGGAGGTTTATCTAGGTAACAGCACACTGGGTCAATGTCTTCAAAAATAGTTTATGATATCATCAAGGTCTCTTTCTTAAGTTGTGCCTGAGAGAGAACCCATCAAACCAGTAAATGTAGATTGTATTTTCAGTAACAACACTGTCCATTTGCCCATGGTGAAATTCACCAGTTGTTTGTTGGTTGTTTGCCAGTTACAGCGTCAGAAGTTTGCTCCGCAAATCCCCTCCGGTGTCTTGGTGGTTCCTGTCCTTATAGTTTGTATTAGCTGCAAGAGTTTTTGTCATTCGCACATTGAGAGATTTCAGAATGTGTTTACTCCAGAATGTGTTAGAACTCAGTTGAATTCATTGATTCCTCTCCATGTTTCCACATTTCTAAAACTATCTTCTCTCTGTAATATAGAACAATATTAACCAATTTCATAGCAACTTTTTTGAAAGTAGAGTTTGAAGCCTTGGTAACTTTATGAAATATTTTATACAAGTAAAAATACCTAGTACCCATATGTAAGGTACAAACAATAAAGATAAACTGAACACTCACATACTTGCTATTCAGCTAAAGCAACAGGGCATTACCAATAACTGTGTTCCCCTCCCCAGTTGTATTTCTGTCTCTCCTCTTCAGAGATAACCTCTAACCAGAATTTGTCATTCTCTTGCTTCTCTTTAGTGTTTGCTATAGATATTTCTCCCAACACTAATAAAAGTATTTTTTATTCAATTTTTTGTTGTTGCTATTGTTGTTTTGACACAGAGTCTTGCTCTGTTGCCCAGGCTAGAGTGCAGTGGTGCGATCTTGGCACACTGCAAGCAAGCTCCACTTCCGGGTTCACGCCATTCTCCTGACTCAGCCTCCCGAGTAGCTGGGACTACAGGTGCCTGCCAGCATGCCCGGCTAATTTTTTTTGTATTTTTAGTAGAGATGGGATTTCACTGTGTTAGCCAGGATGGTCTCAATCTCCTGACCTCGTGATCCGCCTGCCTCGGCCTCCCAAAGTCCTGGGATTACAGGCTTGAGCTACCACGTCTGGCCATTTACATTTTTTTTTAAGTTCAGGGGTACATATGCAGGTTTATTATATAGGTAAACTTGTATCATTGTTATACAGATTATTTCATCACCCAGGTATTAAGCCTAGAACCACCCATTAGTTATTTTTCCTGATTCTCCACTCGGATAATTGTAATTTTTATATAGCTGTGTCACACTTTATGTATTTTTCTGGAACTTCTTTTATTAATATTGTCAGTTTCACTTATACTAATATATATGGTTCTCATCAATTTTCAGCTGTTTTGTGGTATTCCAGTGTATGCATCTATCATTATGCTCTTTTCCCTGTCAGTGGATAGTTTGGGGCTTTGGGTGTGTTTGTGTGTGTGCTATTTCATATGCTACTGTAATAAACATTCTTATGCTTGTGTGAGAATTTCTTCAGGATTTATACTTAGAAATGAAATTTATGGGTCAAATGGGCTATATGCCTCTTCCTCCATATTGTGTCCAGAATTTATTCCTTCTGGTGGGTTCCTGGTCTCGCTGACTTCAAGAGTGAAGCCAGGACCTCAGTGTTACAGCTCTTAAAGGTGGCATGCCCGGAGTTGTTTGCTGCTCCCAGTGGGTTTGTGGCCTCACTGACGTGAGGAATGAAGCTGCAGACCCTGGTGGTAAGTGTTACAACTCTTACAGGTGGTGCGGAACCAAAGAGTGAGCAGCAGCAAGATTTATTATGAAGAGGGAAAGAACAAACTTTCCAGGGCGGGGAAGGGGACCCTAGAGAGTTGCCACTGCTGGCTGGGGTGGCGGTTTTTATTCCCTTATTTGTCCACGCCCCCATCCTGCTGATCGGTCCATTTTACAGAGCACTGATTGGTCCATCTTACAGAGTGCTGATTGGTCCATTTTACAGAGTGCTGATTGGTGCATTTACAATCCTCTAGCTAGACAGAAAAGTTCTCCAAGTCCCCGCTGGACCCAGATGCCCAGCTGTTTTCACCTGTCAGTATTATATATAACAAGCTACATTTCAAGGTTGTGTTCATTTGAGTTGTCATTGCCACCATAAGTATATGAGCCCTCCTTGTTCAGTATCTTTGCCATTACTGATTTATTTCAAATCTGATGGAGTGAAATGGTGTCACACTGTGTCTTTAATTTTACCATTAGGGTTGAGTATCTTTTTCATATATTTATTATATATTGGTGGTGGTGTTTTTTTCTTTGAAATACCTGCTCATGGCTTTGGGTTACTTTCTTTTCTAAATAATTCATAGTAGTTCTTTGGACATTACAACTGTTAACCTGTTGGTTATGTGTTACAAAGATCTTCCAGTTTGTGGCTTATGTGTTACTTTATCTGTCTTTTCATGAAACATATTCTTTTTTTTTTTTTTTTTTTTTTGAGATAGGGTGTCACTCCAGCATCCAGGCTGGAGTGCAGTGGCACGATCTCGGCTCAGTGCAACCTCCGCCTCCCGGGTTCATGCCATTCTCCTGCCTCAGCCTCCCAGGCAGCTGGGACTACAGGGGCCCGCCACCAGGCCTGGCTAATTTTATTTTTTTTTGTATTTTTAGGAGAGACGAGGTTTCACCATCTTGGCCAGGCTGGTCTTGAACTCCTGACCTTGAGATCCACCTACCTTGGTCTCCCAAAGTGCTGGGATTACAAGCATGAGCCACTGCGCCCAGCCAAAACCATATTGTTAATCTCAATGCAATTTGAGGTATTAACCTTTATTTATTTTTTGTTTTTTATTTAAGTGGTCCTTATCTACCTCAATGTCAAAGATATTCTTATTTTCTTCTAACATTTTTAAAGTTTTTCTTTTTACATTTAAATATGTAATACACTGGAATTGGTTGGTGTGTGAGTTGTGAAGTGGGGATTCAGTTTTATTGTTTATGCATGTGCTAACTAGTTGTCTTAGCATCACTTACTGTAATGATTTATACTTTCAACTCTGTCAGTATCAAGATTCCGTGTGTATGTGTGTGTGTGAGAGAGAGAGAGAGAGAGTGTGTGTGTGTGTGTGTGTGTGTGTGTTAAAACTCAATTTGATTGCAAAAAATAGAAAAAAAAATAGTGACCTATTAAGCATGGAGTTTGTCTCAAGCAATAAGTGGTCTGTGGCCTGGAGCAGAGTCGTTGAGGCTGGCATAGGAGCTCAGCAGTGTCCTCAAGGACCTAGGCTCCTTTTACGTTACATCATTGCCATCCTTAACATTTTCCTCATGGTTATGGCATGGCTACCATACTCCCAGGTTTTATATTTGTGTTCAAGTCAGGAAGAAGAGGAGAAGCATAAAGGACAAAGGCCTGATCTTGTCATGATTTACCTTTTAGTTTTTCAGGAAGGGAAAATCTTTAAGACCTTATCCCTAAATTTTATTGTATAAAACTGTTTCGTATACCACTGTTAGCTGAAAGGAGGCTGGGAATTAAAATAGAGCATTGAATTGAGTAGTTTCCACTGTAGAAGAAAACAAGGAAGAATGGAGTTGGGATAACTGTTGAGTGAGCCAGCTTAGTCTCTGCCACAGTGGGCTGTTTCTGGGCTCTGCTTTTCCACTGGTCTGTACATTTATGTCTTCTCCAATACCGTGTTATCTTACTATAACTTTATTTTTTATTTTTGAAACAAGGTCTTTCTCAGTGTCCAAGGCTGGGGTGCAGTGACACAGTCATGGCTCAGTGCTGCCTCAGTCTTCCGGGCTCGAGCAATCCTCCCACCTCAGCTTCCTAAATAGCTGGGACTATAGACCCATGCCACCCCACCTGGCTATTTTTTTTTTTTTTAATTTTTGTAGAAACAGGGTCTCGCCATGTTGCCCAGGCTGGCCTTGAAGTCCTGGCCTCAGCACTCCACCTGCTTCAGACTCCCGAATATGTATTTATTGACAAATGATAAATTGTATATATTTGTTGTGTATTATTGTATTTTTCTCTCTCCTCTTCAGAGATAACCTCTAACCAGAATTTGTCTGGTTAGACAGAAACGATGTGATGTTTTTTGACCTAAGAAAATTTACATAGTCATTACCTCACCTACTTTTTTGCGGTGAGAACATTTAAAATCTCTCTTGGCAATTTTCAAGTATATTATACATGGCTGTTAATTATAGTCACCACGATGTATGGTCGATCTCCAGAACTCATTCCCCGTGCCTGACACTGTGTACCTGTAACCAACATCCCCCCATTCCCCCTTCCCTCCCCATGCTCCACCTCCAGGCCCTGGTAACCACCATTCCATTCATTGCTTCTATGAGCTCCTTTTTAAACAAATTCCATATGTAAGTGAGATTATGCAGTATTTGTCTTTATGTGTCTGGGCCTGGCCTCTGTCACTAAGCGTAACTTTAAAAATGTCTTTTTGTGTGGTGTGGAAAGCCCCCCCAGTCCCAACCCCATTTCCTATTATTCTTTTTTCTTCAACTGTCTCAGCTATTCTTGCTCCTTTTATCTCCCGTATAATTTTTAGGATTAACTTATCAAGTTACACACACATGAGCACCAACACACAGGGTAGTTTCACAACATTGTGTTGAATTTATAGATTAATTTGAGGATAACTGACATATTCACAATATTTTTTTTCCACAATATCTTTTTTATCTTTGAGTGTGGTACATTTATTCAGGTCTTCTTCGATGTCTTTATATAATTTTCTCCTGAAACTGATAGAGTTAACAACATAATAACTAAAAGAATGGAATCTATTGCACATAATTATTTACATCACAAAAATACACCTGCATGTAAAACAGTAATCTACACTTTACAAGAACGCATACAAACAAAAGGATACATAAATACATTAGGATGTTTTTCTGTGGTCGCTGTGGAATGGAAATAGGAATGAGAGAATGGGCCGATGCTGGTAAATGACCCAAGAGTCGAGCAGTATTAGTAACTTGAAGTTCAAAATATTAAAAAAAAAAAAAAAGTTCTGTAATCTTTTAATATAGTTGTCTGGTTTCCTTTTTTATTAACTGCTGGTTAAAAATTTTTTTAAATTTTGTTTTATAAACCTTTACTGCTGAGATATAGAAATGCTTTGGCTTTTTAACATATTGATCTTGGAACTAGCCATCTTGTAAAATTCTTAATATTTTATCTTTGGGTTTATTTGGCATTTCTATAAGAGAAATTACACTGTCTTCATATGACAATTTTTTCCCGTGTTGCACAGTACAATGTTGAATGGAACCAACAATAGTAAATATACTTGATTTGTTCTAATTTTTAAAGGGGCTCCGTCAAGTGTTTTATCATTGTACACGAGTTGAGCAAGTTCCTGTAAATTCCTGTTTCTTGGTGAGTGGTTGTTCAAATACTTTTTAAAAGGACTGTATATCTTCTTCGTACTCTATCTGATTCAATTTGCCATCATGTTGGTTTTTTTTAATTGATGCTCATAAATGAGAACAGTCTTTTAATTGTCCTTTCCTATATTCTGTGTGGTTTTAATCTCATAACATTAGGGAGTATTTCTTATTTCTAATCTTTATTCAAAATGTTTGAAGACTAAATTGATTACAGCCATAAAATAGTTTTGTGATCATGGACAGGTTACTTAATCCTAAATCTTCACTTTCCTTATGAATAAAATTAGAATAATAATACTGATGCTATGGGGTTATTAAGAGGATGAATTGAAATAACCCATATGAAGTACTTAGCTCATTGACAAACATATGGCAAATATCCAAAAAAAAAAAATCATAGCTGTGGTAATATTATCTATCATTAGTCTTTTTTCATTCATAAACATATGGGCTTGTTCTTATGGAAAAAAATGCCTTTTTTTATGTGTTGTAGGGATACAAGCATGGATTTTAAAAACCACTGAATGCAGTATGTTTAATTCTAAAGCATTATTAGAATAATCAAGCATCAGAGATCAAGTCTATGGAAACAGGGGCTCCTTGGCTTAAAATTCATTTGTTCTGCTTTGATGTTAGAGCTGCTAGCGACAGGTAGACAGAAACAAATTTGTTTTAAATTCTTTAGTTACAATTTTTCATTTTAAAATTGAGTCTAGGCTGGGCATGGTGGCTCATACCTATAATCCCAGCACTTTGGGAGGCTAAGTTGGGAGGATCGCTTGAGTCTAGGAGCTCAAGACCAGCCTGAACAACAAAGGGAGACCCCGCTTCTATTGAATTTTAAAAATTAATGGGGCATGGTGGTGTGCACCTGTAGTCCCAGCTACTTGAGAGGCTGAGGTGGGAGGATCACTTGAGCCTGGGAAATCAAGGCTGCAGTGAGCTGTGATCGCACCACTGCACTCTAGCGTGGGCAATAGAGTGAGACCCTGTCTCAAAAAATTAAGTCCAACTTCACATGGACGGCTGAATCAAACCCATTTAAACAAGGAAGTACATAGGTAAGCACTTGAGAACCACATCTTTGAGGCAGTCATCATAGCCTCTGTCCCATGGGTGTTTTAGGATAGACTAGTTCAGTGGCTTCCAACCTGGTGGGATTATGCCCCCAGGGGGCATTAGGTAGTGCCTGGAGATGTTTTTGGTTGTTTCAGCTGGAGTGCTATTGGCATCTAGTGGGTTGAGGCCAAGGATGCTGCTTAACATCATTCAATGCACAGAGCAGCCTTCGTAACAAAGAATGATCTGATCCAAAATGTCAGTAGCGCTAACTTTAAAACCTGCATTATCAAAGTGATTCTCCAACGTGGCATTTCTGTGTGTGTTGGGGGTTCCTTATTCAAAATTCCACAATTCCAGGCTCTATCCTGGAGGTTAGAGGTTCTGAAATAGAACTGGAGGTTCTATTTCAACTTGATAGAGTCCTAAAACCTAGCTCTTTAAATATGCAGATGAGTTTGATATATGTGGTCCAGAAAGTTCATTATAAGACATAATGAAATAAGCAAATAGTGAAAACATGTTAATAAAGGCATTTTCCAAGTACATAGCAACAAGGAAAAGAATTGTCAGCATCAAGAGTATTTGTGCTAAGAGCTGTGGATTTGGGAGCAGTCGGACTCTTCACTGGCTCTTTCTTGTGGTGGTAATGATGATTTCTTGAGTCACTTGCCGTTGTGCGACAGTAGTTTCTTACCCAGTTACATACACAGCACAGCTGAACGGTTTCTGTCATTATCAAGCACTTTGTGCTCAGCCAACCACATTTTCAGGGTCACTTCAGTGGTGAGAATCTGCCATCATTCTAGGCAGGCTGAAACAGAGCTGTGAGTGAAATTCATTTCTTGCAATTCTGGTTGCAGTTAGGGTTAAGAATGCTTAGAGGAAACTGCCTTTCCCAGACAAGGGTAAAACCAAGTCTTATCCTTGATTGCCAAATTGTTCAGTCTGATTTTCTGACCATCCTTTTCAGCCACAGTATTAACTAATGTCACTTTGATTAAAAAAAAAATATTTTAGGGTTAATATTTCTATAATGGGTGCTTTTTAGTCAGTGCCTGTATAGCACTTATAATTTTCCAGGAATTGTTCTGAGTTCTTTAAATATATTAGATGATTTAATTTTCATGACAGCCTAATGACATAGGTTCTGTTACTACTCCCATTTTTTAGATGAGGGAAGTTAGGCAGGGAGTTGGGGGAGGCAGATAAGTAATTTTCTCATGGCCTTACAGCAGGTGGAAGTGGGGACTTAAAGCTATTTATTCTTGTTTCAGGGTCTAGGCTCTCAGCCTCTTGAAGAAACTCTTTCACGTGCTTTCTGAAAACTCTGTGATCTTAACATTAAGTTTACAAAATGTTCATTCCCTAGAAGTTCATTGTTTAAAAGATCTCAGCTTTTAAGTGAATACCCTACTTTATATATTTGGATAGTTTCTTCTACTTTATTTCTGCAAATGTCATAAGACCTTACTGCTCTTGAATGTGAATTACCTGTCCCAGATCCTGACATAGTTGCCATATTGGATTCCATGAGAGCCTCTTGATGGTGACTGAATTATTTCCTTGAGAGTAGGAAAGAGAAGACACAAGATAAGAAGAGAAAAAACATGTTCATTGTAATTTTTTGGACATATCATTGGAGTGTCATTCAGCAAGTTATCAATCACTTTTTGGATTATCCATAGGAATTTCCAAGTTTCATTTTGTCTACTGCACAGCTGGGTCATAGTCTGTCACCTAGAACATGAAGCCAGAGAGACATCAAACCCAGAAACTGGTATTAGTGTCAGTGAGTGATTTCTGAGGGTGTGCCAAGCAAATAAAAACAATTTTCAAATTCTCAATTAGGTATTGTCTATCCCTTACATTTGTATGTGAAAGTTGGCTCCAGTGATGTATTAATTAACATAATAAATTACCTTTTTTCTAAGAGAAGAAATATAGCTAAAAGATGGTTGTAAAAACAGTATTTCAGTCAAGCAGTTGAAATTTCCACCATGAATTAATGACATTGTTTTATGCCATCTCACTTTTATGTTCTCTGGGAACTACAGTTTATCTTTGAACATGTTTGCTTATTATTTTTATTTTGGTTAATATTAGGTAGTTTAAAAATGTAAGTGTATTTAATGCCTCTTTGCTTCTAAAATTTGAAAAGAAACAACTTCAAAGAACTGTATTTGAGAATTTCAGTGTGTAATGGTTTTCTGCTTCTAGCAGAATTAAGTAGGGGAGCGAGTTTGCAAAGAAGTGCCGTGTAATAATGGTGATGCTGATAACAAAGACAGTTAAAACCACAGGTTATAGCCACCTGACCATATCAGCAGGTTGCACATGGCCTGAAAATGCCACATGTTGTTTATGTGCCTTCCTCAAGCCAAATAGGCTTTAGATAGAAATTTCAACCATAGCAATACTTCATTTATCTGGAGGTTACTCATCCAGTATCTGTAAACATTCAAAACGTAGTTGATAATAATAAGCAAAAGCCTCTGGACAGCCAAAATAGATGCTACAAAGCCAAAACACTAAATCCATATATTTGTCCACCGCAAGGGGCTATAACAAAGCATGTTTGCTCTTCCAGTAGAATACAGTTGTTCTACTTGTCCTGATAATGGTGATTTCCAGACACATTAGAAGGTAGAAAAAGGAAGGGAATTACAAACTTCATAACCGAGGCCAGGCGCAGTGGCTCACGCCTATAGCCCCAGCACTTTGGGAGGCTGAGGCGGGTGGATCAGTTAAGGTCAGGAGTTTGAGACCAGCCTGGCCAATATGGTGAAACTCTTTTTTCTACTAAAAATACAAAATTAGCCAGGTGTTGTGGCACATGTCTGTAATCCCAGCTACTCTGGAGGCTGAGGTGGGAGAATTGCTTGAACCTGGGAGGAGGAGGTTGCAGTGAGCTGAGATTGCACCACTGCACTCCAGCCTGGGTGAGATAGCGAGACTCCACCTCAATACAAACAAAAAAAACTGCATAAACAAAAGTGTGGCATTTCTAGTTGACAGCTAAAAAATAAACTAAACCTTGGAAGTCAGAAAAATGGAAAGAGCAGTGTGCCCTGGAACTGTTAAGATAGGCTACCAGCAACATTAAGAGCACAACATAATTTGATTATGATGAGCCTAAGTTGTAAAAAGTGGCTAAATTTTATTTAATATAGGATGTTTAGTAAAGCAAAGTTTGCAATGCATTTAAAGAGATATTAAACACTCGTTTCCATGCAAGAAATTGGAAAACAGCCCCTAATGACATGACAATATCCTATTGTGTGTTGTTTACCTAGGACAGTAAAGACATGGCTCCTCTGACACTGTTCAGAGTAGTAATTACCAGGTTGTCAGGTCTTTTATTGTTTTACAAGACATGGGGCACCTGCGTCTGGAAATGATGGAACAGACACAAAATAAATGGCCCGCTTTGCTCACTCATCAGGAATTCACTGGCTGTGCCTTTGCCGCATGCCCAGGAAGTGGGAAGCTCTTTATCACATTTTCCTTATAACCCTCCTCTTGTTTTCTGCCATCATCCTTAGCTCCTGTTATCATTTTTGGAGATTTCAGCCTCTGTGTTGACAATTCATCTAGGGTTCCCTATGTGACAGCTTGAAAATCTGTTCCATTCCAACACACCATAGATATTGCAGGAGGCAGCCGCCGTGTGAAATCGAGTTACCCACACCCTGTAGGTTATATTGGAATGATGATTGCAAGATGTCCAGTGTGCCTGACATGAATTTGAGGGCTTTGTGGTTCAAAGTTAGAAATTTCCAATTCTTTGGAAATTAAATTTTTAGTCACGAAAACTAAATTGAGACCCATAGTAAAAAAAATTTTGGTGGATTTTTTTTTCTCCATTTAATGGGTTCCTTGTGAGATTCGTATACAAAGCTAGGGCCAAGAGGCTGTCACAGCCCTGTTGTAGACAGGTGACACTAATTATTCTGCTCTGGGAGCAAAAAGTGTGTTAGAACAGGAAGTTTTCTAAGCAGCCCCCTCAAGTTCAGTCAATTTGCATTTTAATTTGCTTTCTGAAAAATCAAAGGTTTAAGAGATATTTATTTTGCTGACTTCATTTATTGTTTTCAGAGCAACAGGAAAATGTAAGTAGTGCCTTTCCATGTGATAAAACCATAGACCCTACTCCTTGGTTCTGTTTGTTCAGTGGCTACCAACTGAGCCCTAGCTGTGCACATAGCTTAGCGCTAGACATATGGGGATGAAGGAGCTGGAGCCTCCCTGCCCTCAGGAGTTTCTATACCAGTAGAGTAGTGACAAGTAAGCTCATGAATAAGTAAGGATTGTGGCAGGTGCTCTGATATCTATTAGCAATGGTGTGAGGAAGAATAAGGGCAAAGAGCTGTCTTAGTTGGGGCCATTACATTGGAGGTTTAGACCTGAGCGGTGAGTCAACTAGCCACACACCAAAGCTGGCAAAAGAGCATTGCAGGTGGAGAGCACAGTAAGTTCAGCAGCCCTGAAAGGGAAAGGCTTGTCACATTCAAGCAGCTGACTAAAAACTGGTGTGAGCCGGCCCTGTGATCTGAAGGGAGAATGCGGATAGCTGAAGTGGAAATGAAGACCATGAGTAGCCTACGTAGGGCCTTGTATGGCACTATAAGGTGTTTGGATTTATCCTAGAAGGACACTATCAAAGGATATTTAGCAGAAGAGTGGTATGATTTCATTTACATTTTGCAAAGATTCCATTCTTGGCCAAGGCAGCAGGCTGGAGGGACCAAGAAGAAAAGCAGGAAGATGAGTTGAGAAGCCACTGCAGTGGTCAGAGCAGAGGTGGTGAGAGCTTGGGCTAGAGACTCAGCAGTGAGGGGGATGTGAAGGGGGCAGATGGGATATGTCTTGGAGTTGGCAGTGATAGGAAATGCTGATGGATTGGATACTGAGGAATGAGGATGAGGGAGGAACCAAGAAGGAATTTTAAGTTTGAGGTTTGAACAACTGGGTGAATGATGGTATTTTCAGAGATGGGGGAGACAGGAGACAAAATGACAAAATCTGCTTTTGACAGACTCATGTGGAAATGCCTGTAAGCAGTCAGCCCGGTAGAGGCACATTTCTGATTTTTCCTGATCTAGGTCCTCCCTAGGGAATGTAGCAGAGACATGGTGTAGACCTTGGATTTAGTAAATATCATTAAATTCTGGGGAACCTGCACTTCCGTTTTCCAGTCTCAGATGATGAATATAAATTCCTGTCCCTCCTCATCTCATTTTTCTACAAGAATAAATACCACCCTTTCCCCACCAACACACACACACACACACACACACACACACACGAAAGCCATTTGAGATTCTAGGAAGCAACACAAAGGAATAATTCAATGGGTTTTTTTTTTTTTTTTAATGAAAGTTAAAAGTCAACTTAGTTCATCCTTATTAGGTACTGGATTTGTACATTTTACAGACAGAAGAAAATCGATATGATTTTTGTACTGTTACAAAGAGCAACAGAAGCTACCTCACGTTATGTAATAGACGTTCACCTTAAAATCCTGAATGTTCTGGGACCCTGAGGCACCTTAATAGGAAATGTTGTAGACTTGCTTCCTTTAAACCTTTACATGAACTCTCAGGAGTGGCTTAAGTGTGATTGTCCAGATTAGATTAGAGTCCTGAGGATAATGGAGGCAATTTCTTAAAAGTAATTTCCACATTTAATATTTACTTTATCCATGGTGAGGTGCAGAATGAGAAGTAGGAACTATTTCTGCCACCTGGAGAAAAGAAAATTCCTTTAATGACCACTGACCTCACTAACTTCTGCTTTTCTGTTTCTCTTGCTCAGATTAGTGTTCTCCTCACAAGGACCAGGCAAGACATGGAGATTTTCTTTCTAAATTGAAGACTTAGGACAACTGCGCTTTTCCCTGTCAGCTATGGAAGCTTTAGAATAAATACTAATATTTCTTTCCATGGCTGAGAGTTGGGTATGAAAATAAGCTTAATGTATTTGTATTTGTTTGCTAGAGCTGCCACAATAAAGTCCATAGACTGAGTGACTTAACAGAAATCTATTTTCCCACAGTTCTAGAGGCTGGAAGTCCAAGATTAAAGTGTCAACAGATTTGGTTTCTTCTGAGGCCTCTCCCCTTGGCTTGTAGATAATGACTGTCTTCTCCTTGTGTCTTCACATGGTCGGCCCTCTGTGTGTGTCCGTGTCCTGATCTCGTCTTCTAAAGACACCAGTGGGATTGGATTAGGGCCCACCATGACCTGATTTTACCTTAATTACCATTTATAAAACGCTGTTTCCAAATACGGTCAATTCTGAGGCACTCTGGGTTAGGACTTCAACATATGAATTTTGGAGAAACACAGTTCAGCCCATAATAGTATACGATTCTTAATTAGTTCCACCAGAACACTCTAGTGCAGGAACTTACAACTTCCTTTTAGCACTTTAGTATCATTAACAACAGTTGTTACTCTTCCTTCTCTTACATATGTTGTAGAAGGCAATTTCTCCAATGCCTTGACCACCTTGCTCAATTGCCTCTTGCTCTCAGAAAACTTTTTTGCTGCTCTTTCCCCAACAAATGGAGTTAATTGCAGACTCTTTTATGCCATTGTATAGTACGTCTCGCCCTGCACCACAGTTCTTTACTTGCATCTGTAGCCCTGATTAGAATGAGAGAAATGAGGTCAAAGGCTGTTTTCAACTTTGCGTTCTATTGTTTAGCCTGGCATAGAATAATTGCTTAGTAAAAGAAAAGGTGGGATGTATATGTGTTAGTATTAGTTTGGAGACAGCTTACATTTCATGTAATGTCAATAAAGGTAATCTTTTGTTCATTGCTTACAACTTGGTATTCATGATTATAAGTTCCTGTACTCTAATTACCTTTACACAGAGAACCCCCTGGCTTCAGTCAGTAGCCATTAGGGTGACTAGTTGTGAAGGGGGATAACTGGGTATGAACTGGGCAGTCTTCAAAGCAACAGGAGAACTGGACATTCTGTTAATGGTAGATCAGAAGCATTCTGTCTTCCTGGAAGGACTTCCTTCCCCATCCCATGCCCACTCACTTTCCTCCAAGCAGTACTGGGATTTTGGACTTCTTAGGAGGTTCGAGATTGTATTTTGCAGTACTCCAGTCAGAGCAGGCATTGGCTTGTGCCCCCTCTGGGAAGGACATGAGATGGCGGGCCTTTTCACAGGTAAGATTGTCCTTGAAAGCTGCATTGTCTAGGATGGAGGCCACTAGCTGCATGTAGCTAGGCAAAGTTAAATTAACTAAAATAAAATAAAAATTCAGTTCCCCAGTGACATCTGACACATTTCAAGGGCTCAATAGCCACAGAGGCCTAGTGACCACAGAATATGGACCATTTCCATCATCACTGAAAGTTCTTTTGTTCAGTGTAATTCTAAAGCTCAGCTCATAACTTTGTGTTTACTTCAATAGATGATAAAAGTAATAAGTACCATTTAGCATGCACTTACCATGTGTTAAACTCAACTTTCTCTTTGAGGGTGTGGAAATGGAGGCTCAGTGAATTAAGTAATTTGCCCAAGTTGGGTCCCCCAAATGAGAAAGTAGCAGAGATAGGATAATAATAAAAATAAGATATTTTCTAAAATTACCAATGTAAGAGATATAAAATGGTCCTGTACCGTAATTTCAACTTACATGCCTTTTACAATGAAGTTAAATGAGAGCAAAGCAAGTATCTGAGGTTTTGTTTCAGACCAACCTGGACTCAGTTTCTTCTCTCTCGTCTTGGTTCCCAGTGACTTGAGGTGGCTGAGTCTTCCAGCATGGGCCTCCATGAGGATGAGAAGCCCCTCTCAGGAAAGCCAGAAGTCTGGCCAGCTGCTGGCCTTGAGAATATGGAGGCCGTCTGTGTTTCATGACTGCTGTTTGCTCCTCTCCCTTTTCCAGATGAGAGTCATGTTTCAACGGGACTAAGAGTAGGATAATACCTTTTGCCCTGAGGCTACCCAATCTAGCAGTGAACAAGAATAGGGCCCTGAAAGGGTGAAGGAGGCCAGTCATTTGTTCATGTTTCCCTGTGAGTTATAAAACACCCCCATCAGGGGAGACTATCGTAGACTTCTCAGAGAAACGGGCATTTCTGAAGAGAAAAAGGCAAAGGCTTGAGAGCGAGATTTGAAGGTGGCTGAATAGTAACAAGAAAATGTGCATAAATAAAAAGTATGCACAGGTTTCCACAGATGGTGACAAAGTAATTGAGGGTCTTTTGCTGCTAGACCAAAGGTGACGTTTATCCAGAAATCAGTTGTAATCTGTATTTTCACTATTTCAGTGCAGTTGGGTTCCTGGAGAGAAAACAATCAGAGTAAGAGAATCACGGTTCTGGGAAGCGGGTTCTGGCCTCGTGAGGTGAGGAGATGGACAGGTGGCAGGACCTTTCTCCCGCGGTCAGCTCCTGAGGGTGAATAGCTCTGTCTCAGCTGCCCATTGCAGCTGATTGGAAGTGGCTGCCGCTGCCTGGAGTGTGGGGCAAGCACGTGGTCACTGATTATCCTCATCTTCCACAGGTTTAGAAAGGGAAGTGGTGCCACAAATGTCAGGTATTCGTGTGACGCAAGGGCCTGAGAAGTAGTCCCGGGAAGAGTTTCACTACTCAAAACTTGTGGCAGAGAGAGTAATTAGTTGTCTGTTGCTGAGTGGCAAATTATCCCCAAATTTAGCAACTTCAAGCAACAAATATTTATTATCCTAGTTCCTGTAGGTCTGGAATGTGGATGTGGCTTGGCTGTGTCCTCTGGCTCTGGTTCTCCCACAGGGCTGAATCAAGGCGTCAGTGCGAGCTGTGGTCACCTCAGTGTTCCACTGGGGGAGATCTACTTCCAAGCTTACTCACCTGGCTGGGACAGATTCCTGGTCCTCATCGGCTGTTAACCAGAGACATCCATTCCTGACCACATGAGCCCCTCTGTAAGGCAGTGGATTCCACAGTGATCAAGCGAGAGAGAAAGAGGGGTCATGCAATGTGAAACTCAGTCTCCTTGTAACATAATCTTGGCAATGACATCGTGAATCAAACCACTAGGTCCAGCCCATACCCACCGGGCAGGGATTGCACAACGCTGTGAGCCCCAGGAGGCAGGAATCACCAAAGGCTATTCCAGAGGTTTCTACATAACATAGCGTGAATGAGGGGCAGATTAAATTTCTATAATATTAAATATAGAAATACATTTGTTTTATTAGTAACATATTTTAAAATGTAACTGTCGTGTTGTCCCATGCTGAATATAAAAGCAACACAAATGCCGTAATGAAACCTGAAAGAATTCTGATTGTTCCCTAAAGTGTAATCAGATTGCTTTTTGCAATAACGTCAAGAAAACGGAAGTTTCGGCAAGGTGGATAGGGTAGGTCAGTCATTTTCAAGCATGGATCTCTTTGCTTCAAAGATGGTGTTCATGCTGGTGTGAAAGGAAGGTATTTAACCAGAGGGAAGCGTAAAGATCCCCCAAATCCTGGGAGGGACTGGGAGGAGGGGGACAAAGGCAGCTGAGGAAGTAGAATAGGGTCTAGATGAGGTGGAGAATACCCAAAAGGAAATTTAAACCTAGTTTGAATTATTGCTTAGTGGCAACCCTTCCCTTCCCGTCTAGAGGCAAAGCATCCATAAATTATCTCTGTTATCTCAATCCCACTTTTTCTTGTCCTTACTGCGGCTGAAGCATTAATACCTTTAAAAAAAAAAAAAAAAAAAGCCAGTAACAGTGATCATTAGCAGTCACACTTCTCAAATGGGAGAATTCCAGGGGCATCCACACCCCGCCTGGCTTCACCCAGATGCACAGCTTTGTGGTCTCAGATGTCTGACCAAGAATCTGAGTTTCTGTGATGTCCTTAGAGACAGAAATCCTGCTAAATAATTAGTTCTTGAATCTAATGGCTGTACTTTATTTGGGAAAACGGGACTCTGTTGTGAGTTGATAACCATAATGGATTTCTAAGGCTAGAAGGCAGAGAGGGCAGGGACTGGATGCCACCAAGCCCCAGGCTGTACACCCTGTAGTTTTGCAAGCAGCAAAACACTCCTGCCTCCCGCTCTCATCTCAAGCTTCTCTGAGTCAAAGTTTTCCACCCAGCAGTTTACAGAGTCCAAGGGGCTGAGACGAAACTGTTTGGAGCAGAGTGACGTCATGTATTCCTGGGCAGAGCTCCTTGAGCTCCTTGTACCCCCTGCTCTTGAATTTTTTTGATTTTTTTTTTTTAATACAGTGTCAGCTTACGGGCTACATATGTAGCCTTTATTTACACTGCAGACCTTGCAGGATCCTTATTTTGCAGAGCACTGAGTCCTGGCTTCGTGAATTTCACGTCAGGTAAATGGGTTTTAGTCATCCCTAGTTCATGTGCATGTGCCAAGAAAAAAGGGGCGCTTCTGGAACATGTGCTGCAAACCACAGGAAACAGTGCAATCCTGTGTGTCTCCTATTCCACTTCCTTCTCACAGCCCCAAGGTAGGATGCATGTTTGGTGGCTTTCTGGCTTACAAGTTACGGTGCCTACTCCCAGAGGTTTGCTGCGATCACTGAGGGAAGCAGAAATGGAACATCTTGTGGTCCTTACTGGAGACTCCTTGCAGCACTTGAAACAACCCAGTGTTGGCAGAGGCAAATCTGTGCCAGCAGACCTGGGTTCTCATTTCATCTCTACCACTGTGTAGCTTTGGGTAAATGACAGATAGTCTGAGCCTTATTAGTTTTCTCACATGTAAAATGCAAATGAGATCATTGTCAGTGTTTAATAAAGTACTGTTTATGGAGTGCCTGGCACAGAGCTGGTACATGACAGGCACTCCACAAATGATGGCTTCCTTCCCCTTTCCCCCAGTAGATAGCAGTGGCCTGTCATTCCCTCTATTCAAACGGGCACCCTGTTCTGCTCTTTTCTCTCTATACCCCTTCCCCACTTATCTTTCAGGATAGTAACAGTTTCCATTAGCTTAGCCTGATAGAGGCTGGACACTATAAAATGAACAGATGAGAGTGACCACTGGCTGCATAGCTCTGTTATAAATTGTCAAGATTGTCATGGAAAACGAACCTAAATTTTGAAAAAAACAAAAAACCTGGGGAAAAATGTGCTCCCCAATCATGTGAGTGAGGCAGACGAGCAGGTTATGTTAACTCCAGAATCATGAATGCGTCGGCGACGTCTGCAGCAGCCTGCCAGAATGTGCCAGGGCGGAAAAGAGGCTGGAAGATCTTCAGGTCACAGTCAAGTCCAGAGACGAGCCTAGTCCTGTCCAGACAGGAGTCAAGTCCAGAGTGACATAGCAAGGAAGATGGAATCCCGTGCAAATTGAGAGACTAAAAAAGTTGAAGGCTGAAACTTTGAGTTATTAATATTTCTGCTTTATAGTTTATAGGATACATCTTCATGTATGACTTATTTTTACAGTAGTCTTTGACTTGGTCATTATTAACTTCACTTGATAAATCTCATAAAATTAAGTGATTTGCTCAAAGCCATGCAGCCAGTGAATAATCTAATCAGTACTCAAACCAGAGTCTTTGGAATTTCATTCTGGTGTCTTTTTAAAAATTAAATCACAATCACAGACTTAATCAAACTGTCTAAGGTACTGAAGTCTAGTTGAAGGCCAGGAAAGGGCCTCCATGCTCCAACAACTGAATAGACGTCATAGTGGGAGAAGACTCTGGGCCCAGCCCATGTGTGTTTGCCTCTTTCAGAATTTAAATTGGTTCTAACGGCTGCGGTCCAGCCGTTCTTTTAGAGTAAGCTCAGTTAGGGGGTACAAATCAGAGCTGAAAGGGAATGTTTCCCGCTGTTGGTTCAGCCCTGGTGATCACCCAGAGTGCTGCCAGTTCATTGCAGGACAGAAACAAGATATTTCTTTTTAACTTCCAACTTTCCAAAGCAGGACTGATACTGTGACTTTGGATCAGTAATCTATGGAGGATAATTTATATTGCTTAGATTTAAAGCAGCATCTCAGTTGCCAGAAAAGCAACCAAAGAGAAAAAAATCAGTCCCGTTTCTTCTAAATCATGGCTGCAACTTTGGAAATAATATGTCTATGAAAATCAGACTATTTCTATTATTATAAGGAGATATAGCCCATTGAGTTATTCTTAAAGGGCTTCTTAAATATGATAGTAAGAATATTAACACAATGCCAATATCTATTGAGTACTTGTTAGATACAAGTACTGTTTTGGAGGTTTTATATTTACCAACTCATTTACTCCTCAAACAATGTGCGAATAAATTATTATTTCCATTTCACAGACAAAAAAAATTGAGGTGTGAGAGGTTAAAAAAATTGCCAAAAGTCACATGGTGAGGTTCAGGGAGAAGATTCCAACCCAAACAGTCTGATTTCAGAGCCTGGTAGTTTTCACTAGTCTTCCATAATGTATTTTATATGAAAATTAGCAAAATTAATCAATGAACAAGACAGACTTTAAAAACATAATACTTTATTCCTAATTACAGAAAAACCTATGGCAATCTGTTAGGGTCAATGGAGGCTCACTCTCCGAACGTTTGACTTGTCTGCAAGCAAATCTTCATACCAACATTTGCCAGAAGCCTCCTGGTTCCAACCTTTTTCCTTCCTTGGAAGATTCCAGTGAGGTTTGCTGCACTTGATACTAGGGGTTTTTATTCCTTAGGGGCAGCAGCCTGAACTGCAGGCCAAAGCTCCAAAATGGAATATAGTTAAGCAACGAGTTCTATCTCAAAGCTCAAAATAAACGAAGACCTTTATTAAATCATCCATTTGTTGGCTTAAGAACATTTGAAAGGTTAAGTGCTATATTGAAGTAAGATTTGTAGAAAAAAAATAAAACTTAATTACTATTAAGATGGCTTTTAGGCATTCTGTGTGGATTTACCTCTGATTCTGGCCCAGATGTAGTCGATTTTACCAGCATTTTTCAGCTTTAAAAGTACTTTAGCTGCTTGGGGACTTTTGTATGTTCTAGAGCAATCTCTGCATAACATTCCTACCATTGTATGTGGCTGAAGGAAACATTTGCTTCCATGGTCGCCTGGGTGAGAAAGTCTTATATATTGATTGCTTGTCTACAAAAAAAACCAGAAACATAAAATAAGTCCTACAATAGTTCTGTAGGTTTGATGCAAAAAGAAACAACTGCTGTAGTTATAGTGATAATTCTCCCTAAGAATGTATATCTGTATACAAATGTGAACTGTCTATTGTGCCACAAATCCTGGTATACTTGGAAAATATGCATGTGGAGTTACATTGTCTTTGTGTTTCTGCAACAGTTGACACACAGTTTCCTGATTTTTCTATGAAAAGAAAAATAAGGATGTTTCTAAAAGAAGGATTAGGGAAATAATACTAACGTCTTCCCGTGTTTTCATATGAAAGAACGTTAATTTACAATCAAGGAACCCAGACTGCACACAAATGATGAACCCTTTGACTCTGTTGGAGAGGAACAGTGAGTCAAACAGCCTTTTCATTGGGTCCTTTCCTAGGGTCCAGTGGGTAAATGATTGACTTGTTTTGAATGAGGAATTATTGAGTTCTTGCCAGGTTGAGGCTTGGAGACTGGTACTGGACCTGAAAATTGGCAATAGCTCAGAACCTAAGCAGACATCAAAAGAATTCTGCCTGAGCCTGGAGGCTGTCCCTTTGGTCTGTTCCTTCAGTGATTTGTGAGGTGGAAGGCTTCCTTGACAAAGTCCTGCGAAGATGCTAGAGTACTGGAAAGCATGGCTCCTGTTGACATGGAGCATCCAGTAAAGAGAGAAATTGAAGGCTAAGAAGGAGTAATGGTGCTCTGGCTGAGTATCCCCAAACTAAAGTAACTGGCCAGAGGAGACAGTTAAGGTGTTTGCTTGTAAAACTGTTTAAACCTGACCGTTATCCCACTGCAGGTCACATTGGCCTTTTCTTTCTACCTACTTTCCCCATACAGTAGCCTGGACTAAAAATAAAAACTAGAAGTTAACCTGTGACTATATTGGTGGTAACATGCTGAGTTTAAACTTAAGATCCTGGCCAAGCTAAACTCAGTCATCCAGTCATTAAGCATTTACTGAACATATCCTCTCTGCTAGGCCTTATCCTCAGCACGGAGATGAGTCAGACACGGTTGCCATCTCCAAGGATCTTATAACCAGGAGAAGGAGGCAGACAAGCGAAATAGCAGTTAAGGTAAAAAGGTAATAAATGTAGTCCCAGAAGTATGCAGGGAACACTATGGATGCACAGTGATGGACCCTCCCAGATTAGACGATGTATATGACGTAAGCCTTAGAAAATGAGGAGTGTGGTAGAGACTTGCATCCTAGGCCAAAAGAACAGCTTATACAAGGGCTCAGAGACAAGAGTAAGTGTGGCACTGCAGCAAGTAGCTCCATACGCCGAAGCTGAGCATTTGGGTCAGAGTTGGTGAGGGCGAGTAGGAACTGAGGCTATAGAGAAGGGGACGGGAACCAGATGAGGAGGAACTTGAACTTCAGCTATAAAACCTGAACGTTACTGGCAAACTACGGAAGAGTTTTAAGCAATCTAGTGAGCTGCTGAGATTCGTCTATTTAGGATATCACCGTGTCGGGAGCCGAGAAGAGAGAAACAAGGCTGGGCTCAGAAAGGAAGCTACTGTAGAAATCCCAGGTGCCTAAACTGGGGAAATAGCAGCGGGAGCGGAGAGAGGCAAAGGAAAGTCTAATTGAATGTGTAACACCGAGCAGCTGTGGATGACTTCCAGGTTTCTCCATGGGTGTGTGGGTGAATGGTGACACCTGTCACCATGTAGGGAAGGCAGAAGAAACACCTGTGGGAAGGAAGGATTATGACATGAGTTTTGGATGAACTGACTTGCAGTGTGTCGGGGCATTCAAAGGAAATGACCGGCAGCCTGCAGTCTAACATAGGGTCTAGAGGTCAGATAAGATGTTTTAGAGTCATAAGTAAAGAGATTTGAGTTAATCGTCAACTCGGATGAAGTCACTTGGTAAGTAGTGTGAGAAGAGCAGGGGCTGAGGACAGAGCCTGAGGAATTCCAACTCTGGAGGCACAAGAGGCTGAATGAGAGGATGGAAAGCTTTTCAGGAGAGGAGTATATGTGTTAGAGGCCAAAAGAAAAGATGGTTTCCAGAAAAATGAAGAGATTCACAGTGTCCCTTGCCACATAGAGAGGTCAAGTAAGACAAGGTCAGAAGATGTGCCTCAGATAGGACAAATTGGAAGTTTCTAGCAATCTAAAGTGAAAGCAATTGGCTGCAGGAACAGACAGTATCACACATTGTAGAACAAAGGGATGCAGCTTTGTCATAGAACAGTGCCCAAGAACCTTGGTCTCTGGATATTGGTCCTAGAAAAAAAAGTATTAGATACAGATGTCTACCTTGTTAAATAAAGAACAGGAAAAATATTTTATTTCCTATTTACTGCACATAATCCCACACTAAACATAATGGAGGCAGGCTTAAGTGTACATGCAGCCACGAAGGCCAAGTCCATCAGTATACAAGCATCAATACTCTAAAATTGGATAAATTGACCAAATATAACCTTTTGTTAATGACTGTTTCCTTAGATTGTATTCTTACAGAATACTAATTGCAAGACACTTTAAATATCCTGGAGAAGATAGTTCTGTATTCTGTGTGTAAATAACTGTAATCCAATCTTGATAATTTATGGTAGTGTTTAACCCTCACTTTCAGCAAGTCCTTTCTCATATCTCATTTCAATCTCTTCTGCTATATTTTTAGGGCTAGTCTGTCTCATTCTCACTTCCCTGGATAATGGACGGTTACCATCTTCCATATATCAATCCTTCCCATAGTTGCAGATGAATAATAAATTTCTCTTCTGCTTAGAATGCTCCAGGCTTAATAACTTCAATAGAGCCCAAAGAATTGATCGTGCAGAATGCCCAGAGGATTAACTAGTTAATGGACACAGACGGTAGGCAGAGTGGGTAAGCACATGACAGAGGAAGTTTTTAATCAGAAAAAGAGTGGACAAAGTCGCATTACATCTTTTTTTAATAAGCCCTGCTGTGTGACTGGTTGGTTTGTACAGGTTATCTTTTGGTGCTTTGCATGTGAATTTCTTCCCTTGCAAAGGGAGCAGTTTGAACTTCTGTCTTGAATTCCTGAGAGGTTTGGATTCAGTGGCTCCTGGGGTGCTTCACTCCTAAACACTGACTCCACTTCCACGTAGACCATTTTTCCTTCCCTTATCTTGGTTGGAGGTTACATTTGCACAAAAGAACTTGATAATGACAAAGCATGAGAAGTGAGGCCATGAGCACCTTCTCAGGATTTTGCTAGATATGAGTGTTGTTTTTACCTGTTCCTGGTGAAGTCTCTTGCTGTGTTGTTTCAGTGGCTCAATGTTGAATCAGAAATCATCAGAACAACAATTAGTTACAGTTGTATGATAAAATAGGGGCCATTCTATATCATTAATTTGCTTTAGATAAAAGACATGAATTTTGGTGCTTAATTCTAAACTGACTTAGAGAATTACAATCCAAAGTGATAAAGTCTCTCAATTCCTGGGACGATAAATACTGCATAATGACTAGAATTTTGTTTTTGTTCAACAAATAGGTAGCTACCTGTAGATGAACTATGGTTTTTTAAATGTTTGGAATACATTTACATGTATTATTTGACATTGTATAATTCTATTGTGTAACTATGTTTTCCCCACATTTGGGGAAGAAGATTAAAATTTATTTCCCTATTTTCAAATGAAAAAAAAAATGTGCCAAAGGAAAAACTAAGATACATACATATTAGCTTTGGAACATTGTTTAGGTATTCTGACTCCTGCTGCTGAGAAGGAAATGTGTTATTGTGGGGAGAGAGACCTTGATTCTTTTTGAAATCAGTATGTCAAAGAGGTATCTGTACTCATATGCAGCACTGTCTACAATAGCCAAGATATGGAATCAGCTTGTGTCTGTCAGTGGATGAATAGATGAAGAAAATGTAATATATATACACAACGGAATACTATTCAGCCATGAAGAATAAAGTCCTGTCATTTGCAGCAGCATAGACGAGCCTGAAGGACATTATGTTAAGTGAAATAAGCCAGGCACAGAAAAACCAGTATCACGCATATGTGAAATGTAAAGAAGTTGATCTCACAGAAGTAGGGTATGGAATAGTGGTTACCAAAGGCTGGGAAGGGGAAGGGGAAAGAGGATAAGAGATTGATCAGTGGGTAAAAAGTTGTAATTAGGAGGAATAAGTTCTCCTGTTCTGTGGCACAGTAGGGTGACTGCGATTCACAATATCGTATACTTTAGCTAGAAGAAAGGATTTTGAATGTTTTCATTGCTGAGAAGTGATACATGTGTGAGGTGGTAGATACGCTAAATACCCTGATTTGATCATCATACAGCATATACATGTGTTGAAACATCACAGTTTACCCCCAAACATTTACAATTATGTGTTCATTTTAAAAGTTAAAATAGTTTTACTTGCTGTCCTTTGAAGCTATCAGAAAGTCATTCACACCTTGTCATGGAGCAGTTTGGGCGTGGATTGGGGAAAGGAAAATAAGGATCGGCAAGTTGCCTGTCATCAGTAGTGCCAGGTACATTGAGAACATTCCATAAGTTCTTGCTGGTTGCTTGGCTAGTGTGATGGTTAATTTTATGGTGTCAACTTGACTGGGGTAAGGGATGCCCAGATAGCTGGTAAAACATTATTTCTGGGTGTGTCTGTGAGTGTGTTTCTGGAAGAGATGAGCACTTCGATCAGTAACCGCAGAGTACAAAAAAAAAGAGTGGTTACCAGGGGCTGGGGAGGGTTAGACAGTGGGATAGGAGGACATCAATTACACTTTGTACTCACCCTCACTAATGGGAAGGGGCATCATCCCATCTGAAGGCCTAGATAGAACAAAAAAGTGGAGGAAGGGCAAATTCTCCCACTCTCTCTTTGAGCTGGGACGTCTATTTTTGTCTGCCCTTGGACATTGGTGCTCCTGGTTCTTGGGACTTTGAACTCCAGGATTACTTATATCACCAGTTTTCCTGGTTCTCAGTTTGCAGAGGCCACATCGTGGGACTTCTCAGCTTCCATAAACACATGAGCCAGTTCTCATAATCTGTGTGTATATTTGTGTGTGTATATCTCCTATTGGTTCTGTTTCTCTAGAGAACCATAACTAATATAGCTGCTTTTTTTGTTTTAAACTTCTCAGTTCATTGTGAGTTCATGATTCCCTAGTTCTGGAAGAGTCTGTAAGGTAATTAGTTTCTCTTGATGATTCACTTAAAGCTGACCTATCATCTTCCTATCTAGTCCCTGTAGCCAGGGGAGAAGTCCTATGAGACAGTATTATAAAGGCCTTGAGAAAAAAGAAACCAGGCTCTGTTTTGGAGTAATGTACCAAATGAGGGACCTGCAAACGATAGCCTTTGGTGACTGGTGTTTTCTGGGGTCAACAGTGGCCTAGCCTTTGGATTCTTGATTGAAAGGAAATGAGGACCCAATACCTAATCTTTCCCATCACTCTCTTCCTTTTGTCACACCCAGAACTCATTTATTTTCCCCTGTGATGTCATGCCTGTATTAGTATATATCTATCAACCTTCTCTAACTTCCCCAGCTATCACTTCTGACCTGAGTCAGTGGAGGAGTCCTCCGTCCTCACTGGTGTCAGTCACCTGGGAAGTGCTTCAATACCCAACCCAGCATCCACCCCTCCCCAGAGATTCTCATTCATTTGGATTGGGCGAGGGCCCAGGCATCAGCATATTTTTACAGGTGCTCCAGGTGAGTATGATGCTCACATATGGTTGAGCCCCACGGCTTCACAGCAGAGCTAAGTTTGTTCTTTTCCTGTAGACTCATCAAAAGGAGAAAAATTCTGGTAAAAAAAGTACAGAATAAAAATGAGTTCTATCCTCTGTCCCTTCCTCACCCGGACAAGCAGGGATTTGTATCCTGGAGACCTGGGGCTCCTTTTTGCCCCGGGGTAGCACTGAGACTTAATTCTCAAAGTCTCTTGGAGATAAAAAAAAAAAATGCAGGTGGTATTAGTAAGATGTCCCTGAGGCTTGGACAAGTTGAGACCAAATCGTCAAACCTGGGAAAGCTGTGCTTTCTGGTTTAAGGGTGGTGTAAGAGCATAGCAGGGCTGAATAGGTGGCAGAAACCTGCAACCCTGACCATTATTCTCTCCAGAAGACATGGGGTCTATGAGGGACAAGATGCTAGAGACCTGGGCACTGAGCCTGAAGCCACCAAGACTTTGGGCATCACAGTCTGTGGCTGAAAATGGTGATGAAGTGGTAGACACCTGCCATCACATGGACCATGCAGGCTTGGACAATGGGTATCTTGTTGACAGCAATCTGTTAACTGAAGACCAGCTGCCTTGCTTTAAATTTGTATACTATGTAATTCTCCTGGAATTATTAAACATCTCTAGGGAGGGGAAAGCTTCCCCAAACATGACTGAGACTGAAATTATTGCAAGTGAGGATTCAAAGCCAATCATGATTATATTTAGAGGGAAAAAAGCAATATGATGAGGATATGGAACTAAGTCTAGTCTCGGTTACAAAAGGAATCAAGCAGTCATGCTTAAATAACTCTATCTCATATGCTTCTAATTTTATTGGTTTTTAAACTAGATTTTGGTTTGGCTAAGCACGCTAAGAACTTTTGCTCCAGTACAGGTGCATTTTCTGAGTCCGTTGTTAGAATATGCTCCAGAAGTTTTTATGGCAGGGAATATGGTCAGCAGGTCAGCAGAGTGATTGGACATGGTAGGGGACAGAGAGAATGGCCCCTAGGCTTGAAGCTGTGTTTTCATTAGACTTAAGGTGGAGAAACAATTGGTTGTTCATATTTTATTTATGAAAGGGAAGCTGCTCCTTTAAAGCCTTTAAAGCTGCAATGCCCACCACTACAGTATGAGTAAGAAGTTGAAAAAGTAGTATCACTAAGTGGGAGTGGTGAGTGATGGACATATTGCAACTCTTACATTTGGTATGCAACTGACTGAAATGCTTTCTTCACAAAAGAGCCTTGTGTAAATTGGGAAGAACTTGAAGTTTGGAGTCACACAGAACTGGATTTACACCACTTCTTACTAAATTTGCAGCTTTCTTGTATTCTGAGGATGTACCAGTGCATGGTGTGTAATGGGTACTGAATAAATGCATGATACATTAAGGAATAATTAACAAAAGAAATCGCTGTCTCACTCTGAGCAATGACTTCATACGCCTGAGCCCAGGCTTAAGTGCCTTTACCTGTAAAATGGGTGTAATGACAACTATCTGAAACAGAATTTTTAGGAGTTTATGAACTGTGAAGTACTCAAACCAGTGCCTGGAGGGGTCTTGGTAAATTTGTTCCTTGCTTGGCCCACCCCATCCCTAAGTGCTGTTTCTTCTGTGATTTGTGATAGGAAGAGCCCCACTGTATCTTTTGCAGCCTTCAAGTGTGGGGATTTGTGGCACATAATATTTTAACCACAGACTAGACCCTGGGAACTAAACACTGAGTCCCACCACAGGAGAATGACTTGAGAATTCTGTTAGCAGAAATGGGCTTCACTCCCGTTTCACGAGTACTTTGTCTCTTCATGAGGCATGTCTTATAACCCTGGACAGTGTCTGGTTTTGATTCTACTTTCGGATACTTTAGGTCCACAGCTTTTTCTTCTATTTGACCCACAATTTTTTTTTATTTTTATTTTTTTGAGACTGAGTCTCGCTGTGTCGCCCAGGCTAGAGTGCAGTGGCGCAATCTCGGCTCACTGCAAGCTCCGCCTCCCGGGTTCACACCATTCTCCTGCCTCAGCCTCCCGAGTAGCTGGGACCACAGGCGCCCGCCACCATGCCCGGCTAATTTTTTGTATTTTTAGTAGAGACAGAGTTTCACCATGTTAGCCAGGATGGTCTCGATCTCCTGACCTCGTGATCCACCCGCCTTGGCCTCCCAAAGTGCTGGGATTACAGGCATGAACCACCGCGCCTGGCCTGACCGAGAATCCTAATCTATTACTTCTCCTAACCATTATTTTAATTCAATGAGTACTTTTAACATGTGTTCCCTATGGTTGGTATTAGGCATACAAGATAAACAGATGGAGATGGTCAGGATATGATCCTTGCCTTCTAAGCCTAAACGTTCTGGTGAGGGGAATTAAATAAGAAATATAAAAGTTGTAACATAAAGGGATAAGTTTTCCAATGGAAACATTTACTTACAGCAGCCCAACCTAGGGCAGAAAAGTTGTCAGGGAAGAGAAGGAAGTAGCCCAGACATCCCTGTGTTCTTCCTGCTGTCTTACTCAGATTCTTCTGGTCCTGAATTATGTCGTCATCTCTGCAAACCAGTGCAACCCCAAGCCTGTGTCTGAGCTAATGTAAAAGCTGGGCTCTTTATCCACCTGGAATGTGACCTCCATGAAGGTGGATGCCATGTCTGCCTTGTTCACCACCATATCCAATACCATAAAACGAATATTTCTTGAATGAATGCATGATTTAGTTCTGAATGGAGCTGGAAAAAAAATGGAAGTTTTATGTTTTTTAGTCAGTTTAAGAAACTAGCCCTGGACAGGGCAGTTCAGAGGGCTTATATGTATGATTAAATTATGAAAACACTTATTTTGCCTGTAAGTGACTTGTTTTCAAAGATTTAACGTTCTAAAAGTCAGCCCATAAATTTCATTAACATCTACTAACTTTATAGAGCATGTTTTTTGAAAAAGTAGTGTTCCCTGGTTATTAGATTTTATATGGAAATTGCTGGATGCTTTGTTCTTGTTTTCAGATTTTATAACATCTGTCAGTAAATTGCAGTAAGTATGGACCTACAGGATATTCAAAGAGTATCCTACATGCCGAGTGTTTTAGTTTTGTTTACTTTTTCTACAAAGTAAAAATCAAAGGGGGAAATTCTAGAAGGCATCCTGTATGAGGCACTACAAGTAGAAAGAATCTCAATAAGTTAGTTATTTCCCAAAAACAAAAGTGGATGTGCTGTGGCCCTCTCCCCTGAGGATAAGTATTGTTAGAAGATCTTGCTAAAAGTAGATGGGTTGTCGTCAGTCAATTGTATGGCTCAGGGAAGGCATTATGTCTTAACTCCGTAGCCGAGGATTCCAGAACCAACGATAAACAGGAAAATAAGTTGAATTAAAAATAAAGGATATATCTAATGACATACAAATGCAGATACCATAGATTTGATAACATACAAACACAGATACCCCTGCACAATTTGTCACAATTTGTCAGGGTCTCTCTGCTACTGCCATGGTAGCCTCAGACTTAGATGCTCTTCTATCTCTCTGGGGCCACAGTGCTTAGAGTGCATCATATGATGGAGACACAGCCACGAACTCATCAACATTTATGATAGGAATGTGAAAAGTTAAAGTGTCCTGGTCATATGTCCTTTTTCAAATGAGGTTTTGAGGCATGGTGGCTCATGCCTGTAATCCTAGCACTTTGGGAAGCTTGAGCCCAGAAGTATGAGACCAGCTTGGGCAACATGGCAAAACCACATCTCTATAAAAAAAAAAAATTAACCAGGCACGTGCATGTAGTCTGAGCTACTCAGGAGGCTGAGGTGGGGGGATTGCTTGAGCCCCAGAGGTTGAGGCTTCAGTGAACTGTGATCACACCACTGCATTCCAGCCTGGGTGAAAGAGTGAGACCCTGTCTCCCCACCTCCCCCCAAAAAAGATTCAGAGTAATGTTAGAACCAGAGACCAAAATTTTCCTGCCGTAACTATATTACTGACCCTTGCTACCTCTGAGGTTAGAGAGTGAAAATGACGATTTGCTATAGTATTTTAGATTTTTCCCATTCATTCTTCTCCATGGCTGTTGTATCTAAAGAAGAATGAAACCAAAGGAGTGTGTGCATACATTTGGGTGTGGTCACTCACCTGCTGTGTTCTGATTGGGTGGGAGAGATGTATCTAGAATATCAGAGTTCGTTTTATAGAAAATCCTTCTGTGGGGCATGAAATTCCCTGGGTAGCAACTAGATCGTTATATTGCCTTCCTATGAGAATAGAAAACTTAAAACAAATGATTATTTCTGGAGAAAATGTCATAGGTTATAGGTCACTGCATTCTTCCATGTTACATAGCAGCATGTTCTGCCTGAGAGAGAATTAATTGCATATGTAAACCCTGAATTATGTCGTCATCTCTGCAAACCAGTGCAACCCCAAGCCTGTGTCTGAGCTAATGTAAAAGCTGGGCTCTTTATCCACCTGGAATGTGACCTCCATGAAGGTGGATGCCATGTCTGCCTGTATGCTGCTACATCTCCCTCATCAACTCCGGGAAAGGCTTTCTCCTTCGCTCTCCCTTGCAAGTTTTATAAGAGATCAAGCCATGGGAGGCTGAGTGGATTTTATGGTCAAGCTCCAATCTCTGCCTTCTTGGTAATGGGAAAAGTTGTGAAAGGGAAATACAACATTCCTCCCTGTTGCCGGAGCCCAAAGGATCCTATAAGCTGTGGGTGCCTCTTTTGTCAGTCCCCATAAGCAAACGATTCCAGCTGAGACCAAAGACTGGACACTTTCAGCAAAAAAAAAAAAATAAATAAATAAAAGAATGTAATGAATTCCTAGGTTTTTGTGGGGACACTACTTGATGAGAACTAAAATGACTAATCTTTCATTCAGCGACTACCTAAGTGCCTACCATATGCCAGGCACTGTTTCAGGCATTGAGTGTACCAAGGTGAGCACAATCATGTGCATGAAGGTTACATTCTAATGAGGAGGAGAGAGATTAGATATAAATCTATATTCTTAGGAGGTAAACACTAGTTGGAAAAGAATATTAAGCAAGATTGGAAGTGCAACATAAAAATGGAGTTATAATTTTATATGGGGTGATCAGGGAAGGCCTTTCTGACAAGGTGACATTTGAGCAGACACCTAAAGGAAGTGAGGGAGGGAGCCCTGCCGGTATGTGGGGGAAGAACATTCTGCATGAAGGGAACAGCAAGTACAAGGTTTTGAGGGAGGATAATGCTTCAAAAACTTGAGCTCTAAGGAGAGGGCCAGTATAGTTAAAACCAAGCAAGCAAAAGAGTTACAGAAGAGAGATTGTAGGGAGGTGGATACGTATATATGTATATATACACACATTTATATGTATGTATAATATATATATAGATAATACAAATTTAATATATAATGTATATAATGTATTTCCTATATAAATAATATATTTAATTTATATATTTTTATTTAAGGCATCAACTTGATGTTTTGATGTACATTGTGTGGTGATCACCTACAATCAAGCTAATGAATATTTCCATCACCTCACATACTTACCTTTGTGTGTGTTTGATAACACTTAAGCTCTATCCTCTTAGCAAATCTCAATTATAAGATACAGTATTATCAACTAGAGTCACCATGCTGTACATTAGAGCTCCAGAATTTACTTACCTTGTCTAACTGAAACTTTTTACCCTTTGACCAGCATCTTCCCACTGTCCCCATCCCCCCTGTCTCTGACAACCACCATTCTACTCTGCGTCTATGAATTTGACTATTTTAGATCCCACAAAAAGTGAGATCATGCAGTATTTGTCTTTCTGCGCATAGCTGATTTCAGCTAGCATAATGCCATCCAGGATCCAATAACATCTGTGTTATTGCAAATGACAGGATGCCCTTCTTTTTAAGGCTGAATAATATTTCATTGTGTGTGTGTGCCACATTTTGTTTATCCGTTCATCTGTCTGTGGGCATTTAGGTTGTTTTTGTATCTTGGCTATTGTGAATATGCTGCAGTGAACATGGGAGTTAGATATCTGTTTGATATACTAATCACATTTTCTTTGGAGATATATATGTGTGTGTGTGTGTGTGTGTATATATATATACATGTATATATATATGCATATATAAGCCGTGGGAGGTTGAGTAGATTTTATGGTCAAGCTCCAACCTCTGCCTTCTTGGTAATGGGAAAAGTTGTGCAAAGTTAATACAACAAATGATTGCTATTTAGATCATACAAGTAAGTGACCTTGTCATTAATTCTTGTGAAATAATCTGTGTGTGGTCTTGTCATTCCAAAAAGCCCATTTATTTTTCATTTAAGAAAGGCTTTTGGGTAAAGTCTTACACACCCATATCTTTCATGTATTTATAAAGTAGCTTAACTTTATCAGTTCCCTAAAATAGTGCCTGATGTTTAAGATCAGTAGGTAGGAAACATCTTCCCTTTTAAAGCAATACATGGTGATGGATTTTCCTTTGCAGTAATGTCTGCACTTGAACATGAAATCTGCTGGATGACACTCTGTCCCACATGCTCCTGGTCACGAGCTGCTCAGTGCCGGTGATTTGCAGATCTAACTATAGGGCTGTCATCAGCTGCCTCGTGATCTACCTTAAATAGGGCTGTCAGCCATTTTGTTTTGTTCCAGAGAGTTCTTCCCAAGTGACCCATAGAGAAGCGGGAGAGCCAAGGAACCCCAGCCATCAGCTCAGAGCCAGCAGAGATGGCTCTCTATTGTTCTGGCCCTCAGACTGTGAGCCAAGGTGTAAGAAAGAAAGCTGTAAGGATAAAATAGGCAAGCTTCATCCATTTTCAAGTTCAAAGTTCTTTGGCCAGAGGACGATTGAAAGAACTTGACTTTGTCAGAGATGACCTGTGACAATGTGAAATCTAAGCGAAGAGAGCCGAAGGCTGTATATCCTTGTTCAGGGACAATCACTCAACACCACCACAAGCTGAATCTATGACAGGAATAGCTGGCGTGTGTGAACCACATGGCGTGGAGGGAGGCTGACATATGATATACCTTGGATTTTCATCATTTTTCTGCCTTTGCAGCGAGTTTTGGGCTCCTGCTTGCCCCTTCCAGTGTTGCAATCATGGGGAATAGAGAAATCTTGTTTTATTTATTTATTTATTTATTTATTTATTTATTTATTTATTTATTTATTTTAGCACTCTGGCTGTTCTCTTTGGCCTTGTGCTCTGTGATGTGGTTATGTTTCAATGTGGTTTGATCATGTGACAGGGCTGGGAGCATCTATTTTTGTCAACACCATCACCGTGGGCTTTAGAATCAGACAGACATGAATTCATACCTATTGCTAAGGTCAGTCTCTTAAGAGTAAGAGAGCCAGTTTGGCACCATGGTAAAGAGAACCGACTCCTGATTCAGACAGTCCAGGGCTTAAGGTCTAGATCTGTCACTTACAAGCTGTGTGGCACTGGGCAAGTGACTTAACCTTTCTGTGCCTTAACCACTTTATCAAATAGAGAGCATATTAGCACCTACCTTACAGGATGATTGCAAGGATTAAACTGAGATACGATAACATGGTAGCACATAGTGACTGGTCATTAAACATTCACTGTTATTAAATTTACCTAACCCCTCTGAATTTTGGTTTTCTCATTCTTAAAGTGGTTGTGTTGTTGTGAAGCTTAATTTAATCTGGGAGGAAATGTCAGCATAGTGTTTGGCATAGAAGTCCAGAATGAAATAGTTGATATCATTATCAATAATAATAATTAAGAAATAGAAGCTATGGAGTCCAAAGCTTCATTGTTTTATTTTAAATGCCAGCATCTGTTCCCTTTTTATTCAATTATTCAGTTCTGACTCATCGATGAAAATGACCCTGTTATATGGTGAAAGTAGGGAAATTTCTTGTAATCTGAGTCCATATCCCAATTAATTAACACAATTTTACAAGACACATTATGTTTCCAGCTTGGATGAGAAAGCAGGAGTTTTCTGCTCTAATAGAGTTTATAATTAAATAGGGTTACAAGGTAAAAACATACCCATTCTGTAAGTTAGAATTGGGTACATAATATGCATCAGATACCACCATGGTGAGTATCATGATAGGCAGAAATGTGAATCAGATGTGGTCCTGCCTTTGAGGGGTACAAAGTCAGCTGGAAGTAGTGGTAGCAAGTGCATCAATATAGACTGCCTGGATTAGATACCAGGCTTTGCCCCCTGCCACCGTGAGACCTGAGGCAAGTTACGTAACTGCTGTATACAGGCTTCCTCATTTGTAAAATGGAGACAGCAATAGTGCTTACGTAGTGTTGATGTGAAGCTTAAATGGGTTCTTGTGCATAAAGCATGGTGCCTGTCACATAGGGATCAGTAAATGTTGGCTGTTTAAAAACATATCGTGGGGGAGAAGACATGCTCGTAAGTAATACTGCACAAAGTATGGTGATATTGCTCTGGAAATTCACAGACCAGAGAGATAACTTGGGCTTCATAAAAGAATGTGGCATTTAAGCTAAGCTGAGAAGGATAGGTAATATAGGAACATGGAAAACTAGGGCAAATTAGGGCAGCTTTAATATTAGAGATTTCATGATCAAAGGCATGGAAATAGGGAAACCCAAGGCTACAGGGAAGAAGTTAGGACAATAGTTTGGAAACATGGAAGCCTCAGATACTAGTTCAAGAAGTTTTTGTTTTGTGAACAGTAGAGAGAGCGCCATTGAGGATTTTCAGTGGGAAAATAAGGTCAGAGCTATGCCTCTGGTAGCAGACTAGGGAATAATGCTTTGGGTCAAATAATAGCCTTGTCTTAGTCTCAAGACCTCCAGTCTCTCCTTCTACTGGCCCATTTGCTGTGATACAGGAAAAGGGGAGGACCCAGAGATATGAGATAATGATGTGTAAGCTGAGGTTGCCCAGAGGTTGGATGTGCTCTTAAGAAACTTGGGGAATATAAAAGGATAGGTAGACTGAAAAAGAAGCCTTTTAGTGCACTGGGAGATGTTGGTTTGAAGTGTTGATAAGTCCGCAGGTAAAAACAGACGGAGGTTTGGAACCCTAGAGTGCCACCAGGTTGGAGGTACAGACTGAGTAACAGCTCCTCGGAAGTAAAGCAGGAAGCCTGAAGAATGAATGAGATTACCAAGGGAAAATGACAAAGACCAATCATTGAGCAGTCCCTTTTATTCAGGGATGGCAGAAGAAAATAGAGATGGGAAGGATCCATCAGAAAGGTGGGAGCACTAGAAGAATACAGAGATGAATACGGGAATGGAGGGGTTTCAAGAAGGAGCATTTTAGGGAGCCTGGGCATGACTTATTTGGGAGAAAGTAAGACAATAGGAATGGAGAGACAAAGCTAGGGGTATCAGGTAGAATTCAACTGTGGGGCACCTTAAATCCAGGGAGAGACATTTTGGCTTATTTGGTATAAAGCAGGAAGTCTTTATGTGATCTTAAAGATATTATTTCCCGGCAACTAGAAAATCATATTCTTTAAGACAGAGGCTAGGTTTGAAAGGCCTTAGTGTCCCCCCAGTGCCCACCACTATTACTTATTATTGCACCCTCTCACTTAGTACTTTCTTCTCTTTATTTTGTTTCTCTTTCTCTTAAAGATGGGAGGTATGGTTATTTTATATTGACAGAGTTGAATCTGCTGTGAGGCCTACAAAAAGGGAACATTTTGTGGTCTTGTTCCAGTGAGATGAAGTTGAAACAAGCTGAAAAGAAGTTACCAGGAAATCATAAATTTATAGCGGCACAAAACCCCAGAGTTGTGTTATTTTCTCTATCAAAAAAAAAAAAAAAATCAACAGTTCTTGAGAAAGAGGAAATAATGGAGATGAGAGCCTTTCTAGGAACTGGAAGCCTTGATAAAGTAGAGCAAATCTAGTAAAAAGTAAGGAATGTGAAAGCAAGAGAGAAAATGGGTCTGTAACATTGGATGGTCCAGTTTTGGATTTTAGAAGTGGGATTATTCTAGGTTATGACATGGAAAGTTCATCATAGTGTGTTACTAAAACAGTAGATATCATTAGGTCCAGGTGTTCACTTTGAATAGATGTCTGCATAAACCCTAAAGGTACTCGGGATGGCCTTCCAGCCCACAATTCTGTTATTACAGTATTAATGAGTCTTGTCTTATAAGACCTGTGTGTCTCATAGTATCCCACCTGTCATTGCAAGATGAATACATAACAAATAAATGTATATTGAATTAACACAAAAATTTTCAGAGTTTCTGATTGTCAGATAAATGATTGGAAATGTTGTGGAAAGTGGTTATCACATACTTCAAAACTGAAGAGTTTTTGTACATGGGAAGAATAGTAAGGTCCAAATTTGGCATCGGGACATGTGAGAAGAAGGCAGGCTTCTGGGGAAAGGAGATAGAAAATGTGGAAGAATTTGCAGCCTTCGGGTAAGGGGGCTTCCTTGGAAATGACATCCTTCAGCAATGCCCAGATCTGATTTAAAGCAAAGTGAGAAAAAAAGAGGGAGGATAATTCTAGGGGAGAAAGTGCAAACCAGTACAGGGATGAAGAAAGGCTTGGGTTCTAATTGGAGAGCCTGTGCTCTGTATTTCACTCAGGAGCAAGAGGAGTCATCAGATGGGTTGAATTAACTCATCTCATAATCCCAAACGGAATTCAGTGCAAAGATTTCAGTGTCAGGCACTCAAAGGCTCCAGATGTCTGTCTATTGAAGGTTTATGGAAATAATTGCTGCTATATGGAGCAAAGGCAGGTGCTGCAGGCTGCCACTCCAGGTGGTGTCTGCAGCCAGGTCAGCATGGTTGAGCAGAAGGTTCCAGACAGAATGTGGGAAAGAGTAGAAATCCTTTGGAGAAGTATCAGTTTGGCCCAGAGTCCCACACCCATCTGTGTGTCACCAGAACCCCAACCTAGGAACACATGGGTGCAGGGCTGCTCTTCTACAAATGGCTATTAATTAAATCAGGGCAGGTTATTGCATTAGTTTCTTGGCAGCTTGGGATGTGACTTATGGGACGGGGAAATTTCAGAAGACAAATAGGGAGACCCCAAGTCAGCTAGTGCAAGGTCAAAGCCTTGGTGGTTCGGGCACCTGGGAGATAGAAAGGGAAAGGGAATTGAGATCTTGAAAAGAGTACCTCAGAGGCACACATTGACGGGAAAACTGTCAACTTTCATGCCTTTGTAAAAAAAAAAAAAAAAAAAAATCCATAATTAACACTTCTATGATTTCTAAATGCCTGAGTTTTGTTGTTGCTGTAGTTTTTTGGGGGGTTTTAAGTTTTGTTTCTTTCTTTTTACTGATTAACTGTGGGTGGGGGAGATATATAACTGTTTCTCAATAGGGGATATTCTTGGTTTAGGTGTGAAAGTTAAGTTTTGAGTACTGCCTCTTGCATTGCTGATGACTTAACTCCCATGGCTTCTGCTTTCCAACACAAGCAGCACGTCTCCATCATCTTGGCAACTAAGAGCACCTCACCACCCACCCTCGTCCCACCCGCCAATGCCATTAGGAGGATCCTAACGCCCTGGTTGATGTGGGATCTAGGGGCACGCTCCACCTGGGGAAAAATTTCATTCTCTTCAGAGATTTCACTAAACTCCCACTTTTAAAGCAGTGATATTCTGGAGTTTTCTTCAGTCTCAAAGAAAATGAAGACCATGAGTTCTGATTTTACTATAAGCAAAGATTCCCGGATTTGTTTCTGACTCACTTAGATAATGAACAGTGACATTTCAGTGCTAGTAAAACTGTGGAGCTATATTTTCCCAGTCTTCTTTCCATACATCTACAGTTTGTGGCTCCTCACATTCCCCTGTAGCTCCTCACCTATCTCTGGGCACAAGCAGACATCTTTGTAGGGGTCTGTTAATAGTGGATTGCTTCACACTCTTACCAGGTAGGACATAGGCACATGCTAGACACAGTTTAAGAAGAATGACTTCTACTTAATCTGCCTTTCCAACACTCTGGTGACACTTTCCAGCAAGACAGTCTCTGAGACTGAGGAACATGGAGGTGAGATGGGGCAATGGATAGCCAGATGCTCAGAAGGAGGGAGGCTCCAGCTGGCTCCCCCAGGTCACTTCCGTAACTTAACCACACTTGGAAATCGATTTGCTGCTTGAAATCCAAAGCCATGTGGTGGTGACTAGGGAGCATGGCCTGACAGATAGGAGGGGCAGGAATGGAAGAATTGGTAAGGAAACTGTTTTCCTCTCCATCTCAGGGAGGATTGTGCAAGAAGTGAACGTATCAGTATAGATGGAGGGCTGCCTCTTTTCCAGGGCCTCTGAAATTTTAGGAGGGCTGCTTTTGAGATTGATATTTAGGAGAGAGGTCTACTCTTTGGGAATTCAGAGCAGTTCTTCTAATCGACCTTCAATTCTTTCTCCTTCTACCTGATCTCCAAGGCTGCTTTAATCGTCCTTTTCTGTGAGTCTAAAACCTACCTCCTTCACTCTCCACATCTTTCTTTACCGTCTCTGGCACATATGTGGCCCACCACATACTCTCCCTTCCTCCAACAGAACATACTTTACCTCTTCCACAACCTGAAACCCCAACACTTTTCCTCCACTTGTCCCACCTTGCGCGATCTCGTCTGCATTCTCTGTTCCCCTCAATTGTATCTTACTGTTTTATTCTGTATTTGGAGAGATTATATAAATTTGCTTTCATATTTGCCAAAGTGTTGAAATCATCAGCTCACCTAGACCATATGCTTTGCACAGCTCTCAGAAGTGAGGCCTGCGCTGTATGTGCACTTGCCCCCACTGACCTCACCCCAGGATTAAGGAGAGTTCTGACTCATGGTAGATGCTCAGTGATGTCCTGTGAATAAAAAATCTCCTTCCATAATCAGGTTTAAAAATAAAAACCAAAAGCACGTGGCTGTCAGGGGTTGGTGGCTTACCTGACTCAGGTACAGGAAGGTGACTCGGGGCCTGGCTCAGCAGTTTCCCATACTCATGTTTGGGTCTCTCTTCTCGTGGCAGGAGGATGAAGTGGTACTCCAGTGCATCGCCACCATTCACAAGGAGCAGAGGAAGTTCTGCCTGGCAGCCGAGGGACTTGGGAATCGCCTGTGCTTCTTGGAACCCACTTCAGAAGCCAAGGTGAGATTGGTTGTCCACTCTGCACCTTCCTCCAACTTGGTGTCTGACATAGTCATTTAGGGGAGATAAAACTGGGAGATGGTGATGAGGACGACATTTGAAAGGACACATTGATTTTTAAAACAGGAAGCAGATCTGGTTTAAACCATAACTCTCCGCAAGCCTAGGAATTGTTGACGTAGGAACCCAGAGCACTATGAAGAATTAGAAGTGCTTTGCCTGTCAGTGTTGTCCAGGACCCTGGGGAGGCTTTGAGCTTACTGTCAGTGCTGACCGAGGAGGTCCTCTTAACACTCCCAGAATGCCTTTCTGTTGCTGTTAATTCCTAGAAATCTGAGTGCATGTTCTTTACTCCCTGCTGTCATTTTACTGCTACAGAGACTCACAGATGCCTGAACCTATGTTTCACAGTGAGCACACCCCTTTCACTTCTGACTGCGCTGAGATTGTTGTAACTGTCTGCCCACTGTGACACGAGGGCAGAGAGTAATGTTTGCACTGGTCTCTGCCTGCATGGTGGCAATAATGCTGTGTCTCTTCAGCAGAACTTTTCTGTCTCCATTTTCAGGCTGTTTCTGCTTTTCAGGATTTGTGTGTCAAGTGGATCTATGTGCTCAGCATTCTTGCAGTGCTTTTCAGTCCTGGGAAAACCTCTATATCCGTCAGGGTTCTCTAGAGAAACAAAGTCAACTGGATGGATGGATGGATGGTGGACAGATGGGCAGATGGGTGGATGGGTGAGTGCATGGGTGGGTAGGTAGGTAAGCAGATAAGTGTATAGAGATTTCTTTTAAGAAATTAGTTCATGCAGTTGCAGGGTCTAGTGAGACTGAAATCTGTAGTTAACATCAGTAGGCTGGAAACTCAGGCAGGAGTTAATGTTGTAGTCTTAAGGTAGAGTTTCTTCTTTTCCAGGACATCTCAGTTGTTCTGAAGGCCTTCATCTGATCGGATGAGGCATACCGAAATTATCAAGGCTAACAGCCTTTATTTAAAGTTAACTGACTGTAGATGTTAATTATATCTACAAAATGCCTTCACATCAAAACCTATAGTGCCATTTGACTGAATAATGGCACTATGGCCTAGCCAAGTTGACGTAAAACCCACCATCACACCTTCTAAGCTCAGGTTTTCTCATAGAACCTTTTTTTAAAAAAAACAAAAATCAGAAATTGGTAACATTTTTCCAAAAGACCCACCTATTGGCATGCCATTTTCCACATAAACATATACAACACAGACATACACAGAGAGTTTGGCTAAAACCTGGAACACCAGATGTCCAGGGTGATGGCCACGTCCCCCAGACGCCCCTTTTGTACATCACTGCTTCTCCCTTCCCCATGTAGGTCACTGATCCATCCATGAGGATGAGCGAGAGCCAGAGTCCCATTAAAATATATGGGATAGAAGAGAGACAAGGAAGATTTTTATCTTTTTAAAGATCTTTGACTTGATTTTCCTAAGGCCTTTTCTCATTTGCTTTTGTTCTTAGCTAGGTTTTTTGTTTGTTTGTTTGTTTGTTTGTTTGTTTTGATTCCCAGCAGTCTGGGATAACAGGAAGTTCATTAGATTAGAAGTCAAGAAGTTAATTTTCAACCATGAGCTACTCATGTGACCCTGAACAAGTCAAGTCAGTCACTCATGCTTGCAATTTTCTCATCTGCCAAATGAGACGCAGGACAATCCAATGGGAAGTGTATTGACCTAAATTAGAAAACAAGTGGTATCCTTTTCTAGTCATCCATCAAGTAGGGTATAGGGCAGTGCTTTAGGGCAGCAGTTCCCATCCTTTTTTGGCACCAGGATCCAGTTTTATGGAAGACAGTTTTTCCACAGATGGTGGGAGATGGTTTCAGGATGAAACTGTTCCACCTCAGATCATCAGGCATTAGATTCTCCTAAGGAGCGTGCAACCTAGGACTCTTGCTTGCACAGTTCACATTAAGGTTCATGCTCCTATGAGAATCTCATGCTGCCACTGATCTGACACGAGGCGGAGCTCAGGCAGTAATACTTACTCACGTCCTGCTGTGCAGCCTGGTTCCTAACAGGCCACAAACTCGGTCTGTGGCCCCGGGGCTTGGGGACCCCGCTTTAGGGCACAGGCTCTGAGCTAGACTGTCAGAGTTGGAATCGTGTCTCTACCACTTGCTGGCTAAACCAGGACCTTGGACAAGATACCTCACTTTTCTGAGCTGAGTTTCCTCATCTGCTTAATGGGAATTTAGTAGTAACTACCTTATAAGATTGCTCTCAGGATCAAATGGGTTAGTAAATTGCCTAGTGCATTGTAAGCTTGATAAAACCATTGGTTATTATGATTTCATATTGCACAAGATATTTAAACTAGGATTTAGTTTCTTCTTTAAGGAAAACTAATTATCTTTCAGAAGGACTGTGAAAATAAAGAGAAATAATCATATATATAGCACATAGTACTGAACTAATACAGCGTACTTAATAGCTAGAGTTGATAATAATGCTAAGTATAAAGTTGTTATCCCTTTTGACTTGCAAGGTCTGATTTTGTGTAAAAGAAAGATTACGGATCAGCTCCTGAGCTTACTAAATCTTGAGTTTAGAATGAAAGTCTTGGAATTACAAATTCATTTAACTATCAAATTAGATGATTCTATAAACATGGCTCTGGATTTATCGTTGTTTTACCCAAGCTGGATTAGAAACAACTGTGTGTTGTAATCGGAGAATGCTTTGTATCCCTCAGGCCATAGAAATGATAAGTCATACACTCATAGATGAATTGGGGATGAGGAAATGTCTTTCCTAACGTCCACTTAACTAAGTGATTGTTCTTATTTTAATATATCATTCTAAATTTCAAACAAGCCTGAAGAATTTTAAAAAGAGATATATCTCATCCATATTTTTACCACTTTGTCGCAACTATTTTCATTTGTTTTTCATTCTAGCCTTTGTCCACGTATACCTGTCTGTTTTCAAAGTTGGACTTATACTGGTTATTCAGACATTCTGTGTTTTGGGTTTTTTTCTTTAATATTTCAGCCAGTTCCATATTGCTTTATGGTCTTCATGAATGGTCAAAAAATGATATGCATATGGTTTTTTGGTTTATTTTGGCTTTCGGGAGTAAATATCCAGGAGTAGAATTAATGGTGTCGGAAGCATGAACACTATTAAACTGCTTTCCCAAAATGATATACAAATTGTTTACAGTTGACATAACCACCAGCCTTGCATGAGTGTGCCTATTTTATATGTAGTATGAGGGAAGTGCACCATCAGGGTTCTCACAGAGAAACAGGGTCAAATTCACGGTAAGGACAGAGCAGATATTTAGAATTTCTTGTCACCATTCCTGGGAGCAGCCTGCTAGATGAACCCAGGTTCCGAGAGCTTCATTCTTTCCTGCAGTCATTTGCAACTATGCAAGCCTCTCTTTTGGCTGGCTGTCTTCTCCCTTATTACTAAATAGTTGCCCTAATTCTCTACCATCAAATTTCTCAACGAGCTGTACCATTCTTAGGTTCTTGGATCCTAATGTAAGTCATGCAGTGAGGTGAGGAGGTATGTTTCCGAGCTTGGCGCTGGGCATGAGGCATAGACATCAAACACCATTCTTCTCAGCTGGCTACAGAGCCTACTGGTGACCTTGGGCATTTCTAGTCAAGGGTATTTTAAGCTGATCGAGACTCAGAGAAAATTGAGATGAATTCTATGGAGAAGAAAGACTTCAGAGAAAAAAGAGATAAAGTGCTCAAAAATTATTCTTAGTGTTTGACCCTGAGAAAAGGAGATCATATGGAAGCAACGGAGTGAGAGGATAGAAGAGTAAGGAGCACGAGTTTAAGATAATTAACACTTGCTGTAGACATGAAGACTATTTAGCACTAGGGAACTCTCCCAGGACTTTGATTCCTGTATGCCATGGTCCACCCTTCCTTGAAGGTCTCCTGAAACTGCTATTAATTGATGGAAGCACTATTATTTAGCTCCCTTTCAAACAAGCAAAGGTTTAGGAATTTAAAGGTATCTTGTTTTGTTAAAAACAAAACAAAACAAAACAAAGAAAGTCTAGGGGCTATAACCAGAGACCCAGAAAAAAAGAGAGAGGAAATATTTCTTGTTCATTTTATCATAGCAAATGTTTATTTCCTTTCCTTTTTATTCAATAGAAAATGTGTTCCTAGGCACTAGGAATTTAATACTATCCTTCTGGTCCTTCATATTATATCTCATCTATTCTGTATCTGCAGTGTCCACTTGAGGGGGTGGGGAGGGTCTTTGGTTCAACTTTACATCCATACTCATAAGACACTCATAGACCACTTGGCATCAGTCTTCTCAGAAGGACATAGGACGGGAACCATGGCTTGCAAGCTGAGATGTGTCAAGCACTGCATTTCGGCAGAAACCCCTATAGCAATTTAGGAGCTGGCTTCTGGATTTCCAATCCCCAGATGACAGCTCAGGTGCAAAGAGATGAGAGGGTCCACATCAAGTATGTGTGAGAGTTACCATGGCTTAAAAGCCTCATAGATCATTGGAGCCAACATATCTGTGATAATTCCATGGGCACAGCTTTTGAGGACTCCACAAAGGCAGCCCCAGCTACAAGAGTCACTGCACTCCAAGGATATGCCTTTCTAAAATACGTGTTGATAGTCTTCCCAATCCACATGCAGCTATCAATCAGGGATCATTTTCACCACAAGCAATGTACCCTGGTAACATAATTTACATACAAGTTGTAGCAGGTGACCATGGGAACAAAACTGGAGAGTTAACTGAAGGTCAAATTCTCATGCAAAAGGATACAAAAAAATGTCATAACACTTATCCCCCAGTAATCTTCAATGATGACAATTATTTTACTACGGCCTTGTTAGATATACCCAGAACCCCAATACCCTTCCAAATCCCAACTTTCACCTTTCTTAATAGTAGATCATCATCAAGAAATGGGAGGAATATGGGAACTATTTTTTGTTTAAAATAAGTTTCAGGACAGGCACGGTGGCTCATGCCTGTAATCCCACCACTTTGGGAGGCCGAGGTGGGCGGATCACGAGGTCAGGAAATCGAGACCATCCTGGCTAACACGGTGAAACCCCGTCTCTACTAAAAAATACAAAAAATTAGCCGGGCTTGGTGGCGGGCACCTGTAGTCCCAACTACTTGGGAGGCTGAGGCAGGAGAATGGCGTGAACCCGAGAGGCGGAGCTTGCAGTGAGCCGAGATCGCCCCACTGCACTCCAGCCTGGGCGACAGAGTGAGACTCCGTCTCAAAAAAAAAAAAAAAAAAAAAAAATAGTTACAACAGACCAAGGTTTGTTGCATTGATTTTTAAGGAAGCAGAAACTAAAATAGGTGGAGTAAAACAATTTACCTTAGTGCCCTTTAAAAAGCCAGTGGCATGTCTAGAGTCTTGGGGCTCTAGGTATTTAACAGTGAAGTCCCACCTCTTTTTTGAGGAATACTTCTGTTCTTACTGATCATGGCTTGTTCAAACTGAAAAATACAATTTTGAAATCCAATGGAAATTTTCATTTTCCTGTTTTCATCTCCTGTTCGGAGAATGAAGGGGGAATAGTCTACTATTGTTTCTGAGAGTTATGTAGGCTCTCAAGACCCAGGATTAAACATTAGCTGTTGTGCAAACATCATTATGTAGATGACATAAATTAAGATTGCATCTTTGGCTAAAAATAACTTACTTTCTGTTATTTTTAGATTCTTTAGCTGAGAAAGAGATTACTCTTTCCTCCTAAAAAATTAAGTCTGTGAAGATTTGCAGAGACAGGCTCATCCTAAGGTTGTACACCCTTCTTTGAACTTCTGATGTATGTTAGTACATAGTATTCTCTATGGACCTGAGATCTTATGAAAGACCAAGCTATTATAAAACTTAGTTTTTTTAAAAACTCCCTTGTCATGTAATTTGAAGAGATGTATAAGCTGAGATTTTGACTTTTTTTTTTTTTTAACATTTATCAGACATCATGTGCTATGTCCCAAGTAGTGCTGTGGGTGACAACTGCTTTCATTTACTCTTTATGACTCTACAAAGCAAACATTGCCTTCATTTACAAAGAAGAAAGGTATAAGAATTTAAACTGAGTTAAGTGACTTAATGAAGATTGTTCATTCCAAACCTGAATCACTGTCTAATTTCTGTAATATTCAGAAATAAAGAGTATCGTGGATCCAACTTACATAAGGGTAAAGAAGGCATATTACTCCATGTAATTAGACTTCAGAAATGCCTGGGCACATCTCCATACCCCTCCCACAACTTTTCTACATCTGTCCTATGACTGTCTGGCCATTCCTAAGTTAGAAATATATATTTTGCTTAAATCAAACAGGAACTAGTAAAATGCAAATGCTCTGAGTGTGTCATAAAGCAGTGTTAAATTTTTTTACAGCTAATATTTTACAATATAAATGAGACTATCATGTATTTTCTTTAAAGTAAGTTTCTAAAGGGATCTAAGGCAGATTACTATGTGCCTCTATATTGTGATAGAGGTACCCAGACACGGTAAGACTGGGGAGGAGGGGTGCAAAACATCTACTGCATTAATTTATGATAGTTTATCTGACTTTTCTTCTGCCTTTCCACCAGTCTGTGAGCACTGAAATCAAGGACTTTGTATAGCTGTGTATAGCACAGTGCTTAATAAACTTGACCCTGGAGTCTGACTACCTGGACTGGTAATTCTGGCTCCAACACTTAGCTGTGTGACCATGGGCAAATGACTTTACCTCTCTCTGCCTCAGTTTCTTCATCCTTCAAACTATACCCATCTCATAGGATTATTATGAAAATTCAATGACACAGGTTCAGAATAGTAATATGCTTTACAGCAGTTCCTAACACATCAGAAGTGCTATATTTAAGCAGTAGCTTTTAGTATCAGCACAGGGTCATACACATATTAGGTCCTCAGAAAATGTTGATTGGCTTAGTTAAGTTGCCCATGTACTGAATTAACTAATCCAGTTTTTGAAAGCCTAGATGTAAGGATCAGGAGGATATTTGTGACTTTAAAAGTAAAATATTAAGGAGAGTCAGAGGGAGTTAGATAAAAAGTGTTAATCAGTGAGTGGATGTTTTAAACAATGAATTAGTGAGATATCCATTTTAATTGTTACTAATTTTTATTTTAATTCTGATGTGCTCAGAGAACATTCTGTGTATCACTCCAATCTTTTCCAGTTTATGGAGACTTATTTTATGGCGCAGCATATGGTCTATGTTGGTGAATGTTTCCGATGTCTTGAAAACATGGTGTGTCCTGTGGTTGTTGGATGTAGGTTTTATGGATGTCAAGATGGTCAATAGCGGCGTTCAAATCTTCTGTGTCCTTACTGAAATGTATCTACTTGTTTTATTAATTACTGAGAGAAAGGTGTTAAAAACTATGATTGAGGATTTGTCTCTGTTTAGTTCTGTCACTTTTGTTTCATGTATTTTAAAGCTCTGTTATTAGGTGCATGTGTATTCAGAATTTTTGTTTTTCTTGATGAATTGATCCTTTTGTCATTAACAAATTGTCCTATTTGTCCTTGGTCTTACAATATACTTTGATACGAGTATAGCCATAAGCTTTCTTATGCTTACTGTTTATATGGTACATCTTTTTCATTAGTTTGTTTTACCTTATGTATTTATATCTTTACATTTAAAATGTATCCCTTATAAACAACATATAGTTAAGTACTGTTTTCCTACCCCATTTTACAGTCTCTGGTGTTTAATTGGAATGTTTTATTCATTTACATTTATTGTAATGATTAGATACTTGGGTTTTAGTCTACCTTCTTGCTATTCTTTTGTCTCCTCTGGATTTTGTTCTTTTTCTACTTTTTTGCCTTTAAAGAAAATAAAGTTATGTCATTTTATCTTCTCTGTTGGCTTTTTAGCTCTACCTCTTAGTATTATTTTTGAATACGTTTATTTATTTATTTATTTATTTATTTATTTATTTTGAGACAGAGTCTTTCTCTGTCATCCAGGCTGGAGTGCAATGATGCAATCTCAGCTCACTGCAACCTCTGCCTCCTGGGTTCAAGCAATTTTCCTGCCTCAGCCTCCCAAGTAACTGGGATTACAGGCACCTGCCACCAGGCCCAGCTAATGTTTTGTATATTTAGTAGAGATGGGGTTCCGCCATGTTGGCCAGGCTGGTCTCAAACTCCTGACCTCAGGTGATCCACCTGCCTCAGTCTCCCAAAGTGTTGGGATTACAGGAGTGAGCCACCAGGCCTGGCCTTGAATACTTTTTTTTTCTTTTTCTTTTAGCAATTAAAATATAAATCGTTAACTTATCACAGTTTTCCTTGCGTTCATATTTATACAAATTTCCTTATATCTTTTGTGCTGCTATTGTCAGGGATTTTATTTCTACCTGTTATAAAATGTGTAACACATTTTTATTTTTGTTTCAAAATGTCAATAGTCTTTTAAAGAAATTAATAAAAGGGAAGAATAGCCTTTTATAATATTAATGTATTTGCCATTTTCAGTGCTCTTTTTTTCTCTCCTCTAGATCCAGATTTCTATCTGGTAGCATTTTCCTTCAGCCTTAAGGATATGCCTTAGTGTTTCTTATACTTCAGGTCTACTGGAGACAAACTGTCCAAGCTTTTTTTTCACTGAGAATGTCTTTATTTTTGTCCCTGTTTTTGAAGGATTTATCTCTGGATATAAAATCATTATTTAGTTTTTTTTTCTTCTTCTTGCAGCACTTTGAAGATGGCATCTTATTGCCCTTTTGCCTCCATTGTTTATGATGGAAAGTTAGCTCTCATTTTTATCATCATTCTTCTGTATGTAACAAACCTTTTCTTCTGGAAAGTTTTAACATTTTTTTCTTTATCTTTGATTTCTAGCAATTTGGTTTCTTCTTTTGTTGTTGTTTGAGATGGAGTTTCACTCTTGTCACCCAGGCTGGAGTGCAATGGTGCAATCTCAGCTCCCTGCAACCTCCACCTCCCAGGTTCAAGCAATTCTCCTGTCTCAGTCTCCTGAGTAGCTGGGATTATAGGCTCAAGCCACCACGCCTGGCTAAATTTTGTATTTTTGTAGACAGGGTTTCACCATGTTGGCCAGGCTGGTCTCGAACTCCTGACCGTAGGTGATCCTCCCACCTCAGTCTCCAAAAGTGCTGGGACTACAGGTGTGAGCCACCATGCCCAGTCAGGTTTCTAGCAATTTGAATGATGCATTTGAGGGTAGTTTTCTTTAAATTTATCTTGCCTGAATTTTGATGAGCTGAGCTTTATGGATCTCTTGGTTGTTTTCATTAAATATAGAATTTGGGGGACATTATTTCTTAAAATATTTTATCTGCCATGTTTACTGTCTCCTGGGACTCCAACTACTTTGTGTTACATTGTTTTATATCGTTCCACAGGTCACTATGACTCTATCCATTTTTCTTCAAGTATTTTTTTAATCTATGCATCTGCCTGAATACTTTGCATTAACCTATTTTATATTTATTCCATTTTTTAATGTACATATGCTATTAACCTCCTCCAATGAATTTATTTCAGGTTTTATTTTTAAATTCTAGTTTATTTCTAAGGTTTTTGTTTATTTTCTAAGGTTCTTCTCTCTCCTCTATTATTCTTTCTCCCCTTCCATTATCTCTCTCTTCTCCCATTATTCCTATTTTCTTTTTTTTGGTAAATTCATTAATAAATTTATAATCATTATTTAAATCCTTGACTATTAATTCAACATCTTGAATGTCTATAGGTCTGCTTCTAATGACTGATTTTGCTCTTGGTTATAAGTCACATTTTCCTGTTTCTTTTAATATGTAGTATTTTTAAATTTTATACTGAACATTGTAGATGATATTTTATAGTTATTCTGGTTTCTGTCATCTGCCCCCTGAGGAATATTGTATTTTGTTGTAGCAGGCAGTTAAATTACTAGTCCGCTTTCATCTGGTGCCAGCTTGCTCCATTTTAGTTCTGCCCTTAGTTCTAAGGTGTACTGTTCCTGGTCTCCAGATGTAGCCTTTTGGAGTTTTAATGAAAAGCCTGCAGTATTTCCTAAACCCCTGTAAATAGCCAGACTTGGAAACCAAATTTTGCATTCCAGAAATAAGTAACTATTGAAACTTTTGCTTATTCTAAGCATTTTAGCTGTTGCTTTCTAGCAACGCTGTCTTATATAGCTTATGAGTTGGCAAAGAAATTGAAGGGAATTTGTATACTGATCTTGGGTTTTATTCATCTGTGGTGGTTTCCTCCTTTCTAACATTTCTCCTCTTCTATTTCCAGACATTCTGGTAGCCCCAGACTCAGATCTCTTACTTCCTTCAAGCCTTTTTCTTGACATCTATTCCCCATGGATCCTATGAACAGGAGAGTACCCTTAGAAGAAAATTTAATTAAATGTGTGTAGCACCTGATTGGATTCTCATCTTTAAAAAGTAATACTCCTTTCAGTTCTAGATTGCTCCCTGGTGGTTTCAAACAGTTATTTATTTAAATATTTATCCAGAATGTATAATTGTTATTAGCAGGAGGATTATTTTGCAATAAGTAGTTCCACTGTTACCTGAACCAGAACCTCATCAGTGAGTATTTATTGCTCTTTAAAAGAAGTTGAGTATTTAAATGAAGAAGAGAAAAAAAATTGGTGGTTGAAGCAGAATTGAAGTTTTATAAAGAAAAAGTTTTGCCAGGCGTGGTAGCTTGTGCCTGTAATCCCAGCACTTTGGGAGGCTGAGGCGGGTGGATCACGAGGTCAGGAGATTGAGACCATCCTGGCTAACAAGGTGAAACCCTGTCTCTACTAAAAATACAAAAAATTAGCCAGGTGTGGTGGTGGGTGCCTGTAGTCCCAGCTACTCGGGAGGCTGAGGCAGGAGAATGGCGTGAACCTGGGAGGCGGAGCTTGCAGTGAGCCGAGATCGTGCCACTGCTCTCCAGTCTGGGAGACACAGCGAGACTCTGTCTCCAAAAAAAAAAAAAAAAAGTTTTAAAGTTGTAAAGAAAAAGTTTTCATAAGAGACACAAGCATGTTTCTATGGAGAGAGGAAAAGGGCCCTGGAAAAGGAGAGAGAAGGTTCCAAAAGACAGAACGATAGGCATATGCAAAAGATAGAACTTTCTTTTGCTTATGCCAAAGCTTCACTCAATTTAATTCCTTCTCTAATAGATGGGCACAACTAGAGAGGGAATTAAATTGTGGATGGCTTTGGCATATGCAAAAGAAAAGATAGGTGATGAGGACACAGATTTTGAAGTAGCAAGGATGGGAGCTGAACACGTATAGGGACTTACTGCTGAAGGAAAACGTAGACTTGTAATCATTATATAGATTCCTCATGTGAATAGGCTTGGATTACATTGAATTCAGGTATGGATAACAGAATTCATGGGGTGGCAAAGGGATCAAGGTAGGAGGAGTCAAGTATGATGCTAGAGTTACAGGTTTTAGCTGCCTGTAACTGGCTGGCATATCATTGAGTGAAATGGGGCATATATTGGGGAGGGATAAAGGAAGACAGGAGGAGGTGATGGAATTTATTAACTAAACTTTAGTCATGTGGAATTCAAAAAGCCTGTAAGACATCCAACAGAAAATTTTGGTAGGCATCTGTATATATGGCTTAAGAGTTCAAAAGAGTTCAAAACATTGCATGGAAGTAATGTTCAGGAGTTACTGGCTTAAGTAACTCCTTAGTAAAGGAGTTAGTAAAAATCACACTATGAGAGTGAATACAGAAAATGTGTATTAAAGAGAGAGGAGGGTCTGGGAAATGCCAATAATTAAAAATGAATGGAGAAAGAGAAACGATAAGAAGGAACATCCCAAGAGATCAGAAAAGAAATAGGCATGTGTGTCATAGAAGTCACAGAAATAAAGAGAAGAGTGTCAAGAAGGAATATAGTCATAGGGTAGAATGCCACTCGGAGAAGATGGCATGTCCATTAGATACAGTGACATGGAGGCCAGTGGAAACTTTGGAGGGAGCTCTTTCAATGGCATTTGGTGAGGACAGAAGCCTATTTAGAGAACTTGAGGGATAAGAAGAAACTAAGAAAATAAAGACAACCAGTGAGGCATCTCTGAAAGAGAATGATAGCAGGACAGGGTCTTAGCATGGAAGGATTTTTGTAACAGGAAAGACTTCAGAATGTTTAAATGCTGAGGGGAGAATATATGTAGAAAAGAAGAGAGGGGAGATACAGGAGAGGGGAGAGGTGGTTAGTGTGCAAAATTGCTGATATGGTGGAAAGGCCTGGTGTTAAGAACGTAGACAAGCAACTGACTTTCAAATAAATGAGGAACTCACATTCCATTGAAGAAGAAGGAAAATGTCAAGGATGAGGTTGGATCTGTAGGTTTTTGTGCAGAAAGTTTTGGAGTGAGCTGCCTAGAGAAGAGTAATGACATTTCCAAATAGTGTGAGAGCATAGGGTTGAAGACCACTTGAGGATGGTGACCATGAATTTTTAGTGCTACCTGTTTTCTAGATGGTGTCACTCTCTGCAGCAGTCCCAGCACAGGCAAGAAGAAAGTGGATGGTTAAATTCAGCCAGGATCAAAGTGTTGCCAGGCAAGTATGATAAACAACAAAGGGGCAAAAGAGTTTAGGAGATTGGACCATGGAATCTTGGAATTTAAGCTGAATGAGGAAAGAACCAAAGATAAGAGTGAAAATGTATAAAGGGATATAAATAGTAGAGAGAGTAGTTTAATGAGTGAGCAAGCAAGTTGGAAGATGAGTAGATGGTTAGACAGTGGCCTGTCTCAATCAGAGGTCTCAGAGTAGAGGAATTTCATGGAAACAACCCCTACATGTGTGACTATCAGAGGGTGTGACTGACGTGGAGTGTGGAAGATCGTTGATAAAAAGAAAGCCAAATAACTGAGGAGTTGTAAGATGGAATATTCATTCATTAGTAGGTCTACTGTAACAAACTGCTGCAATCTAGATGGCTGAAAACAACAAATTATTCTCTTGCAGTTCTGGAGGCTAGAATTGGAAATCAAGGTGTTATCAGGACCATGCTCCTTCCAAAGTCTCTAGGGCAGGATACTTCCTTGCCCATTCCATTTTCTGGTAGCTTTAGGCATTCTTTGGTTTGTGGAAGCAGAACCCCAATCTCTGTCTCCATCTTTACGTGGCTTTTTTCTCTGTGCATGTCTTTGCCTGTGCATAGCATTTTGTTCTTCATATAAAGGACATCAATCATCTTGGAAGAAGGCCTCCATCTCAACTTCATTATATCTGATAAGGTCATATTCACAGGTACAGGGGGTTAGGAATTCCACATATCTTTTTGGGGGACACAAAACCGTATCAATATGAATGTTCAAATCACTAGGAGCAGAAATGAAGAGAAGACAGATTTCAGTAAAGGAATAATAGGTCAAAGTACACCAACATCAAAGAGGAAGGGAGTGGAGGGTGATGTTGCCAGGTGTGTAAATCTTAGAGTTAACAGCTTGTGGAAGAATAATGATCTGAAACCACTGCTGAGCAGGAGAAGAACATAGGCCCCACCTTGTGAGCCTGAGTTATTTGGTGAGAGAATGAGTATCCTGTGATTGGGAAGTCCCCAAGGGAAGCAGGGTCCTTTGGGAGGAGCTGAGTTTCATTTGTTCAGGCTCGGAGTGAGAAGTGGTGCTCAGGGAGAACTTTGGGACAGATGGCTGGGTGCAATGGGTCATGACTGTAATCCCATAACTTTTGAGAGGCTGAGGCATATGGATCACATGAGGCCAGGAGTTCAAGACCACCCTGGCCAAAATGGCAAAACCCCATCCCTACTAAAAATACAAAAATTAGCCAGGTGTGGTGGTGGGCGTCTGTAGTCCCAGCTACTCGGGAAGGCAAGGCATGAGAATTGCTTGAACCCAGGAGGCAGAGGTTGCAGTGAGCTGAGATCACGCCACTGCACTCCAGCCTGGGTGACAGAGCAAGACTCCGTCTCAAAAGAAAAAAAAAACAGTGTGGTGTGGATGATGGAGGATGGAGCATATTGATCACAGAGCAGGCATTCCAGCAGGAGGTTTGCAATGGGCAAAAGGCTGAGTCAGGTGAATGGAGGGTGAGGGAATTAAGAAAATGAAAATACAGAAGAGGAAAAATGATACAGCAGAGGATTTAGATAGTGGCAGTTGCCGAAAGGAAACAAAACAAGGGCATGAGACTTATAGGTTTAATCCTGCTGTCTTCTGGAGCATGGTGGGCATGTAGTGGCATGTAGGAGATAGAGGCTGGATCGTCATTCTGTTTGACCTAGACATTCTTTTTTATCTTAGCTACCAGAGTGCCTGTTTACAAGTTCAAGGCTTGCTGCCCAACATTTTGGGTGAACAGAGTTCACTAAGAATGTTCAGTATTATGCACATATGGTGGGCTGGCCCTGTGGTGAGGTTCTAGGGGGACCACGGTGGGCACTGTGCACTGAGAAACTGGCCTACATCAGGCTGTTGTTCCCGTTGGGCCAGGGATTATTGCTGTCACATGCAGGCAGGGCAGAAAGGCTCATTTCGTATTGGTCCATATGCATCTTCAAGGTGAAGGGTTGGGATGCAATCCTAACTATGTTCAGATTCTGAAAAACATGGCTCCACATTCCAGTTCTTCCTGATCGGCAGCTGAACTGTTTTCTTTCAGGAAGTTCTCTTCCCATTTCTATGTCCACATTGCTCCTCATGCTCTGCTATTTCTAACAGTCAAGGAATGGAGAAGGGAAACAGATATCTAAAGAAATAGCATAGAAGTCAAGTGCAACATGTGTTAAGTTTATTAATGCATTTGTCATCTGTTGAACCCATAGTAAAAAAGAAAAAAAATCCACCTTTTAACTCTGAGATCTCTCCTCATCTGTATTGTCCTCCTGCCTACTTGAGTTATTAATGCTGTCTTGATAACTTATCTGCTTGAGGCAATACCAAACCCCTATTCTTATTTAAAAGCAATCTGCACCTCAGTGGTGGGAATCTTCACAGAGAATTTATTCAGTGTGTAAAGTAGCACCATAGGTCTGCTGTTCATTTGTCATTTACTTGCTCACAGCAGGCCAGTGGCCCCAGGTGAATTATGAACAGGTATTATTCATACATGAGGCACCTCTGCCACGCTTAGTACTTTGCTCTTTAGACCTAATAGCTGCTATTTTGGTCTCGATTAGCAGTATTTTTTTCTTCCTCCACAGACTCCTGAACTTAATAATTAGATCACAACCTTGCCTTTTTTTTTTTTTTTTCTGTCATTAGAACGTCTCTTTTCTAGGTGTTGTTTTTACATGGAAAAAGAAATAAAATGGTATATTGTGTTTGTGTTAGAACTTGACTTTTAAGAACCCAAGTCATGGCCGGGCACAGTGGCTGACGCCTATAATCCCAGCACTTGGGAGGCTGAGGCAGGCAGATCACGAGGTCAGAAGATCGAGACCATCCTGGCTAACACAGTGAAACCCCGTCTCTACTAAAACTAAAAAAAAATTAGGGGAGCATGGTAGCACATGCCTGTAGTTCCAGCTACTTGGGAGGCTGAGGCAGGAGAATCACTTGAACCCAGGATGTAGGGGTTGCAGTGAGCCAAGATTGCATCACTGCACCCCAGCCTGAGCAACACAGTGAGACTCCATCTCAAAAAAAAAAAAAAAAAAAAGAAAGAAAAAAAAACCCCAAGTCATGTTACATCTATCATGTTGATTCTTCATGGATATTTTAAAACCAGGAGGTAAAACCTAAGTCATGGTTATGACCTTTTGTGTTGTATTTTGAAGTTATGTGCATGCTCATAATTCACAAATCATACTACTTTTTTGGATAGTGATTCAAGAGATCTGGCTTTCCTCTCCCTCTAACTTACTGTAAAATATGATGCAAAATGACCTCTCAGGCCTGAGTTTTGCTACCTGTCACACGAGGACCTGTTTTATGAAGGAAATGCCTACAATTTTTTTAGAAATTAAGATTTTCAGACATTTACATAAGCAGCTTTATGTTCCTTATTTTTTTAACTTTTAAGTTCAGGAGTACACTTGAAGGTTTGTTACATAGTTAAACTCATGTCACAGGGGTTTATTGTACAGATCATTCATCATCCAGGTATTAAGCCCAGTGCCCAATAGTTATTTTTTCTGCTCCTCTCCCTCCTCCCACCTTTCACCCTCAAGTAGACTCATGTCTGTTGTTTCCTTCTTTGTGCTCATAAGCTCTCATCATTTAGCTCCCACTTTTAAGTGAGAACATCAAGAATGTGATTTTCTGTTCCTGCATTAGTTTACTGAGGATAATAGCCTCCAGCACCATCCATGTTCCCACAAAAGACATAGCATCGCTCATTTTTTATGGCAACATAGTATTCCATGGTGTATGTGTACCACATTTTCTTCATCCAATCTACCATTGGTGGGCATTTAGGTTGACTGCATATCTTTACTATTGTGAATAGTGCTACAATGAATAGTCATGTGGAATAGAATATTCTAGTATGATTTCTATTCCTCTAGGTATATACCCAGTAATGGGATTGCTGGGTCAAATGGTGGTTCTGCTTTTAGCTTAGGCATCACCACACTGCTTTCCACAACAGTTGAACTAATTTATACTCCCACCAACAGTGTATAAGTATTCCTTTTTCTCTGCAACCTCACCAGCATCTGTTGTTTTTTAACTTTTTAATAGTGGCCACTCTGACTGAGATGGTGAGATGGTACCTCATTTGCCTCATTCCTTAAAGTTTCATTCTTTTTAAATAATGACCAAACTCTGTGAACTGAAACATTTTGAACCACTTGCAAACAAAAAACTTTTTTTATTCTTAACTTCCTGACATAGAGCAAATAGTTGATTTTTAAATAATGTATTAACAAAACACTATTGGGAATTTGTTTTTCTTCATCTAAATTATTTCAGGGAATAATTACAAAGTGTTCCTAACTCAGTCATTCCAGGATTTTGCTGCTTTCTCTATAAGAATGCCTTCAAATCACTTTTCTTCCATTTAATTGAGCTTTATCCAAAGCTTTTAGAGGATGAGAACAATTGGTACAAGAAAGCTGTTTGTAAGCCTCTCTCAAACAGCTGCCTTTGGGCCACTGAGCAGTTGACAAAATTAAGAAACTCTTGACCTAATGATCTGTTTCTTCTTGGAGCATTTTCATCAAGGATTTTTGCTTTAAGCCCTACTTTAGTACTTCACTGTACATCCCAAGGTATTTCCACTTCAAAATAGAACAGAATATCATCTCTTTGGGGTGATTCAGGTGCACTGCTGCCTAATAGCACTGAGGGTGGAATAATTGATCTCAGCCTCACCTCTTCAATTCCAAGAGTAGTCACTTCAGACTTGAAATTTGAATTATTACCCTAATAAGCCATGGCATTTAGGTTCAAACAATTTAACTTCTTTTACCTAAAGGTGAAGAGAGTTTTTAGAATTTAATACAAGCTGTGAAATGGAGTGAACAGAGGAAGGCTTAATATTATCCTTCAGAAACTTTTAAGTAAACAGCTGAAGAGTATTACTCTTTTGTTTAAAAAAAGAAAGTCAAGAAAGATGAGAACTTTTTGATGTTTACGAGAATTTTTACAACCTTCTCTGGTCAATTTTTGACTTGAAAAATGAGCCCTGTGGTTTTGCTCACTACTCAATTTCCTTGGCAAATTGTGTCAAGAATGCTTCTCCATAAAGATAAGGCTGGCCAGTATCCATGGGGCTTGGCACAGAGCTCTCTTGGAAGGGTGGTGGCTCTCAATCTTGAATGAACATATCCATCAGTTCCCATTTTTGTATTGGATGGGGCCAGAAACTGGCTTTTACTTTTTAAAAATAAACTCTCAAAAATTCTTATGCAGGTGGTCTATAGCCTGTACTTTGAGAAATTGTTGACAGGGGTAATTTGCAGTCATTGACCTTATACACCTGTTTCGTCATTTGACTAATATCTTCAGTGACAAAGGAGCTAGCTGGTTAGCCAGGTTAGGTGTGCTGGTGTCATCACAAAATAAAGCAAAGCTATGATCTCGACTTCATTAGCATCACATTCAAACTTACCCACATTCTGTCATAGGTTTCCAGTTGCTATAGTAATAGATAGACTTGCTTCCTTTCCAAAATATACAAGTTTAATAGGCAGCCAAACATGGCTTTCATCTGTCTAGTTCACTAAGAACATAAGGATGAATGCCACAGGAGAGCAAATGGCTAATTTGAAGCATTTGTCTTCATAGGGTCTGACAGACCTTGCTTAGGTTGCTGTGAGCAAGGACTTTGCTTTTTGAGGTGTGACATTGCTCCATCAGTTTCTATCAATGCATTCATTCTGCCTAGTGCTGCCAAGTGAACTCAACCATTATGTATTGGAGATAACTCTTAGTTATCCAGGAGGGAAAAAGAAAGGCCATAATTTGTCATGCAACACCCCTTCCCTGTCTTCATTGTTGATGGAGAACCTCAGTAACCCTGGTTGATTACTCAGCAGAGCAGAGGAAGGGAGCTCAAGATGAAAGCCCAGTCATGTGAACTTGGATGGTTGGACAGATGTAGCATTAGATGTGGTACTTCCTGGCCAGTCCCCCCCAGATACTGAGTGATGGGTTGGATTCAAGTAGGAGGAGACCGAGTCTCCTAATGCTTTCCCTGTGTTTATCAGACACAGCTCATGCCCTGGGTGAAAGATGTCAATGACTTCAACCAGGAAAGATTTGGGGAGAAGGAGATCCAATAGATCACCACAGTTCAATGAACACTTTCATTTTACCCAGCCTCCATACTTAAAATTCTTCCTGGTAAGGATGACATGATTGAAGAAGATATGGTCTGAGGAGGGGATCGGTCTTTCTATTACCATTCTATTCAAACACTGCTAAGTGAACATTTTATCTCCTGTAGCCTCTGCCGCATGCCCAATGTATATATTTTTAAGTGTCTGTGATGAGTGTTATGTGCTTTCTTGCACTGGGGATGTATAGTACAAATTCTTGAAGATGTGAACATCTAGTGGTGGTAGTTCAGCTCAGATAGTATGAGACAGTTGGAGGGGATGGGGTCTAGTTCTCTGTGGAGAAATAAGAGAACTTTTTCCATTTTGGAGAAAAATATTTAGAACATTTATTTCCACAGAGGTTTTTGAAAACTGCACATTTTTGAATATCTGTCCATGTACTGCTGCTAATTATTTTTTAAACCTAGAATTTGGTTTCTAGAGATATTCTTATTTCTCTCAAAGCAAAAAAAAAAAAAAAATGCCACGTAGGAGCAAAAAATAAAAACTACATGTCCACATTGGAATTTGGATTCAGTTTGAGAGTAGGAAGAAGGCATTGGGGAGAAAACTCAAAACCATTTGGCAGCCAAGCTGTTGTCCTTGCCTTTCGTTGCCCTGAGCTTTATATTCACTTCCCATCCTGGGTCCATGAACCTCACGCAGCTAATACTGCAGTCCAGGCGGGACCCCGTAGACTAGAGTGCTCCGAAGGTGATAAATGATGCTGATGCCGATTGCACCTAAGGAGACAGCCCCACCTCTGGCTACTCAGTGTCTCTGTTCTGTCTGTCAGCCTTCAGTTCCAGTTTGGCATTTCCTCAGCTCTCGTGGGCGCTTAACAATGCTTTTCTCAATCTTCCGCTTCCTGTTATGCAATGAAAAGGCCAAGAGACACAAATTCTCCCATCCCGCAGCTGCTAGATACCACTGCCTTGGTAATAGAGAAAAGCCTCTCCATAGTTTATAAATTCTGTAGCAACTATATCATCATTCCAGAGGGAGGAGAGTGTAAGTGGGATGGGAAAGGAATACATGGGAGAGGCAATCCTCGTTTGTGTTCTTCCCACCAGAACTACAGTGAAACTAAATTTGAGACAAAAACATGAACATTAGCTTGAGACTAGACCTTCCTTCTCCCCTCTCCCCTCAACCTTCACCCCATCTCTCTGTGTTTCTGCCGCTCTTACCTCATCTTAGCTGTACCATCGTGTACCCTGCCTTCCTCCCCCAACCGATGCTTACATCCCTAACTTATTGATGGGACACTGTTGTTGATTTTTATCTTCTGTCTGACATTCTGCCTTGTCTCCCTCCTGGCCTCTGCTATTTTTCTGATATGCAAGCTCTTTGGAATAACATCTTCACGGTTTCTCATCACAGCATCCATTAAAAGCTAGAATGCCAGGGATTGTACGTCCTCATTAAGTTTCCACAGCTCACTGTAGTACCTGTGCTGCTCATTAAGTGGTGGTTTATTTATGGCTATATATTTTGATGACCATGGAGAGAGTCAGTGTTTCAGGTATTTCTGTCCATCAACAGTAGGTAGTAGTTGCTGCTCATCACCACAACTTGTTTTTCCAGGTGCAAGTGTTCCAACTTTTCACCTGTTGGCACCTTAGCTCTGTAACATGCCGACCATGTGCTGTCAGGCAGATGGAAAAACTGGCCTTCATTGAGAACTAAACCAACCATCCAACCTGCCACTTAACGCTTTTTCCCAGCAGACAGTTTTGCAAGCCAGCTGTCCAGCATTTTGTCTCTGATTCTTGGCTGCCCCCTCTTCCTAATTTTAAAGACATAAGCTTTATCACACTAATTTTCACCGGGTTCTTGGCAATATTCTTCCTAACTTCCAGAAACAACTTATGCTCGGCAGAATGTGGGTGTCCAGGGCACCACAGCATTGCTTTTGGTTGGGGTCATGTCAAGCAAAATAATAAAAATAAGAATCATGTAGATCTCCAGTTATTGGATTATTTATTTGAAAGAAACTCTTAATGAATGGAATTCCATTCAATCCATTTTAATGAACGGATATAGAGTGAGAATCCCTTATTCTCAGAGTTCCAAATTTGCTTGTTTGGTCTGGTTGTTTGAGTCTCTCTCAAGCAGGTGTCAGAGACCTCCTGTTTAACAATCACCTGAGACAGGCTTTTAATGTACACACCTGGAGAAGGGTTCGAGGAATATGAAATTTTGCCAGTCCTGTCCAGGAGTTTCTTGGGCTCGCCATGTTTCTGCATTAATCCTTCCAGAGCAAGCTTATAGATATGTGTTTTAGCTCTTAGGAGAAATCTCTGAGCACCACCAAAAGAATAATTAGCTGGGCACTGTGGCACATGCTAGTAGTCCCAGCTGTTTAAGAGGCTGAGGCTGGAGTCTCTTGAGCCTAGGAATTGGAGTTCAGCTTAGGCAACAGAGAGAGACCTTGTCTCAGAATAAATGATGATGGTGATGATGATGATGATGATTATGATTGAGGCAGGCATTGTTCTCACTTGAGTTAATAAACATTCCCCCAAGAGAGGCTAGACTTTAATGAATCTGTTGATCAGTGTTAATTAATAGCTATATATCTGGGCCTTTGAGGAATAGGCAAAGAAACAGTGATTGTGCGTTTTTTTTTTTTTTTTTTTTTTTTTTTAGCTCTTTATCACATTAGGTTGGCATTTCTCAGCAAGTCTTTTGTCAAAGGATATTTGTCCTGCAGTTTGGATTCCCTGCTTCTAGGCAGTGGTGATGCCTCCCTTACATGAGAAATGTTTCAGCAAGCGTTTTTCTTAAGTAATATTTATTTAAGCTTTCTCGAATGAGCTTTCTATTCTATTCAATAAATAAATTTGATAACCTTCTTCTATTTCCTTGTACATGATCAACTTATTCCATCATTTTCCTTCTGAATATTCCTTGTGGTGTTGGAATAAACCTCAGGCCAGCACGGTGCCTAGAAACAGCAATCATTCTGCTCATGGCTGCGAGTGCTTCTGCTTTACAAGTCTCCTGGTGCTGTGGTAGCGTTTTTCCGCCACTGTCAGTTCTCCTGGGGCAGCTCACTCATCCCTAGAATGAAGAAGCACCTAGAGAGAGTCTTTGTGCTGAAAGCATTGCATTTCTGTGGTTTATTCCTCAGACATCAGAAGGGGTTTTCTTTACTTCCTTCTTTTAAAAGATACTGACATCTTCCTCCTCACTTCCCCCCCCACAAAAAAAGAATATTTTCTTGCAATAAGTATAAATTTTCTGCGTCTTACTGTGTGCATATAATTGCTTTTGTTAGCAGTGTCTAAGCAACATTACAGCTCAAATGTTGTGAGTAGCTTCTGTAGTCTTCTTCAGAAAAACTTTCCATCTTTTACCATAATTTAAGAAAGGTTTATACGTTTTAACTTTATTTTATAATAACAGCTCTTAATACAATCAGGCAAGCTCTCTTTTCTCAAAATGTTTAAAATCTGAATATATACACATTTAAAATCACACATGTGGTCCATAGTTGAAACTTGCACCATCATGCCCAGAGTTCAATTGTGTTTTGGAAGAAAACGCTTATATGGTGAGTCAGTCTCAGATTTTTAGAACTGCATAAAATGAAAATAATCCCACCTGCCTAAGTTGATAAAATATAGATTTTGTGAGCTCTTGAGCCCTGCTAGTCCCAGTAACTTCAGTCCATAGTCTTTACATTCTCAAAGGTTATTCTAAAATAGAGAATGCTTTCTGAGAGATACACTCAGGAATAAAGTCCTTAACTTTCATTTAAGGCACAAGAGTTGGGACGTAGGTAGCCTAGTGGGATTATAATTCGACAACCTTGGGATAGGGATGGGAATGGGAACCCTATCTCCAGAGATACTGATGCAGTATGAGTCAAAAAAAGCTGGGTCTGAAATTTAGGGTTTAAATGTTCATCCCAGCGGTGTGATTGTGGGGAAGTGTTTCAGCCTTTCTGAATCTTTCTCACCTGCAAAATGGCTAAAACCTCTTCTCTAAAAACACTGGTGTAAGGGATAAATGATATAGTATTTATAAAGCATCTTAGTGCAATGCCTGGTACAATTATATAGTTTCGTGGACACATTTAAAATGTATATATGGATTATATTCTTCTTTCTCTACGTGCCCATATAAGTTTTACCAAGTTCCTTTGTATTTCAGTTGACTCACCTCTGATATGGTTATACAACTATTTATTATTTTTGTAGAAATCCAGAGACTAGCCAATAGCATCAGATTTAAACATTGCCCATGTAACTTTCTCCATGATAAACTATCAACAACTTTCCAGAGGTCGCAAAGGTAGGCTTAAAGAGCATTTAACTGCATAAATACATAAATAAAATCTGGTTAAGATGAGGTATAGATATTAATGACTGGCTTCACCTTCGAAGGATAAATACAATGCGAATAATTATGTGTTATTGATAATTGATTGGGAGTCTGTAAGTGAGCTCAGGTCTGCTGTAGGTTGATGAGATAATGTCTTTAAAGTGCTCCAAGGTTCTGAAATACAAACTACACATACCAGCTCCACCTATCCTGATGCTGTCCCATGAAAACGTGGTCTCATCCAGTTCCACTGTACCCCATGAGGTCTGGTTGACCTGGGACGTTTTCTAGACGCGATAGTGGTTTTCTGCCTAGGAGAGCTTGAGAAGTCTTCTCATCCATGTCTTTGAGTAGGACCATATCAAACCATCATAGGGAGATGGCAGTCAGCCCTGTTTGAGGTGGTGTGGTGTCACGGAGTAAATGCAATGCATATAGAAGCCAGGCCACTGGGGACTGGGTTCATCTCTACTTGCTACCAGCAGACATAATGCCCCTGGAGAAGTAGACTCTGTGTCCACACGATTTGAAATCTAGAGCCATGGCAATGAACAGCACTCATATTTATTCCCGAACGAGGCAGTCTCAGGTAGCATGAATAGAGCATAAAGGGGGAAATTGAGGGCCTGGTGCAGTGGTGTACTACTTTTTCTTTCCTTTGCTCACTCTCATTCCTTATTCATGATATCCTCGTATATGCGCTTTTTTTCTTTGAGGAATTGAGAGAAAAAGTAAAGGGAGGCAAGGACAGAGATTCTGTAAAGCCTGTAATTTTAAAATGCTACTTCAATTAATGAAATTTTAAATAGAAGGGAAGAATGCATACATACAATACAAAAAAAATGGAAAGAATAACTCCCCCGTTTGGATCATTCATTAAATGAAAATTTGAGATCTTACTGGGTGCAGGAACTCCTTCTTGCCCATATATGAATAAATCCTCTTCACCCCTCAGGCCAAGCTCCTGCCTGGGTGTACTTGTCTAATCTCATCATCCCTGAGAAAGTTCCTGCACGACTTTATATGCCAGACCTCTCAATTTAGCATTGAATTTCCTTTTGTGTGTGTGTGTTGTTTTATAAAGTCTCATGTACTGTAGATCTGTCTCTTCAAATAGGTAAAAAAAAAATTCTTTGAAGGACAGAAACCATGCCTTACTTTGTTTCTTTGTCCCCGGAGCAGCTGGTACAGGACTGACTGTGCATTGTTGCTTTCTCTAAGTACTGACTAGCCACATGGCTGATACGGGAAAGGACAGTGAGGTTAATTGGGCTGACTCTGGTTGCCCAGCCTCCACTAATTTTCCTTTTGTGGAGAGTACGCTTTAATTCCCCAGATTCCTCCTCTTCTCCCAGAGGAGCCTACCTCTGCTGACATCTGCAGAGATGCCTATACATCACCACAGAAATTTCTCCACTTTCCCGTCACCTTTCTGTTGGCCCAAATGAGAGGTCCCAGTGGGCCATCTGTCAAGTTTAAACGCTGTCTGCATGCTCTTTCTGACACTTGCCATGGCTTGTTCTTGCTGAGTCCTATCCTTTTTGCATTCTATCCCATCCAGTAGAAACCTGCTCATCTCCCACTCTTGCTCTATCATCTCCCATATCCACTTAGTCACCAGGCCTCATCTCTCCTAACTTCTCAAGATTTTAAAAATCCATTCCCTTATCTCTATTCCTACTGCTGCTACTTTAATTTAGGCCATTGTCACCTCTTACCCAGTTGACTGCAAAACCTCCTAATTTCTCTCTCTGCTTCAGCCTGGCCCTCTTTATCTCTCTTTTTTAAATTGGCCCATAAGAATTGTATATATTTATGGGGTACATTATGATGTTTTGATTCATTTATACAATATGTAAGGATAAAATCAGGCTAATTAGCTCATCTGTTGCCTCAAACCTTTATCATTTATTTGTGTTAGAAACATTCAAAACCTGCTTTTGTGGCTATTTTAAAATATACATTAAATTATTGTTAACCATAGTCACCCTAAGTGCTGGAGAACACTAGAATTTTATTCTTCCTAGCTAGCTGCAGTTTTACATCCATTGACCAACCTCTCTCTCCCCACCCCTTCCCAGCTTCTAGTAACCACCATTCTACTCTCTACGTCTATGAGATCAACTTCTTTTAATTCCACATGTACATGAGAATATGCAGTATCTTTCTTTTTGTGCCTAGCTTATTTCACTTAACATATTGTCCTCCAGGCTCACCCATGTTGCCATGAATGACAGGATTTTAGTCTTTTTTATGGCTGCATAGTACTCCATTGTACATATATAACACATTTTCTTTATCCATTGATTTGTTGATGAACACAAATTGATTCCATATCTTGGCTATGTTATACAATAAGCATGGGAGTGCAGATCTCTCTTCAATATACTGATTTCATTTTCTGTTCAGTAGTGGGATTGCTGGATCATACGGTAGTTGTGTTTCAAGGACCCTCCATACTGTTTTGCATAATAACTGTACTAATTTACATTCCCACCAACAGTGTATAAGAGTTTTCTCTTCTATGCATCCTTACCAGCATTTATTTTTTGTCATCTTGATAGTAGGCATCTCAACTGGACTGCTATCATTGTGGTTTTGATTTACATTTTCCTAATTAGTGATATGAGCGTTTTTCAAATACCTGTTGCCCACTTCTATGTCTTCTTTTGAGAAATGTTTATTCAGACCATGTGCTCATTTTGTAGCTGAGTTTCTTTTTGTGGGGGTGGGGAGAGGGCTGTTGAGTTGTTTGAGTTCCTTGTCTATTCTGGATATTAATTCCTTGTCGGATGAATAGTTTGCAAATATTTTCTCCCATCGTGCAGGCTTTCTCTTTACTCTGTTGATTGTTTCCTTTTCTGTGCAAAAGATTTTTTGATATAATCCTATTTATTTTTGTTTTGTTGCCTGTGCTTTTGAGATCTTTCTTACTCATAAAATCTTTATCCACACCAATGTCCTGAACCATTTTTCGATGTTTTATTCCAACAGTTTTATAATTTCCAGTCTTGCATTTAAGTCTTTAATCCATTTTGAGTTGATTTTTGTATATGGTGTGTGGGGGGTATTGTTTCATTCTTCAGCATATGCACATTCAGTTTTCTCAGCACCATTTGTTGAAGAGACTGTTCTTTCCCAGTGTATGCTCTTAATGCCTTTGTCAAAAATCAGTTTAGCCTTCTTAACACTGGACGTGCAATTCTTTCAAAGATGCAAATTTGATTATTTCATTTCCTACATAACTTGCCTAATGGCACCCTATTCTCTGAAAATGAAGCCCAAACTCCTTGGCAAGAGTACTCAAGACCCAGTCTAATACCTACTTCTTCCTCAGCCTCACTTCTAACCTCCCCATGCTTACTCCCCTCCCTCTCTCTCCGTCCCTTTCCTCTCCCTTTCTGTCTTCCTCTCTCTCCCTTTCTACCCTTCTTTACCTCTCTTCCCTCTGTTTCCCTCCCTGTCTTCCATCCTTTTCTCCCCATCTCTCCCCTCCCTCCTCCCGCTCTTTCTTCCCCTCTATCTCGCTCTCTCCACTCCAGCCATCCTCAACTCCATATGCTTCCTCACATGTTTTCTTACCTCTGGGCCTTTGGTCTCCTAGTTTGAAAATTATTCATTTGCTTCCCTGACATTCCACTAAATCACACAATCCTGTAAGACAGGGATTTTGCCTTATTCTTACGCAAATAAGAACTTCAAAAATACATTAGTGAACATATAAGTGAGTTAGTGGGTTTTGATTTCGTTGCTCTTTGTTGGATATGCTTGACATTTATTAAGTATTTACTGTATACATCAGATCCTATTTTAAGCTCTTTAAATATAAAACCTTAGTTTATTCTAAGAAGTAGGTACTATTATATCTCCATTATACAGATAAGGAAACAAAGGCATGTATAACAGAAACTAAGTTACCTGCATAAGGTCATTCAGTTAGTGAATAGTCGATCAGAGACTTGACTTCAGGTAGTCCTACACTAGAGTGTTCACTCTTCACCAGTATCTCCTATAGTGCCTTCAGAGCCATTGACACACCTACAAGGTGTATCACTGAGGCATGACTGTGTAGGAACCAGTCGGATTAACAGAAGTGAAAGGGGCTCATGACACTGGGAGAAGAAAGAAGTGTTGAATAACAGGCAGGAGACTTGAAGAGTCATTGCAGTCTGTCTACAGCCACAGCCATAATCAGCAACACACTCCTGGATGATAGTATTGAAGGACAGTCTGTTCAAGAAGACTTGAGTTGGGTGCTTACTATTCTATGTATTTGGGATACCAACAGTAGAATAAGGCACAGATTCTTTCAGAGGACCCACAGTGTAGTGAAACAGACAAACCTCAGTGCATCAAGAACTATATAAGCCAAAACAGACTGCAGTTAACGGTACAATGGAGAGGTGACCATCTTCCTTTGTGTAATTAACTCCCCACCTCATTTCCCTGAGGGCTTGGCTTGTGTTTGCTAGTACAGTGCAAAGGGCCTGTTGTGGATTGCCAGATAGTGAAATGCTAAATCACTACAAAACAGGGGCAGCAGATTCCTACTAGCCAGGATTCAATAACCCCCAGAAAAATATGCTATTATGTAGATTTATGGAGCATGGAGGATATATAAACCTTGCCTCCTCCTATTTTCCACATAGTGAGGCTAAGTGAATCCTAGTTCCTGGCTTATTCAGGGCCCTGGCATCTCAAGGTTTCCTGTAGGACATTTGGAAATGTAGTGCTTCTCTAGGCTCAGGACAGGTCTTGGGGAGAGTGATGAGGAGCTATTTCAGAACAGATGTCAACAGAGCCCTTCTCTCCGTGCTGAGAATCATCAAACACTTGCCCCATGCCTGTCAGGTAGAGTGACTGAGGCACAGGTTCCACAGCACAGACACAATGAGCTGGTCTCCTAGGGGACTCTCACGGCTGCAAACAAATTAGCTTTGATGGACCAGTGGCCTTTGCTTATTCTTCAGGAGGGGGGGCGTGGGAGTTCAGGCCAGTTTGGAGTTTAATTAAGGATGGCAGCTGGCATAGGTCAGATGGCTCTGTGCTCCATTCATGTCACAAGTTTTTAGTTGTTTTGTTTTTCTCCAGACATTCCAGTTGCTCTGTTCCCTCCCTTACCACTGCCCACACGTTGTTCTGTGTGCTATTGGAGTGGCATGCTCTTATTCCCAAGTACAGAGAGTCCAGGCAGGGACCACACTCTAGAGGTACAGAAACTAAGCTGCCGGGAAACTTTGTAAGCCAGTGGCAGGTACAGTGCTCCCATTCGAGAGGCTTCCTCTTCATGCACGCCGTTGTCCTGTTTAAACATACCCATTCAAACCAGTAATGAAATTGTGACCACCTGGGACTTTCAATACCCGGATTGAAAGGACAGCTATAATGATAGCATGGCTAGTGTCCCTATTATCTATTAGTGCTTCTCCTTCAAAATGGTTGATGGCAGAGACAAGGAGAGCTCCTGTCTCCTGTCTGAACAAACCAGACACAGGAAGGAAGCCAAGCTGATTTAGAATGACATGATGTCGTGTAAAGGCAGAATCTCTAGCATTTGGAGCTATGAAGGTTTCTGTCTTCAAGAGAATAGACTGAATAGGTTTATTGTAAAAATGGGCATGAATGTTGTGACCATTTAACTAATTTGCCAAAAAACCAACCATAACTGTAGACATTCTTCCATGGGAAATCTCCAAATCATTCATTCTAATGAATTGGAAGAGGAGGAAACAAGCAAACTATGGCTTTTATGCTTCCTATTCTAGGAACATGAAATTCAGGTAGGCAGAGTGATAGAAAAATCTCTCTCAAATCTCCTGAGATAGCATCACCTTTTGGAAGGCGAAGTTGGACAATATATGTTTATGGTAGAAGGTCTTAAGGAAATGCTTTATCATATAATTGTATGCTACTTGTAATAATGCTGTGTGTACTGTACAAACATTTCCTGGACATGAAGCTCTGCCCTGCATCACCCGCCGCCTGCTTGCTCAAGTCCCATACAAATGAGTTAATTACCTGCTTTGGGAACAGACTTTGAAAACAAAGTGAACAACATAAAATAAAGGCGGTAGTCCTCCTCTGTTACAATCTCTTCTTAGTTAATTGTTTTAATAAAAAGGATTGGGCAAATTCCCGTATTGCCAGAATTCCAAGACTAGGTTTTTAGGATTTCTCAGCATAGAGACTTTGAGTAGAAAAGTATTTAAGTAGAAAAGTACTTACTCAAGGCCGGGTGCGGTGGCTCACGCCTGTAATCCCAGCACTTTGGGAGGCTGAGGCGGGTGGATCACGAGGTCAGGAGATCGAGATCATCCTGGCTAACATGATGAAACCCCATCTCTACTAAAAAATACAAAAAATTAACTGGGCATTGGTAGCGGGCACCTGTAGTTCCAGCTACTCAGGAGGCTGAGGCAGGAAAATGGAGTGAACCCGGGAGGCGGAGCTTGCAGTGAGCTGAGATCCCGCCACTGCACTCCAGCCTGGGTGACAGAGCCAGACTCCGTCTCAGAAAAAAAAAAAACAAAAAAAAAACTCACTCAAATCCTTCATTGAAAACTACTTGAAAATGTACGTTACCCAGAGCCAGCAACTTTTGGAATAGGATTATCCATTCCTGGCTCACAACTTTAATAAAGAAAAATTGTAGGTAGGTCCAGCAGGCTGATTATCTTATTTTTGAGAATATTACAGTTGGGAGAGGAGGAAAAATAAACAAACACTCGGAAATTAAAGGGAAGTTAAAGATGGTCAATTCCATTATTTTTATTTTAAAACTAAATGCTGAAGTTAGAGAGGTTGTCGGAGCCTTAGCAGCAGACTTGGTTTAGCTTTTAAAGTGGAGCTCCATGGAAACAGCTTTACCTGTTTCGAAGTGTTAGGCATGGCTGTCGGTGACTTCTGGCCCTCATTCCTCATTCCTGTTCTCACGGTATTGATATTCTGCCAATATCATGTAGGAAACACAGGATTGGTACACAGGTGATCACAAGCTGTATTCTCAAGGAAAATGGTGTGTCATCGAAATGGGATTGTAAACTCCAGAAAGGCCGTGATTTAGCTTTGTATTTCTTTGTATCTTTTCCAATATCAAGCCCTGCATAAATGAAATACTTGAATATTTGCTGATCTAAAATGTTCTCACAGTGAAGAAAAATTTTAATATTTTTATTAGTGGCAGGAACAGTGTAGGGTTAAGTGCATGGACTTTGGAGACAGACTGTCCGGATTTGTATCTGACTCAGCCAAATGTAACACTTGGGCAGGCGACCTAAACTCACTGTGCCTTCGTTTCCTTGGCGAGAAACTGGAATATTAATAGTCCCTATCTTATAAGGTGGTTGTGAAGATTAAATGAGTTAACATATGCAAAGCCCTTAAAACAGTACCTGGCATAAAGTACTCAATAAAGATTAGCTACTGTTAGTATGCAAAGAAGGCTATCTTTAACGGTTAAGAAATGTCCCGGAATAGGCATGAATGTCATGATGTTAACTGGTCACTGTTAACTGATTCTAATAAATTGGAATTATAGGGATCATCATGTCTTAAAGTTCTGGACATTTCTTTGATTATGCTGTATTTATATAGCTCTTAACCTCCTCCATGGCCTCTTTTTATACTATATCCAGGTTTTCTTAACAAATCAATGGATTCTCCATTAGGGTCCCTACTGTCTAGAGCCACATTATGGTCTGTCCACTGCCCTTTTCCAGATTATTGTGGAGGAGATCCCAGTGGCTTTCTTTCTCTGGTCTCACCCAGACATGGCTGTAGATAGATCAGCCTTCCCTTCCTCTCCTTTCTTTGGCAAGGCTACGTCTGTGTTCTTCCATATGTACCTTCCCTCAAGTTGATCCTGACATGTTGGAAACTATTCCCTTGATATATGGGGCTTTTCTTATTCTTTAGAAACCAGCTTAAAACCCATCTTGAATAGGAGAAAGCCACCTTTTTGCATTCCTATTCACCCATCCAACTGTCATTTTGATTCATAGGCTCTTTGCCCTTGGGATGTTGTTGCGTGACTGATATGAGTAGGTATCCTCATTCTGATTTTATTTCCACAGTACATTCCTCCAGATCTCTGCGTCTGCAATTTTGTGCTGGAACAGTCCCTATCTGTCAGAGCCCTGCAGGAAATGCTTGCCAACACAGGTGAAAATGGCGGCGAAGGGGTGAGTACCTGAATTGTGTCCTGGGTTGGGATTGGGATGCACCACATCCCCAAAATACATTCTACATTTCATCCAACTTTGAACTGAAAAATTTAGGACTGTTCAGATGACTCATATGGAGATAGTAAATCTTTCTCCCGGAGTTTAGTTGTTATTCAGCAACCCGACTTCTGCTTCCTTTGAGTTAATAAGCTTCCACCAGAAAATAGACCACCGCTAATGCTACCCGAGCAAGGCATAGGACGCTGAGCCTACTCCCCTCTCTTACCCCAGAATTCACCAGCGAATGTGGAGAGACTGAGAGGGTCTTGAGATTGAGGGTGCCTGTGAGCTAGTTTCTTTGTCCTTGGAGAAATCTCACTGGGGAGTTAGGACTGCTCCAATGGAGCACAACCAAGTTCGAACATGATTTCCTGCAGAATTCTGAGTCTTTGACAGGTGTCTAGAACTTGATGGTTTCACTGATGATGAGCAAGTACAGAATTGTCTTGAGTTTCCATTGTCAGTAAAATGATCCTTGTAACTAAGAGACAAGCTCCATATTGCCCATGTCAGAAGGCTTTTGGGCAAGACTTTGCCCAGATATTTCAAAATAATTTTTGACTCTTCCCTTTCCTAATGACTCACATTCGTTTTTATATATTTATCATCAAACACTTTAATTCTACTGCCTGAATATCTCAAATTCAACCATTTCTCTCCACTACCCTTACTCCCCCATACTCCATTAGATGACTATCCTCTACCTTTCGGTTACTGCAACAGCCTATTAATTGCTTTGATTGCTTCTATATTTACCCCCCCTCCCATTTTTCCACTCAGCAGTTCTTCCAAAACGCAAATACAATTATTACAGTTGCCTGTTTTAAAATCCTTTGTCTTCCCATTATTTTGAGATAAATTCCAAATTCCTAAACGTGGCATAGAGCCCTTTAGGAGTTGGTGAGCCCTGTTCACCTTTCCTGCCCCATCTACATCCCACCAAGTACTCAGTGTCCCAGTGACATTGAATTCCTCTGTCTGCCTCAAATATGCCGGTTCTCTTTTGCCTCTGATCCTCCATATCAGCTATTCCCTCCACATGGAACAGCTTTCCTCCTCCTCTCTCACTTCCCTTATGTAATCCCTATGTATCCTTCAAGGAACCAGTTTAGTTATTAGATCAGTTGAGAAGCCTCTGCAGACCCCACAAGTCTGTTGCTGGGACAACATTAGGTACTTTTTCTATCATAGCTCTTACCACTCTGTACTGTCATTGCAAGTCTTTTTTTCTTCTCACTGGAGAGTACACTGTCTGTGGGTAGAAACTGTTCGCAGTTACCTAATAGCACAGTTTGTTCTTATCTGAAGTCGTGCATAATACGGACATGTCTCATTTGTAGTAGAAGAGACAATTGACTGTAGGATCAAGAGAATCGATGTTTACATTTCGGTCATCCTCCAGCCCTTAATTAGATGTACCCAAGGGTACATCTAATCTCTTGGGGCCACAGTGTTCTGTGAGTTAGATCTCTAAGACCCTTAATACCAAATATTTGTGTTTTTTCACTCTCTTGATTTATAACAGTATGCTGTAGGAAGACAACTGAGAATAGTTTGCTTTGTGCCTTAGATCATTAACACAAGTGAGATTTTTGTTCATTTAATGTTTGCCTCAGTCTGGGTTCACTTCCCCGTTCCTTGCATTGACCTCAGCATCTTGTATCTTCCACATACCCTCAAACACTTCCAGTTTAGGGAGACTTTTTTTTTTAATTGATCACTCTTTTTCCAAGATGCATCATATACAGAAAGCTTTGATGAGGGAGACCTAGCTGATTTTAAATATCACCACTTTTTCAGTGTCAAAAAAGATCTGCTACACCCAACCTACTCTATGGTCCCAGGTTAGAAATTAAGGAGACAAAGAGATACTCTGTTAATTGGGGAATTATTTCTTGGCTATTCTGTTATCCTGTTTTGTTTTAAAAGTATATTTCAAAGGACTTCTTTTTCTTTATCATTTAGCTTGAGTGGTTCAGAGTCCTATAGATGAGAAAGTAAATTCAAAAGTTCTGGTTCTTCTTTGTTGCAAAGAACTTAAGTCTTAACTTGGTTTGTCCTAAGAGGAATAAGTAATCATTCATGTTCCAAATAGAATGGTAGGACTCACTTTAATAAAACTGAGCTCTTCATTTTAGAATATATGAATAAGACCTACCTTAATTACCAGGCATGTTATAGCAGAAGTTTGTTTAATATAATTATATATTTCAGGAGCCATTTATAAGTTACAACATTTAGAAACTAATACATTCAATCTTATTTGAATAATCTACTCTTCTTTAAAAACTCCACGTTCAAAATAAATGATTCATGACATTTTTGTTAATATCTATAGAATCATCATCATCGTCATGATGTTGAGTCAGACTCTGAAATTTTCCATATTGCCTTTTGTTCTATTTTTGCCCAAGATAAGAGAGACCTAATAGTTATTTCCCATCTCGACACATTTATCACTATTATTATAAGGAGTAGTATTCACTGGAGATCTCAGAGAAAAGGGACGTGAGAAGAGAGATGGAACACAGATGGGAAGGTACAGTTTTCAAGTCATATTATTTTACTATGCATTGATGACTCCATAGAATAGTTACCTGAACAGCAGCTTCGGGTACTAGAACCCTCTTGGAACTTTCTCACAATTCCATCTGGGCTCTCAGTCTTTCATATGAAAAACACGAGTTTTATATCATCTCTTGAGTCTGATTATTTTGCTTTTCTGAAGTAATTACTGTGCACATTTACTATTGGTACTTTATTTGATTTTAGAAGATAATATTCAGCAGGGAAGAAAAAGGAAAAATAAGGAAGTGAGTTAACATGACAGAGCAGAATGATTCTCTGGAGAGCCTGGGGATGTTTGAGTGGGATGAAGCCTTCTTTGCATGCCATTCCATTCTGTTTGGAAATAGCCATTTTCTGCTCTTAAATAGATATTGCTTTCACTAATGATCATGACTGCCACCAAATGGGAGGCTTTGAAGAGTATAATTTTTCCTTCTAGTCAAAAATTGGTCCTGGTGTACTGTGTCTGTTCACTGCTGTGTAGCAACTGGACATTTTTAAAAATGACTTCAGCTGTTTTTTTACTCACGTGTTGAGTGTACAGAAGTCTTTTTGCAAGGATTTACAATTCTGCAGCAATTTCTCTTGCTAACAAAGAAAACAAAAGTGCCCTAATTTAACAGCAAAGAGGTTTCTTTATTGTTTAAATATCCTTAGCTGCAGCCAGTAGTACATGGGAGCCAGCTTTATATTGAGAAGGAGAATCAGTGATGAGGAGGACCTGGAGCAGAGAACATTCTGTGCCTCTCAGAGTCTGCCCTATCTCACCTCCTCCTTGGATCACTTTACCTCTGATCTAATCCGATGTAATTTTATTCTGGGGAAAATGACCAAGGGATAGATGCTTGGCACTGTGGCCAATTTTATGGCTACAGTTTGAAGTAAAATTCCTGCAATCAAATATTATTTTCACATTTTCAATTGATTTAGACCTATAGTGTCACCAACCTTGGGCCGGACACGGAGCCGAAAGAGATGTCCCCATCTCCCTCTAAGCCCTCAATCTCCGTCATCCTATAGAAATGACTTGAAAGTGAGAGCAAACAGCATTTGTGATGAAAAAAATGCTTAGTCTTCAGTGTCAGGCAGATGTGTTTTTCAGTCCAGCCTATATTGGACCAGATGTCCTCTGGGGCAGGTTATTTCTCCTTTCTGTACCTTAATTTCCACATCTTCAAGATGCAGTCTATCTCCTAGAACTGGGTGAGAATTAAATGAGATCACTGCCTACAAGTGCCTGTGAGTTTGAAAAGAAAAGTATTTTTTCCTCTCTTCATCCCTGGTCCACATCCTCCTGTTATATGGATCCTTCAGGAACATTCAAACTGCCTCAAAGGAAGGAGAGTCCTGTGCTACACAACTAGGTGCATGTTAAACTTAACTCCAAATGGGTTCTGACATGAACTGGCATAATGCTTCTAGAAATGAAAGGCCTTGGTTAACACAATTACCAGCTGCACTCCTTCCGATAAGGGCTCCGGTTTTCTCTAAAAGTTGACTTCATCAATGTCAGGTCTTTACAACTACAAAGAGAGATGAAATATAAATATAAAATGAATTATATAAATGATATATATAAATATCAATATTAAACTAATTGTATAGTTGCCACGTGAACGTGACACTTTATCCATGTCCAGAACACATAAGATTATGCCTGACTTTGGATGCTAAAATATCTGGTATGCTGATACACAAGCAGCCTTTTAACCTTGATGGGGCCAGGCGCGGTGGCTCAAGCCTGTAATCCCAGCACTTTGGGAGGCTAAGGTGGGCAGATCACGAGGTCAGGAGATCGAGACCATCCTGGCGAACACAGTGAAACCCCATCTCTACTAAAAATACAAAAAAATTAGCCAGGCGTGGTGGCGGGCACCTGTAGTCCCAGCTACTCAGGAGGCTGAGGCAGGAGAATGGCCTGAACCTGCGAGGCAGAGCTTGCAGTGAGCTGAGATCATGCCACCGTACTCCAGCCTGTGCAACAGAGCAAGGCTCCATCTCAAAAAAAAAAAAAAAAGAAAGAAAGAAAAAAAAAACCTTGATTGGGAAATGTGACCTGGAAAGATATTATTTCTGCAAGAACCTTTATAACAGATGTCCTCACTGAGAAGTTCTTCATTTCCCTGTATTGTGTGATTTGATAGTCCCGTTACTCTGAAAGGAGATTTTGGCTACTTTGATTTATCCTTGTCTTTACAGTAGAAAATACCACACACAGCATGGTTGCTAGTGAAATGGTGTGGCACATTTGTCATATGTTACTGCTTCCTGAGGATGACATGCCTGTGACTGCTAGAGGCTGTCTCCTGGTATCATGTGACCTTGGAAATGGCCAGTGAAGCGTAAACATGTTATGCTATATTCATATAAAGGTCCTTACAGTGCATGTCATGAGATATATGAGATATTTACCTTGCAACCAAGTTCAGGACATTCATTCATCTCATAAAGTCACAGAAAATTTAGTGACAGGTGGCAACATCATTAAAAAAGAATCAGCTAACAATGCGTCTGCCCTGACACTGCTAGGTGATAAATACAACAAACACTGATGAAGGGAATTATTAGAAACCCCTTGTTTAACGTCTGAATTGTTGTTGTGCCGAGATTTCGACATGTTGCTGCAAACTCATCTGGAATGAAGAGGCCTAATAGGATCCTTACTTCTTGCTTCCTGGGTTCCTGTGTAACCGCCAACATTTTTATATCATAGAAGAAAAGGGGAGCCACCATCATTCAGATTTAGCATTTCACTCTGAGGTTTTTATCTTCCCTTTATAACTGTTAGAAAAAAATTAGTAATATAATTTATTTTGTATGTATGTGAGGAGGAAACATGACTGACAGAGGAACTGTGTCCATAACTCTAGACCTCATCCCCGTTTACGTTTTAATATTACAGTTTTAAAAATACATACTTTAATGAGTCAAATCTAACAAGCATTGATTACACTTCAGGAGAGTTCATAAGATTTCCTTTAGAGACAAAGTACTAAGTCACTCATGCTTATATTGTGATTTAAGTCCGAGGTCTTGCCTGTAGAAGTGTCAAGTCCCTACGGTTAGAATAACCACACTAAGTGTCAAAAGCCTGAATTTCCTTTGTACTCATTGGTTAAATAAGCCTCTGCCTCAAGCTGTCCACGAACGTCCTTGGTGCCCTCACTCAGGACCTCCCCACCCCAGTGCCGATGCCTTTCAGGCTGCTAACCTTGGGGACACTCCCCCTCCCTACACCTAATTGGTGAGAGCAGGATGTCACATCATTAAATTTTTAACTTGCTTGGCTTGACTCTGCTTTTTCTTTGGAGAGGGAGAAAAATAACATTCTGGTTTCAGATGCTGGTCTTTCCTTTTTTTAATCTATGGCTGTCCATCCACACCTGCTACAAAAATAATGTTTTTATACTCGCAAAATAACAAAACGACTTGGCAGAATTGCTCTCACGTGCGAAAGCTTGTTGAAACCTACTCTTTAAAAGCTGCCCTGTGTTAGAGTTCATTTTACAGATGTACTCATGGCAGGCGGCCTGTTTCGGTGACAAAGCTGGGAGTTTGGAGGTTTAGATTTGGTCTTAACACTGCCACCAACTGGAAATTTAACTTGCAAGTAAATCTCTTACCAACTGGGCTTTAAGTTCCCCACCTCTATATGACATCACTTAGATGCAAAGTCCTTTCCCAGGTCTGTAATGGTTGCAATGCACCAAGTTAAAATGGAACAGTGTCATCACGTTACTTCCTCTGGTGTGTCCTATGGGCTGTAGCCCATCGCTGAGGAGCTGTGGAAATGTTCACCTTTTTGTATTAACCATTACTTTTGAGACCTTGGCTCCCATTTATTTAGGTAGAATGAATAAATGTGTTTTTCTCTTTTTTCTTTGCTGTGGACAAGGAGAATTTTACAAAATCCATCCGGGACAGCAACCCTAAAGCACTAAGCATTGACTACATACTTTTAATTTTTTTTTTTTGAGACAAGGTTCTCCTGTAAATTTTCTTGTGGAATTATAGGAGACATATTGTGTATGTTTGACAGGTTTTCTTTCCTCAAAGAGCTAGGAATTATTTTGACAAATTAAATATTATTATAAATGAGAGGCCTCCGAACTAAAGTTTCGATGTGTTTTTTTTCACAGACCAAATTGTCATTAAACATATGTACATCCTCTTCCCCCTTTCCTTTCCCCTCCTTACTATTCTTTCTCATGTTATGCTATGATTTTAGGATTTTATGCTGATATAATGGATTTTAATGTTTCCTTCATAAGCTGATATTTATGAAGGTATGTGTAAATAACCCACATTTCATTTTTGGACTGGCCTTTTGATGACGTGGTTTTTAGTTAAAATATGCCATCTGGAAGACCTTACTTCATGGTAAGAAAGCACCTTTCTTGGTCTAAGCAAAATCTGAGTGATTGATTAATTGATGGCAATTCTAAGAGAAATTCCAAATTGCCTGATACAGGTATTGACCATTTTCCTTGGGTGGATTTTCTTATGTAAATGTAGTTATAAAAAAGTGATACAGCTGACTTAGGTGACAGCACATTGCTTGCTAATAGTTTGTTAATGACATCAGCACTGTACTAGAAAAAACAGGAAAAACAAACTTTTACATTTAACGCTCTTGCAAACCTCTAAGATAACAAAATATTTACCAGGTAGGAAATCCACCCTCTTTATTCTGTTTTTGTTTGTTTGTTTGTTTGTTTGTTTTTTAACTCTGTAGTAAGCATCAGTAGACTCCTCAAATAAGTTGAAAGCTTTCGGCAAAACCTGTGCATGCTAAAATATCCATTTACTGTTTTGTTTTTGATTTTGCTAGCTCAATGATCTCTCGGAATGGGTATGTTATTCACTCCTTCAATATACATGTACTTTGCATGGACAACTGACTCAAGCTGTATTTGTCATGAACTGGGCCTTTCACTTGTGAGTGTTCAGGGCAGTTTCCATTCTTTGTGTCTGTGCAATTTAAAAAAAAAAAAAAAAAAAAAGAAACCACTAGTGCACCTCACCCTTCAGGGTTGTGAAATTAGAGGTGGCTGCACACTTAGAAATTTGTCGCCAGGCAGTTTGTTTTCCCACTGCTCTCCAATTAGAATGACTTGCCTGTGGACTCATTTTTTTTATTTCTTCAAAACATTCCAAGTTTTTTTTAAAGCCTCTCTTGTTTGCTCTGAATATGGTCTAGACGGCCTGTGATCATAGGTTTCAGTCTGGTGAGATGACACAAGTGTGCAGCTTTGCCTTCATCTCAGCTTCTCGACGCTTCAGACCTCTTCCAGTGCTATTATGCAACTCCAGCTCTGCTAGTCCATAAGGCTGGAATTCATGATAAAAATGGAAAAAGCTAGTTTGATGTTTTCTTTCTCCTGCCGTATCTCCAAGGTGAACCAGCAGAAGAATTAAATGTGAACTTCAACAATTAAGAATAACCGTTCAGGTTAACTAGCTTTTTACATTTCTTCATATGCTGAGTAGAAGCCTTTTCAAGTGAAAGAACCCACAGAATGAATTTTTAAAGCTCCAGACTCTCTCAAATCCCCCCATTTATTGAATATAGTGCTTCAGCTTTACTGTGACTGTCTTTGGTGAAATTGGGCATACTGTGAAGTCGGCACCTCGTGTTTAAGATCAATATATGCCTGTCTGATCTTGGCTGTGTTTTTGCAAATGTGTTAACATTTAGCTTTGCTAATGTTACACAAACTGGAATTCTGTTCATCCTTGCTGTGGACATTGAAATGCTCTGTTGAAATAACCTTGTCATAATGGTATCTGTCATCTAGAAAGCCTAAGCTGCTTCTCCGTGGCTGGACTAAAGATATTTGTTGGTGGTGGTGGTGGTTTTTATATTTTAATTGCAAAAAAATTTAAATATCTTCATTAAAGTTTCTTAGAGGCATGAGGATGGATTGGGGGTGTCTCAGCTTTCTCCAGGACACAGTCTGTAGGTAAATAGTTTATTATTCAGGGAGATGTTTTGATAAGAGATTTTGCTGAGAGTTTTTAGAGAAATAACTGTTTCATGGTGGGGCAGGAGTAGAGTTTTACGAAATTCGTAAAAACGAATTTCAGCTGCATTTCTGGGAACGTGTTTTAATTCTTAATTGTACAATATTTGAATTTTTGGGAAATCTTTTAAAAAACCTGCTTACCTTTTGAAAATAAAGCACATTTGCAATTTTTTAAATCCTAGGAGAATAGAAACTCTTCAGTTTACTTATTAGACTTTTCCTTTGATCATGTACTTCACTTTTTAATAGATACCTGAGTTTAAATTACATATTTGTAGGGAGAATTGAATGAACTAGAACAAACTCCAATTTATTTCCATTTCATAAAAGTTTAATAAGAGCACCAATCTGGATATTCTGTTAAAGAAAAGTTAACTTGGTGCTAGAGAAACCCTGATCTCAGCTGGCATTTTCATCCTTACTTGAGTAAAAACACTCCAGTCCTATGATGGCCACTATCTGGTGTTAGAATGGAAGGAGCTAAAATGATGACGTGGAATCGGTGGAAAGAAAGTGGGAATAAGATCAAATGTATTTAGGCGAAGCATGGTGTAAAAATTGCTTCCGCTCTGCAGAGGGCTGAAATGGTTCCCCACAAAGTAAGAGGAAAGCTGAAGGCAAAGTGCTTGTGCTTCCACCTTGAGTTTCCTCCTGTGGGTACTGCACGTACTTGGGCTTGTAGTGAGGTGGGAGATGGGGAAGTGCTGAGCCGTGTTTCTGAGTTCCATGATGTTGCTCTGGTGTGAGGGAGGAAAGTGCTGGACTAGGCAGGTGGGGTGGACATTCTGGCCTTGGTATTCCCACTGTCTGGTCCTTGCTGTCCCACCTGCAAAACATGGACTCTGAACTAAATGAGTGGCTCCTAAACATCTATCCCAGGATCAATGTCTACCCATGATGAAGGATTCCTAAGTCATCAGGAAAACGGGAAAAACTGTTTTCTAGTACCCTTCCTGTATTGATGATCAGTTTCATTCCTGTGGTTGGAATCATACTGGTTCTTGAACTTGTTCACTTGTAAGGCCTGTTCTTGCCTACAGCTCATGCATTCCATGTGCTAAGTAGTTCTGCCCAAATACCAGATAGGTGTTTTTTTTTTTTTTTTTTTTTTTAAAAATGTTCTTAGTGAAACCTGGAGAGTCAGGTCCCTTGTTGGTTGTGGTTATTCACCTCTTTCTTTGTGGATAACTGCCTCTGTGATGAAAGAGGAAAGGCACTTGATTTTAGAGTTTTTAGGCACCAGTTACCCCTCCTTTTGCTTTTGTTCTCGAGAGAGAAACATGCATTGGCACCAGCACTGGTAAGAATCAGCTGGTGCCATCCTATTAAGGATGTGCAGCTGGAGGCTTGGTGCTCCGCACCCCATTTCTCTGCTGCTCATCTGCCTCGAAAGGTGGAGGATAGTAGCGAGAGAAGTGGGATGTTCCAGAAGAATGAACCGAGAGCTGACCCAGTGTAAATGAGGCCCACATCACAGAGGTTTCTTCTAAGGAACAGCCTTTGCGCACTTGCTTTTAAAGGCCCTTCTCTCTGCTGACTCCCCTGAGTCCTGCTCTCTGCGTGGGGCCAGAGGTGGCAGTTATTCATGGTGGAACCATTCCTTAAAATACTCATTTTCATGTCTTTGATGAGCTATTTGAAAGGTAAGTTGAATGCATTACTTTTTTTTTTTCTTTATATCTTCATAGTTTAGTTTCTAAAGTTATGACTTGGTTTTAGGAATTTTCAGAATTACTGCTAGGGTATACACATCTCCAGTTAATTTAAACAGTTTTTTAATTGATACATAATGGGCCTAGTTTCAGAATACGTGTGATAATTTAATACATTCATGTAATTTATAAAGACCAAATCAGTGAAAATCTCCAGAATTTATGTTTTTGGTGGGTACAAATAACTGAGTTGTAATTACTGAGGCATCGTTAGTGGATGAAATAGAGCTATGGAGCTGATTCTGTACAACCTCACCTCCACAATGATACTGTCTAAACCATAGAAGCCACAATTAATTATCTGACCTCAGGCAGCTGACCCAAGTGACCAGGAGAATGAGCAACTGCTGTTCCCAGGCAACCACGTGGACGGTGCAGGGCAGGTGAAGCAATAGGGATACGCAAATCCATGCTTTATCAGCTACGCAGATTTCACTGAAAGTCAGTGGGAGAAACCGTAGCTCTGTCTGCAGCTTTCCCAAACTCTCAATAATAGAGTCTCAATCTGTTGTATACGGAACTCCAATTCCTCTTCTCATAACTTCAGTCTTTCCTATGGCACAAATCCCTTCTGAACTTCCTACTATGTCTTTCCCCAAGTGGGGCTACCTGGGCCTCTGCTAACACTATTTATTGCATTTGCAATTTCTTGTGAGATTTTATTAAAATGAGCTGTTCCCAGGGTAACCAGGAACGGTAAGTTCACTGGACTGAACCCCTGGTCCAAACAGATCCAATTCAAACTGGTTTAGTGTTTCACCTTAGGTGTTTTGCTTGCAGGAATGTAAAACATTCTTCAGTTCTGCCAGTCTCTTTCCCAATTTGTCTGTCTATACAAATTCATCAATGTGCACTTTTTACTAAATATATTAACTTCATTTTAATGCTATTAACAAAACTTAGTATTTTGTGTGTGTGTGCATAATAGGTATCACTTCGCACTTCCTCACATTTACACTTGTCTTTCCAAACATATATCCCTGTATAAAAGGAATTTCTAGGGTGTCTATTTTGGACTTCACTTCTTTTTCCCACATGGTACACCTTGTTACTAAGATAAAATTCTAACAGGAAAAAAAAAGCCTTTATTACTATGATTTTTTGTATTAAACTATATTTAAAAATTGGTTGCTTCGATCCCTTTTTCTGAAGAGTAATGTCCTAGTTGCTGTATCTTACAAAATATGCCAGAATAATCAAGAGGTTTCTGTATTCCAACTTCTTCCATGTTTTATTCAGTAAAGTGTACTCTAATTTATCCTCAGGTTCTAGCATGAAATAGAGGCATGCCCACTCCCAAATGATCCTGGTATTAACATATGTGTGTATCCCTCTAAACCAAAAGACTCATATCTGTAAGACCTGCTTTTTTTTTTTTTTTTTCTCCTCCTGAGATGGCATCTTACTCTGTCACCCAGGCTGGTGTGCAGTGGTGCAATCTCTGCTCACTGCAACCTCTGCCTCCTGTATTCAGGTGATTTTCCTGCCTCAGCCTCCTGAGTACCTGGGATTACAGGTGTATCCACCACCATGCCCGGCTAATTTTTGTATTTTTAGTAGAGACAGGGTTTCACCATGTTGGCCAAGCTGGTCTTGAACTCCTGACCTCAACTGATCCACCTACCCCGGCCTCCCAAAGTTCTGGGATCACAGGCGTGTGCCACTGTTCCCGACCTATAAGATCTATTTTAAATGCACTCACTTGATCTAGGAAAAGAGTCTCAGGCCAAATCCAGTTTCTTCTTACAAATCTCAGTGGGCTTCAGAGAAAGGGGGATGCTGAGTCAGACAATATGCTGTCCCTAATGTTCCCAAACCTCCCTGGAGCTGGGTCGTGCTGGCTCAGACCATCCAGTTTGTAACCCGTGAGACCTTGCACAGCATTCTCTCCCAGATGGAGCTTCTGCAGTTTTTCAGATTGGCTTTAAAAAAAAAAAAAAGGAACCAATAAAGAACAACCTGGGTTACCATGTTAACAGAATTGATGGCAAGAGCCAAACACATTACCCAGTGTTCTTCTACCTTTTATTATTTTATTATTATTATTTTTGAGATGGAGTCTCACTCTATTGCCCAGGCTGCTGGTATGCAATGGCACAGTCTTGGCTCACTACAACCTCCTACTCTTGGGTTCAAGCGATTCTCCTGCCTCAGCCTTCCAACTAGCTGGGATTACAGGCATGTGCCACCACATCTGGCTAATTTTTGTATTTTTAGTAGAGATGGGATTTCACCGTGTTGGCTAGGCTGCTCATGAACTCCTGACCTCGTGATCCACCCACCTCGGCCTCCCAGAGTGCTGGGATTACAGGCGTGAGCCACTGTGCCCAGCCTCTTCTACCTTTTAAATAACCTTTCTAATTATGTCTTTATAATCCAGTGATTGAAAAATAAACTTCAATATGGGACTATTATAATTTGAACTAAGAATTCACTGCTGTAACGGTACATTGGAAACTCACTGTAATGTAACGTAAATGTACATTACAATGACCATTTCACACAATGTGTCACCAATTCCTGTTTTAGTATCATCTTAACTTCACATCTCTTTTAAAATACCCAACATGTTCCAAAATACAGTTGTCATTTTCTCTCGGATACTGAGATCCTCCTTGCTTGGTCCAAGGGAATACATGTTAACCTTTGCAGCATCATGGCTGGTATCTTTGAGCAAACCCTTGCTTTCTTGCAGCAACAAGGTGGCCCAGTCTCATCTTAATTTTTCTACCCCAGGACATGACATTGTACAACTCTTTAATATCCCTGGTTCTGTTTCATAGCGAATATTAAAGATCAAACTCTGGCTCTAGGGATATATATTTGTTACCCCCACTGTGACCCATCACAAGCTAAGCCAATTGGCCTGAGATTGGAGGAGGTATTAGTATGATACCAGCAGAGAGGTTAAATCACATTCATGACAGCATGATTTAATAATAGAGTGAGACTTTATTATTTTTATGAGGAACATGAATTGAAAGTTCACCATGGTTACTCCAATATATTTCTAGCCTCCTTTTTATTTCCTGCCTTACTTAAATATAAAAACTTTTTGAAATAACTTTTAGGTTTGGGGGTACATGTGTAGGTTTGTTATATAGGTAAACTTGTATCATAGGGATTTGTTGTACAGATTTCATCACCTAGGTACTAAGCCTAGTACCCAATAGTTATTTTTTCTAATCCTCTTCTTCCTCCTACCCTCAATCCTCAAGTAGGCCCCAGTATCTGTTGTTTCACCTCTTTGTGTCCATGTGTTCTCATCATTTAGCTCCTGCTTATAAGTGATAACATGGTATTTGGTTTTCTGTTCCTACATTAGTTTGCTGAGGATGATGGCTTCCAGCTCCATCTATGTTCCTGCAAAGGACACCTTCTCATTCTTTTTTATGGCTGTGTCATATTCCATGGTGTATATGTACCACATTTTCTTTATCCAGTCTACCATGGATGGGCATTTAGGTTGATTCCATGTCTTTGCTATTGTAAGTAGTACTGCAGTAAGCATATGCATGCATGTGTCTTTACAGTAGAACAATTCATATTCTTTTGAGTATATACCCAGTAATGGGATTGCTGGGTCGAATGGTAGTTCTCTTTTTAGCTCTTTGAGGAATCACCACACTGCTTTCCACAATGGTTGAACTAATTTACACTCCCACCTACAGTGTATAAGCGTTCCCTTTTCTCCACAACCTCACCAACACCTATTTTTTGACTTTTAATAATAATAGTAGCCATTCTGACTGGTGTGAGGTGGTGTCTCATAGTGGTTTTTATTTGTATTTCTCTAGTGGTCAGTGATGTTGAGATTTTTTTCACATGCTTGTTGGTCACATGTATGTCTTTTTTTGAAAAGTGTTCCTGTCCTTTGCCCGCTTTTTAATGGAGTTGTTGTTTTTTTTTTTCTTGTAAATATGCTTAAGTTCCTTATAGATGCTGGATATTAGACCTTTGTTAGAAGCATAGTTTGCAAAACTTTTCTCCCATTCTGTAGGTTGTCTGTTTACTCTGTTGATAGTTTATTTTGCTGTGCAGAAGGTCTTAAGTTTTATTACATTCCATTTATCAATTTTTACTTTTGTTCCAATTGCTTTTGGCATATTTTTTCGTGAAATCTTTGCTCATTCCTGTGTCCAGAATGGTATTGCCCAGGTTGTCTTCCAGAGTTTTCATAGTTTTGGGTTTTACGTTTGAGTCTTTAATGCATCTTGAGTTGATTTTCATATACGGGGTAAGGAAGGGATCCAGTTCCAATTTTCTGCTATGACTAGCAAGTTATCCCAGCACCAGTGTATTGACTAGGGAGTCCTTTCCCCATTGCTTGTTTTTGTCGGCTTTGTCAAATATCAGATGGTTGTAAGTATGTGGCCTTATTTCTGAGCTCCATAAGAGCTTTTTTTTCCCCACCTTGAGGTAACAGAGTTCCCGTGGCCCATAGCTATATTGTACTATGCTGTCCTTTCTCCATTATTAACATGGCACTTAGGGAACACCTACTGTATGTCCTTTCCATCCTCTGGATTCATGGCACAATTTTCTAGGATTTCTAAATCATCTTTTGGTTCTTCAAGCTGTGTAAACAGCTGAGGATGTATATTGATGACTGGACAATGATATGGTTTCCAGGGATTTATATAACCTGCCTTGGCTCAAGTCAGTCAGTTAATCTGTCTGTTTCTCTGGCACTTCCTCTCACTGTTGGCCATCACAAACTTCTTATCTTAGATAACATGTTTCCTCCTTCAGGCTTCTGAAGACCATTCCTAGTCAGCAGTGGTCTCTCTCAGTGGAAAGCAGAAATCAGCAGCAATGTTCATTTCAGTACCTAGCTGTCACATTACATTAATGGTAACCACTAACCTTGCTGCCAGTGGATTGAATTATTATTTTTTCATTGGAAGAGGCAAACAACACAACTGATATTAATTTTATTAATTTTGTGGAGTCTTTTTTTTTTTTCAATTTGTGAACCATACTTGGTGTTGTGGAGCTGGCCGCTCCTCCTCCTCTCACAGGAGCTCTGCGGGTGCTACTTTTAATATGCCTTCTTTCTTTGCTGCGAAGCCTGCCACAGTGTCTTGCAGCTCACGGGAAGTCAGGTTTTACTGTCAGCCCCGGTAGGTTATCCTCCCATTGTCAGTGTGATAAATTTGCTCCCCGCACAATGGGAGAAAATAGATCAGATGGTACTCGCTCTGTCCGGGTCCCAGCTTCCATGCATAGATCAGCAAAGGAGCTTTTTTATTTAACTATTATTTTTCCAGTTGACAGAAGAGCTCGTGGATGAGACGAATGCTTGGACCTAAGCCAGCCTCTGAAAGGTGGGCTTTGGAAAGCAGCCATGCGAAAAGCACTGTCCAAGCGTTAGACAACTCAAAACAACTCTGAGACACACTAGTCCTGCAGATACAGAGAGAAATGTAGAATGCTGTACTAAGAATGCACAATGAATGCTGAGGCATACCCTTAAGGGCTGGGGGTCTGCAAAGCACAGAAACCAGAGTGAGAACATAAGATCAGAGGTGACTAATTCCAGAGGAAAGTGACCAAGTAGTAAGGGAAGCAGTACTGCGAGTCCCTTTCCCCAGCCTGCTTTGTGCTTTGCCATTAACTGCATCTCTTCCCAGGCCCTGCAGCGTCCACACCGGTGGGGAGGGAGTTCTACAAGGCATGGGAGGCAGTTAAGGAAGTGTCCAGCTGACTTTTGATGTGGTGAAGACAGGTGGATCTGGGGTTGACCATGGTGAGCCTGAAACCCTTTTTCTGAGAAGCTTATCTAGAGTCTTCACCACATGTAGATTTTGTAGTAGAGATTTGTGTCTTTCTATCTATCGTATATATAGAAGCAGAGTGGAGAGAGAAGCAGAGAGAGTCAAACATTAGTCTTAAAGTTAGCAAAGGCAATCAATCATGTTTGTTCTTTGCGTCTTTGGGGTTCTGGAGAAATATTAAAAGGAAAGTCAATCACACTGGTCCAAAAGGATGATTCTGAGAACAGAGAAGTGCTTGCTGACTGCATGCATCATACATGAAGGGTCCTGTGTGGCTAAGTCCCAGAGGGGTGACTGTCAAGCCTGACTGTGCATTTGAATTACCTGGGAGCTCAGACTTCACCGTGGGCCCACCAAATTGGAATCTTGTGAAAATGACCCAGCTTTTATGTTGTTTATTTTTTTCTTCTTTGGTATTTATTTTTAAATCTCCACTAGTTATTCCAGTCTATAGCTGGGATTAAGGGCCACTTTTCTAAAATGAAATCATGAGAGGTTCAGAAGAATGATGTCACTGCCTTCAGAACAGCACCTGGTCCGTGGACAGGTACTGAGTATTAGGAGCATCTGTTCTGTCTGCCCCCAGGTCCACACACACAGGACCCCAGAGAATCGGCCTCTTCACCCAAGGCCGCTTTGTATACTTTGAGAATAAAGCAAGTTCGCTGTTGGTTTTGCTTGGGAATATAAACTTGCCCCCATGCTCATTATGTGGATATAGAGAAAACAGGATGAATCAATCTCCATCTAGCAAAATCATAGTTGAGACCAGTACAACAAAGATAGAGAGATTTACAAAAATAAATGTTGGTTGTTACAGGACATCCAAGGGGAAAAAAAAAACCCCATGTAAGTTGAAGGAGTGCAGGAAAGGGAGAGGAGGATCAGATAACAAAATAGAATCCAGTTGACTTTCTGCTTTATAGCTTGTGTAGGTAAAGGTGTTACACACAGTAGTAGTCAGCAGGGTTTTATGATAAAAAAAAACTTACTCCTATTTTGTTATCTATAAATCCTCAGGATGAACAGTGAGATTTTTATAGAGAAACAGTAGATTAGAAACAGTGTTCAAATTTTCATGTCAAGGTAATCGGACCTTTTGAATGTTAGACTCTTTGTTGGAAATATTCATTATACTACATTTGGTGAATGGAAATAATTGGGCAGAGCTCTTAGTATTGACCCTTTGTGGTCACTGGTCCACCGTTTCATCTGAAGCCTGATGAGGAGGAGGAGTATGGGTGGTTCAAATAGAAACCAGAGCAGTGACTGGAAAACAAATTTGGCTGACAGATTCCTTTTATGCAAAGAATGAACATGGCAACATCAGATTCTTAATCTATTAGCTACAGGAGAAGGTGGGGGGAATAATTCGGAGAAAAAAAATAATAGCCTCACCTCTTTCCAAAGCATGCTTGTCATCAATCTAAATGTCATTAATACCCTGACAAATATCTGGCGATTTGCTCTTTTAAAAGACACCATAATAAGAAACATGTGTTAGGGCTGCCATTTTGGCTCTCTGTTCGCTCCATGACATCTGTGTTCAAAGAAAAGCACAGATGTATCCAGGATGACCCTGCCCAATTTGGAGGCATCCCAGTGACCACCTTTTCCCCCTCAATGGAAAATGCTCATCCGTGTGTTTGAGAAGCAGTGTTTGAAAAGTATCCAGACTAGTGGGAAAGTCATTTAATTTGCTCCTCAACCATTGTGGATTGGCACAAAAGGGCAGGAAAATGGTAGCAGAAATCTACATCAATTCTCATAGGGCAAAAGCTCTTAGTTTTAAAGTATTGGAAGACAGGAGGTTCCCCAGTTGTCTTCAGTTGCACATTTGGAGTTTAAGTCTGCACCACCCAGGGGATCTTCCTACAGCTTTAGGTGCCCACAGGAAAGAATCAGCTCTAGGTCACCATAGCACCTCCTTTGCAGTCTCCAACCCATCTGAGCCATCTCGCAGATTATACCTATTCCATGTGCCAAACTTGTGCGAAGCAGAATCTAAGTAGGTGTTTTCCTGGAAGAGACTACTGGGGTACAGGTTCTTGCTGCAAATGATGCCTGTGACTGAGCATTTACAGCTCAAATTGGGCTCTGGCCTTTCCTCCTTTTGTTCTGAAATCCTTCCATGTGGCTGTGAAACTAATGACATGAACAAAAAGGAGACTGCACAACCTTCTCATCCAGGAAGAATAATTCTAGGCACTTTCAAGAGAGAGGGTTAGCCGGATTCAGTAAATTATAAACCATGAGAATGGTAAATTTGACATGCAGTGGTGGACAGGGGGGATGGATTGTTTGATATTGCCTCTGTTTTCCTTGCTTAGTGACAAAGTTTATGTATTTAATAAATCAAAGGAGTGCCTGTCTGTGCACTGCTTTTCAAGTATTCTTCTCTTTTGTCCTGTGATATGAGGAGATAGGAAGAAGGCAGTACTGTGGGTGTCGAAGGTGGGGCTCCCTGGAGTCAAGGTCACTCTACAAGAGCACAGCAGCAGACAGAGTGACTGCCATAGGTCCTTCTGCCACCAGATGCAGCCGACTTTCTTTTCTGGGGTGAGGGCTGTCCTATTGTGCATTGCAGCCTTTGACATTTGGTCCTGTCTTTTTAGTAAGGCAACTGCTAGCTGACCAAGTAAGACTGCCATGATCACTGAATTTGGGGGCAGTAGTGCTATCAGATTCTGTGCCTTCCACCTGTTTTCTGAACTTCATTAAGATTCTATTTCACGGCCAGGTGCAGTAGCTCATGACTGTAATCCCAGCACTTTGGGAGGCCGGGGTGGGCAGATCACGTGAGGTCATGAGTTCGAGACCAGCCCGGCCAATATGGCAAAACCCCATCTCTACTAAAATAAAAAAAAAAAAATTAACCGGGTGTGGTGGCGTGAGCCTGTATTCCTAGCTACCCAGGAGGCTGAAGCAGGAGAATCGCTGGAACCCAGGGGACAGAGGCTGCAGTGAGCCGGGATTGTGCCACTGCACTCCAGCCTGGGCAACAGAGCAAGACTCCATCTCAAAAAAATAAAAACCAATTCTGTTTCACAGTTTCAGTTTTCACTGTTCTCTCAAGATGCTCATGAAAGATGCCAGGGATGTTGCCGCCTTTCGAGCATGTTTATGTGAAGGACCTGTTCTGCTCTGGCTGAGTTGGTCCAGGCCCACTTGGAAGATTTCTTAGTAGGGGAAAAACCTCTTCACAGAGTGTCCTGAAGTCAGTGGCTCAGGCACCTCTGACTTTCGGCTTTAGATTCATATGAATCATACCATTATGAGTTGAAAATCAAGGTGTCAAGAGAATGACACCTTACACTGTCTAGTGTTTTATACTCCAAGGTTGAGAGCCACAGGAGGTAGGTAGAATCTTTGTTCGGGTCAGGAGAAGGAGGGTTTGGCAGTTAGCCAGTTGAGGATTGAAGTATCTCATCCAAAAAAGGTGGCGAAGAAACAAGTGTCCCACACTGGGCTCTTCCGGGTTTCACACCAGTTTCAGGGAGTTAAGATGCCTACGTGTACTTAGCGAGCTCCTGTTGTCTCATTCTCTGGCTGTGACTCCTCATCACAAGCCATACTCATCTGTGCACGTGCCACTCCCACCCCTGGGTTATACTGTCTAATTCCTAGTCTACTACCACAAAATCCTTCATTAACTATTAAGATCATCAAAGAAGAAAATAAAGTCCCTGTTACCAGATGTTTACAGTTCAAGGCCTGTTTGGAAAATGCCCCATCAGTTCCTTTGGTGTCATTTGAGCCAGAGAGGTGTTGTCTAGCCCTATTGAGAGGTGAAACCAGGTGGGCTTCTGGGTCCAGTGGGGACTTGGAGAACTTTTGTGTCTAGCTAAAGGATTGTAAATGCACCAATCAGTGCTCTGTATCTAGCTAAAGGATTGTAAATGCACCAATCAGCACTCTGTAAATGCACCAATCAGCATGCAGTAAAATGGACCAATCAGCAGGATGTGGGCAGGGACAAATAAGGGAGTAAAAGCTGACCGCCCCAGCCAGCAGGGAGCCAGCAACAGCCAACCACTGGGGTGGCGTTCCATGCAGTGGAAGCTTTGTTCTTTGGCTTTTCACAATACCTCTTGCTGCTGCTGACTTTGAATCTGCACTACCCTTATGAGCTGCAATGCTCACCGGGAGGGTCTGGGGCTTCATTCCTGAAGTGAGCAAGACCACGAACCCACCGGAAGGAGTAAACTCCGGACACCCACCCTTAAGAGCTTTAATACCGCGAAGTCCGCAGCTTCATTCTTGCAGTCAGCAAGACCACGAACCCACCAGAAGGAACCAATTACGGACACACTATCTGTCCACCCCTCCTGGAAGAGCAGTTTGCTTGAGTAGGATCTTTTGGGTTTGACGAGAAGGGAGTGATCCACTAGCCTGTAGTGGTAGGACAGGGTAGACCTAGAATCTCACAGCTGAGTGAGGTAGCCTTGAGAAACAGGGAATGCACCAAGTCCCCAGAAATAAGAATGGGGTCTAAAGTGAAGAGTCCACAAGGGGCAGTTAGAGGAGCCAATGGCTTTGGGACCTAAACTGCAATGCATCCGTGCAGCAGGAGATGTTTACCATGGAGTCTGGAGCTGAGCCTGAGGGAGCTATGGGGAGAGGCTCAGGTATCTTCAATAAAGACCGCCTCTCTAGCGTTTCCATGTAACACCAAGGGTAAAGAAAGACTGTGGAGTTATTGTCTTAAAAGCAGTGATGCTAGATATGTGTCCCCATCTGCCTTTCAGGTAGGTAAAGTCGTTTCCTGAAGATCCTGGCAAAGCAGTCGCACCCACAAGCAACTTGAAGGTATAGGGAATAGACAAAATACTTTTAAAATGCTGTGTTTCATTAAGCACATGTACCATGTTGCACTGCCACACACACGCTCTCTACTTTTGCCCAAAATGATGATATAGTAATAGTGTTAAAAAAAATTTAGAAGAGGAAAAATTCGGTGGTTCTGCAACCAGCCAAATGGCTATTTCATTTTCATAGGTTTCCTTATTCTTGCCTATGTGTAATATTTGAAGGCATTTTATTTTCTGCTTTTCTCGTGGTGGCATATCATAAACGTTCTTCTGTGTTTCCACATAACCTCTATAATTGCCTTTAATAAAGCATAGAACATCCTGAAGAAGCCTCAGAATTTACTAGATAATACTTTTCTTTGGTATATTTAGGTTCTTTCCAGGTTTTTTGTTTCGTTGCACCTATTATAGTGCTCTTATCACAGCTGGGTGCACACTTTTCTTTGCTTGTCTTGAATTGCTCCCAGAAGTAGAACTACTAGAGAAGAGGTATGGACTTCTTTATGGCCCTTTTCATGTATTTCCGTATTGCTTTGTAGAAGGGTTGTACTCCGTACCACCTTTCCTGGAATCGCATCAACTAAATTGCAACTCTGACAGCATTAAGTTTTTTTCCCACTGACGCAAATTTTGCAGATGTAAAATGATATATCAAAGTTGCTTTAAGTATCGTTCCTTTCATTACTAGAAAAGATAGAATCTCTTCCATATGTTTGAATTTTCTTCTAATATGTGTCATTTATTCATATTCCTTGCAGACTTCTATGAGGCTTAGTTTTTTTCCCTACATTTCACTGAGATAGTAGCCCTTTTGTTACAAAGTCTTTCTGTAGTCTATTAAATGTTGGTGTTTCCATTGTTCTGAATTTCAGTAATTCCAGCAATTTTGGTACAATCATATCTGTCTTTTATTTCTTTTGTGAGTATATCTGATACATCGAAGCATGGATAAGTATTAGGTCTGTAAAGAATGTGGAGTCTTCTGTTGCATGCTAGTTTTAGAATTTAATTTTAAAATGAAATATTTAATTATGTTATCCATCCATAACTTATCTTTTTGTTTCCTGTGGATCTTACTGAAAGCTTTTCTGATTTGCCATCCACATCTCACAGAGGCTTGTGCTTGATAACCCTGCCTTTCTCCTGTTCTACTGAAATCTGCCTTGTCATATGCTACACTTTCATATAGTCAGACCTGTTTACGGGCTGTCTGTATTGTGCCACGTTTCTCTCTTTGAATCAGAGTATCAGAGTGAATTAATGAACTTGGCTTCATAACATTTCCTAAACCTTGGTTCTTTTCAGAATAAAAAATCCTTACTGTTTATATTACCAGATTAGTTTTGTAGCAGTTTGTGAAGTTGCAAGATATCCTATTGGAATTGTAATTAAAACCATATTAAATCTGTAAGTTAAATTTAGGGGAATAAGCAGTTACAAATATTAATGTTCTCATCCTGTAACAAAGTACACCTCTCCAGTTCATCAAATCAAATCTTATTTTATACAATAAGGTTTTGTGATTTTAAAGGTTGCATTCACCTAAGCAGATTTCTAAAAATGTAATATTTTGTGGAAATCATGAGTAAAATCTTTCGTTATGCTTTCTAACCGAATATACTAGGTGACTTGCTTTTGTTTATTTCTACTGTTAAGTAGTATTGTTTTCTACTTTATAGGACATCATTACTGTTTAGTTGTCACTTGTATCAAAGGAAATGCAAACCTCCCAGGCAATGTAAAAGAGCTTCATCCTGTTCGGGAAATATTGTTCTGTGACCTTCCAGAAAGACTTCTTTCTTCTCTAGCCTAAAAGAGGGGAACTGAAGTGAGGTGTGAAAGGAAGAGAAAATTAAAGTGCACACATCCATGTTTGGAAAATGACTTCATCCCGTATAAGACCTCCTAGGAATATGACCTTCCAAACAAGCTCAGCGAGGAGCCTTCCTGGGGCCTTGGAATATTTCTTATTGCCTAGGACTCCCAAAGTGGAATTTAGGGCTCAAGATGTTAAAGGAAGTTGGTTTGGATCTCTAAAAGTATTGAAACATTTGTGTGTGGCTGGACAGAAGCATAGTCCCCTCCCCTCCTTAGTTACCGTATCTGGTTTATCTGACTGGGAAGCAGTATCCTCTGGGAACTACTAGAAGAAATGTCAGTAACGGAAATTAATTCTGCAGTTATGGGCAAGAGGATTGAGTTAATGAGCTAGTGGAACATTTTTCATCTGGACATGGCATCAGGGCCTTTTACCAGCATTTCCCTAATCCACCCCCATCCTGTGAGATGTCCTTCTGCCAATGACAATAACCAAGGTCACTTGTGGCAGCGACAGGACTGCCATCCTGATAAAGCTTCCCAGTCTTGAGGCCTGGACATCCTTCGTGAACAGACCCACACAATCTCCTATGTAGCATATCACACCTTTCCTGGACTGTTATTCCAGAATTAGTATCAAACAATGAAAAGAGTTAGTAGAATTTGTAGTTAGACCCAAGTTCAAATCCAAACATGTTCCTTACAAGCTCATCACGGGACTATTTCTTAAATTCTCTATGCCTCTTTTTTTTCCCATCTGTAAAATGAAACCAAAAGCACCACCTCCCCTAACTACTTACTCATTCAGGAAGTATTTAATGCATGCCTCCTATGTGCCGGGCACTGACGTGGGCACGGCAGAGGATACAACATACTCATGGAGCTTATATTCTAGGGGGAGAGAGAATAAATTCATATTAAAAATAATAAATACCACATGAGAAAATAAAGCAGAAAATGTGACAGAGTAAGGGTGATTGTTCTTTCAGAAGGGTTGACCAGAGAAGACTTCTCTCATGAGATGATTGAGCACAGAACTGAATGAAGGGTGGAAATTAACCATGAGAATATTGGAAGAGCATTTCAGGCAGAGGGAAACACATGTGCAGAGGCTTTGTGGTGGGAGCATGCTTTCTGAAAAACAGAGGAAAACCAGTATGATTGGAGCAGAGGATGTGATGGAGAGCATGCTGCTGGTAGGTGAAGTTAGAGAGGTATGAGGGAACCAGGTTGTACAGGGCAGTGATTTGCAAACTACAGCCAACAGGCCAAATCCAGACTATGGCCTGTTTAGGTACAACCCTTTAGGTAAAGGAGGTTTTTAAATTTTTAGAAAAATGTTTTTTAAAAGTTTTTTAAAGGGCAAATTCTTTAAAAAATAAAATAAGGCCAGGCATGGTGGCTCACTCCTGTAATCCCAGCACTTTGGGAGGCCGAGGTGGGTGGATCACCTGAGGTCAGGAGTTCGAGACAGCCTGGCCAACATAGGAAAACCCCATCTCTACCAAAAATACAAAAATTAGCTGGGTGTGGTGGTGCACACCTGTAATCTCAGCTACTCAGGAGGGAGGCTGAGGCAGGAGAATTGCTTGAACCTGGGAGGCAGAGGTTGCAGTGAGCCGAGATTGCACCACTGCACACCAGCCTGGGCAACAGAATGACACAACTCTGTCTCAAAAAAAAAAAAAAAAAAAAAAAAGGACCGTATCATATTTGGCCCACAAAGCCTAAAATATTTGCTATCTGCCCTTTTACAAAAAAAATTGCCTGATGCACGGCCTTAGAGACCACGGTGAGGACTTTGTACTTGTATTTTAAGTATGGTAGGAAGCCCCTGGGGGTTTTTGAGCAAGAAAGTAACGTGACGTAGTTAACAGTTTTTAAAGGATGCCTCTGGCTGCCATGTTAGCTCAGACTGAAAGGAGGAAGGGCAGAGCAGGGAGCACAGTTGGAAGGTCAGTCATTAGCACAACCCTGATGAGACCTGGTGGCAATAGAATGGACTAGACTGGCAGGCACAAGGTGCTGAGTAGTGGGATAGAGTATATTTTGGAGGTGGCACCAAAAGATGCTTTGAACTAACTGGGGGATATGAGAAGAAGAAAGGAGGTAAGGATGACACCAAGATTTCTGGTCTACTCACCTCTCGTAATACTGTCATGGAAACGGAATGAGACAATGATTTTTTTTCTACCTCTGTGGCTTGATCCTTCTATTTCTTCCACCATTTTGCAGTCAGGGTTTCCTTTCTATGGTACAACTTTGATTGTGACACTGTCCTTTCAAAAATCTACTCCAGTATCCTGTTAGCTGTGGAACAAAGTTCATCCATTGAGCCAGTCAGTCTGAGCCCTCCGTAATCTGGCCACCCCTCACCTACATCCTGTGTCACGTCCTGTCACTCCTGTTCATCCATCCCACCACAAACCAGCAAGTGGTCTGCGAGTCCCCATATGTGCTTTATTCTTTCCGCATCTGGGCCTTTGCCCACATGTGCTCCTTTCTCTTACTATGGAGGTGTGTCAACAGTCCTACTAGAATCTTGTGGTCTGCTTTTACAATAAGGTCGTTACATGATACCTCTTTATCCTCCTAGTCTATTTCAATATTCTTTGCCTTCACTTATTTTAATAGTTATTTCCATTTGTAGCATGATTTTTATACACAAATCTTATCCTCCATCATCAAACTTCAGAAAAGGAGACGGTATAGCACATAGTTAAGTGCCCTCACCTTTGTTAAATCCTGACTGTGAACTTGGAACCTGTATGACTTTGAGCAAGTTACTCAATCTCTGTAAGCCTCAGTAGTGTGTGCCCAATGGTAGTAATCACCATGATGATCATTATCAAAAGCTCTGTAGGAAAACCACTTCTGCCGTTCTAGCACTTGAGGCTTGCTTGTTCCCTGAAAGCAATGGTTCTCAAAACATGACCCCCTCGCCCTGCCCAGCTTTTGGGGATCAGTGACTCTTAATTCTTCTTATGATTACAGAGTTGGTAGGGACAAAGACGAGTTGGAGGAAGGTAGGAAGTATAAGCTGGTCGGTGGATCTGTTGGAGATGTAGGACTGTTTGGGGAGGACACACCCATAGTGTAAGCCACCAGGAGCCGTCAATTAACTTGTAATAATACAAGTGGATAAGATCAATTTTTGTTAGATTGACAAGATGTGAAAATTATTTGGTATGTCTAATTTTAACATAAGCTGTTGACACATTTGTAAATAGAGAAACTAAAATTAGTGCAAATGATTTCAAGAAATTTTAAAATGTTATGAAGAGCATTATAATTCCACGCAGTATTAAAACCTGGAGAACACTTAAGTAATCTCTGTAGCTGTGGGAAAAAGCGCAGCCGCATTTATATTTAGTTACTGGCTTTTTTGGAACATGATACCACGTTTATCTTTTTTCTCTTCTTTAGGTTCATTATGTGACATGAAAAACCATCTCTTTGACAGAGTGATTCTGTTAATCCAAATAGAGTTGAAATAAAATTACTCCGGGCCTTGTCCTCCACACTACCTGATTCCCCTTCCTCCATGTTGCTCACTGGTGTGGTTGCAGGTGGACCTGGGAGAGGGGCAGAGCCTCAAACCAGTCCTTGGGCTGCCAGTCTGTAGCTCTGAATAAAATGGACAGCATAAGAGATGTCCTTGAAGAAAAATGCTAGAATTATCTTCATAATTAATTTTTATCTCAAGCTTTGGATTCTCTTTCTGTGACTGTTTGGGGAGGGGAGGGCCTATGCTCAAATATTTTCTCCTAGAAGGGGCGTTGATCAAAAACTTGATAGTTGGTTAGCATGATGATACTTAGGTGAGAAGTTGGAAATGTTGATGCCAAAAAATCCTAGAATTTTCTGTAGATTTCCATTTTCCATGCGACCTACTCACCTCTAACTCTAATAAATTACAGTTTTGTCTCCTATCATGTACTGTTCAGTTCAGCATGGTGACGTGTGAATCAGATTCAGGGAAAGAATAAGAAACAGACACCATTGGCTTTATGTTGGGCCATCTCTCCCTCTCATGCCTCCCTCTCCCACTGTTTGGGCAGCCACTGAGCAAATAGCCAAAGTGGAGCTGCCTGGTGAGGCAGAGAAGATACCTAGATGGTCTCTCAACTGAAGGATCTGTTTCTGCATAACTGGTTACCCTTTTAAAGTCCTGGATTTCAGAGCCATCTCGCGTTGGTGAGATCTGTGTAAGAAGGACCCATTTAAGGGAGTGGGCAGAAGGCCTAAGTGCCTCGAAGGGAAAAGACTGCATGGCACAGAATGTGACCATGTGCCTGCCTGCCACGCTGCCTTTGTGTTGTTAGGCTATGGCTACATCACATTTGTTTCTCTCTCTCACTCTGAACGCTTCTGAGAAGTTTCAAAGGAAGGTAAGCAGTACCTGTGTCCTTCACATGCTTCTCTGGTAGAACAGCTCTGGGTTTCTGCTGATCCTGGGCAGAGGCCATTTCCGGGAATAGATTTGTCCCCACACACCCTCTCCCAAGGATGTTGCATGGCTGTGGTCACACGTCTCTTTCTGCCCGTAGACCGGCCACTTGCTTCTGGAATGAATTCCTTAGGAGCTTTGCAGTGGGTCTTTTCCTGGCAGTCTGTCTCCCAGAATTGTTGTGCTGCTTGGCTTCCAGAGAAGCCACAACTGCCCTGTGCTGACCTGATTCTTCCTCATTCCCACAGGCAGCACAAGGAGGTGGCCACAGGACCCTGTTATATGGCCATGCAATTCTCCTGAGGCACTCTTTCAGCGGAATGGTAAGCAGCTCGGGTGTCCACTCTCATCATTCAAAGAGGAGGGAAAACTGAAGAGGGGAGACGTACAAGAAGCCAGCAATAACAACCTAACAGCAGGAACAATTGGAACATAACTAATTTTAGCACATTATCCTCTTGACATTTCCTTCATAGGACCTACCTCAATTTGCAATAATTGCAATTATGTTTTTTGTTTCATCCGTGTCTGATACCCCACCTCCAACTCCATGAGGAAGAGGGCCATGCATCTTTTTTATTTTGCTAAACCTATAACCCCACCAAATACAGTGTTTTGATATACTAGATGCTCAATAAATATTTGTTGAATTGACGAATGATCAAATGGCTTATGGAGTAACAGATCTCTTTAGTATACAAGGATAACCAGTATAGAAGAAAAACCAATAAAATGGAAATTTTGTGACAGTTCTCCTCCTTTACTAAGAGAAATAGAATGATACTCACTGTTTTCAGTCCTGGGAGAACTTGCAGGTGTTATGCTAATTCAGAGACAGGAGGAAGACAAGAGGCAAGGTAGTCACAGAAAGCTTGCATGGCTATGACTAATCAGAGATCTAGAGCCAGAATTGACAGAAGGATGATGCCTCAATGTAACTTGAAAAAATTGCTACATTTTAAATGAATATAAGTTATTTATAATTTACAAAATTATAATTTTACAATATTTTAAAATACAGATATTGTAGTTTTTGCAGGAAGTATTAAGGAGAATATTATTACTCAATCAAGTATAATATATGCCACACCAATAGTGTATCATCCTCACTTTCTTTCAGTATAAGGAAGCCTTGTTATTTTCCTTTAGCCCTAGTGGAAAACTGATACATTAATTCAAGATTATTTCCACACATTTACACCAGCAGCATGATGCAAAGTTCATCTCAAGGCTTGAACTATCAAACTGACAACAGGAGCAACAGCTGCCTCTTAAATAATTCATTTGCTGCAGCATTTTTTTTTTTTTTTTTACTGAGCACTGGTAAGAAGCTGACCTTTTCAGCCTGAACATTCGTCTGCTGTAGTCCTTCATGGCAAAAGACAAAAAACAAAAATGGCCAAACGGAAGTGTATCCAAGTAGGAGATGGAGACGTTATTGAGAGTAGGGAAACTTTTGAACCCTGATAATATCTGGAATTGACAGGTGATACTATCTTTCAGAATCTGATATTTATCTATAGGGTAAATAAAACTCCAACATTTTTCTTTATTTAAATGTAATAAACAGAACTTCAAAAGCATACTTCTATGGCTTCACAAACAGGCTAATATCCTGATAGTGACACAAAGACTTGCATTATTTATCATTAAGTTTACCTCTCCTAAAAAAAGTTGTACTCACAATGAACATATACTCTCTACTGGCGAGCTCCTTTTAAGCACAGCTCTGGGAATAAAACCTGTAGGATACGACTTTGTACATTGCAATGATTTTCCATCTTCCTCTTGCAGAGAACTAGAACTGTGGTTCAGAAAGCACATCGCAAGAGCTTACCTGCCTCTCAGTCTAATTCTAAGATGAGCTGCTGTGCCCATCAGTGAAAGAGGCCATGGGATTCTTTATTAAGTTAGTTTAACGATCATTTTTAAGTTTTACCTGCCCATGTATCTTTATAATAAGAAAAAAACACCATTATTTTGAGAAGCTTTAAAGCTCCTAGAAAATTTGAAAAACCAAAAATAGAAGTGGGAGAGTCATTCATGGCCCCCGACACTATCCAAAATCAACTTCTGTTTCATTTTTGTGTAATTCCTTTTAGTCTGGTTGCTACACATTTAAATTTTTTGAGTACATGTTAACTCATAAATGTACTATTTTATATATTACTTTTTAGCTCAATGTACTGTAAACAATGTTCCGGGCTATTAAACACTCTTGATAAATACTCTTAATAACGTAATATTATATAAAATAGAAGTATCAAAGGTTATCTAGCTTATTATTGTTGATCATTTATGTTCCATTTGTATTGTTCCTAATTTAAAAGTTTCTCAACATCTTTAATATTTCTAACTCATTTCTGTAACATACAGTTCTATACATTAAACCACTGAGTCATCAGATAAGAGCATCTTTGAGGTTTTATGTGTATCGTAAAAGTATTTTCAGCTGGGCATAAGGTGGTTCACACGTGTAATCTCAACATTTTCGGAGGCCAAGGCAGGAGGATCACTTGAAGCCAGGAGTTCAAGACCAGCCTGGGAAACATAGCTAGACCACATCTCCACAAAATTTATTTTAATTAGCTGGGCGTGGTGGCACACACCTGTAGTCCTGGCTACTTGGGAAGCTGAAGTAGGAAGATTGCTTGAGCCCAGGAGTTCGAGGCTGCGGTGAGCTAGGATTGTGCCACTGCACTCCAGCCTGGGCAACAGAATGAGACCGTGACTCTAAAAGTAATAAGAAGAAGAATTAAAAATGAAAGTATTGTATTAAGGCATGTACCAATTAACTTTCCAATGAGCAAGATAAATAGAGCTCTCTTCACAGTAGCTCATTGCTGAACTTAACTGGAAGCTAACTAGTGGTAAGATACCAAGACCCAATGGAAGAGTGTGACTTCACTAGTATTCGCTCTTCTTTCACAGTATCTAACATGCTTGACTACATCAAGATCCCAGACAGACAAACTTGCCTTTGATGTAGGTCTACGGGAACATGCCACAGGTGAGTTAACATTCCCAGGTTTGTTGAGTTCAGTGGGGGTCTTGGGCTAAGGGCTTTTGAGAGGGACCCTGCATGTGTTCCTCATTTGGGATTCCAAACCAACCTGGTTAAGAAATAGGTCTAACAAAATTGCAGAATAATGGACTAGAGAAAGGATGTGTAATGGAAACACAGAAACTAGGAATGAAGGAGAACGTAATATTTTTACCACAGTCAGCCAGAATCTCAAAGAAAAACAGTTCTTTAACATTGTTAGATACTGAAAGTAAGTGAACACGTCATTCTTGATAAGAACCAGTGATACTAAATGACTGCCAAAAAATAAAGGTAGCATAATAAAGGCTTAAATAATGAAATATAGTGTCCAGATCAAAGGAGTAGTCCTATTTTGTTCTGCAGTGAACAGGCTATGTCTAAAGTAGTGTTTTCCAAATGTTAGTTGTTGACATCTATAATTATGATTTTGCCATTCCACTGTATCCTTTTTAATATCATTTACTTTATGATTTTATTTAAATTTAATTACTTTTGTACTTAAAATTTTACAGACAAAACTTATTGCCATAAGTATAAACTGTTTTTGCTTGCCATAAAAGTAAAATAATGAAAAGAAAACCATGTTATTAAGTAATTAAAGAGATGTTGACAAATATAATAACGTGTTAATGATACACTAGTTCTAAATGTAAAACTTCATTTGAAAGCATCAGAAGGCTTAAAAGGGTAGTAAAAATGAAAACAAATTTCTCACTATATTTGCCAATGTCATTTAATTGCCTCCCAGCAATGATACACATCATATACTTTGGGAACCACTGGATTTTTTTTTTTTTTAGTATAGTCAAAAATACTGACAGTCAAGAGGTGAGTACTGAAGATGCTGACCAGGATGACACAGGTTCTCACTGGAAACCAGAAATAAAGAACAGAGGACTAAGATAACAATCTACAGATATTCAAAATTATAATATCAAACAAGATGCTGACTTGCTGGGGTTCTTCCAAAGGCCAACAGAGCAGTGGGTAGGAGTTGAAAGGAGGCACATTTCACGTCAATTGTGAAAACTACTTTGGAACATCTGCAATTAATGAGCGGAAGAACAGCTGGCCTTGGGATATAGGATGCACCCTGTGGCTAAAAATATTCATTAACAATCTGACCATCTGTCAAGGGCATTACTTATGGAATTTCTGCTCCATTTAGAGGTTGGACTAGGTACCAAACAGGATTCTTTGTTGCAAACGAGAGAACTTGATTCAGGTTAACTCAGTAAGAATACGAACTTACTAGAAGGATGTCGGGTAGAGCCTGCGCTAAATCTGGAGCCTCAGGCTTGAAAATTGGTTAGGAACAGAGACCAAGGAAGAGAAAACAGGTTAGAACACACTACAGGACAAGTCTAATTTGAATACAGTCTATAATATGACGTTCTCCCTTAAATAGGAAGAGGGCTCCAATGTTGAGTAGCCAAAGAAAGGCAAAAATCTATGTTATTATTCTAAAGCTAGGTCAGTTCATAATGGAAGGATCCAGGTTGTCTACTTTTATAGAACTAGAAAAAAAATCCAGCATCCAAACCTTGTGTACCTGCTATTTCCGCGTCTTGCACAATGGTGTCCTAAGAGTGCCTGAGGGAACCTCTTTCTCTTTTCCTCCTCTTCCTGTTTTTGTACTAAGCAAAAAAGTGACCCTGCCTTTGCCCATTATGGGTTTTTTTTTCCTCAAATAAGATTAGATTTGAATTTGATTTAAAGTTTCTTTGTTTTCAGCCAAAGTGTTAGTCTTAAAATATAATTTCCTCTAAGGTGTTGTCAACCTTGCTGAAAATTACAAAGTGAGTGAAGTGCCACACTCTGAATATACACTTCTTTCTAAATATAGACCAACTGTCAATCCTGAAGAATATAATCAGAAAAGTCAAATATGGTCACTGTATTTAATCAGTAAAATAACTTTATACTATTTGAGATTGGAAAGAAATTGAGAAACACCACTTTCTAGTCAAGTGTTCAGACAATTATTTTAACTGTTAGAGCCTTTAGTAAAAATAAAGGGAAACCACAGCAGACAATATTACTCTTTTCAGCAGTTTTTAAAAATTTCTAAAATCAGACTAGGTAAGAATTCTGTTGACAGATGGGGCAAACACATAGAACTAACCCAAGTTCAGGCTAGCTGATGAGAAGCTACCTGTGGCAGAAAACGGAGAAAAGGCTTCAAGTTGGCTGATGAGAAGCTGCCTGTGGCAGAAGACAGGGAGAATAGGCTTGACTAGGTCTTCATGAAAACCTAGAGCCTAAAATAACTTACATTTGTTTTGCCTCTCTCACCCAAATTCATGTGCTATTCTCCTTGAAGAAAGCTAGCTGGGGTTTGTGAGGGTCAAGGAGGATGCACCTCCAACTCAGATGAGGTTCACCATTACCTGGAGATTCTCCTCACTGCAGGAGGAGGTTCACACGGAATCCCACAGAACGGTACCCTGTTCCTGTCTGGCTAGTTCTTTGACTGCACTTCTGGCTCAGAAACCCCTTCAGAGTTGTAAACAAGGAAGCTGCCCAGTAGTGGAATTGAAACCATAGGAGAATGTAAGGAGAAAGTTTGGGGGCAGTTTCTTGAACAATTCTGGCATTTTCCCCCAACACATTGAATTGTGCATTCTCACACTTAACACAGAATTGATGATCATTTTATCCTTGATTTTGGGTAAAATTACTTAAATGTATTCTGGTCTCCTTTTAAAGTTGTTTAATTGCTTTGTTTTTAGGACTTAGGCATAGCTTTAGAATTTAGACTTAGGGGGAAATACATGTTTAACACATACCCACACTAAAAGTGTTGTTTTGTATTTAAGGGCCGTGGACTGGCCCATCCCGTTGCTTCAGGGCCAGCTCCATCCCTGGTTCCAGAGCGTGGGAGAGGGCAGGGAAACAAAATACTCTTTCTGTGTGTTCCTCTTCAGGACCCCCTTCATCCTGGACACACTTTGGTGGTCCTCAGAGAACATTAAGGATGCATACAATGTTTTCCCCTTCAAATGTAGAGCTCAACCTCTTTGTCGTGTCATGTTTAGTTTAATTGAAGTAATACTCACACATAGATTAAAGAGAGAAATAGTGCTCCTGAGCTTATTGTAAACACCAGTCTCCTGCCCTCCCTCCTTTGGATGCCTGCCTCTCTGGGGCATCTACTTTCAGCTCTTTTAGTATTGTTTACCACTTATTTGTAATATACATATTAATACAATGCTTTTTAAAATTATTTCTAGATTATGCATTAACTATTGCCGTCCTGATACTAATTTTGCTTTTATTTCACTCTTCCCTATCTTTTCTTCCACTCTTCCGTGTCTTGTCTTCCCATCCTTCCAATAGATTTTCATCTATTTTATTTAATTGTCAAATCAATATTAACTACTTCCACTGCTATAACTGTAACTTTTATTTGCAAATGAGCCACATAATATATTCTGACCAGGTAATTTATTGTATTACTTTGGGGTTTTCCAGTAGTTAATAACTGCCTCATTTGTTTGCTGAATTTTTTGCGACCCAATCATTTATTCATTTTCAAACTTTCGTATAGAACTGAAAATCTCTGGCTAGATTCCATCACATGATCTGTTCTCTGTTTCGTCTTCTTAGAAACGTCAGCCATCATCTAGGGAATTTCTGTTGCCTTGCCCTAGATTCCATGTTTATTAGATCTTATAGGATTGGTTGGTGTGTGTTTGTTTATTTACTTGCTTGCCTTCTTGGTTTACCACCTCACTTTGGTGGAGCACATTATCTAGTCACTTTTACAGAAAAGATGCATGTGGATTAAATTTTTGTCTGAAAATTTCCTAATTACAGCTTCACAAGTCATGCACACTTTACTGTGATTCTATATTGGAAATATTTTTTTCCTCAGCTTCCTGAAGGCTTTCTACTAGCCAATGGTCTGACTGTTGAGAAGTCTACATTCTGATTTCTTATCCTTTGTGTGTGACTTGTTTTTATTTTCTGAAAGCAGCTAAGAGCATCTCTTTCGCCCTGGTGTCTGAAATTCCACAGCGATGTGTCTTGGCGTGGCCTCTTTCTGTTCTGACATCTCACAGGAATGCACCTTCGAGTGGTTTCTAATCTCTGCTGTGTTAGGGACTCTGTAGGTTCTTTCAATCTGGAAAAACTAATTTTTCAGCTTTGAAAAAACTTAGTAATATTTCTTTGTTAATTTCCTCTCTCTGTCTTTTTCAGTTCTTGCTCTCTGGAATTCCTCTAGGTTGGTTTTTTGATACTTCTAATCTGTTTTTTGTCTTTCTTCCTTCTGGAATAATTTTTCAGCTTTATCTTACAACCTTCTTCTTTTTTTTTTTTTTTTTTCCGGGATGAATGAATATTTTTCTTTTCCTTGGAAGGGATCCTTCATAGATACTAATATAACTGTTTCATGAGTGTTAACTTCTTATCTCTGAGATTATTAATTATAAGATTTTTTAAGTTTTCTTTTGTTTTCTGTAATCTTCGTTTTCTCCAAGTCCCTTTCTTCTCTTTTCGCTTCATTTTTGTAGTTCCTGTTAGAGACTTTCCTCAGTTGTCAGGTGGTCCTTGGTCTTCATTCGTGTTCTGATCAAGGCAGTAAAAGCTGGCTAGAAGCTGACTGGGGCTTGTCATCTGTTAAGCCTCACTTTTAGGTCATTTGGCAGAGACCTGAGCATTTCACGGGTGACCTCAAACCACAGTATGTTTTATCTTAGCTAGTTTGGCTTCCCTAAAGAATGATCCTCATATTTGGGTGGAGGGTGGGAGGGAAAGGAACTGGGGTTTTACTAATCGAGGTATAAAGTTTGAATTCTGTTTTCAGCAAGACTCTACTTCTTTGTTTGACAATGTCTGGTATTTCCAAAACCAGACCCTTGGTAGTTTGCTTTTCCATGGATTAAACTTCTAATCTTCTATAGTGTGGAGGAGGACAGGTCTTCTGGCTGTGCAGGGCAGGGAAAGGAATCAGGGATTTGAATGTCCTTTTAAAGCTTTCCACCAGTCCTGTTTTCAACCCATTTTCTGCCTTCATTGGTAGCTGGTACTTCCAATTCCAGGGACATTCTTGAGATTCTGCAGCAGGAATTGGGTTTTCATTGATGGTTTCTTCTTCTCCATTTTCTTACTCAGAGACCTGGGTTTTAATTTTTTATTGGCTAAAAGCATCCACCTGCTTTCCTTTTTCCAAAATATCAGTTTATCCTCTTTGCTATCAATTGCTCACTTATTGTCTGAGTCCTTGCAGATGTAAGCCTTTTTTAAAAATTCCCTTGGGAAAGGGGGAGACAAAGATGAAAGTGTATAAGTGTTCAGTAGACCAATGAAATCGATTCTTTTTATTTATTTGTTTGTTTATTTGTTCTTGGTGCTCTTGATTGGAGTCAATTCTTAAAACAGAAATTTGAAAGACTATAAAAAGCATTTTTCCTATTTGCATTAAAAATACTCGAAGGCCACTACAGTTTCTGGCCTCCAATACTCTTTTCCAAACAGTGCTTTTCTGTCTCGAGGGAAAATGAAAATGACAGACATAGTCAAGAGCAGATGGGGGGCTGTCTGGAACGGTTAGAGACCAATAGAAGTTGAGGTCTGGAGTAAGTACTTGTTGTGTGCATGTGTAGGGTGGTCCTAGGAGGAAGGAGAACAAGGGGCAAAATTAGGGACACTAGCTTCTGTGAAGCAATGACTAACTTGCAGAGCCTTCATGTAGGAGAAGCCTGTTGGTGGACTATACATCCTGCTTCCAAACAGAGGTCTGAAGGAGAGAAAGTTAGAATTGGCGATGACCTCATCCTCGTCAGCGTGTCCTCTGAAAGATACCTTGTAAGTACCTCATAATACAAGAGTCTTTTGTTTTCAGAAATTTTTCCTTTAGGAATAGATGTCCATGAAGAACTGAGCCACAGCAGGTTGGATAGAATAAGATGCTCTTACCCATACAGAGTTGACCCTTAAAGAATGTAGGGGTTAGGGATGCTGACCCCCTGCACAATAAAAAATTAGTGTAGCTTTTGGCTCCTAAAAACTTAACTTTTGATAGGAAATAGCCTACTTTTGATGGGAAATAGCCTAGTTTTGATAGAAAATAGCCTACTTTTGGTGAGAAACCTTACTGATAATGTAAATAGCCTGCTAAAGCATATTTTATATGACATACATATTATGTATTGCATTCTTACAATAAAGTAAGAAAATGTTAAGGAAATCATAAGGAAGAGAAAGTATATATACTATCAGGTAGAAGTGGATCATCCTAAAGATCTTCATCCTTGTCATCTTCACATTGAATAGGAGGAAGAGAAGGAAAAGGAGGAGTTGATCTTGCTGTCTCAGGCGGTAGAGGTGGAAGAAAATCCATGTATAAGTGGACCCGTGTAGTTCAAACCCTTGTTGTTCAATAGTTAACTGTACTTGAGGGATGATTAAATACCCTCCCCTGCCACATAATCATGGTGCCTGGAACTAATCTGTTATTCTTTTAGATTATGGTGCTGTGTCCAGCAAACTGTTAAAATGCTCCAAGCACTGTTTGCACATTAACTCCCATTATTCTGAATTTATTACATTGTTTAGCTCTTGTTTAAGGAAGAACAAGAAAGGTTGGAATCCAGGAAAATAAGTTTATGTTGGAGACAGAAATGTACAGTGTTTCAGGACATGGGGTATCGCAGAGAGTGGAAGATGCTGGTGAGATTTTGCAGCTGGGGATGGGTAATAGAAAAGCACCATTTGTATCAGGCACTTGGCTGGGGGTGGGGATGCCTGAAGATGAGAGAAACGTCAGAGAAGCTTCTCACGGAGCCAACTGAAGTTAAATCTGTGGGCAGATTTTACTTTGCCTAGGCCAAATGTTGGGTAATTTTTCCCATTTGTGAGTTATCTTATCCTACAAAGAATGGACATTTTATGAGTTGGTGTTGAATCAGCTCCAGCTGAGGGGATGAAGTCAACACATGTCTACCATCTCTGTAGCTGAATAATTCCTCACCCCAGAATAAAGTGTCCCACTTTGAAGCTGCTTCTAGATCAGGTGGAGAAATCTCCCACAGGCTGTATAGGAAGAGCCAGATGACAGTAAGGCTGTTTAATTTAATCCTTGAAGTTCTAGGTGAGCCGTTTCTGTCAGTACTGGACTGGTGATTTAAAAGATGTCTCGTTTCTGTTTCTGCTGCAGCATCTCTCAGTATCAAACGGTAACATACAAGTGGATGCCTCCTTTATGCAGACACTCTGGAATGTACATCCTACGTGCTCAGGAAGTAGCATCGAAGAAGGTGTGCTTCTTTATATGCATTTAGCCCTGAGCCTGCCTGTCTCTCTTGTGCTGTATACATTGATGTTTTCTGCTACTTCCCAAATCTCACCTGAATGTCTTGGTACACAGGTAGCCTGATTTTAGCTCACTTGAGTTTCTTTCTCTGAATTCAGTACAGATTATTTTCTATCCTAACTTCCAGTTACATGAGCATCCCTGAACTTATTTTTTTAATCCCTTGGAGCCCACTATTATTTTAGCACTACATGTATTCAGGACTTGGATATGCACCTTTGCTCTCTCTCTGAGTTTCCGCATTTTTATTTTTGCTTAGTAGTTGCAAGTATAAAGACCTCAGCACCTTCAGTTTTAGAAGAGATTATTTGCCAAGAAGGTGACATTGTTTATATTTCTCCCTATGTGTCTCTCCACGCAGGTGGAGCACTTACTCTATCATAAAAGTGTTTGGTCATTTGTTTTTACTTGTATTTATGGAAGGCCATTTTAACGTAAGAGGTGAAATTATTTTTCCCTTGGAAATAAAGTCGTCCAACGTTGTTCAACATATTTTATTTCACAGAATCAGGCAAAGTCAACACACCTTTCAAGTTGTGTAATAAATATACGGGCCTTACCTCACTGATAGGTAATACCACAGCTGAGAAGAATAATCAAATGTCAGTGACCTACGGGCTTTTGTGTTACATTTTGGCACATTATAGCAAGATCAGAATTTTTAAAAATACTCATCACAGGCTTTAGCCCTATTAAAGTCTAGTACTTTCAAACTGGGAATGTCCTTCTATGCTGTGATGTTTGAAAAAAGAGGAAAACAGAGTTGTCAAGGTGATACCCCAGTTTTGGAATGCATGATAGTTAAACTGAATATTCAGGAAAACACAAATTCTTAACTCTTTTGGCAACAAGTGGAAGGCTTTAAAAGGTAGGATGTGTTTAGCCCTCTTCCTTTGTGCCAAAATTAACCCACCCTCCTAAGTCTATTGTCAGTCAATCCCTTTCTATTAAGAATCAAGAAGCTCTGGGTTTAAGTCTCTCCCAAGAAAGTTTTGGCTCCATCTTCTCCATGTTAAATGTTTTATTTTCACCGTAGGAATAAAATTATTTCCTGGTCCCAACAGAGGGCTTGTGGAGATTAATTAAGGCATGTTTGCAAATCATGTCAAAAGGTCCTTATAGAAATGTTGAGTGCCCTTGTAATATAGTCGGGATAACTCATCACTTGAGTCATCTGGCTCTGTAGAAAAATGTCCTTCCAGCATCCACTGGTGAGAAACCCACTTCAGCCCTGAAGAACGTAAGTGATCTTCATCATGATGCTGCTTTCCTGACTGTGGCCCTGATAGATTGCAATTAACAAAATTCGTGATGCACCAGCACTTGGCAGTGTTCTCTATGTGAGTAGGATATTGATTTGAAGGAGCCCAAGAACTGTAAAGGATAAACTCCAAATAGGGCATGGCCTCTCCATCATGAGATGAACAAGAGCTTAATCAAGAGCTTTGTCATGGAGGGCTTTAATTTTCTAAATAAATTAGCTATTAAGAATCCCCCTATAATATATCATGAATCATTTTTAATGCAAAGAAGGTTATAACTCAGAATATCAATACAAAAAGATACAGGAAAATTGGAAGGAGACTTCTGAATATTTGAGGGAATTTTAGAAAAACTTGCCTTGTCTAGGTGAGAAAACTGAACTCATATCAGACTGTCACTATACAAAATTCACTAATAATACCCTTTTCTCCTCTGGCATGATTGCTCATTCTTACTGTTTTAATCCAGCACCCAAAATAGTTTAAGACAGCCCCTAAAGTGATCTAATTATGTGATATTTTTTCCTTTAAAAATTCTGACACAGACATTGGGTATATTAAGTCCATATGTTTCCTGAGAACAGACTAGCCTGGAGAATTTTTTAATTCAGAGGAATAACAAATCCCATTTCTTGGTGCCAGGTAAAGCTCGTACTGGAGCCCCTCTCCTGCTACTATGTTCTTTGAATTAAGGCTCAGCATTTATTTGAAGACAAACGGATCATCGTGTCCTTGAAGTTCATTGTTTCCTTTCCATGTCTGAACTCCATGACTATTGAGATTCCTTTTTTATTCTGAAGGCTAAGTATTTGTTGATAAAAGCATCTACACTTGTTCACTCAGGGATGTTAGAGAGTAATTCTGTTTTCCCTTTGTGCTGTAGGAGTAGCAACCAGATTTGATCTGTTTGTTAAATGTATTTGAATGTCGCCTTCTCCTAAAGGGTCTTAAGAATGGTCTGCTACCCCCTTCTCAGCACCTTTCTTTCCCATGATTTGGATCTTTTTGCAAAGTATACACAATGAGATTGTGGATATTTTTCCAGCAATTTGGTATTAGGTATATTTACATCCTAAGTAACTGGAAACTCCTGACATTAGCAACTTAATTTTCCTTTTGATTTTTAATGATATCAATTGGCACACTATTTTCACCTTACCTATTGATGTTGGACTGGCTCACCTCTGAAGCCCTGTTTCACTTTCAACATTAGAATTGTTTTGACTTTCCTGTGTTTTCTGCCTGAGGCCTGCATTCATGGAATATGTAGTTACCAAAATGTGTCTCTCTCGGTATTTTCTGTAACTGGTCCAGACCTGTGTGAATTTACCCTTTTTAAATATGCCATTCTCTAATGAAGAGTTTAATGAAAACTTGCCATCATTCACAGTAGAATATAATTCTCTTCCAGGATACCTACTTGGTGGGCATGTAGTGCGTCTTTTCCATGGTCATGATGAGTGTCTGACGATACCATCTACAGACCAGAATGATTCCCAGCACAGGTAAGTCAATAGCTTCATTCTTCCCCTAGCTGTTTCCAGTCTCAAGTAACTCAAACCAAAGAGTTTACATTTGTATTTAGCCACACAGGAACTCTGTACATGTCGGTCAATTGACAAACCTTCCTCCAGCCATGGGTTCCAGTTTGTAAAACAGGAATGGCGGTTCCGCTTGCTCACGGGAGGAGCTCTGTACACATGCTGTACTTAGGCGGTTCTGTAATGCTTCCAGATCCCTTCATTTTCTCTGGCTCTGCACTTAAACAAATTATTCACCAGGCTCTTCAAAGACAGATCATCTCTATTCCCATTTCATGTGCTAAGTAAATAAGGTAGACTTCATTGATTTGGTTTTATCACTAAATAGCATTAGAGAAACTGATGTCCAGCTGGAGCTGGATTTAGCAGGGGGTGGTGCCAAGGGTGCATTTAGAGGGCGCTGTGCTGAGGACAATGTGTTCTTGTCCTCATACTTGACCCCATCATGAATGCTTTTCAGAATTTCAAAACCATGAGATGGAGGATATGAATCCAAGTCTTAAATGCATACTAAAGAGTTTTTTTTGGTATTCTATCATCAAAGGAACAGAACATAAAAAGCTTGGCCTTGTAACTATAGAAATCTGATATTTAAAAAAAATCAAACCTCAGATCCAAACTAGATTGAATTTGGGACAGCAGTGAGTCTGATCCGGTGACAATGTTTTCTTTTCTTTTGTGTAATGCCTACAGGACCCCTGTCAACTGCATTTTTTGCTTCATTAGAAACACAGGCTCACAAGTCTTCACATCTTGGAGACTATGTAGGTCAGGTTCCTGCCACAGGTCACACACTGGCTGATTTCAGATGCAAGCGCAGAAGCCAGAGCTGCTGACTCTCCATCAGGGACCATTTCCTGTATTTGATGTATTCAAGGACCACCCCCCCAAAGCAGTGTGCTTGAATTTATTAGTATGCACCTTAGAAAGCACCCATTGGCAATGTGTGTCCCTTATAGTTCTTAGTCTCTTCCTACTTGCTATCTACTCTGAGTACCCCTTCATAGGAACCGGATGTGACCCAGAAGGGTGCCTAGGACACATAAAGCACAGACCTATGTAAAGCGCCTCGCTAAATTCACTTGCTGCCTCCCTGGCACTGGGCCAGCGGTTGACAGTTACCTCTGATAGGGAAGTTAGGTCCACCTGATTTTCCTTAGAAGTAAGGATTCTCTACCCTGTCATGTGATCCCGTTCACTTGTGGTTTGCCTTTTATTCAATATTGAAACTATACAATAGCCCATTTACTGTCTCTTTGATATCATATTCTGCTGCCTCAAGGGGAAGGTTTGCAGGTGGATGAATAACTGAGATTTTTGTGAGGTTTGCAGGGTTGTCTGTATCTAAGATGGAATACATCAGAACTTTCCTAGTTCATTCTCTCTATTCCTGTTCACTTTTAAGGATGGAAATTTGGAAAAAGATGAAGTATTTACCGTGTGCATACCCCCACCCACATGCACATACCTGTCATCAAAAATTAGAGCCAAATTAGAAACAGCTGGACAGAAACTATGCTACTTAGTCATTTGGTGGGCATTTCAGTCAAGTGATTCAGCAAAATTCTGCTTGGAAGGAGAGGCTCAGCAAGTGTTTGAAAGGATGTGATGGGGAGAGTGAAGTAGCTGGAGAGGAGTTTTCACAATGAACACACTGGAGCAGACATGCATGCCATCGTTTAAATAAACATGAAGGTGGCCTTTCTTTAGCCCAGGATTTCATTGGCTCTAATTTGTGTTTTGGAAAAAAAAAATTCATCCATAAAAATAAGAAGTCTTATTTTATAAGGAAGCATGAAGGGTTTAAGACTGGGGAAAGTGAGCAGCTGTTCAGCACAGTGGAGCTTGAATCTTTATATCAACTAGTCTCAATCAAAACAGGATGCCTTGGTGTTATTTGATGTCTAGGTGAAGCGAGTGATAAGCCTTGTCTTAGTCTTCTATTGTCAGGGAAATCCTCAGAACTGGCCAACATGGCCAGGAACATCAAAATCGGGGGAGCATGATAGAATAGGAAACAGCACACTAAAAGACTCTAGCAGCTACAGAGGCATGCAGGTGTTCCATTGCAATGGTGCTGACTCTCCAGAAGAAATCGTTTTCCGTCCCTATAAATCCTGAGAGCAGCCAAGCTATGTGGAAAGACTCTGACCCAGAGTGGAAATCCAAGACTCCCAATCTAACATCTTGAGCTCTGATCCTTGGCTTTGCCTCTGGCTTGTCAAACACCCTGGGATAAGTTACTTAACCTATTGAAGCTAAGGCTAAGCTGTCAGCCAAGCTTTCAAAAGCACCTCAGCTTGCCGCCCACTCTACTCCTCTCCTTGGAATTGTTTTAGAGAACAAGAATAAGTTGTTTCAACCTCAGTAACCTTGTGAGATTAAATGGAGCAGGCCGCCCAAATGTCACAGGTGGGAAGAACAAACCTTCACAAATCCTTCAGATGTCAGGGGTAGAGAATCTTCTAGTTCCAGCTCCAGCGCTGTTTCACCTGTGACCTGGGTGAGCCACTTCACCCTCTTCTGAAGGGATCTTTGCAGCTTGCACTAGAGGGGGAGAAGCATCAGTGAGAATCTTAGCAAATGTTCCTAAGTGGCTAGGAGGTTGGTGCAGTATCATTTCTGTTCTAGGTCTCGTACAGACACACCTGGGGTGTAGGAACTCGAAAGCAGTATCGGATTTTCTTTCCTAATATTTACTGGGCATTTCCCGATAACATGTACATTAGAGAAAGATTGAGAAATAGCCTTTATATTCCCACCTTCCAGAGGTAACCACTGTTGATGTAATGTTTCATTGATTGCTGTCCAATTAATGTGTCCCTCTATGCATGTTTATAAACATTTATAAAAAGCACTTTCTAAACATTTTTTAAAAGCCCTTTAAATTTTCACAACCTTGTTATATAAGTACCCTGATTAGATAAGCAAATGGAGACACAGAGAGTTGAAGGGGCTTGCCCGAGGTCACACAGCTACCAGATTCAAACCCAGGTCTAACTTCCAGGCTCATTTTGAATCGACTCATAATTATGATACTTTTCCAGGAAAAAAAAATAAGTATACATTTTCTTTTTACCACTATTGATTAACTCTTGTCTCTAAAATCTAAATCCAGATTCCTCTGGAGTTTGATCAATTCAATTGTGATACATACAAATTCTCTCTGGTGGAGGTAGGATTTTAAGTTAGTGAATGTAAATGCAGTTAAATAATCAGTTTTGATTAAAGGTCACAAGATTCTCAAAAAGTGGCTGGATTCAGTATACCAGGTAATCTGGGGACCGCTGTTCTTGAGACATGCTCTTAAACTGTGAATTTTGTACAATGTGGACCAGCCTGGCCCAATCACAGGTTATACAGAATTTATTTAAAATAAAACTTTAAAAACTGAGGCTTTGTTAATCACTGGAAAAAACATCAGGCAAACCCAAGTTGAGACACATTTCACAAAATGCCCAACCAGTACTCCGCAAAACTGTCAAAGCCATGAGAAACAAGGCAAGACTGTTTAGAAAGCGTAACAGATCAGAATAAACGGGAGACGTGGCAGCTAAACACAGTGTGGTATCCTGGATTATATCCTGGAACTGAAAAAAAAGTTTGCGGGAAAAATTAAGGTGAAATCCAAATAAAGTCTTGAGTTTAGCTAGTAATGACATACTCATGTCGGTTTCTCAGTTTTGACAAATGTACCTTGGTAATGTAAGATGATAACATTGGGAGAAGCTGAGTGAGATCATGCAGGAACTCTCTGGACTATCTTTAGTAACTATTTTATAAACCTAACATTTTTCTAAAATAAAAATTTTATTTCAAAACACATTAAAAGATGATTCGTAGCACAGGAAAGGAAGCAAGAGTACAGTAATAAAATCGTGAACACTGTAACAGCTGAGGATAAAGTGCCCTAGAACGATGGAAATGAGTTCACACTGTGTCGAATAGGTGTTTTTAAAGTACAAATACACTTTTTAAAGATATAAAACTACATCAAGGAGCTTGACCTGAAGGAACTGGAGCATTCTGTGTCTGCCGTCATGGTGTAACTGGGCTATCGTGACTCCTGATGTAGAAATGGAGATGTTCTTTTTCCTGCCTTTTCCTTGTGTACCTGATGATGCATAAATGTCCATGATATGGATATGGTGAGCAGTTCCCTCCCCTCTAGCTGCTTTGACCCTTTCTGAGAGAGTGAGACCGTGAAACCATCCTCCTTATTCTGGCTTTGCATTCTGCTGACTCCAAAAGGGCTTACACAAGCTGGGTGCCTGAACAGCCTCTGCAGGGAGCTGTTCTTCACCCGGGTGCTGATCTCCAACTCTGCTCATAGGAGGATATTCTACGAAGCTGGGGGAGCTGGGACTCGAGCCAGGTCTCTGTGGAGAGTGGAACCACTTCGGATAAGGTAATGGAGGGCCTGGGAGTACCCTTTTCAAGATTGCTTTCTTTTTCAATAATAGGCCGTTCTCTTAAATATTTCATTCATCCCGTATCACCTGGCAAACTCCTTCAAGTCCTTTGTCTAGAGCTAAGTTCTGATATTTCTGTGACTTTGTTTTTAAAGAACACACACACACACAGTTTCCAAAGCCACTGTGTTGACTCTGAGGCTGGCAGGCTTTTCTGCCCTTGCGGTAGCTGACTATAAAAGGAAAGCTCAGACAAGGCCACTGAAAGCCATCCAAGTCCTCCCATTTGTTTTCTTAAACAGGTTCTCTGGAACCCAGATAAGTCTTCTCTCTCCTCTTAGTAGCTTTGTTGGCTACAGTGGACAGGTAGCTTTAAATGGCACACAGACAGGTAGTCACAATGGCATAAGATAAGGAAGATGTAAACGTCACTGGGTATGTAGGTATGAAGAAAAAGGTACTTACTAGAACTTTTCAGAGACAGTTTTGTCCCTTGGTGGAAGGAACAGGAGGCTGAGACTTTGCAGCCGCAAGCTTGAATAACCACAGGTGGTCGCTTAACTTCAAACCACTGAAGGGGGATCACTTTCAGTGCAGGACCTTTATATGGGCTGAGAGGGTCTGTAAGTTAGGCTAGAGCTAAACTGCTTGGAGTGAGAGAGGAGGATTAAGTTTCGCCCTCTGATTTTCCTTCTCTGCCTTTCCCTCTAGTTCTTTCTGTTCAATCTCTCCCTGAAAATATGTTCAAAATAAGTCTCTCTCATGCAGGGTATATGCCCCAAGGGGCCCTGAAGATAATCCATTGGCAATCAGAAGGTAATATTAGGACTTCTCTTACACCATACACACACATGCACACATTTTTTTCTGAGAAATTGGCAGCTGATGGTTTAAGGAATGCCAGTTTTAAGGAGCATGCACTTATTAACTGACTTGAGTCATTTACATCCTCTTTCCAAACCCATTAAAAATCTGAGAGTAACATACTCTTGTTCTCAGGATATTAGCCCTTAGTTATTGCTTAATGGACTTTTTAAGAGGTCAAAATAGGTATGTATATGTACTTCTGGTTGTGATTGCTTGCTCATTTCCCCAGAGAACTAGACATGAAGAATTTAAGCCTTTTATCAATGTGATTTGGATTTATTGATGCTTCAAAAAGTTGGACAAAGTGCAGAGTGGTTTTAAAATGTCACACATATATCTCTTAAACCTTATATTCTTAAGAGATAAGTATTTTGCATATGAGCAAATATTTTAAAGAGATAAATTTTGAGTTAGATTATTCAGTGGATAATTTCTCCATAACACTTAATGTAACTTTTGCTGAGTGCTAATCTTTTGATGAAGGACCACTAAGAGGACAGTATTCAATATGAGTTCTCCCTTGTCTTAATCCTTTTATCCTGCTTTACTTATTTTCCACAGAATTTATCTCCTTTTAACATAATTCAGTGTTGACTCATTACGCTTGTTTATTGTCTGTCTGTGGCAAGTCTAAGCTGTGCAGGTATTTTTACTATTTCCCTTGAAGATAGGACTCTTTGTGTAGTAATATGTTTTAGTTCAGATGGCAGGTTTGGAAAGGCTTTTCCAGAAACAAGTTTCCATTCAAAGACAAGCTTCCCATTGATTTGTGATAATTTGCATCAAGACCTTTCAGTGGAGTGAAGGAAAAATTGGAAACCTGGGACTTCCAGTTGAATGAAGCCACTGACCTGCCTTTGAGATCATTCCTTGTTGATGTTACCAAGAGCGAGCACTAGGCTGGGTTGTAGGCAGACATGAAATCCTACAGCAAGCCAGGAACCTGGTGCATTTTTCTCTTAAGGATGGACACCAGAAGGGTTATAAGTCTGCTAGCATGTGTAAGAAAGCGCAGGGTAAATACTGAAAAGGACTTATTTTTGTATAAATGCAATTTCTTGTCTGTTTCATCTGCCCAGTTGGAGTGGCAGTAACATCAGATGGGGCCAGGCTTTTCGACTCCGGCATCTCACCACAGGCCACTACCTGGCCTTGACAGAAGACCAAGGCCTTATACTACAAGACCGGGCAAAGGCAGACACCAAGTCCACAGCTTTCTCTTTCCGGGCATCAAAGGTAAGGTGTGATAAAGTGGACTTTGACCCTGTTCTAAAAGTGAAAACTCAGACACCTCCAGGTAGAGCTATAACTGGGAAAGAAAGTAGGCTGGAACAAAGCAGAGTTGGAAATTTGACCTAAGATAGATAAACACTTTCTTCTTTTATCTTTTGAATTGAGTTCATGGAGGAATGTGTACCTTGGATGAAGGTTGAAGTCTTGAGCAAAAGGAGTGTGTGGACAGTCCTGGAAAATCCAAGGATCATAGGAATGGACATTGTTGCTCAAAGGCTATTGGAAACTATTGTTGTTGTTTAGTGCATTCTGAGTTGTCTTTAATAACTTCCAAGTTATATTCTTCACTCCTTTAAAGCAATAGTAGCATGGAGACATGAGTTTCAGAGCTACATTTGTTTAAATAAAAAGGTAATTTGTTAAAAAGGTTTAAATTTAAAAAGCATGAGTTTCAGTGCTTTATTTGTTTTAAGTTTTTAAAATGATGCAGAGAACACATTCTGGACATGACATCATCTTGCAGTTATTAATATTTATATGATAAAATTTACTACTACCTTCCCCATTCTTTCCCTTAGCTATTCCTACTCCCCAGATCTCTCAGCTCTCTCCTATCCATCCCAAACCTTCATTAAGAATGGATCCTCTGGTAGTTAGGTTAACCTTGAATTAATGGCTTTACCATTTGATGTGGACAACTATTCTTTTTTAATGTTCAGCCACCTTTAATGTTCAACTAGGCTTCGACTCTCTCTAACTCAGAGCTGGATCTAGTTGAACGGTCAGAATTACATGCTGAGCTAACTTCTGACAGACAGTTGGATGGTCTGTCACTTTATGAGTGTTCTGGAAAGATCATCCAAGCATGAGAAAGGCTCTGCACAGATGTGGGCACAGTTATCAGGAAGTCTGCGCTTCCTAAGAGTATAGCTCAATATCTCCTTTGGTAGCTTCACCTTTAGTTTCATTCTTTGCTCTTTTCCAGAAATAAATCTTGATGTGTGTTCTCACCGTGATTTCACTCAAGGGTTGTTGAGGATTCTGCTTGTGTAGGACTAGGGGTGAGGCTGACAGCTGAATTTTCTATGGGGGCATCTCTGCTTCCTAATGCACCTGAAGAAAATAGTCAGCACTGCCCTTCTTTGGTGCAGGGGTTCAGAGTCTGTTTTCCCCCTCATTTTGTGCTTCTGTGGTCTTTTTAGGCAGAGAAACTCTTTGGCATGTAGTTTTTTTCTCTTTAATATTGCTCTGTATCAGAATTGGGCTTTTTTCGTATCTTTATTCCAAATATTAAAAGACATGATCTTCCTGTTCATATCTTCCTAACCATCTCTCAGATGTTATCTTCCATCTGCTTCTCTTCCAATGGCTATTGACTCTGGTTTTCTGAGCACATCTTCCCCACGTTGCTATCATTTTTTTTTTTTTTTTTTAGATTGCCAACACAAGAGGGATTCTTTAAATTCAAATTGATACCTATTTAGTAAACATTTTTGCCTCCAGGAAGTGATTTAGAGCAGTGCAACTTTCTGAAAGAATCAGTGAAACAAAGCAACAGAAAAGTCGTAAGAACAGAGACTGGAACGTGGAGTGGGGGCTGAAGGTGGGTGGGAGTAAAAGAGGGAGGTGGAAAACAAGAAATGACTCATCACGGCTAATGACCAAGCAAGTGTTTTTCTAAGAATGCCAGTTTGGCCCTTTCTGTATTTGAGCATTCTCCCCCTTTCTCCTTGACCCACTCGGGGTATGCTGCCAAGGATAGAGCAATGACCTCGGGGTCTTTAGCATTTCAAAAAGGGGCTTTTCTTCCAGCGCAGGGTCAGGCGGCCTTCCAGGCAGCTGGCAGGGTCCTGTTCCAAGGGGACTCTTGCATTCTATTCCGTTCTTGGCTCAGCCTTGTGGAGCGTGGCTCAGCACTGTGCCGTGGTCTCTGGGGGAAGCAAGGAAGGCTCAGAGCCCCATAGAGACCTTGTCACACTCCTTCCACTTGGCATCACTTCTGGCCTCTGAATACATTTCCCTTCAAAGGGTGCACTGCTTATCTCCCCAACTTCCTCCATTTCCATGTATGGGGAGGCAAGCAGGGCATGGCTGGAAAGTCGTCACGGTACCGTGGGGGCCGTCGGCATAGCAGAGCTGGAGGCAAAAGTCACCCGTGAGTCACACTGTCCTGTGCACTTGGCAGTGTGGTGACATTTCACTGGAGTCACTATGCTGGAGATTTTAAATAAGTCTCCATGCAGTGGTATTCAACCCAGCTACCTTCATTTCAATTTGAAAGGAACTGAAATTAAAATGGCCTAGGCTCTATGGCAGGCCGAGATATGGCTGTGTTCCCACTGGATGTCAGGGTTTCTTTGGGACGTTGTGTGGGCAGGGCTTTGGCACCTTAGACTGTGAAGCTGCACAAAAAGAAAGAACATGTGGAGAACACATAACTCTCTCATACACCATCCAAATAACTGCAGGGAGAGCACTGGAGAGGCCCTGATTTTCCTGGGCTTCCATGTGCCTGCCTAGTAAGCGTATTCTTGCCTTGCTGGGCACAGGTTTTCCTTAAATGCACTCTCTGTGCTTCCCATCGCCGGCCACCAGTGACAATACCCAGCAGAAAGAGGTTGGGGCTCTGTTTCTCAACAATGTAAGGACATTGAATCATCTGGCCAGCCCTTGCCTGTGACAGGCATTATGTGACAGAGCAGGCGGCAAACAGTAGCCTGAGATAGCGGTTCAGGATCTGTGTGGTGGCACAGGAGTTGGGAAGGCTGAGGGAGAGGTGGAGACAGTCAGCTGTCTCCCATGGGACTGGGGCAGAGGGTGAGGAAGCAGGGTGTTCTTCTGATCCTCTCCGTATGTTGGAGAATCTGCAAAAGAGAAAAAAGAGACTCTTGGGAAGATCACTGCTGGGGCTTTAGTTACGTGTTTTGGGAGGACACCGGGTGTGCTGGGCTGTGAGTCATTTGGTAATGATGAGCTTCCCAGCCCACATTTTCTGTCAGGTTGCATTAGCCTGCGACGGTTATGACTACTAAATTGGGGGCCACTGGACAGCTGCAGGTGCGTGCTAACATCCTTAGCAGCCTGCCATTACCAGGAAGATGGCAGGTGCCCCAGTGCATCTTGTATGTGCATGATAAGGTGGAGGTGTGATTGAGCCTTGCTGAAAGCTGACCAAGTCCGAGAACCAGCTGCAGTTATCGGCCCGGGCCTGGCTCAAATGGAATCAGACTGAAGACTTGGAGCAAGCTATACAAATCACATAGAATAAAGAGCAGGATGTGATCTTGATCAAGGTCCTCCTTCCCCCACTTCAGCAGATGATGCAACTCAAATTGGAGGGCTAGGATGTAGTATTACTTCCAAAACACAGCATCCCAGCCTTATCCCTCTGATCTGAGAGTGGTGTTGTGTAAGACACAGCCTGGCTTCAAAGTTAGCCTAGATTGGGCCTTGATTCTCATCTGCCCTCTGTGAGACCTGGAACACAATTCTTCATCAATTTGCACCTCATTTGAAGTCTTTCATAAAAGATCATTCAGACCTGACAGCTGCCTGCCCTTCCACTGTGTCTCTTGCCACTTGCCTGAGGCTGCCTTGAGCCCCAGCATACTATTTCAGTCTTGGAACATGCTTGTTTTTTTCTAATCACCACCAGACTTGTGCCTGGAATACCTTTTGCCCCTCTGCAGTCTACCACAGTGAGCACCTTCTCATGCTTTCAGGCAAGTGTTAAGTGCTCTTTGTGAGAGGAAAACCTGCTCATGCGTTCTTAAGGCCATCACTTCCTTGACTGGGAGGCGCTGGATGACAAGGACCACACATACCCCACCCTGCTTTATTTTTGCATCCTAGAATCTCTTGTAGTAAGTTTGAAAAATGCTTGCTTGAAGGGTTACATCAGTGTGGTCGTACCTTGAAATAGAGTGAAATCCATTTCATTCTAGCCTCTATTGTCGTCATAGAAACATCCTGCCATCCTTGTGTAATGATTTTGCTACTGTAATCTCTTCCCAGTACACACCCAATGAGAGAGGTTCATTTTATTTTGAACATCTAAGACAAATTTCTATGAACTTGATTTCACATCATTTTTCCATGGTCTTGACATTGCAAGGCCATTCCCACAAGGATTTCAGATAATGTGATTTAATATTTACTCTGGCATGGCAATATTGTCTGTTTAGATGTCATGACTCAATGTCAGTTTACATCATTGAATTTTTTTCAGGGAAGGGTGAATTAATAATGTTAAAGCAGGCCTTATGTATAGCCACTTACTGTAAAGCCACTTTAAAAGTGCTTTAAAAAGCCATTTTAAATGACTACACCATACATCCTGAATGATTGGGCTAGAATCTCAAATGTTGCCTATTTCATAGTGTAAGGGTATAGAGCTATCCCTGTTCCCAATTAGAGGAAATTTTTCCTGACTGTATAAAAACATTAAATTCAGTTTAGTAAACATTTATGAAATATCTATGTGCTGAGCATGGTGTTCTTAGCCAAATGTGATTTCCCTGCCTACCTTTCACATGCCGTTTAACCTCGGCAGCCATGGCACCCCTAACCAAGGTGACAGCTGGGCTCATGGTTCACCTGTCTCTGAAACCCTGGTGCAGAACAGCACTGTTTTTGCCGGTTCCCTTGCTTGCTCCATTTTCTCACCAAGTTATCCACTGGGGAAAGGGAGGGTATGGAGCAAAGGAGGGAAGGGGAGAGAAGAAAATACGGATAGTAAGATTCAAATGCCTAAAGACAACATCACTTACTGCAGCTTCATTTTCAATAAAATCTACAAAGGATTTTTAAACTTTAAACGGATGTGCTTTCTCTAGAGTTTATTGTTCCAAGTGGACCAAATAGAGAGTCAGTCAAGGAAAACCTTGGGCTTTGAGGTGGAAGAAGCCTGGGTTTGAACCCTGGCTCTGCCATATGCTGTTCATATGTTTTGTGAAAAATATAGATTTTTTTTTTAAAGTGTGTCTTGAAAGATTGCTGTGAAAATTAAATGAGACCAGGAAGATGACCTGGTAGTTCTCTTATCCATAAAATGGAAGTAGTGCTGCTTATCTCAAGGTGGTGGTGCCAAGGGTTAAATGAGAAATACGGAGAAAAGAGCCCAGTACAGTGACTTCTGCTCAAGAAATACGCCTTCCCCAATAAGGCAGATGAATCTGCTTCCCAGCATGTAGTAAACAGAGGAAGGCGTTCCTCCTCTTCCCACACAAAGCTTGGAGTCAGCTAGACTCTTATCAATGTCCTGCAGTGTGTGGTTTTTAAGGGCAATACGAAGATCTCAAATTCTAGATGAGAAAGTCTTAAGGGGGCTATGTTGATATGGAAACAAACCCAAAGGTGATTCCTCAAGGTTTCTCCAGAGACACCTGGAAATAGTGGGCTAACCAGGAGTTTCTTGAAGGCTCACCCCAGCATCCATGAATGGACTCTGCCTTCCCATATCTACTTTTCCTCTGAAACATTTCTGGGTGTCTACAGTCCTGTATTGTAAAAGGTACTTTCTTGTCATCTGTAAACACAGGTGGCTTAATTGTATTAAATAACACATTTCACTCTAATTAATAGGCATGAATTAGAAGCTACTTCATTCCACGTATCATCCTAGATACTAATGGTGTCACCTACAACTCAACCATCTCCAGCCATATGTCTTTTCAGCCCATCATTCACGTGGATGCCAGAACAGTTATTCTAAGATGGAACTCTGTGTTTCAGTGGCTTTCCATTACCTACACTAGCTTTTCCCAAAAGGTATTCCAAACAACGATAATAGTGGGAAGAAATAAACAAGATGCTGCATTCGAGTTCAATAGGTCATTTTGATTTTTTCATTGATGATGATGTTTTGTTTTTACCATAGGACAAACAAGAGCTTATACGATCACAGTATTCCCTTTGACTCTTAGAAGAAGATTCGGTATTTGTCCACAGTCATCTTTTTCCCATATGAAGTCTGTTAACAACATGAGCTTCAGAAATATGAACCTGTAGAATAGAGTTCAGAGTCCTTAATTTTTGCTCTCATCTCTTTCTGGATTCCAGCGTTCTGCTTGCCGTGCCATGCCCCTTTACTAGAAAGCCAATCCCTTCCTCATTACCCCTCACTCCTCTCTACCCTGGCTGCACTCATGTCATGTAGAAATTCTTGTATAAAACCATCCCTTACTCCCCTGGTAGAGCTGTTTTTTCTTCCAAACTCCAATTGTACTCTGAATATAGACCATACTTTGTTGTGCTTGTTGATTTATATGTATAACTCTTAAAATCTGTATGAACCTAAAGCCATTTTCTTTTTTTCTTTTTTTTTTTTTTTTTTTTTTTTTTGAGACGGAGTCTCTCTCTGTCACCCAGGCTGAAGTGCAATGGTGCCATCTCAGCTCACTGCAAGCTCCGCCTCTCGGGTTCACGCCGTTCTCCTGCCTCAGCCTCCCGAGTAGCTGGGACTACAAACACCCACCACCACGCCTGGCTAATTTTTAATATTTTTTTTTAGTAGATATGGGGTTTCACTGTGTTAGTCAGGATGGTTTCGATCTCCTGACCTCGTGATCCACCCATCTCGGCCTCCCACAGTGCTGGGATTACAGGTGTGAGCCACCGTGCCCGGCCTTTAATAGTATATGTTTTCAACTTTTTCTTCATATTAACCTTTAAGCAACTAAACTATTGGTACAATTAATTACTTAACTGTGCTGCTGGTAATGGTAACCATTCAGATAATTCTGTTCAAATGAATTATACCTGGCTTTGGAATTGTACCTGATTTTGGATTATGTTCTATTGCTTACAGCTATGTGGCTTTGAGCAAGTTGCTCAAACTCTGCAAGCCTCGGTGTTATCATCTATAAAGTAGGATAATAAAAGCCATAGGGCTATTGAAAGATTTAGAGAAAATGTAAAGTGTCATGTATGATACATACCACTTTGTAGGTCCTTGGTAAATTCACGTGATGGTGTTTTCATTGTAAAGTACTTAGCACAATACCTAGTTTGAACCAGGCACTGGGCAACTATTGGTTCTGGTTTCTTTCTTTATTATTTATTTGTTTGTTTGTTTGTTTATTTTGAGACGGAGTCTCACTCTGTTGCCAGGCTGGAGTGCACTGGCACCATCTTCTAGTTTCCTTCCTTCCTTCCTTCTTTCTTTCCTTCTCTCTCTCTCTCTCTCTCTCTCCACCCCGCCCCCCGCCGTCTCTCTCTCTCTCTCTCTCTCCTCCCCTCCCCTCCCCTCTTCTGTTCTTTTCTTTTCTTTTCTTATTTATTTATTTTGAGACAGAGTCTCACTCTGTTGCCAGGCTGGAGTGCAGTGGCACCATCTTCTCCTTCCTTCTTCCCTCCCTCCCTCTCTCTCCCTCCCTCCTTCCCTCCCTCCCTCCCTCCCTCCCTCCCTCCCTCCCTCCCTTCCTTCCTTCCTTCCTTCCTTCCTTCCTTCCTTCCTTCCTTCCTTCCTTCCTTCCTTCCTTCTTTCCTTCCTTCCTTCCTTCCTTCCTTCCTTCCCAGACTCTCGCTCTGTTGCCAGGCTGGAGTGCAGTGGCACAATCTTGGCTCACCGCAACCTCCAACTCTCTGGTTCAAGCAATTATCCTGCCTTGGCTTCCTGAGTAGCTGGGATTACAGGCATGCACCAACACACCCAGCTAATTTTTGTATTTTTAGTAGAGACAGGGTTTCACCATGTTGGCCAGGATAGTCTTGATCTCCTGACCTCATGATCCACCCACCTCTGCCTCCCAAAGTGCTGGGATTACAGACGTGAGCCACTGCGCCTGGCCTAGTTCTAGCTCCTTTCTTCATCCTTCCAGGAATATTAAACCAATCTTAGCAACTTGATCATCTCCAGCCAAACATTTAATATTCCAGGAATATTAAACCAATCGTAGCAACTTGATCATCTCAGCCAAATACTAATATGACAATTATGATGTGGTCATGAGCATTTCCTTAATAAGGTGTCAGTGGAGGCAGAGGATAATGATTACTGCCCTTCAACACATATTAGGCCAGATAACCTCTTCCTTCTTAGAATCAGCTTATCATCTAACATAAACAGGGTTGATGCAAATAAACAGATATAGATTGAATGCCTGCAGAACAGTAAAACAATAACAAATGATTTGCAACCAGTTTTAAGCAGAGCATTGTATGAAGTACAAAGACAAAGAAATTCCAGTTTTACACCTTTGGCATTTTCAATCTGCCAGGGGGCAGCTAGTATCCCAACAATAATACCTGTTTTTAAAATGTAGATTTTATTATTCAGGTGTGATGAAGCCAACAAATCAGGAGACAATCAGCATTGGAAAAGAACACTTGTTTGACTCCATTCCCAAGAGGAATGGACACGCCATACCACACAGGGCCACACAGAGAAGCACCATCCTCCAGGAGGAAGAGAGAGTGAGGGGAAGCCGGGGGAAAGAGCCTTTTCTTGGTTTCCATAGAAAGAGATGGGCTAGGCAGGATAAATAGGCTTAGGGTTGACTACTTTGAATAATTTCAGCAGCCTCTGGAGCATGGGAGTTGCTATTGGCTGTCTGGTACCAGCCCTGGGGAGATTAGGCTACGGGAATGGGGGTCCAGAAGGTAAAGGAGGAGGTTGGCTTTATGGGCTTTGGATTGGTTTGCATATAAAAGGTGTGCTCCCGGATGAGTCCTTTACCATTTTTAGGAATTGGCTAGCCCTGGAAGGACAGTCCCTGCAGGGTCCACAAAACCATGAGATCAGAGAATGTGTACAGGTATCCTCCGGCTTTGGCTAAGTAGAGAAGGCTTGATGGATGAGATGTGCTGTGTTCCTTTATGTGATCATCAGTCAGGTGCAGCCGTGTGAGGAGATGCAGGAGAGGCTTAGGAAAACAAAGTTTATTATACTCACAGGTCCTAGCAACAGGAGACGTGCCACGCCACGCAGGGTCACATAGGAAAGCACCAGCTTTGGTCAGGAGGCAGACAAGGGGCATAAGCAAGGTGACAACCTTTGCTACCACTTTTGTTGGGGTTTCCGTGGTTAAGGCAAGGCAGGGCTGGGTAAACAGTTTGGGATTTGCTAGTTTGAGTAATTTCAGGGGACTCTAAGCTATAGAGGTGGTCCCTATCTACCTAGTACCTGGCCTTGGGAAGGCAGAGGAATATCGCCTCCTGGAACGTGTGAGCCAGCTAGAGGACGTCTGGTTGTGAATTGATTAGATTGCATATCAAAGGCGTGCAGCTGAGCCCTTTGCTGTCTCTAACCAGAAAGGCAGTCTCTCCCCAGCCAGAAAGTTTTAAAAATATCAAAATACCAGTTTAGCAGTTCAGCAGGTTTTTATAAAGTTAAACATATACTCTCCAGTGACCCAGTAATTCTACTCCTAGACATTTACCCAAGGGGAATGAAAAAGTTATGTTCATAAAAAGTCTGTACCTGAATGTTCATAGCAGCTTTCTTCATAATTACCAAAAAGTGAAAGTAAACCAAATGTCCTCTGTTGAATGGATTGAAAGCCTGTGGTATATCCATGCCGTGGAATACCACTCAGTAATAAAACAGAACAGACTACTGGTATACATACTTTAAATCTTAAATAGATTATGCTAAGTGAAAGAAGTCAGAATCAAAAAGCTGTATATATTATTGTGTTCCTGTGACAGTTTAGAAAAGGCAATGCCACAGGAACAGAAAACAGATCACTGGTTGCCCAGGAGAGAGGAGAGCTGACTTCAAAGGGAGAGCCTGGGGGACTCTTTTGGGATGATGAAACTACTCTATATTTGTCTAAAGGGGTTGCAATATGACTTACGCACTTGTCAAAACTGGTAGAACTGTACACCAGTGAAAGCAAATTTTACTGTCTTAATTTTTTAGCAATAAAAAATTAAAAACAAAACAAACAAAAATATATCGAAATACCACAATATACAGAAGATATGAAATATAAACAATACAGATGTAGAGATGCCAAGATGAAGCAGGGGAATTCCAAACAGAAAGTATAATGTCAGTAAAGGCCCAAAGAAGGGGAATATTTGGCACATGAATATAAGTACTCTTAGTCCAATTTGGTTAGAGCATTTGGGGTATAAGAACTTTAGAGATAATAATTGTATTCCATAGGAACCTGGGAGTTATTGAAAGAGAATGATTGGATTAGCTCTATTTTTTAGAATGTTTCCATTTCTAGCAGTAGGGTGGCTGCAGCTGGGGCCATATTCAGGTAAAAACAGAAGGGAGCATTAGTTCATACTCAAGTCAAAAGAAAATCACCAATGTGCTGTCAATAAAATCAAGCCTCTCCATCACCTAGCTCTTTAACTTCCTTTACTGATTTATCATTACTGTTTAAGGTTGAATTGGGTTGTTTTTCATATGGATTTTGTCTCTAGATCTTCGTTTGTTGCCTCCGTTCTATTAAATTAGAAGTGGCCACTGCAGCGACTACCATAGAATTTGGAAGCCGATGCTGTTTTGTAAAACAAAGACACAGAAACACTCCTTTCTATACAGAATCATGATTCGTTTATTTCAGTGACTCCAGAAAAACAGATCTTTTTTTTTTTTTTTTTTTTGCAAAGCCATGTTTAAGTGAAAGGCAAGAAAGTAATGAAGTTACCATATTCACTGATAGTTGGGTAATATGAATTGTTTTAATCAGTAGCTATTAGAAATCAATGTAATTATTCATATTTAACAGTTGTGGTGTGCATAATTTTAACCCCTGCATTGGCTACGGTTAGAGAGCAGACTAGAGATGAGAATTTTGGCATCTTTTCAGTTCTGTTACTGGCTCGAGTGTCTCTAGAGCTGTGAATATTGCTGCAGTGAAAATCAAGTATCCATTGTTTTATAGAATAAATGCATTCTTGATGAATTGCCTGTAAAGAAAATCCCAATATATCAAATACTATTATCCTATTAGCTAATGTTACAAAATCAGAAATATATTTTTCTGGCAATAATCTTTTTGCAAAAGAAAAATTCATGCTTATCCTTGGATGTTATCTTGCTGCTTGAAAAAGTAAAGAAGTCATATTTAATAATCCAGCCAATGTTTCAACACACACATTTAAAAGAAAAAGAAATTTCTTGTACTAATATTGCTCCAAGTGATCCTTTAAATGTTGTGCGAAATAATGAAAGCTTGAAGGAAAATAAGAGCTGAAATGAAAAATAAACGTACAAGAAAAAATTGCTCAGCTATATATATTCTCTCAGTATATGTCCATTAAGTAATTGATAGGTGTTGAATTTTCTGTTATAAATCCAAAGTTAATTGAAATTTGGCCTGTGCCCCTGATTTTTTTCATAGCCTGACAAAAAGAAAATGTCATATAAAGAAACACATTTTACATGTGATGTGCTAAGTGCCCAGTAGAGCAGTGAGACTGCTGGGGAAGAAGAGCAGGAGAGACTGACTCTGCCTTTACAGAGGTAACCTCTGAGCAGGGTTTTGAAGGGTGAGGAGTAGTTTAGAGTAGGAGAAAAGCACAGACTCTGGAGCTGGACTTCCTGTCATTACTTCCGGAATGATCTTGGGCAAATTTACCTCCTTCATTTTCTCATCTGTAAAACTGGAATGGCATTTGTAGCTACATCAGAGGCCACTATGGAGAGTTAATACGTGTAAAGAACTTAGAACATTATATTGAGCGTGGTAATGACTCAATACATGTGCTGCTGTTTGTTCCACTATTAAGGAGGAGAAAAATGTGGAGCCCGAGGTGGTGGATTGCTTGAGCCCAGGTGTTCAAGATCAGCCTGGGCAACATGGGGAAACCCTGTCTCTGCAGAAAGCAAAACCATAAATAAATAAATAAATGAACAAACAAAAGATTAGCTAGGTGTAGTGGCCTGCACCTGTAGTCCTAGCTACTCAGGAGGGTAAGGTGGGAGGATCACCTGATCCTGGCGGCAGAGGTTACAGTGAGCCAAGATTGTACCACTGTACTCCAGCCTGGGTGACAGAGTGAGACTCTGGGCTCAAAAAGAAAAAAAAGAGAGAGAGAGAGAGAGAGATGGGAGGGAGGGAGGCAGGGAGAGGGAGAGACAGAGAGAAAAACGTTTTTGCAAACAGGTAACAGCCATTTTTTATTCTGTAAAAGTTCAAATTGCTTCCTCTTTAATGGCTTTTACAAATGAGCAATTTAATGCAAGATGTAGGAAAGAAATGGAAATAGGGTATAACCATTCAGAAAAGAACCACAGAGGCCCTGATTGATGAGGAGGGGAAGAAGTTACCATGCATCAGAGGGCTACCTCATGACACGCTATTGTGACAGGTACTTCAGATTGTCACTGTGTTGTTACCTGATGCACAGGAAGTCCCTTTTCCACACTGGAGAATAGGCAGTGAAACAGTGACAGCTGAAGAATGAAACCGCTTGACTACAACACACCACTGAGGAGGCCTTAAGAGACTGATACACAAATTACTACATTAGCTTAAGCCATGTTAGTAACCCCTGTCTACTCAAAGGGTCTCCTTTCTCTGCAGATTTTTATAAGAAATTTTTATATGAAATCAATAGATAGGATGAAAGCCTCTGAGTGAGTGCTTTGTGACAGGTAACCATTACAATTATGGAAGATGTCATTTGCTGGAAATAAGTTAATTGGCTAGTAACGGGTTACTTATTAAGGTATATAAATCAGGATGAGGAAAGTAGAAAATATAGTGAAGAATTACACAAAATCAGAACAAAAGGGAGGGCTTACTAGGTGCCCCCTTTACCCGTGGATTTAAATAATCGTTGATGTAACCAGAACTCGAAAGCCATTGATTTTACAATTAACAAGAGATAAGGGAAGCAAGTCTTTCTGAAATCCTGGCTTTGACAGGCACATCGTGATTATTTTGGTAACCAGTTGCCTGGCTTACAAATTTCTCACAGGTGATTCGTTTTGTATATTGAGCTTCTAATTTAATCAGTAATGCCTATGTTTGTTTCTGTTTGTGTATGAATTAGGAACTCAAGGAGAAATTAGATTCCAGTCACAAGCGAGACATAGAAGGCATGGGAGTTCCGGAAATCAAGTATGGAGATTCTGTCTGCTTTGTACAGCATATAGCCAGTGGTCTGTGGGTGACCTACAAAGCACAAGATGCCAAAACTTCCCGCCTGGGACCTCTGAAAAGAAAGGTGAGAGTCAGAATGTCTGTCTACAGTTGTTTTACCCTGAGTTGGAAGCAACTAGGCAATAGAAGTGATTCTGAGAATCAGGTGGATGTGATTGTGATTTACTTCTTACTATTCGGAAGAGTTATTTTGTGATAGATTGTACACAGTTTCTTCCATACTTCAGCCTAATGTGGATACTTTGACCCCATATTCAATGGGGGAAAAAACCAAATACACAGAAAATCTGTAAGGAGGAGATGGTGTGCTTAATGCACTCTGAAACCCTATCTAAATGGCTTTTGGTGATTTGCTGTGTTGGGATTATCCACATCATTGCTCCCTTCATTTCAGTGGATAATTGAGTTATTGTGCAGTTTTCATAAAAGACTAAATAGATCTCTACAGAGAAAACGCAGATTGCATAATAACAAGCCCACAGGAACCCACTGGCAGAAAGAAGAGATGTTGTGGAATGACAGTATCCACAGATTGTATCTTGATTTGAGTGGTGCATCACAGCCTGCTCCAGTGAGAAAAACTAGCTTGGGTACATGCAGCATCTTTCCACCAGAAAGTCAATTGCCATAACAGTGTTTCTTTTGGTGGGAACCAAGTAATGGATGTCAAGGATGTGATGCTTTTATCCCTGAAAAACCCTTATAAAATATGGGTTTAAATAGTCAGCTAGTCCCAGAATAAGGTGCTGGAAGGTACTGTGCTCTGTAGTTGAGGTATAGCAGCCTAAGGTAGTCATGATGAAAAGTTTTCCAGAATGCAGGTTATGGTAAGAAAGGATGTTGAGAATGAACATAAGGTAATATCTTAATTTTGTGTAAGGCAACACAGACTAGGAAGATATCTAGAAAAGGGGAAATGAAGTGATCAAGAGGGGATAGAAAATACAATAAATAAGAGGCCACATAATCTGGCTTGTATGAGACCAACCCTTCCTCTGAAAACAGCTGCACAGGCTGGATACAGTACCTTCAAAAAAAATGGAAGGTTTCAATAACCAAGCCAGCCAAAACATACGCACAAAATATTGCACACAGAATGTAAGTGCACTGAGGTGAGCCCACCTTCGTCTTTGTTTTTCCCCTCAGCACATTTGCTGATTTGCAGAACTAGGGAATGGGATCTTGCATTAGCTCAGTTGTGCTAAAGAGTCAGATTAGACATAGGTTCAGCCAAGGCTTCTGGAACTCAAGGGTCCAAGAGTCCAGAGTAGAGAGAACTGCAAAAACATGTGCCTAAAATTCTACATGCAGTTTCCTCTAGAATCCTAAGCTGACCGTGGATGGGGTGTGAAGCCAAAATAGTAAACGCAAAACTGCTGTGATCATGAAGAGCAAAGCAGAGGTGTTGACATTATGACAGTACTAGGGATATACAAGTCAGAGTTCAGGGTGTGACAAGTTGGAATGACCCTGGGAAATACAGTAGGCTTTCAGTTGAGCTTCAGAAAAGCTACACCCCAGGAATGAGGGCTACACGCTGGAAATAAGAACAAATGGAAAATAAATGCCAAAAACTCATCCTCTACTCTTACCAGCCTATCAGAAGAAAATTCAATCCTCTGTAGAGTACAGTAATACCCTCTAGAGCCTCTACAGTTTTTGAGACCTACTAAGGCATTGGTAGCATTTAAAGAAAGTAGAATTTGTGGATCTGGGCTGTAACTCTGGGTGGGCAGGGACACACTCCAAGGACTCTGCAAATGTGGAGAGATCTCATTTCGCATTGTTGACTTATTGTACCTGTCCATGCCTTTCTCTTCTAGGACCATAGCCCGCACATTCATTTAACTGTTAGAATGTATGTGTGAACTGGGGAGGTGCTTTTATGAACTCTCCCCAGCTGGTGCGATAGTGCTCAGCTCTCGACAGGGCGACGCTGCTTCATTTCCTAGGAAGCATGTTAAGTGCCCTCTCTAAAAATACAAAGGATGTCTGAATCTGTGCCGTGTTTTATGAAATGAACAAAACAGTAATCAACAGAAACCAATCAAGCACAAACACAATGAAACACCTGATGAGTAGCCACTTTAAAGCACCCTCTTTCCTATTCCCACCTTAGGCTTCTTCTCCCTGCTCTTCAGTTGTAAGATTTCTCCGAGAGAAAGAAGGACCTTAGGAACTGGGCTGCTGAGATCAGTAGGGTTCATAATAACAACATTCTAGCAACTGCATCTCCCCCCAGTTCTCATTACTTTCTCATTTGGCTGGCCAGTTTAAAGGTGTTATCTGAACAAGCAAAACCTAAGAATTTTGGTCTTTAAGGACCAGAAATCTGGGACCCAGGCCAAAGTAAACGTAGTGGCAATGTATTACTAAACCCCAATGCAGCATTGCTAACCAGTTGCTGAGGTGTTCTGACAAAGGAATATTTTCTAACAGTTAGTGATTCCAATGGTAACAGTGTCCTTTGCTAATGCTCACACTGCAGTATACAGATGGGATGCAAAGTCTTGTTTCAAAAATGAACAAGCCTGAATTCTAATTCATCATATCAGGAAGTACCTTCAAAATAATAAAAAGCAAGGAAAAGATTTTTCACATGGAAAGGAAAATAAGTTGCTTCTTTAAGCTAAAAATGAGAGAGGCCAACAATCTTTATTCTATAGATACTTTCTAGAGCCACACGTTTTGTCCGTGTTGACATGTAGACTTCCAGGATCTACACATTGTCTGTCTTTGCTTACTTCCATCAAGAGGAAACCATGTCAAGGAACTTGGATCAGGATTTGACCTCGACTTGAACCAGGATCAAACTGTCTCACTTAACACACTTGATCTTTTTTTTTGTCGTTGTTGTTGTTGTTTTTTTGTTTTTTTGTTTTTTTTTTTTTGAGACCGAGTCTCGCTCTGTTGCCCAGGCTGGAGTGCAGTGGCCGGATCTCAGCTTACTGCAAGCTCCGCCTCCCGGGTTTACACCATTCTCCTGCCTCAGCCTCCCGAGTAGCTGGGATTACAGGCGTGTGCCACCACTCCCGGCTAATTTTTTGTATTTTTTAGTAGAGACGGGGTTTCACCATGTTAGCCAGGATGGTCTCGATCTCCTGACCTCGTGATCTGCCTGTCTCGGCCTCCCAAAGTGCTGGGATTACAGGCTTGAGCCACCGCGCCTGGCCCACTTGATCGTTTTAAGGGAAAAAGCCACTGACCTCCACATAAGTGGGTAGCCCCTCCCAAAAAAATTGTGTCATGGTGTCCTTAGTGACAAGTACATATGCTTAGCTTCCAGATAACTGGTCTAACATCAGTACTATACTGCCTCTGATAATAAACACTCATTGAGCACCTATTAGATTCTAGGTACCATGCCAGTTGATGACATGTAAATCATTGAATCCTGCAAACAACCCTCTAAGATAAGTCCGTTTGCAGATGGTGAAATCCAAAGCAAATGGGGGTTAAGTAACTTGCCCAAGGTCACACAGCTGGTAAGTGGCATAGCAGGACTAGACAAAGGTCTGCTGATATCAGAGCCCATGCTTTCAAATTGGCTCTCTAGCCTCCAAGAGAAGCCAGCTACCACCTTGAGCTGCTTTCCCCAGCCCTACAGTTAACTAACTCAGTGTAGTTGGCCTTCAGTCAAGAAACCAAGCCTGATCCCAGCACAGGGTTTTGCTTTACATTGTCTTTTTCTTCAATTCATCTCTGGAGGAAGAGACTTTGAACACAGTGACTTTTCCCATTTCCAAGGGTAAGATTCCATGTTCATTTTAAGAGAAAAATCGATTATGAGATATGTTATCACCCTTTCAAATCTAGGCCTGAGGAATGTGTCATAACTCATACCATGGTGGCACATAAAATTTCATTTTCATCAAAGCACTGTGTCTAAGGAATGATGCACATGTCACTAACAGGGCATATGGGTGCAATAACTTTGCTAATGTCCCATTCTCAAAATGGACGCAGGGGAGCTTATTTGGAGAAGGGAATAAGAGGGATGAGGGAAATACTGTGGGAAATGTTGACTGTCCATATGTGGAATAATTGTAACCTTAGAGCTTCTGTCCCTTGCCACGTGGGTAGGTCATACTCCATCAGGAAGGCCACATGGATGATGGATTAACACTGCAGAGATGCCAGCGTGAGGAGTCCCAGGCTGCTCGGATCATCCGGAACACTACAGCCTTATTCAGCCAGTTTGTCAGGTATGTTAGCTCCTTTCCTCCTCTACCTAGTGAGTTTGACTCTGTGGCCTTCCAACACCACCACCCACCTCTTTTTGATACTGTGAATGTTTTCAGGAAATAATGATACACCAGCAAAGAGTTTTACCATCAAGAGCTTGAGGCTGAAACAGATTTCCTACACAGGTGAACTCCTACTAGCTTCACCCTTTGCTCAACAAATGCCTAAGCTCCATTAGTTATTCAGATTGGAGGGATGAATATCCAAGATCTTTGCATGACAATTAAGTGAAAAGAGCTGGAGTGCATTGGTCCATTTTATATTTGTGTGTAAAAAGAAAAACAGCAAAGAGGAACTGATACACTCCCCATGTATTATGTAGGAAGGGTTTCTCCATCATTTAGAATTGCTGCTATGGTTTGGATCAAAGTAGCTTTGCACTGGAAGCCTTGGGTTACCCAACTGTGGCTGTGGCTTAAATGAGAAAATTAACTGAACTGCCTGCTTGGATCATAATCCCTCCAGTCTAAATAATGCTTCCAAAACAGAACTCTGTGGATTGTTTTCACCAATTACCATGAGAAACTGATTCTGTTGTAAACTGTGCAGTGTTCCAAGATCATTCTTCTCTTGTAGGAAAATCTCTCGAAAGCCAAGGGGTGTAAATTACATGTGTGAATTTGCATGAAATGAGAACTTTGTTTTAGATCTTGACTTTTCTTGCTGTTGAAAGACTGCAGTCCAAGGGATGTGTATTAGGAAACAGGCTGGGCTGCCGTTGCAGTTCAGAGTAAACTTTTACTTCTTGTTTAGGTAATAATATAAAGTAGGTAGGTGGTTTAAGGAAAATAGGTGGCCTAGCTACTGGGGCTCAGGTTCCTTCCATCTTGCTGTTCTGACATCTCCCAAGATTCTTAAAGTGCATCCCTGGACCAGAGCATCAGCATCACTTGCAAACTTGTTAAAAAATGCAGATTCTCAGGTTTTACCTCAAACCCACTGAATCAGATACCCTCAGAATAAGATCCAGCAACTCATATTGTTATAGGCCCTCCAGGTGATGCTGATGCATACTAAAGTTTAAACATGACTGCCCTACAATAGAGATCTTAACCTTGGCCACATGCTAGATTTATCTGGGGAGGTTTTAATACCCTGATGCCCAGGCTACATCTTAAACCAATTGCATCAGAATCTGCAGATGTTGGATCCAAATGCCGGTATTTTATTGAAGCTCCCTAGGTGATTCTGACATCAGCCTCAGTTGAGAACTGCTATCCTGGGATGTTTCTCCATTCACATGGTCAAAATGTCCAGAACAGATTATAGAGGAAAAAAGCAGAGGCGGAAGTAGGAAGAGTTACCTTCTTTCTACCTAGAAGTAGAGAGAAGTAGAAAGAGGCAGAAGCTGCGATGTCTTGGGGGAAAGGGAGAGTGATTGCTACTGTGTAAAGCTTTCTGGAGAGCTGATGAAAACGTTCTGAAACTGATCATGGCAAAGGTTGCACAACTCTGAATATTCCCAAAGCTACTGAACCTTTGAATTGTACCCTTTAAATGGGTGATCATATGATATGTGAACTGTATTTCAATTAAGTTGTTATTTTAAAAAGTCAGTGGGAGTTATGTGCCTGACAATGGGGAAATTATTTTTAAACATCTTTATTGAGGTAGAATTTACATATTACAAAATTCATCCTTTTAAATGTACAGTTCCATGAGATTTTGTTTGTTTTTTGTTTGAGATAGGGTCTCACTGCAGCCTTTCCGCCATCTGAGCTCAAGCAATCTTCCCACCTTAGCCTCCTGAGTAGCTGTGACCACGCATAAATACCATCACACCAATATTTTTTTAATTTTTTGTAGAGATGGTGTCTCACTATATTGCCCAGGCTGGTCTCAAATTGCTGGGCACAAGTGATCCTCTCACCTCAGCCTCCCAAAATGTTGGCATTATAGGCATGAGCCAGCATCCCTGGCCAATTCAGTAAGCTTTCATATATTTATTTGCAGAGCCTTACAACCATCACTGCAGTTCAGTTTTAGAACGTTTCCATCCCTCCAAAAATATCTCCTCATTGCAGTTTATTCTAGTTGCCACCTACAGCCCTAGGCAACCACTAATCTGCTTTCTGTCTCAATTTAATACATTAATAAATCATGAAATATGTTGTCTTTTGAATCTGGCCTTTTCACTTGGCATTATATTTTTGAAGCTTATTATTTTGTTTCTTCACTTATTTATTGCTGCAGAGTGTTCTTTGTGTGTGTGTGTGTGTGTGTGTGTGTGTGCGTGCGCGTGTGTGTGTGTGTAGAGGGAGAGTTCTATATAGATAGAGATGCATATATATCACATTTTACTCATTTAGTTGATGAACAGTTGATAGTTTCCATTTTGATTACTAAGAATAATGTTTTTTGGATATTAGTGTAAAAGTTTTCAGATATGGTTTCTGTTTCTCTTGGGTAAATAGGAGTGAAATTGTTGAGTCATATATAAATTTGTATAATGTTTTGATATATTTTTATTGTGGTAAAATATATATCACATCCAACTTATCATTTTAGCCATTTTTAAGTTTAGTGTCATCACCACTATCCATCTCCACATTTTTTAATCATCCCAAACTGAAACTCTGTATTTATTAAACGAGAACTCCCTATTCTCCTCTCCCTCAGCCCCTTATAACTTCTACTGACTCTTTGCTTCTATGAATTTAGCTATTCTCAGTACCTCATATAAGTGGAGGCACATAGTATTTGTCCTTTTGTGTCTGGCTTATCTCACTTAGCAAAATATCTTCAAGGTTTGTCCATGTTGTAACACGTAACATGATTTCATTCCTTTTTAAGGTTGAATAATATTCCATTTTATATAAATACCATGTTTTATTTATTCAATTGGGTATGTTTAACTTTATAAGAAACTGAAAAATCTGTTTTGCAAAGTGGATGTACCATTTTACATTTCTCTTAGAAATGTCTGAAGTTTCTTTTCATTACATCTTTTCCTCCATTTGTCACTATCTGACTTTTTGATTGTAGCCATACTAGTAGCTATGATACTAGTAGATATTATCGTGGTGGTTTTAGTTTGAATTTCCAGAATGAATAATGATACTGGACATCTTATCATGTGCTTATTAGCCATTCATGTATCTTCTTTGGTAAAATGTAATTAAGTATTTTGCCTTTTCAAATTGGGTCATTTGTCTTAAAATTAAAATTTGAGAGTTGTTTGTATCTTCTGATTATGAGTTTTTTGCCATATTTATGATTTGCAAATATTTTCTCTTGGTCTTTGGCTTTTCTTCTCATTTTTTAAAAATGGTGTCTTTTGAAGCACAAATGTTTTATTTTTGATTAAGTTCAATTTAACATATTTATGGATTGTGCTTTTGGTGTCATACCTGAGAACTCTTTACTCAAATCATCATGATTTTCTCCTCTATGTTTTTCTAAAAGTTTCAGAATTTTAGCGTTTACATTTAGGTCTGTGATCCATTTTGAGTCTATTTCTGTGCATAGTATGAGGTAAACGTTTAAATTAATATTTCTGTATGTGGCCATATGGATATCAGATTTTTCCGTGCACGGTTTTCTGGAAAGACAACATTTCCCCATCAAGTGACCTTGGCACTTTTGTCAAAAGCCAAGTGATCATAAATGTAAGAGTTTCTTTCTGGGCTCTTAGTTCTCTTCCATTGATCTGTATGCCTGTCATTATTCAAAAATAACACTGTCTTAATTAATGTACCTATAGTAAGTATTGAAATAATGTAGAGTGAATGCTCCAATTTTGTACTTCTTTTCAAAATTATTTTGGTGCTTCTGGGTCCTTTGTATTCCCATGTGAATTTAAGGGTGAGTTTATTTTTGTCCAAAATAATTCTGCTGGAATTTTCATAGGTATTAAATTGAATCTAGAGATCGTTTTGGAGGACTGTTAGCCTCATAATATTAAGTCTCCCAATCTACAAACATAATATGTCTATTTATTCTTCTTTAATTATTTTCAGGAAGATATTGTGGTTTTTATTATATAAGTCTTGCACTTATTTTATGAAATATATTCCTATGTATTTGATTCTTTTTGGTGCTACTACAAATAGAATCATTTTTTGATTTCATTTCAGATTATTTTCTGCTGGTATATAGAAATTAAGTTTTAGAAATATTGGACTTATGTCACTGACCTAATGGAAATTATTTATTCAGTGGGCTTTTTGGAGAGCAGGTGGATTCTTTAGAATTTTTTACATACAGGATTATGTCCTCTGTGAATAAAAAGATATTTATTTTTTTCTTTCCAATAGGGATGCCCTCTATTTGTTTTTCTTACATGATTGCACTGGCTAGAATATCCACTACAATGTGGAATAAAAGTGATGTGAACAGACATTCTTGTCTTGTTCCTGATCTAAGGTGGGGGTGGGGAGAGGGCAGGAAACATCAGTTTTTCACCATTAAGTGTGGTTTTGGCTGTAGGATTTTTGTAGATGCCCTTTATCAGGTAGAGGAAGTTCCCTTCTATTCCTAGTTTGTTGAGAGCTTTTATCTGGAATGAGCATTAGATTTGATCAAATGCTTTTTCTTGGTCTGTGGATATGAACATATAGTTTTGTCCTTTGTTAATATGGTTTATTACATTAACTGGTGGGAAATCGGGTATTGGTGTTTCTGTTACTGTTGAATTGTTATCTTCTACTTCAATTCCATCAGTTTTTGCTTCACATATTTTGGTTTCTGTTGTTAGGTGCTTATATGTTTATAACAGATGTATATTTCTGATAAATTTGCCCTTTTGTAATTTTAAACTCTTTTCTTTTTTTCTCTATGAACATTTTTGTCTTAAGTCTATTTCACAGAGCCATTCCAGGTGTCTTATGTGTAGATAATGTTTTTTGTTTGTATGGCATGTTGTCGTCAGTCCTTGTACTTTTAACCTATTTGTGTCCTTGAATATAAAGTGTGTCCCTTGTAGACAACATATATTTGATTTTTAAAAATAGTCTGACAATCTCTCCCTTTCATTGGTATGCCTAATCCATTTATAAGTAATATAATTATTTAGATAACTGGATTTATGTCTGCCACTTTGCTATTTATTTCTTATGTCTCTTTTATTTATTTATTTATTTTTTGGTCCTCTGTTCCTCCCTTACTACCTTTTTTTGTGTTAAATATTCTCTAGTGTAACATTTTAATTATTTTGGGTTTTTAAAAATACTTTTTTGAGGAGTTCTTTTCTTTTTTCTTTTTCTTTTTTTTTTTTTTTCTTTTTTTTTTTGAGACAGAGTCTCATTCTGTTGCTCAGGCTGGAGTGCAGTGGCGCAATCTCGGCTCACTGCAAGCTCCGCCTCCCGGGTTCACGCCATTCTCCTGCCTCAGCCTCCCGAGTAGCTGGAACTACAGGTGCCCGCCACCATGCCTGGCTAATTTTTTGTTTTTTGGTAGAGACGGTGTTTCACCGTGTTAGCCAGGATGGTCTCGATCTCCTGACCTCGTGATCCGCCTGCCTTGGTCCCCCAAAGTGGTGCGATTACAGGCGTGAGCCACTGCCCGGCCGAGGAGTTATTTTCTTAGTGGTTGCTCTAGGGAATTGAATATATATTTAACTTGAAATAATGCACTTCAAATTAATACTAACTTAACAAATAAAGCAACTTTGCATTAACATTTTTCCATTCTTTGCCTAATCCTTTGTGATAATATTGCCACTTGTATTACATCTTCATAAGTTATAAGCTCAGCAACATGGTTTTATAATTATTTTATGGAGTTTTTTTAAATCAATTACAGGAACAAAAGAGAAAGATATGTATTTTTATATTGCTTCCAGTATTTACCTGCATAGTTACCTTTACCAGCGTTCTTTATTTCTTTGCGTGGATTCTAGTTACTGTTTGGTGTCATTTTCTTTCAGCCTGAGGGACTTCCCTTAGTATTTCTTACAAGACAAGCCTGTGACCATTTGCTGACGGGCCTGTATGTGTGGCTGGATTTTGTTTTCTGCTTGTGTGGGAAGCAATAGATAGCTAGGGTCCTCTCCAGTTTTTCCTGAGCATGTGTGTGGCCTTGCACATTGCCTACTCTGCCCTATCAGAGCTGTTTCGCCATGAGGCAGTAGGGGGAGGGACATGGAAGCATCAACAGGCTGAAACACTGAAATTAAAAAAAAATAAATTAAAAAAATATATGTATATATACACACACATACATACACACACACACACATACACATACATATATAGACACACTGGGCCGGGTGCTGTGGCTCACTCCTGTAATCCCAGCACTTTGGGAGGCCAAGGCACGTGGATCACCTGAGGTCGGGGTTTGGAGACCAGCCTGACCAACATGGAGAAACCTGTCTTTACTAAAGATACAAAAATAGGCCAGGTACAGTGGCTCAGGCTTGTAATCTCAGCACTTTGGGAGGCTGACGGGCGGATCACATGGTTAGGAGATCGAGACCATCTTGGCTAACTCGGTGAAACCCAGTCTCTACTAAAAAATTCAAAAAATTAGCCAGGCATGGTGGCGGCACCTGTAGTCCCAGCTACTCATGAGGCTGAGGCAGGAGAATGGTATGAACCTAGGAGGTGGAGCTTGCAGTGAGCCGAGAGCATGCCACTGCACTCCAGCCTGGGCGACAGAGCAACACTCCATCTCAAAAAAACAAAAAACAAAAATAGCCGGGCATAGTGGCGCATGCCTGTAATCCCAGCTACTCAGGAGGCTGAGGCAGGAGAATCACTTGAACCCAAGAGGTGGAGGTTGCAGTGGGCCAAGATCGCGCCATAGCACTGCAACCTGGGCAACAGTAGTGAAACTCCATCTCAAACAATAAAATAAAAAATAAAAATAAAATAAATATTTGATTTTTTGTATGCCTTTAGTCAATTTCCAGAGTCCAGAGATTGTTGTTTTGAATGGTTTTGTCCAATTTTATTATTATTTTGTGAGAGAAAGGTTTACTGAGCTCTTTACTCAGCTATTAGGTCCCACCCTCAAGAGGGAAATTCTTGATTCTTCCAGGCACAGGATATTTTAGAAAAAGATGACTAATGAAAAAATATCAATGCTGAGGGGGTGTGGGCTGCGAAAGTTATAGTATATTTGGATTTTTTAATAGCTAGGCAGTAAAGGAGAAAAAAACATTTTGGAAGTAGATTCTTCTTCCCCATCTCTTTTGAGAAACCAACTTTGTATGCTGTGTGCACACGGAAACCAGGAGGAGGGGTGGCCTTCTGGGAGCACATTAAGGATAAGGGAATAGGGAAGGAACAAGAAAGAAAAATGAAGAAGAGGTTAAAGTTTCATCATGCTATCTCATCATCCTCTGTAGAGTTGCTGGGAACTGTCCAGTAGAATGAACAGTGTGATCGATTAAGGAGTCTGAAAAACTCTGCCGAGGAAAAGATACTGTCAGCTGTCCTCTAAGTTTAACCTTAGAAGAGAGACAACAAATAAATCATTATGTTATGATAAATATTCAGAATCACCTGGGATCTCACTTGAATTTAATAAAAGAATTCATTGGCAAAGGCCCAAGAATATAGTGGGACAGGCTATAGGGAGTTGAAGAAGATGGGGAGGGATAGGTGCCAGTTGTAGTTATTTCTGAGTTGAGGCTCTGACTTATCTCTGGACATTGGGCTTTTCTGTCTGAGGTTCTTTTAGAGTAGAATATGAACACCATGATGCTTTCCAGAAGTAATGTCTGTTTTCACCATTGCTTCCCATGCCAAGCATGTGATATGTCTTATTTTTTGAGGAAGGAATGAATCTGCCCTAGTCTAGTAGAGGACAATAATATTCATGTTTCTTCAAGGGACAAGTTGAAGTAGTCCAGCAATGAGAGCCCAACAGACAAAAAATTAGACCTGAAGGACCCTGGCAATCAAAGAATGCACCTTTCCTATTTTCCAGGTGCTAAATGGAAGCATAAGAGGCCTAGCAGCAACCCAGATATCACACTGATAATGCCAGTGGCAAAGCTGAGACCTGAAATGTCCAACTCCCTGTATGGTGCCTATGCTGCCTCAGTGAGCTACAAAAAATGTCTATAAACCTCTTGCTGTCATCTTTTCCAATCATATAAAGAATTATTCTTGACCGGCCTCGGTGTCTCTAGTAAAATGAAAGTGTTTTTAAAACAAAAAGCAAGGCCGGGCGCGGTGGCTCAAGCCTGTAATCCCAGCACTTTGGGAGGCCGAGACGGGCGGATCACGAGGTCAGGAGATCGAGACTATCCTGGCTAACATGGTGAAACCCCGTCTCTACTAAAAATACAAAAAACTAGCCGGGCGTGGTGGCGGGCGCCTGTAGTCTCAGCTACTTGGGAGGCTGAGGCGGGAGAATGGCGTGAACCCGGGAGGTGGAGCTTGCAGTGAGCCGAGATCACGCCACTGCACTCCAGCCTGGGAGACACAGCGAGACTCCGTCTCAAAAAAAAAAAAAAAGCAAAAAGCAAGCTCTGGAGCTGGCCCGAAATACTGAGGAAAAATGTGTTCACTGAACGCAGAAGTGGGGAGTCATATTGAATTGAGTTTCATACTGCCAAGACTTCATCTCATGTACTCATGGCATTCTCTTCCCTACTATTTTTGTGTCTAATAATATCCCAGGTAGTCATTTGCAAACACTAACTGAGAACTTGCAACATGCCAGGCACTGCCAGGAGTTGAATACACACTGATGTGCCTCCCTGCCTCTAATAAGCTTACAGTCCCCCATTATTCCTTCCCCATTGCGTGCATTTGGCATTTTTAATACAAAATTGGAATTATCACCTCACAGCCTGATTGCTTTCAGAATTTTTTGAGGCTTTGTTTGGGACTAGATGAAAATCTTGCCTTAGCATGTATGCAAATTAATATATAGCAGTTGGTGAATAAGCAAATATACTATAAATGCCTAGGAGAGATCATTAGAAATTGGCCATCAAGAAGCAGCCATGCTAAATGCTCCAGTTAAAAGACACAGAATGGCAAGCTGGGTAAGTAGTCAAGACCCATTCATGAGCTGTATTCAAGAGACCCATCTCACGTCACGTGCAAAGACACACATAAGCTTGAAATAAAGGCCAGAGGAAAATTTACCAAGCAAATGCAAAGCAGAAAAAAGCAGGGGTTACAATCTTGGTTTTTGACAAGACAGACTTTAAACGAACTAAGATCAAAAAAGACAAAGAAGGGCATTACGTAATGATAAAGCATTCAATTCAACAAGAAGAGCTAACTGTCCTAAAAATATATGTGCCTAATACAGGAGCACCCAGATTTATAAAACAAGTTCTTAGAGACCTACAAAGAGACTTAGACTTCCACACAATAATAGTGAGAGACTTTAACACCCACTGTCAATATTAGATTATTGAGACAGAAAGTTAACAAAGATACTCAGGACCTCAATATCAGTTCTGGATCAAGTGGACCTGATAAATGTCTACAGAACTCTCCACCCAAAAACAACAGAATATACATTCTTCTCAGTGCCACATGACACTTACTCTAAAATCAATCACATAATTGCAAGTAAAACACTTCTCAGCAAATGCAAAAGAATTGAAATCATAACAGTCTCTCAGACCACAGCAAAATCAAATTAGAATTCAAGAAACTCACTCAAAATCACACAACTTCATGGGAAGTGAACAGCCTGCTCCTGAGTGACTCCTGGGTAAATAACGAAATTAAGGCAGAAATCAAGAAGTTCTTTGAAACCAGTGAGAACAAAGAGACAATGTACCAGAATCTCTGGGATGCAGCTAAAGCAGTTTTAAGAAGGAAGTTTATAGCACTAAATGCCCACCTCAAAAAGCTAAAAAGGTCTCAAATTGACATCCTAACATCACAACTAAAAGAACTAGAGAACCAAGAGCACACAAACCCAAAAGCTAGCAAAAGACAAGAAATAACCAAGATCAGGGTTGTGGAACTAAAGGAGACAGAGACACAGAAAGTCCTTCAAAGCATCAACAAATACAGGAGCTGGTTTTTTGAAAAAATTAATAAAATAGACTGCTAGCTAGACTAATGAAAAGAGAAGAATCAAATAGACACAATAGAAAATGATAAAGGGGATATCAGCATTGACCCCACAGAAATTCAAACAACCATCAGAGAATACGATAAACACCTCTATGCAAATAAACTAGAAAATGTATAAGGAATGGATAAATTCCTGCACATATACACTCTCCCAAGACTGAACCAGGAAGAAATTGAATTCCTGAATAGACCAATGATGAGTTCTGAAATTGAGGCAGCAACAAATAGCCTACCAACCAAAAAAAGCCCAGGACAAGATGGACTTAACAGCTGAATTCTACCAGAATTCTACCAGGTACAAAGAGGAGATGGTACCATTTCTTCTGAAACTGTTCCAAACAATTGAAAAGGAGAGACTCCTCCCTAACTCATTATATGAGGCCAGAATCATCCTGATACCAAAACCTGGCAGAGATGCAACAAAAAAAGAAAACTTTAGGCCAATATCCCTGATGAACATCGATGTGAAAATCTCAATAAAATATTGGCAAACCAAATCCAGCAGCACATCAAAAAGCTTATCCAGCATGATCAAGATGGCTTCACCCCTGGGATGCAAGGCTGGTTCAACATATGCAAATCAATAAACACAATTCATGACATAAACAGAACTAAAGACAAAAATCACATGGTTATCTCCATAGACACAGAAAAGGTTTTTGACAAAATTCACCATTTCTTCATGGCTAAAACTCAATGAACTAGGTATTAATGGGAAATACCTCAAAATAATAGTAGCCATTTATGACAAAGCCACAGCCAATATCATACTGAATGGGCAAAAGCTGGAAGCATTCCCCCTTGAAAACCAGCCCAAGACAAGGATGCCCTTTCTCACAGCTCCTATTCAAGATAGTGTTGGAAGTTCAGGCCAGGCCGGTCAGGCAAGAGAGAGAAAGAAAGGGTATTGAGACAGGAGGAGAGGAAGTCAAACTGTCTCTGTTTGCAGATGACATGATCCTGTATCTAGAAAACCCCATCGTCTCAATCCAAAAGCTTCTTAAGCTGATAAGCAACTTCAGCAAAGTCTCAGGATACAAAATCAATGTGCAAAAATCACAAGCATTCATATACACCAACAACGGACAAGCAGAGAGTCAAATCATGAATGAATTCCCATTAATACTTGCTACAAAGAGAATAAAATACCTAGGAATACAGCTAACAAGGGAAGGGAAGGCCTTCTTCAAGGAGAACTAAAAATCACTCCTCAAAGAAATTGGAGATGACCCAAACAAATGGAAAACATTCCATGCTCATGGATAGGAAGAATCAATATCATGAAAATGGCCATATTGCCCAAAGTAGTTAATAGATTCAATGCTATTCCCATTAAACTACCATTGACGTTTTTCACAGAATAAGAAAAAACTACTTTAAAATTCATATGGAACCAAAAAATAGCCCATATAGCCAAGACAATCCTAAGCAAAAGGAATAAAGCTGGAGGCATCACACTACCCAACTTCAGACTATGTTATAAGACTACAGTAACCAAAACAGCATGATACCGGTACAAAAACAAACACATAGACCAATTTAAGAGAATAAAGAACTCAGAAATAAGACCACACACCTACAACGATCTGATCTTTGACAAACCTGACAAAAACAAGCAATGGGGAAGTGATTCCCTATTTAATAAATGATGCTGGGAGAACTGGCTAGCCATATGCAGCAAATTGAAACTGGACCCCTTCCTTATACCTTATACAAAAATTTACTCAAGATGGATTAAAGACTTTAATGTAAAACCTAAAACTATAAAAACCCTGGAAGAAAATCTAGGCAATACCATTCAGGACATAGGCACAGGCAAAGATTTCATTATGAAAACATCAAAAGCAAATGCAACAAATGCAAAAATTGACAAATGGGATCTAGTTAAACTAAAGATCTTCTGCACAGCCAAAGAAATTATCAGAGTGAACAGACAACCTACAGAATGGGAGAACATTTTTGCAATCTATCCATCTGACAAAGGTCTAATATCTAGAATCTGCAAGGAACTTAAACAAATTTATAAGAAACAAAAACTCATTAAAAAGTGAGCAAAGGATGTGAACAGACAGTTCTCAAAAGAAGACATTTATGTGGCCAATAAACATATGAAGAAAAGCTCAACATCACTGATCACTAGAGAAATGCAAATCAAAACCACAATGAGATACCATCTCATGCTAGTCAGAGTGGCAAGTATTAAAAAGTCAAACAACAGATGCTGGCGAGGCTGTGGAGAAATAGGAATGCTTTTAAACTATTGGTGGGAATGTAAATTAGTTCAACCATTATAGAAGACAGTGTAGCAATTCCTCAAATACCTAGAACCAGAAATACCATTTGACCCAGCAATCCCATTACTGGGTATGTATCCAAAGGAATATAAATTATTCTATTATAAAGATACAGGTGCACATATGTTCACTGAAGCTCTAGGTACAATAGCAAAGACACAGAATCAACCCAAATGCCCATCAGTGATAGACTGGATAAAGAAAATGTGGTACATATACACCATGGAATACTATGCACCCATAAAAAGGAATGAGATTGTGTCGTCTGCAGGGACATGGATGTAGCTGGAAATGATTATCCTCAGCAAACTAATTCAGGAACAGAAAACAAAGCACCACATGTTCTCAGTTATAAGTGGAAGTTGAACAATGAGAACACATGGACCCAGGAAGAGGAGCAACACACACTATGGCCTGTCGAGGGGTGGGGGGTAGGAGGAGGCATAGCATCAGGAAAAATAGCTAATACATGCAGGGCTTAATGCTTAGGTAAGGGGCTGATAGGTGCAGCAAACCACCATGGCACATGTCTGTATAACAAACATGCACATCCTGCACATGTATCCCAGAACTTAGAATAAAATAAGATACAAAAAAAAAAAAAAAAAGTTCTTGTGATGTTACTTGCACATTGAGCCAATTCTCAATCACTCAGGGCCTAATGATGCAAACCCACAAGAGGTGGGTCCATTTCCCCTTCCTCTTCATAGCCTTTGCCCTCTGAGAGGCTCCCAGGTGTACCCCTCAAGGAGATGGGGAAAAGAAGGGTCATTTTGTTATCTGTAATGCTTTGTATTCTCTCTGTTGAAGGGGTTTAATTACAAAAATTGGGGAGAGATTAAAACAGAAAAAGAGAGACACTTGCAGAAAAGGAATACAACAGGGACAGAGAGATGGAAGGGCAGGTAACGTGGAGTTGGGGAACACCAAGAAACAAAGAGGGACAGACCTCAAGGCAGAGAAGAAGGATGTTTGAGAGATAGGGGACACTGAGAAAGGAGGGTGATAGTCAGAGAACAAAGAGAGAGGAAAGTCAGATGAAAGGACCACAGATACAGAAAGCAAAGGAACCATCAACAAATGGAGTGAGGGAAAGCAGGCATGTACAGAGAAACGTGATGAGAAAAACACATGCAGAGATCTCAGAATACACGCAGAGACGTGGAGGGGGTGCAAGAGGAGAGACAAAGAGAAAACTAACATGGAGATAGAGGCAAAGACCCAGTGATAGAAATCCTTTCAGCCTTATGATTAATCAATGCCAAGAAGGTGTGATTGTTTAAAAGAATCATGGGTTAGGTTTATGTTTTTAATGTTTTTATTTAAAAGAAAAAAAAAAAAAGTGTGACAGACAACCAGGGGTAAATGGAAGGGGAAGCATCTGCTGTAGATAGAAGAGTCACTGTCACAGTCACCATTGAAATTACCTCTTTAGATTACAGGGAAATCATGATTACACATTCAGTGAATACCCATTGATGCTATGAGCTGAAATATTATGGTAACATTAACAGGATGAGTTATAAGTTGCTTGAAAATAAATGTGCTAAAAGGAGTCATTTCCCTTTGTTTGTGAAAAGAGCTTTAAACTTGAATGTGAATATTTCCTTCTGTTGCTCTGTTAGCTGGGAAACTTCATTTTGTAGCTGCTGGTACAATGGCCGCCCAAGGAAGCAGCCCATGGTGCACCATGGGGGGCTGTTAGGAGTGGGACCCAGTGGGTGTTCATCAGGGCGCTGCTGCGGGCTGGTGCCTAAACCATGTCAATCTCATGGTTTTTAGCGGAAACAATCGCACAGCTGCCCCCATCACCCTGCCTATAGGAGAAGTCCTGCAGACCCTACAGGACTTGATCGCCTACTTCCAGCCCCCGGAGGAGGAGATGCGACATGAAGACAAGCAGAACAAGCTCCGCTCACTCAAAAACAGACAAAATCTTTTCAAGGAAGAGGTAAGTCAAAAAATGAAAAGTTGAAATTCACTTTGTGTCCAGAGCTAAAATATTCCTATGACTGCAACTTAGCTTTGTCTTTCTGCATGCACGTGTTTATGAGAGAGCCAGAGGACAAGAGAGATTTGGAAGCTGGGAAATTGGAAGCCAACCTTCCCTGTCCGCCAAACCTGGTTACATTAGCAATGGCTGGCACGTTCAAACCAGATTACGTTTTAAAGCTTCAGTGCCACATGTGTATCGAAAATACATTTTCAGTAAATATCAGCTGTGAGAGCATGACATTGGCTGTGATTCCCAAGTTTTGGGGCATGTTAGAATTACCTGGGAAACCTGTTTGAAAAATACAGATGCCTGGATTCTACCACATTTAGAATACCTGAGAAGCTGGTTTAAAAGACACAGAATATGTTAAGTCTTATGTCAGAATTCAGCATCTGAGTCACTGGGAGTGGGACCTGGCCATGAGGAAAATGCCAGCTGGGGCTTAAGAGACCCAGGGCCTCATTCTGGCTTCATCTCCGGCTGTGTATGACCACAGACAAGTCACAAGCCTTTTCCAAAGTCGGAGACGTGATGATTTAGTGCCAACAGGCTATGGTTGTACTTCTGGACCTGCCATACGTGGGCACAGGGCTTGTCGCTTGGGCATTTCCAAAGTTAGTGGTATGGGATGTAAACCATCCCAGCTCAGTCTTCTGATCTAACCAGACTTTGGTCCCGGGGACATTCTCAATGCCTTAAAGGCTACTGAAATTCCATTTACCATCTCCCTCCTATGTGCTAAGAACAGCTAGCACAGATTTTTACTGGGTGGCGTAGTATTTCAAATTAGCTAGAAAAGTGGTGATAGTGTTATTGTCTCTAAATCCCACCTTTTTTGGGGGGTGGGGAGGTAGGAAGCAAGCATGGTTGTTTTGTGCATCTGAATGGAACTTGAACTTACTTGATATTTAAGAGAGAAATAGGTACTATATCTAGAGCTGTTTCTGGGTGAGTCAGAACCACTTCACACCAGACCAAAAGCAGGTTTTTGTGAAACTCATTCACCCTCCCTCTTCCTAAGTATGTCCTTGGATTGAGTTAAGCACGTGGGGGCAACCTGTCAGAAGAGGCTGCTGACTCACTCTCCAAATGGATGCTATTTAGGTCTCTCAGGCATAAAAATGCATATTTTGTTTTTAGGAGGGAAAAAAACAAAACCCAACTGGCATCATGAAGGTTTATTTGCATATTGGCATTATCAGCTTTAAAAGGTGAATGATACAGGAAGGGAAAGAGCAAAACGGATTCTGCTTTCTTAATCAGCAATGTTTATATTTTCCTCCACTCTCCTTCTCAGGGAATGTTGGCTCTTGTCTTAAATTGCATTGACCGCTTAAATATCTACAATAGCGTAGCACACTTTGCAGGGATTGCAAGGGAAGAGAGTGGCATGGCCTGGAAAGAAATTCTGAACCTCCTCTACAAATTGCTGGGTAAGTACACATACAGTGCCTTCTCCCTGGGACGATTTCCATGTGAAATCCCAAGATTGTCTTTAAGTTGCCATTAACCCTGTGATATTTGGACTGCCTCATTCCTTAGAAGCCTTTTGTTAGCCATTCAGTTTTAACCCAACTGTTCATTCTGTTAACTAGTAGCAGCCAGTAGAAGCAGATGGTAATCAGTTTCACTGCAACTACCTGGGAAACTCTTGACAGTCACCTACGCTCCGTCAACCTCTATTCCTTACCTTTCATGAGGAAACAAGACTAGAGCACATTTACGATGTCTTCCAGTTTTAAACTTCTGCAAAGATATCACCTGCACTTTAAGAATTGTTATTCTCTTAAATCTGTGCCCTCTCACTTGTCCACTTGTTAGTCATGATTCCCACTGCTTTGGCCTGTTATTTATTTCATTTTGGTGAAAAGAAAAAGGTGGGAAGTAAGAATATTCCAGCAACAAGCTTATCTTCTCACAGTATGGAGTATGTAGTGATGTTCTGGTGCCTGCTACAACAGGTTCCATCCAGAAGGCCTAGGCCACCTGCCTATGGGTGGGAGGCAGAGAGAAGGCAATATGAGCCTATGCAAGAAGGTGGCCGCCAGGAGTTGCCCAGACACTGTGATAAGCTAGTACTTCAGGGCTTTGCTCTGTGTATGTCCCACTGAGAGGAAATCTATCATAGAAAGTTCACTAGGCCAGAAGGGAGCCCAGAGAAATCAGTCTGGACCTATTCCCCAGCTTAGGGTTCAAGCTGATTGGATTACCACAGTACTGATTGATTGTCACTTTATGACCATGTAAAGTGTCTTCAAACTCTAGTGTTTTGTATTGACCCAATAAGCATGATTTTAACAATAATACCTAACAATTATTAATCTTTGTGTGAGTGGTGAAGTATCTCTTTTGAACCCCAGAACAACACTCACTTTAGTTACTATTATTGTCATTTCGCTCATGAAGAAACCGATGTATGTGATGCTCATAACCCAAGGCTACACATCTAGTAACTGATGGAGCTATGGCTTGAGACTCAGCAGTGTAACTCCAGGACTCTTGTGCTTAACTTCCTTGTTGCAACTGACCTGAAAAGGAGGTTAGGAGCTCAGACTTGAATTGTGTCCTCTACTGACTGAAGATACAAAGCTGAGGCCCTGGAGGAGACCTTTCTTTATCCTAAATTTGCCATGTAGCAGCCTCAGTGAAATTCCAATTCAAACCTATCATGTGAAGGGCAAGCTACTTGGGGGCTAGTCAATTTACATGGACTTCTTCCAGATTTGCATCTACTCTTTTTTTGTCCTGTGGCGAGAAGGTTATTTGGTGTAGATTGGTAAAACTCAATTGACAGCAAATTCTCTCCCTTTCTTTGCAATATTGTCTGCCAGTGGCTTTCAAGTAGGAACAGGCATCAGGATCCGCGGGTGGGCTGGTTACAATACAGATGCCGAGGCCCACCCCCAGAGTTTCTAAATCAGTAAAGCTGGATGAGGCCTGAGAATTTGCATTTTTAACAAATTCTTAGGTGATGCTGATCCAGGGACCATGCCTCAAGAACCACTGTCAAATAGGGGTATATTTTAGATATTTTATAGTTACATGCTGCTATTATGCATCCATTAGTGTATAGCCGACCTTTCCAGCTGTGTTCACTGGGATGCCTGCCTTTAGCACTGAAGAATAATAAACCTGTAGCTAAATTTAAGAAAACATTGCAAGAAGTTGAGTTCTTAAGTCAGTAACCAAGCCAGTATTAAATTCTTGCTTATCACAATGAAGTAATTTCATTACTTTATGCATTTATTGTCTCCATTGCCTGCTTGATGCAGGCAGGGAATCTCCCTCCCTTCCCCATTGCTCTAGTCTGAACAACTGGGCAGGTGTTTGGTACATAGCAGGCTCTCTGGAAATACTTGTAAAGTGAGCCAATACTCGATTTTTATTTTTCTAAGTATAGAAAGAGGTTGGGTGTGTTGGTTCACACCTGTAATTCCAACAGTTTGGGAGGCTGAGGTAAGGAGGATCAATTGAGGCCAAGAGTTCAAGACCAGCCTGAGCAACATATTGAGACCCCCCATCTCAATTAAAAATATTTACGCCAGGCATGGTAGCTCGCTCCTGTAATCCCAGCACTTTGGGAGGCCAAGGCGGGTGGATTTGAGGTCAGGAGTTCGAGACCAACCTGGTCAACATGGTGAAGCCCCATCTCTACTAAAAATACAAAAATTAGCTGGGTGTGGTGACACATGCCTGTAATCCCAGCTACTTGGGAGGCTGAGGCAGGAGAATCACTTGAACCCAGGAGGTGGAGGTTGCAGTGAGCTGAGACTGCACCACTGCACTCCAGCCTGGGCAACAAGAGTGAAAACTACATCTCAAAAAAAAAAAAAAAAAAAAAAAAAACAAACATTTAAAAATTAGCTGGACATGGTGGTGCATGCCTATAGTCTTAGCTACTCTGGAGGCTGAGGCAAGAGATCACTTAAGCTCAGGAGTTCATGGCTGCAATGAGCCACTGTACTCCAGCCTGGGTGACTGACTGAGACTGTCTCTAAAAAAAAAAAGAAAAAGAAAAAGAAAAAAGAAACAGAATTGTGTCAGAGGGCTAGGTAGAGTAAGAATGGCATTCAGTTCCTTTTAGTTGCTAAGCGAAGTGTTCAACAGCTTTCCAAGTTCTCATGCGCATCATTATATCCTTTAACCTCTGTGATCAAACATCTCCTTGTTTGCAGCTGCTCTCATTCGTGGAAACAGAAACAATTGCGCTCAATTCTCCAATAACCTTGATTGGCTCATCAGTAAATTGGACAGACTAGAATCTTCCTCAGGTGAGAATTGACAGGAAACTATAACTAGAAAAGATGAAGGATTTTCTTTTTCTTTCTGTAAAAAAGAAAACAAAGTTGAATCTTTTCCAATGGATTGTAAACAATCCTCAAATCATTACTTCAAAATTAAGAAGAAATAGTCTTCAAGCTTCCTGGCACCTGTACAACTTTATTTAACAACTCTAACCCAGACTTCAACAGTCCGTCCTTTATAATTTTTTACTCTGTGCCTTCGTTGTTATTCCGTGCCTTCATTTTAGTCCTTGGGTCCGTTAATCACCCCCCTGCAACCCCACCCACCCGGTGATCCTTGTCTCCTTCTAACTCCTGTTATATTCTTATTCTCTGGGTTTTCAAACCCTTTTCAGTACTGTCCAAACTATTTCTTATAGTTCTAAAAGCAGGAGTGAAGAGTGACAGGGATGAGAGGAAAAATGATCCCCACTCACCCCTCTCCCCTGACTCACCCTTCACATCATATCTATAGTCCCCCCTCCTGACTTACGGAGAATCTGAGCCAAGAGTGTGGTCGTCATTGGGAAGTGACCATGCTGCAGGGCTTAGCAGTTTGCTTCCTCCGAGATGAGTAAACATGGCAGTTGTAGGCCCCTCGTGGGGAAGCTGAAGCTGGAGGGTTTTGATGCTTTTCTCATAGTCTAGAAATGACAGGTGTTTTAACAGACCGGCCAAGAGAGGTTTCCCCAAGGATCATCCACCTACACACATCTTCCTAAGCCTCTCTTTTCTTCAGTGCCTCAGTCTCATGGGCTAGATTACATTTCAGGCTAATTTATGAAAACATTGAGTAAAAAACAGAATCAAAAGGAATTTTCTTAATAAAACTGATTAAGCTATTAGCCAACTACTTCCCTTGAATTTCCATCATGATGTTACCATGTATGTGCCAGGCCGCAGAGGCACTCGTTTTTCTTAAGCCTTCACTTACATAACTTATCCAGTGTACCAAAAAAGGGGGAAAAAGCCAAATCGACTTTATTGTGTGAGCTTACAATTTGTTTGATACATGAGTAGACCTAACATAAAAATAATTTCTAAGGTAGTTCCTAGAAAAATTCTTATTTGGGAGAAACTCAGAATATTTTCCAAATTACTGGAATGACCTTTAGAATTTATAGTAAACTGGACATCTTCTTTTACATCTATTTTTAAATGAAGTATTATTTAGTTTGATCAAATGAAAATTTTTATTTTATAGCTGCTTCTCTATATTTTAACATACAAATGTCATGTATTTGTCCAGGAAGCAGGAGATAGGGTTTGTGCTGAATTAAAATCACCAGTAAATTACAGCCCGGTTGGCCTCCAGGAGGGCTCTGAAGGCTACCGGAAATGAATGCATTTTTTCTGGCTGGAAATATTTGATAGATTCAAAGAATTGATGATATCCTGTCCCCTCAGGAAGGTCTGTTCACACTCAGGTTACTAAATTATGGTCACTTCTGCAGGGCATTTAATGTCCAAATGATGTTTGTGGCATTCATGTAGGTATCTTGGAAGTTTTGCACTGCATCTTAACTGAAAGTCCGGAAGCCTTAAATCTGATAGCAGAGGGCCACATCAAGTCCATCATCTCCCTGTTGGATAAGCACGGGCGGAATCACAAGGTAGGTGTGGAAAGAACAGTGATTGACTTTGCCTGGTGTTTCCCTCCCTAACGTTCATGACCATTGTGTATTATTGAGAGTATGTTGATTAATCTCTTTCTGGACTGTGATAAAAATCTTGGGAAATTGGAAAAAGACTTTCCCTGCATACAAGCACACTCCAAGGTGGGCAGCCGCACTGGCCTTTGGATGGTTCCGTGGGTTTTCACCAGCTCCCCAGTGGCCACTCATTATCATTAACCCTTAACACCGGCTCACTGTGGGACACTCAATAGGCCCTGTCTGCACAAGGCCAACCGTACGGGACTGGTCCAGGAACTTAGTAGTGAAACAGCTTATACCAAGCTGTATGAAAAGATATGAAGAAATCAGATTTAAAACAGTGTAGAAAGTCTTAGCAACGTGGTTTGTTATTAAACAAAATCAGATTTACTATGAGTGAAACCAAATGAAGTAAATGAGTCTGTGCCTGTGCAAGCAGGAGAACTGAAGCCACTGGTCCCTCCCTTTTATACAAAGCAGCTATATGAGTTGGGGCCTCAGTTATGTCATCTGTAAAATGGAGACAGTGGCATCTCACTAAGTAGAATGCTATATCATTTTTTTGAGATCTCACAGTTCTGACATCTCTATTTTTATGAAGTTATATCTCTAAGACACAGTGATCTATGGGGAAAGTCTACTAAAATACGGAGAGTTTTTTTCCTGACCCTTCAACATCTGCACACACATGGGGGCTACTGTGCTAATTAGTGGACAGATGCAATATTCAACAGTCCAGGAGGTATATTTCAGAGCAGAAATCATGATGGGACATGTGGGACTGCAGCTGTGCTTCCACAGAGCAGAGAGAAGTAGGCTTGGTCACTGGCAGTCTCTGCTTGTCATCATCGGCGGGGACTGCATATCTGAGACAGCTCAGTGTGTCCGGGAGATCGAGACTCGGCAGCATAGACTGTATGACATGCATCCTCCTTGGGCAGCAGAAAGCCGTGGTCCTTAGCATGTGTGAAATTGTTTGACAAAGAATAAAAAGAAATACGTGGGATCTGAAATTGCTTTTCCAAATGGGGTAAATGAAAGGCAAGCATGAAGCTTCAGCTTCAGTCCAGATGCTCTGCGTTCCAACACGTTCCTTCCTGTCTGGGAAGTATAATGAGAAGGATCGATAAGCACCTGAGCAACGCGTGCTAGGAGCCATGGGCTACATGCAAATGTCAGAGAAGCCTTTTCACAGGAAAGCTGCTCTCGTCTCATTGCCCCAGAGGTTTCTTTATTATTAGAACACATAGTGTACTTAATAAATAACCAACTTTGTTGTGGCTTCTTTCAGCCAAAAGTCACAAAGCATTTGATGCATGTCACTTGGTGGCAAGTTGATTACTATTCTACCCATTCCACAGTTAGGAAAATTCAGGCCCACCAAGCTGAAGTGTTTTGCTAGAAATCAATGCCTGATCTGATATGTTATCAGAGTAGCCTTTAATCTTCTAGAACCAAGACATTGTTAGAGAAATTCTGGTAATGTAAAAGTTGAAGCAATGTGATCTTGATACCTAAGAGTCTTTTCAAAGATGTTCCTTTTCCATTTTTGGATAGATTTTTGGGTAAAGGTTTGTCATGAATTCAGGTCCTTCCTTAGGTATTACTCCATTGGATAGCTTTTATTTTCAAAGAGAAAAAAACAGGTTCAAATCATCACTAATGTATTTGTGGTCATTTTGCAAAGAATGTGCTGAGTGGAGGCCAAACTTCCATGCAACACTTCATCTTTGCTTGGAAAATGCCAAGGTAACGTTTTTCTGTCCGGGCTGCATTGTTGCCTCCAGTCCTAGAATTTCAGGAGTCTCTGACCAATCCACTTAGTTTTCGGTGAAGACAGTGACTCAAAATATGCAGAATTTTAAAGGCACAAGGGACCTCAGAAGTCCTCTCACAAGAGCAACAACAGTAATGATAACCAACATTTATTTTGCACTTAACAAATGCCAATTATTGCTGTCAGTGTTCATGTGTGTCTTATTCAGGTCTCATTACGACCTTACAACATAGCATCATTATTATTTGTACATGACAGTTGCAGAAAGAAGGGCGGGCCCTGGGTCCTTGCATGTTAAGTGGTTTCCCAGGGTCACACAGCTAATTAATAATTAATGACACACTAGGAGCAGAAATTGAATATTCTTTCCAGTGTTTTTTTCCAAGCTGCAGCCTGTTGTTCTTCAGAATCCAAATGTTCTGTGAGAATGTATTTAATTTTGTGATTTTATTTTTATAATTATCTAAATACAAAACTTCTGCAGTGAAAAATTTACCACTAGAAAGCATTTTATTTGCTTTTTTATTTATTAAAAATAAGGGGTACAAGTGCAATTTTGTTACCTGGATATATCGCGTAGTGCTGAAGTCTGGGTTTTTATTGTAACCCCAACCCAGATAATGTACATTATACTCATTAAGCAATTTCTCATCATTTACCCCCTTCCACACTTCGAAGTTGCCGGTGCCTATCACCCCACTCTCTATGTCCACATCTCCACATTATTTAGCTCCCACTTAATCGTGAGAATATGCAGTATTTGACTTTCTGTATCTGAATTATTTCACTTTAAGATTATGGCTTGCAGTTCTATCTGTGTTGCTGCGAAAACCTGATTTCATTCTTTTTTATGACTGAACAGTATTCTATTGTGTTTGTATATACACCACATTTTCTAATCTTCCCTTGATGGATATGTACGTTCATTCCATGTCTTTGCTATTGTGAATAGGGCTGTGATAAACATACAAATGCAGATATCTTTTTGATATAGCAATTTATTTTCCTTTGGGTAGATACTCAGTAGTGGGATTGCTGGATCAGATGGTAGATCCATTTTTAGTTCTTTGAGAAATCTTCATACAGTTTTCCATAGGGGTTGTACTAATTTACATTCCCACCAACGTGTATAAGCATTCCCTTTTCTCTGTATCATCACCAACATTTGTTATTTTTTAATCTTTTTCAATAATGGCCATCCTGACTAGTGTTAAGATGACATCATAGTGGTTTTAGTTTGCATTTCTCTGATGATTAGTGATGCTAAGCATTTTTTCATATGCTTGCTGGCCATTCACGTGTTTTCATTTGAAAAATGTCTGTCTATGTCCTTTGCCCACTTTTTAATGGGATCATTTGTTTTGGGATTGCCTAGAAGGCATTTTCATATAAGTTAGTGTTTGGCAGACTGGAATTGGAGGGCTCCTATGGGTTCATGAAGGTAGCCTTTAGGGTATGACATTTTTCCTTTAAATATAATCTTACATCTTATGGGTTTGAGATGTTGAAATTCTTTCTGTACCTTGCCACTTCCAATTATATGCTTAGAATTGAGACTACATATAATGGTAGCAATTATTATACCTTTACTTCTTTGCTAAAATATTCAAGTTGTTAGCTTTGTCCCTTTCTTGGAAATAACTGCCACTCATCAAAAGCATGATCAGATTTGAGGTCAAAAAGTTATAGGGAAAGAACACAGTCTTTGGAGTGAAAAGGACAGGAGTGTGTTGCAGTGCTCACTCCGTATTTTCTGAATGCACTTAACCCTTTGACCTCTCAGTGATTTCACTCTTGTGGATCCTTCAGCAGCTCCTCACTTCCTACTTTTCCAGGACTCATCAAAATTCTTCTCTGGTCAATTAATAAATAAATAAAAATAAATAAATTATTGTCTGCTCTTTGAAACTTAGTTCAAACGCCACTTCCTTCATGAATCTTTTTCTGATTCCAGTTGGAATTCGTCTCTTCTCTTATGATTTGTTCTCTGCTGTAATGATTGTTCTAATCTGCCTCCTATTATAGTTATTTTTACATATCTATTTCTCTTACACCTATAAGTTCCTTTGTGGTAGGGACTGTCTTTGTAATCCTCATAGCGCCCAGCTAAGATGTTGTACATGGCAAGCGTTCATACGTGTTTGTTAAAGATTTAATAAATGAATAAAAGGAACAAATGAGTGAGCTAGAATCTACTCCTGTTTCACCTTGAACTAATGGAAGCTCACATATATGTACAGGCCTCATCTCATCCCACAGGTGCCTTATAAGTGGCAAGAAACCCACTATGTTAGTAGCACTAATTTTGTTATTTGGTAAAAAGAATGATGAAAATTCTAACAGTCACCCTGTAGTTTTTCCAGAGTAAGATTCTGCTAATATATAAATAAAATATGCATTTTCTACTTGCCCCTGAAGCTGCCTTAATCCAAACCTGCTCAAAGTTGTCATAGATAAAGACTTTTTATTATCTTTGTTTTTCAAGGATTTGGGGCTACCTTTGAGAAAAATATATGATAAAATAGTAATATCATTGATTCTCAGAAAGTATCAATCAGGAATCAAAGGTTTAGCCTGGGGGGGGTCTGAATAGCACTCGTTTCTCAAATATAGAACTTGATATAAAAATCTCAGAATAAATATAGTTAGCATTTGTTTAGTAAGACTGTTTTTACGGATGAAATCTAATGATAAAAATGCAACAGCCAAACAATGTTTCCATAGATATTTATCTTCAAAGTATAATTCCCATATAAGCTTGTGTTTGGGATAGACAGTAATAGAGATAAAAGCAAAATGAGAGACTCTCGAGTGAAATGTGGTATCAATGATGAGAATGAATACAACCAGAAACAAATGAACCCCACAAATGGGCCATTGATTAGGGAGGCCTAACTCTGATGACATACAACCCCATATTGTCAGTGGCTTAGCGTAGTCAAAATTTATTTTTGCTCATATGACTCTCCAAGGCCAGTGGGAGGGCTCCAGTGAGTGTGGTTATTGGCTTCACCATCCCCTAAGGGCAGAGCCTCACAGACAATAAGGTGTTTACAAGTTTCCTGGGGATCATGTTAACATGAAGGCTCTGATTCAGTAATTTGGGCGTGGGGCTAGGGCTAAGCATCCGTATTTCTAGAATGGTAGCACTATGGCTGATGATCTAGATGGTACCAGTGCTGCTGTTCTGGGGATCACACTTGAAATAAGGAGATCTTTGGGCTTTGGAATCCCTTGTTGGATATCTGTATCCAGTGGAAGGAAGGTAAGGTTGGTGGGGCCCACTCCTGGGGCCCACCCACTTCCTATTGGCCAGAATTTAGTCAGATGATCTCCTATCCCTGCAAGTGAAGGCTGGGATATAAAGCCTTTGTATGTTCAGAAGGAGAAGAAAATGGAGTCTGGTGAATACTCAGCAGTACCTGCCTCTGCAGTCAGGTATTCCAGAGGTCACCAAGATGCCCCCTGTCTGTCAGAAAGTACAGATGGCCTCTAGCTGCAATGCCTGCATGCCCCCCCCACCATGGTGGACTGGACCTGTCTGCACTCCCTTTTCTTTTAAAAGAACCTGTGAACCCAGAAAATCTGAGACAGGTCTTAGTTAATTTAGAAAGTTTATTTTGCCAAGGTTGAGGACATGCCCGTGACAGAGCCTCAGGAAGTCCTGACGACATGTGCCGAAGGTGGTCCAGGCACAGCTTGGTTTTATACATTTAGGGAGACGTGAGACGTGAGACATCAATCAGTATATGTAAGAAGTACAATGGTTCAGTCTGGAAAGGCAGGACAACTTGAAGCAAAGGCAGGAAGACTGGAAGCTGAGAAGGAGCTTCCAGGTCACAGATAGTGATACACAAATGGTTTTATTCTTCTGAGTTTCTTATTAGCCTTTCCAAAGGAGGCAATCAGATAATGCATCTATCTCAGTGAGCGAAGGAGTGACTTTGACTAGAATGGGAGGCAGGTTTGCCCTAAGCAGTTCCCAGCTTGAGTTTTCCTTAGTGATTGTGGGGGCTAAAGACATTTTCCTACACATTTCCCCACTTTTCTTTTTTTTTTTTTAATCTTTTGGAGACAGGATTTTACAAGAGAATGAGTCTCTGGTCTCAGGTTTCATCTGATCTCTTATAGCTGGAAGGGTTTATTCCTAGATGGGTAGGTCCCAAAAGCTCATTTTTAGGAGGTTGTGAAGTCCCACATCCTGTGAAGAGAAAACAGCGGGGAAGAAGGGAGAAAAAAACAACAAACAAAAGAACAATCCTGGAAAAATCCATATAGGCCACGTTACTCTGAAGTCGTACATTAGTAGGCAGGTGTGAAAGTGGCTTATGTACGTAAACAGGTTGCTGTTACTTTCTTCTGAAGTTTATTTAAGTTGTCTGGCTTCAGTACACAGGGTTTTAAGAAAGCACAACTTAGTTTTCAGTGACTCCAAATTAGGAAAAATGGAAAAAAGAAGGAAAAAAATTTGAAAACATTATTTTGAAGACTTGTAACCAGGAAAAATTAGAATTCGGTCCCAAACTGTAGAAAACAATAAAATTGAAAAAAATATCAGGCAGACCAGAATCTAACAACAGGTCTACTTGAAACATAATTTTTCTCTCTGCAGTTTCCCATTTTCACTAAAGACAAATCATGGTAGGACTGGTTTGCTTTATCATACTTGGCCTAATATTTGTATACAGTGCAGCAAGGGTAATTAGTTTTTACATAGACTTTTAAATGGGCTTTGATGGAACTTTGCTGCATAGCAGGAATCTCAGATATGACTTTTTAAAGCTGAGCCCAGCCATGGATTTGTGCCATCAAATACCTATGAGGTGGGTGAATTTCCTCTCCTCTGGAGGGTCCAAGATAAACCTAGGGCTTCTGCACATGTCAGAAAGTGACATTCTTTACTTACCTCAGAAACCCTGTATATGGACTGTGTACACAAAATATGAGGCCATTTGTTCCAAGGGCTTTATTGGCTCCATAAGTCAAGTTTGATTCCTTAAAGGAAAGCACACCATTCCAGTCAAAGCCTTGGTAAAATAACCAATGTATCTCACTGTGCCCTATTACAAAAGAAAACTGATTTTTATTGCACTTATGCAAATAACTTTTTTTTTTTTTTTTTTTTTTTTTTTTTTTTTTTTTTTGAGACGGAGTCTCACGCTGTTGCCCAGGCTGGAGTGCAGTGGCGCGATCTCGGCTCACTGCAAGCTCCGCCTCCCGGGTTCCCGCCATTCTCCTGCCTCAGCCTCCTGAGTAGCTGGGACTACAGGCGCCCGCCACCGCGCCCGGCTAATTTTTTGTATTTTTAGTAGAGACGGGGTTTCACTGTGGTCTCGATCTCCTGACCTTGTGATCCGCCCGCCTCGGCCTCCCAGCCATAAACTGAGACTACTCACGAATAGGTTCCAAATTCTGGAGAAATTAGGTAGAGAGAAACAAATATGCTCCAAATTTTGTTCACAGGAGTGTTCTTTACTCAATTGTTAAAAGCCACAAATAGCTTAAAAGTTTTCTTAACTCTGTAAAACAAAACAAAGTATCAGCAACGTTTGAAGCAAAGAGTCAAAAAGATTACATCAGTTTTTTGTTGCTTCAGTTAATTTCAGTTAACTTCTGTTCTGTTTGATAGCCATGAACATTTTAGCTCTCCATGAAAGTTCTGAAAGTTTTCCTTTATTCCAATGTCATAATTTACAAAGTTATCAGAAAACCTACATTTAAGTGCGCCTGTTAGAGTCCTACAGCTGATTATAAACCCACCTTTTAGAGAGGGTTTAAAACCAGATAAAACAAGACAATTGTTTGTGGATGACAAAAAGTTTTAAGGCAGCCATAGTTAAAAGAAATAATTGACAAGGAAATTTGTTACCTCTGTGGCACGCAACAATTTTAACATAACAATTATGATTATTACTGATAATGTACACTAAGGTACATCAGAATTATAGGAGTTTCCCATAATTTTGGAATACATACCACTAACACGTTTATACAAATATAGCCCAAAGAAACCAAGTACCATTTCATATTTGACAATGCTTCCTGTATAATTTTTATACCAAATAAGCTAAGTTACATCATTTTTGGACTTTAGGTAACCTAATGTCTTAAAAGATTAATTAGGTTAGAAAAAGGCATAATTTATCATTTGATTTTGGAAAGTTTGTCAAATATAAAAGGTTTAAAACACTTGATATTACAAAATAGGATTACAGGTCATTGTAAAGTCATTTAAGTGATAATTCAAGCATTTCAAAAAGCAAACACCTTCATTCTTTGAGAGAGAAGACTGAATTTTCTAAACAAGAAGCCCTAATAAAAACAGCATGAAGTCAATTACATTTGCTTTTCAAACTTTGGTAAACAATTTATAAAATTTAATCTTGATTATAAAATACAACTTCAGTAAGCCTTTTATAACCTTTATAATCTTTATTAAGAGGTTGGTCAATGCTTCAAGAAAACCTTGTTAATCTGACATAAGGGTCCATATATTGGTTTTACATCAGTGTACCTTTGACATTGATAATTAATTTATAGATGAACTGAACCTATTTTATCTTTCAAAATTGGCCCTTACAATCTTACATACCCACCTCTTCTGTGACAGTTCCTGGGCCTTGAAGAGTTGAATAGCTTTAATTTCTTGCCCTCTGTCTCAGGAATGCAGTTTATTTTGATTGACATCTTCTACAGGGCCTGAAGATAAGCCTTTAATTGCTGTCAGTGTTTAAGATTTAGCAGGACTTGGTGTCCTTTTTAGACCCAGGAGTTAGAGCCCTGTAACTCAATGTTACAAGAACTTTAAAAGCACATACAGGAAGATACATGGATGTAATGATGTAATGACCTTAATTTAAAAAAAAAAAAAATCCCAGTTTTTTTTTTCCTAAGCAAACCAAAACTTAATATGACAACTTGATTATGTGAATTTTTTTAAATATGTAAATCCTCTTATTGTGACTTACACTGACTGCTCATGACATGGTTGGACTTTCTGATTTGTTGTGAACATCTCTCCTTTTTAAAAAAGCAGTTATTTTATTTTAGGACTAAATTTACCATACAAGATTCTTTCTTATATAAAATTATTTCTCTGTAAGTTTTTCACCTCAAAAAAGATAGAATAAAACCTCTTTATTTTTATAACTTTCTTTACATCTTTTTTATTCCTGGTTCCTTTCACCTTTTTCTATACATAACCTTTAAGCTTTGAATTAGACAAAACTTGTTCACTTTTTTTTTTAAGGACACACTTCTTTTTTCTTTAGCAATAATGTTTTCCTACAATGTGTATTTATTGGAAAATACCCAAATAGTGAAATATCTATTATTTAATTTAATATAGCTTTATGTTCTAAATTATGACAAGTTTGTCTACAAATATTTATGCCATTACATTTACCTAATTGTTTTAATTGTTTACCTAGATTATTCATGAAAACTGTGATAGTCATTATTTAAAGTTATAAAACTGCCATTGCAAAATTATAACTGAGACACTGAAAAGAGATTTAATCTAAGTGACTCAATGTTGCTCTTAACCTCCCAGCTGTCCTTGTTCATTCCTGGGCATAGGCTGAACTAACATTGGGAGGAACGTAATTTATAGTTTGGCTTTGAAATAGACAATAACAGTCCTTTCCCAAAACAAACCTCTTATTGCCTGTGGACTAGACTGCCTAAAGCCACTGGATTAGAAGTTACAGTAGTCTTACTACATTCAAGATGCAGCTATTGTCATTAAATCCTTATCAATGTCTTATTTATTACAAATTACAAAAGCAAAGATTATTCTGTTTTGGGCTGGGCTTATAGTTTTGTAACCCCTATGCCAAATTTTGACACCTTACAGTATTTGGCAGGGATAAGTATGAAATTGCCTGATTAATAAATGCAAACAAAAATGTCTGCTGGGCAATTCTTAAGGCATTTCTAATAGTAGTTTACCAGTAATTTTAAAGCTAGCTTATTTATTAAAGATTTTACTGGCCAGGTGCAGTAGCTCACGCCTGTAATCCCAGCACTTTGGGAGGCCGAGGTGGGTGGATCACAAGGTCAGGAGTTCAAGACCAGCTTGGTCAACATAGTGAAACCCTGTCTGTACTAAAAATACAAAAAATTAGCTGGGTGGTGGGTGCCAATAATCCCAGCTACTCAGGAGGCTGAGGCAAGAGAATCGCTTGAACCTGGGAGGCGGAGGTTGCGGTGAGCCAAGATTGCACCATTGCACGCCAGCCTGGGCGACAGTGCAGCAATGCGAGACTCCGTCTCAAAAAAAAAAAAAAGATTTTACTTAAGTTACAGGTACTTTAAAAAGCATTTAACTAGTCTTTTCTTATTTATTATATAATTTAGAGCTTTTATTTTTTGAGCCAATTAATTACAGCTCTTTTATATATTGTTAGTAGTAAAACATTCTGTACACATCACATGAATACATATAAAAACTTATGAGGCATGCCAATGGAAGTACATTTTATAGATTTATAAAGACTCCCCCCCCTCTTTTTTTTCCCTGTCTTAGACTTTCAGATTCTTGATAACCTGTTTCACAGCCCTAGGCAGTTGTCAGCTTAAATAGCCTTATGTTTGCACATTAAGGGAAACAACTCAAGTGAAAATCAAATAGCAAAATTTACATCATAAAGTACAGAGAGAAAAAGTCTGGTGGTGCTAGAGGGAGACACTGTTATTTTTCTTTGAGCCAAATTAAACATAAAATTAAAGTACACTCTTCCTTAAAAACTGAAGAGTAGCCTCTGTTGCAATAATTGTTTTAATTTAAAAAAAAAATCAGATGAAAACAGAATTCAGTTAACTGAGAAGAAAAAAAAAATTTTTGCTCAAAAAAAAAAGGACAAGGCCTTAGGAGAGAAAAACAACCAAAACCATGAAGATCTTTCAAATACAAACATGCACACATGCACACACACACACACACACCCATCTTGGATGTTAGCCTTTTAATTAAGGTGACTTTTAACCATTGAGCTCCTTCAAAAAAATTTTTAATCTCATTACCATATTTCTACTAGGACAAAATGCTGCTAAAGCAAAATGATCACACAAATTGTACGACTTCTGAGCACTCTAAGTGTAAGCAGAAATTAACACCAGCTGGTTGTTAAATGCTAACTTTAATCGTGTAAAAGGAATTTGCAGGACAGAATCCCAAACCAGTTTCTTAGCTAGTAGTGGGTCTCGGGCTGTAGACTGCTGTCTGCCAGCCTAGAAGCAGGACAAAAAAACCCAAAAAAAACGCAACTCATCTTCCCTGTTGGAAGCAAGCTCAAACTCCATAAAGGAGTTACCTGCCTTCCGTCATCATGGAAGCAGGAAAACTTGCCTTCCTGTTGGAAGCAAGTAAAACTAAAAAAAAAAAAAAGGAGTTGTACAGCAAAACAGACTTTAGATCTCAACCTAAAGTTTTGGGAGATCAGGGATTCTCTGGAGGGGGTACTCTCAGACCTCAGCAAATTGTCCTATTTGTTTAAGCCATAAGGTTAGCTCATGCTGGTACCAAGCACCGATAGGAGATTTGTCAAAGGTCAGGGGCATCTCCACTCATAATCCCCCCCGTGGTTACCAAAATGTGAACCCAGAAAATCTGAGACAGGTCTTAGTTAATTTGGAAAGTTTAGTTTGCCAAGGTTGAGGACACGCTTGTGACACAGCCTCAGGAAGTCCTGCTGACATGTCCCCAGGGTGGTCCGGGCACAGCTTGATTTTATACGTTTGGGGAGATGTACGACATCACTCAATATATATAAGAAGTACATTGGTTCGGTCTGGAAAGGCGGGACGACTTGAAGCCAAAACAGGAAGACTGGAAGCGGACAGGGAACTTCCGGTCACAGATAGGTGATACACAAATGGTTACATTCTTCTGAGTTTCTCATTAGCCTTTCCAAAGGAGGCAAATGAGAGATGCATCTATCTCGGTGAGCAGAGCAGTGACTGAATAGAACGTGAGGCAGGTTTATCTTAAGCAGTTTCCAGCTTGAGTTTTCCTTAGTGATTTTGGGGGCCCAAGAGATTTTCCTTTCACAAACCCATTTGAACTATTTTAGAAACGGAAGTTTATCCCCATTCCCCGGTTTTACCTGAAGGAGTGTCTCCTAAAGCAAAACCGAAACAATGTCAACTCTGATTCTTTAAGTGGCATCATTTTTTATAGATGAGGCATTGCTCTGTTCGGCTGTGTGCTTTTCACAGAGCCTTTTTCTCTTTGCTGTTCCTACTGTGTGTGGATTAAGCCCTGCTTTCCCTCTGGCTGTGACAGCAAGTCTCCCGCAGCCATCACTCCAAGGCAAAACAGATGAAATGTGTAATAGGCCGACTGAAAAGTATTTCATTTCCTGGCCATCTATGGCTCTTTTCTTAGGGTGAGAAATTATCCTCTGGATTTCAGGTTTCCACAGTTGAAATCTTTCACAGAGTGCTAATGGTAAGAGTCCCCCACAAAACTGCATTTGGGATTCTTTTCTGCTTCTCCTGTAAATGTGCTTTGTATTTATCTGGAACAAAACTGACATTCAGGGAGTCAGGTAGAAAATTGGTTTGTGAGAATTATGGATACAAATGCCACAAACACCTTGAAGCTATCAAACCCCACTAAGCATTGAGTCTTCTGTGGCCACTTTGAGAGACTGAAGCGAGGCTGCCTGCCTCTCTGTTGGTACGACCTGCCGTATCGTGGCTGTTATTTATCGACTGCTGTTTGCACATTCCTGTCTGTGAAGGAGAGCGGGAGGACCAGAGCCTGACTGGCCCAGCACAGTTCGCTTTGCCATGATAGGAACAAAAAAGTCTGAATGGAAGAGGATACAGTGCAAGGAGAGGTGAGCGTGCAGGACGAGGCAAACAGAGGCTGTTCCCACTTCCCAGGCAGCTGGAAAACAAGGGGCAGAAGCAGTTTAATGACGGGTCTCTTAGATTCCTGGGCCACGTGGGCTCTTGTCAGTTTGTTCTCCTTCTAGATGGGAGAAAGAGAGCGAGTTAAATATTTAGAATACCAGTTTCCAGGAATTAAAGGGTATCTTCATGAGTTTTGATGGTATCACAGCAAAAGACCGAAGAACAGGAGTCTGCCCTACCATCACCCCACCTACAGAAAATTCCATTCCCAAGCTTGCTACATGCAACACCTTGGCCAGATGGGAATCTTACGTGCCTTTTTATTAATAAGTAGCCACTGATACTCAGCGCCAAGCACCATCAGGGCTGGGTGAGAGTGTGCTGCTCGAGTTGGAAGTCCATGGAAGGCCTTTTATCCTTCTGCTGTGTGTTTTCAGAGCTGAGACCGTGAGCAGGGCCTAGATTTTGTGCCTTAGATGCCTCACTACACCTTAGTCCTGGCCTGGCTGGGATAATATCTTAGACTGTCTGTCTTCAGAGCACAGCCTCTTTCTTACTGTAATAGAACAATGGCTACTGAGGTTATGCACAGTTTGGAGGGAAGGGGCATAAGACTAGAGCAGAGGGGCTAGAAAAAAGCCCGGACTCATTTTCCCAAGAAGCAGCAGGCTCTGAGGCATCACTCGTTCCTTCTGGGTAAGAGGCAAAGCCTCCTTGGCTCTGAGCTAGCTCTCCACCCATCACCTAGACCCCACCCTTTATGACTCCTTCCTTCATGCCCTGTGGTGGTCCTGCTCACTGTGCCCTCCTGGTGGTCCTAAAGTTTGGTGGGTGTGTCCTGCTGCAGGTTCTGGATATCCTGTGCTCCCTCTGTCTCTGCAATGGGGTTGCAGTGAGAGCCAACCAGAATCTGATCTGTGACAACCTGCTGCCCCGGAGAAACCTGCTCTTGCAGACACGACTGATTAACGATGTAACCAGGTAAGGCCACCACCGTCATTCCAGATGCCAAGCATAGTTCTGCCTGTCTTATCTCCAAGCAGGAAAAGAGGGCTGATCTGAACTCCAGCGTTGCCTGCCCATAGTTTCCATGGCGATCAAAGTACATAAGACAAGACCAAGCAAACATGTACTTCCTATGACTAGGGCCTCCAACCCCTTTAGCACAATTTTTCAAACTTTTCTGTTTAAGTAGCTGAGGACAAAGTATATGTAGCATCTGAGTGCTAAAGAATTTGGCCTGAGATGGCCTACCATGTTTTCTTTTAAACATTAATGCAACTCTTATAACTTCATAATATATTCATATTTATTTTTATATACCAACTTTTTTTTTTCTATAATCTTTTTATAGAATGGATGTCCCAAGTGAGACCGTGGCTTCTTGAATCCTCTGGCACATGGCCATGTATCTCACTGCTGTCTGCGAGGATCAGGGTGAAGAGCAGGGGCCCCTGCAGGACCCCTAGCTTGCTAGTCCATACATGTGGCTGCACATGACTCATGTGAACTCACTGGGCTGGGACTAGGCAGGTCTGCGGTTTTCTAGCCACTTCTACCTAGGCCTACGCGCTAATCCACAATGGCAAGAATAGAGTCTTCCCTCTGAGGTGCAGAGTGGCCCAAAGACCTGAGCTGTCACACAGACTTACTTTCTTCATGGTGCCAGCCTGGTTTTTCTTTGCCTACCCAAAATAGGGCACAGCTCCAGCCCAAGAACAGTTCGTCTCTGAGAGTATGATTCCTGACATAAAAACTCTAAGTGGAATATCTTAAGCTTTTAACCACTTTGCCGGATACATTAAAACCTCTTTTCCTTAACGGGGTTGCCTAGTAATGACTTCTTAATGGTTTTAAGAGACCAGTGTTATTAATAATGCTTTGGTAACAAAGCTGCTGTTCTGAAAATAAGGGTGCTTATACCAATTGACCAGAAAATGGAATTCAGGTAAAATTTTCTTTTTAACTTAAAGAAACAAAGGTTTGTAATCGTACAAATCTGTATAACATTTTCAACATCGTTGCTCATGGTTGGCACTCAGTAAACGTTGGTTGCCTTGAATGGAATGTTAAAAGGAACATCCTTTATATTTTGTAATGAAAATATTGTCCTGATGTGTCACGCTAAGAACTTAATCCAAATGTTGAGGGTCCTAAGCTTTTTCTAGTCTTTTTTTTTTTTTTTTTTTTTTTTGAGACAAGGTCTCACTCTGTTGCCCAGGCTGGAGTGCGGTGGCGTAATCATGGCTCACTGCAGCCTTGAACTCCTAGGCTCAAGCAATTCTCCAACCTCACCCTCGCAAGTAGCTTGGACTATAGGTGTGCACCACCATACCCAGCTAATTTTTGTAGAGACGGGGTCTCACTTTGTTACCCAGGCTGATCTCAGACTCCTGGCTTTTAGAGATCCCTCCCATCTTTTGAGCAATATGAAAAACACAGCATTGTTCTTGTCCTCGGTGTAAATGGGCCATTGCCTCCTATGGCCTCGTTCCACTTGCTTTCTCAGTTTTGAAGGGTCTGTAGATGCCACTTGCCCATGTTTAATTTCAGTATCCGGCCAAACATCTTCCTGGGAGTCGCGGAGGGCTCAGCCCAGTACAAGAAGTGGTACTTCGAGCTGATTATCGACCAGGTGGACCCCTTCCTAACAGCAGAGCCCACACATCTGCGTGTGGGCTGGGCCTCTTCCTCAGGCTATGCTCCATACCCAGGCGGTGGAGAAGGATGGGGAGGCAATGGTGTTGGCGATGACCTGTACTCCTATGGCTTTGATGGACTTCACCTTTGGTCAGGTGAGTACCTTGCTAAAGCTTTGGCTCATAATCTCACTGGAAATGATGGAGGCTCAAATTATTCTAGCTGAAATTACCACTTTCAGTTGAAATGATAGAGACTCAAGAGTCTCAACTAATTAAACGGTTAGATGGAAAAGAGTGTCAGGTTAAAATAAGACTCATTTATACCATTACTCAGACAGTTCCCAGCTACACGGTCTAGTGCAGATCACTTCTCTCAAGCTCATTGTATCTGTAGGAGCAATATTTTACGGAATCGTTAGGATTATATGAGCAGAGACTCAGCATGTATTCACTGGGCAGTGAGTTACATACTTTTTGTTCATTTTTCTCTTATTTTATCCTCACAATGACCCCTTAAGGTAGAAAATATTGACCTCACGTGACAAACGTGTGACCAGAAGCATAAAGATGGTTCAGTAATTTATTCAAGGTCACACTAGGAAGGATCTAGACCTGACTACAAGTCCGTAATCTTGTCAACACAGCCTGTTGCTTCATAATACAATTTATAAAATATCTGGATCCATGCCCAACACACAGTAGGTGCTAACCTCTTTAAACGAATTCAGGGCTTCCTTTTTTTTAGATAAATAATTGATGCTTTTCCCAAGCATGTCCATGGCCCGTGCCTGTGGAGGAATGTCTTGGCTTCCGCCTGGGTGCAAAACGCAAGATTAACTCTCAGGCTTTCGTCGGGAAGAAGAGCCCCACCTCTCCGGTCTGTTGTCCAACGCGTCTATTTTCTGTATCTTTTGCAAAACTGCAATTGGAGACATCATGTCCTTATAGAAATTCCTTACGTCAGCATGGTGCCACGTGTCCATTACATAAGTAACCATGACACACATTCTTCCTCAAATCCAGTACAAAGGCAAAGTTTATCTCTACAGGACAAACCTCTATATTTTCTTCTGTAACTGGTAACTGCGTAACCCATCACATTTTCCTCCTTCCCGTAGCTTTCTAGTTACAACCTAATTGCCTGATACCAATGATTAAGTCAGCTCAGGTCCCAGTGACATGCTTCTTTTAATTGGTCTTTATTTTCAGTTGGTCCATGTGAATTTTTTTGTTGTTGTTATTTTAGGAGCTATGTCGCATTCAGCTTCAACACTTTAAAACTTTTAGGAATAGGCTGTACATATTTATTTGTATACCTGTTTATCCTGGATCACTACCATGGGGGGAGAATGAAAAAAAAAGCCTTCGTTCATGTTCTGTGTGTCCCAGAGGACAGTGTGGTCCTGACATCACTGGATTCCAAATGGCAGGATGATGGGGTCATGTGAAGGGAAAGTCTTACCTTGTGCTGTCCTCCTCCCAACTTAACCTTCCCTAATTCTTCATGGGAGGTGGAGTTTCCCTTTGTTCTCAGTGTTATCATGGAGCCACTGAGTCTGTGGCTATGAAGTAGTGACCTTAAGCTTAGGTTATCGTCAGATATCATAAGGTTCTCAGGAAACTGTCTCTGAATAAATGATCTGAGGAGGAAGAATCCTTATGCTCATGCACCTTTGCAGCTCCTGAGTGTGGCAGGATTAAGTCTGTGAAGGAATTGACAAGATTGACTTGAAAAAATTGTTTCACACACCTACTGACTTCTGCCTGTCTCACGCCCACCCGGCACCGTAGCCCAAGAACGTTCTCTGGAGCCCAGCTACACCTGAAGAGGGCTCTGCGTGAAGACTGGCTGAGGAAATATGAAGCTCACCTAGACCCTGGGGTGAAGCAAACTGGACCCTTGTTTCAAAGAGAAACTAATCACTCTCAAGGGAAAAAATTTACTTAGTCTTTTTCTGACTTCACAGCACTGCGTGGGGCACTTACTTATTCCTGTATCCCTCGGTAGAAATTTGAGGAATGAATACATCAGTGAGTCAGGAGGCATGGAACCCATTCATGGTGCATCCATAGAGGGCTGCTCTGTGCAGTTCAGGACCTGAACGTCCTGTCTGATTGTATATCATTCCAGGAGTGTGCAGTTCCCCACCCTCTCCCTCACCCCTCCTGTCTCCTCTGAAGCCAAGGAAGTTGGGTGCTCCAGGCTCATGCCGAACATCACTAGCAATGGCTCCTATGATTGGAGAAGTGGGAAGAAGGCTGGTGACTCAGCTTTTCAGAAACTGATTGTGACTCTGAAATGACCAGCACTTGATGGTGTATTGCCGTGTACTTGTAGGTGCACTCCAGGGATTTCATCCCTCAGTCTCTGGCATCTGATGAGACATGGAGAAACCAGTGTCTACAAGTTTTATACCTTTCATTCTCACCAAAACCCAAAGCTTTCCTGGGTCTGGGCATCATTCTGACTTCTCCAACCAGCATGCAGGGAACATGTATCTTGCAGAAGGGATTGGAATATGTCAGGAATATTTCTTCAGCTGAAGAAATAAAGTTTCTGTTAATGACCCCCACCAGGACAGCCGTGAATTTCAGACTATCTGATAAAAGGTAATTGTCTGATGAAGAAATGAAACGGAACTAACACTCCAACTTACTACAGGAGAGAATGGTGGGTAGATAGGGGGATATATTAGAAAGTGATCATGATATATTATTCTCCTTTTATTTGAGATTTAAATGCCCAGGTCATTACCTTTAAAGTTATTCATGTGCATAAATTAAGCCACTGCCTTGAATTGGTCTTTAACGTACTTTTATTAAAGTACAATAGATTTTGCAGTAGATGGAAAGAATTACAGTGCCTCTAACACTTTGTCAATGGAAAGTCAAGAACAAACAGCATGGCTCTGGAGTTATGCCTGGGTTTGAATCCTAGCTCTGCCGCTTAATGTTTCTTTTGTGTGTGTTTTTTTGTTTTGTTTTTTTGTTTTTTTGAGACGGAGTCTCGCTCTGTCACCCAGGCTGGAGTGCAGTGGCTCGATCTTGGCTCACTGCAAGCTCTGCCTCCTAGGTTCATGCCATTCTCCTGCCTCAGCCTCCCAAGTAGCTGGGACTACAGGCGCCTGCCGCCATGCCAGGCTAATTTTTTTTTTGTATTTTTAGTAGAGACGGGGTTTCGCCGTGTTAGCCAGGATGGTCTCGACCTCCTGACCTTGTGATCCGCCCACCTCGGCCTCCCAAAGTGCTGGGATTACAGGCGTGAGCCACCATACCTGGCCCATGTTTCTTTTTTTACACTGGACAAATTACTTAACCTCTCAGAGACTTAGTTTTCCTCTGATAAAATGAGGATAATATAAGATTCTTACGAAATTTAAATGAGAAATACGAAGTTCCTGACACACATTAGATACACAGTAAATATGAGCTACCTTCCCTCATCATCTGTGAATTCCACTGTAGTTATAAAGACCAAATCCAGAGTCCTTGGTACTTCACTCAAGACCATGAGAATAGCCCAGTTAGAGCTACCCCAGTAATATCTAAGGGAATAAAGAACCCCAGTTCCATGCTGAATGAGAAGAGAATTCTCAAAGGGACATCCTGGAAGTAAGAATGAGCTTTTTCTCTGTGTAGGGGAGAAGACAGCCTTAATAGGTCTTTTTAGCCATGGAAGTCTGGGAAGTCATTTTCAGGCATCAGCTGTGGGAACATCTCCCGCCTCAACTCTGTCTAACCCTCCCTACAGAGTCCAGGGTCAACTCAGACGCTGTGATCTTCTCTTTGGAGGACTGGCTCTTTTTTGTGATGGTATCACTTTCCCTCTCTGGATGGATCCTCGATGGGGCTTTCAGGACAGCAGTTGGGAGTGAATTCTGCTCGGGGCAGCCTACACAGTATGTTACTGGCTGGGGGAAGTTTCGTAGGAGAAATCATGTCTTCCCTGTAACCACTTTTTTCCTCCTCAGAATTGAAATAAGCAAAAGAATTCGCCATCCCAAGAGACGAGTAGTGTGGAAGCGAATGAATGGAGTAAAATTGTGTTTCCTGATTTATTAAGACTCCTCACGATAATTTACCTCTGCAGTCAGATTTGCACAAGGGGACTTCACCTATCTCCCAGCTAAAATGAGTCCCAGGGTATTTGTTTATAAAACAGCCTTTGTGACTCAGACCTTTCCAACGCCAGTGCCGTGTGGACAAGATCCGAGGAGTAGCTGCAGAAGAGCGGCGCTTTTCTGTCTTTGGATCCCCTCTCATTCCAAATGGCTCAATATTAGTGCTTGGATTATAATGCCAAACTCTGCAGTGCCTGGACCTGTGCAAGTGCTGAGCGCCGCTGTTTCCAGTTGCCTCGTTACTCATCAGAAGGGACTAAATTCTGCAGTAATATACCCTGAGGTTAACTGAAGATGTGCAGCATCTGATTAAGTGGCCTTTAAAAAAAAATCTTATTATCGGGTTTGGAATGGCCTTTCCGAGCTTCCTGGGCCCTTCAGGTGGGCCTGAGCCTCCAAACCAGTGGACAGTTTTTCTTCTTCAGACTGGCAGAGATAAGAACCACTGGGCTCTTGCAGTGGATGGTCTCTAGAATTCCTCAGAGTTCCTAATGTCATAAAAAGCACTTGAGGCTGCTCTTAGAAAAGCGCTTTGAAACAAGTTTGATTTTTCATTCCATAGTGTCACATTTCTGCTGGTTGTTCTAAAAGGGTCAAATACATTAAACATACTTTAAAATGTGCATGTTTTTCAGTACTAGCTTTCAATAAAGAGAGTAGGTTTAAAATCACTTTTTAGATTCAGCCCTCAATGCTGTAATTTCCCATATTGTTACTTTTTTCTAGTATTATAAAAGGTATAATATTCCTACAGTGTCCTGACAAACTTTTCTACTGTTAGCCTAATGATTAAGGTTTCTGGAGTTGAAAAAACACAAACAGTGATAGCATTTGCTGTGGGTTACAGCGTGTGAGGCACTCTTCTATTGCTCTGTATAGATGAATTGATTCGAAACTCACAGCAGTCTTATGAGGTAGACATATTCCTGTTTGACAGATTAGGTAACTTGAGTCCACCAAGGTGAGTTACTTGCCCAAGGTCACACAGTAAGTGACAGACCCAGAACTGGAGGCCAGGCAGTCTGGTTCCAGAAACCCCTTAACCGCTATAATAAACTGCCTCTTAAGTGGTACACAGGACATCATTTATTTGTTTCATTAAAGTCAAAAGGATAATAATGGTACCTTACAAATAAGTCTCTTTACAGCATCCCTGTGGGTACCACTGTGCCCATTTTACAGATGGGGAAGTTGAGCCTCTAGTAAAATCATAGGTCCTGGTTGATGCAGCAGGTAAGAGCTTGGGTTTTGAACTCAGTCCTGTGTGACTCCAAGGCACCTCCGACCTCCCTTTGCTACCTCATTGCAGTTCAGTTGAAAGGATTTGCATCTTGTTTACATGTGGAGTACAAGACCCTTCCTAAATGATTAGGAAGCCATGAAAGCCCTCACAGGGGTGGAGATTACTTTCTCTGCATGTGAGGGGATTTATAAAACACAGTATGGAAAAGCAATGCCACGATTCCATCATTTTCCAATTTCAAACTCTTCGTAGTACTCACATTTTAAAGTGAGGTATACTTCATCAGATGACCTTTTACAGTGTTAATATTATATGAAATGGGCTCTCTTATCCAAACAGTCTTCCCATTACATTGCTGTAAGCACTTGCTAAGTATATACTTCATATCCAGTGATTATCAACAGTTACCCTTTCATTTCTAGATGATATTAGTCTCAACTCTGTTCCCTACTGTACAACCTTTAAAAATAGGCCCAGCCTATGAATTCAATTTGCTTATAACTTTTCTTAGCAAATGTTCCAAAGGAAACTTCTACTTTGAGCCCAGTCTTTTGGAAGAAAAGGTGGGAAAAGACAGTGTCTTTTACCACGAGGGCATAATTGCTCCTCCTGGTGGTTATTTTCAATGGAAAGAACAAGCCAGACAGGAGAAATTCTCCCAGCCGTATTTCCTCTGGAGGGCATATGGCAGCTCTGGCTAAATAAAGTTCAGAGCTCAGCTCCTGTTGATATCAAAGCCCTGCTGCAGATGAAGAGCATCACCCACAAAAGCTGCTCTTTGTCTTTAGTGGCCGAGCCTCAGGCCAGTGTAGAAGCCAACAGTGAACCCTCAGAGGACGCGCGAGAGGACACTGGAGTCACAAATCAACATTTGGCAGTTTTGTCCCAGTTTGTATGATTCTTAGAACATTAAAGAACCTTGGAATTTGTGTTTTTATCCAGCAAGGATCTGAATACTTTTAAAGACGATTGCCCAGTGTAGCATTTCAGTTATTTCCTGGTCTTCCTCAGTTCACAAATATTCGTTAGAATTTGTTCAAGTAGGCTGGGTGCGGTGGCTCAAACCCGTCATCCCAGCAGTTTGGGAGGCCGAGGTGGGAGGATCACTTGAGGCCAGGAGTTCAAGACCAGCCTAGCCAACATGGTGAAATCCTCTCTCTACTAAAAATACAAAAATTATCTGGGCAGTGACGTGAGCCTGTAGTCCCAGCTACTTGAGGGGCTGTACTGAAAGGATCACTTGAACCCACGAGGCAGAGGTTGCAGTGAGGCGAGATCGTGCTGTTGTACTCCAGCCTCAAAAGATAAATAAATAAATAAAAATTAAAAAGTATTTGTTCAAGTAACTATAGTGATATTTTCCAGAAGTTAAACTAAAAAAAAAAAAAGAAAATTATGCAGGAAAGATTGTTTTTAATGGTAAGATAAATCTTAAAGGTGAGACAATTACTGCAAGCTTTGCTGAATTTTAATATAGATTTTTTTCATAACAGACTTGAACAGGAGGAAGAAGAGATCCTTGGAGCTGGCTATCTAAACTCCATACAATGAGCTAAGGGTACTCAGTGTCCTCAAATGGAGAAATTTGAAAGAGTCAAACCTACACTCTTCCACCTAGGCTCAGTTTTGTTTTGTTTTTAAATAATTTTACCTGTAGGCGCTACGATGAGGAACTTGTTCCTCTTTCTCAGTGGTGAAGCCAGGTATTAAAGTTATAAAAACAGAGTCTAAGGCCACCCCAGACTATTTGCCGATATGCACTGAGTACATTGTGTGGAACAGCACTCTTGCTGTGCGGGTGGTCCAAGCTCCATGTTCCTGTCCGGCTTTATTGCCCCGTCCTGTCTCCCTCATTCAGCCTTCATTAACCCTCACCTTCCAGCCTTACCAAACTCCAGCCATTCTGCAACTATGTTAGACACTTCTCTTGCTCCTTCCTTTCTCATTTATCTAGTGAGCTTTTTATTCTCCAGGTATCAAGTTGTCCCATGCTCCCAGACAGATTCCCAGGTGTCTTCCTCTCCTTCTAGAAGGCAACACATACATACCTTCATTCCAATATTTATCATATTGTATATTTTTTATTTAAATGTCCATTTCCCACCAGACTATGGGCTTCTTAAGAGCATGAATTAGGTCTTCTGTCTTTGATCCCCAGCCCCAGGTGTAGTATCTGGCACAGAGGAGAGCCTCGTTACTGCTTGTGGAAGAGTGGGAGGGAATGCAATATGGCTTTATCAATTACCCAAAATAATTAGAGGGATCTACCTCATCTTTTTTATTAATTAAAAAGAGCACAGTGATTTCACCATGTAAAAATTCACCACTTAGTTTAGAATCTATTACAGGTTGAGTATCCCTTATTTGAAATTCTTAGGACCAAAAATGTTTCAGGTTTTAGATTTTTTTGGGTTTGGGAATATTTGCATATGCATAATAAGAGACCTTGGGGGTGGGACTCAACTCTAAACACAAAATTCCTTTATGTTTCAAAAATACCCGTAAAGCCTGAAGGTAATTTTATACAAAATTTTTAATAATTTTGTGCATGAAACAAAATTTTGACTTTTTTGACTGTGACCCATCACATGAGATTGAGTATAAAGTTTTCCACATGTGGAATCATGTCAGTGCTAAAAATGTTTCAGATTCTAGAGCATTTTGGATAAAAAGTGGATACCCCAGTTTGAATAAAAAGTGTGGGGTGGGGGGGCCAGGCGTGGTGGTTCACACCTGTATCCTAGCACCTTAGGAGGCCGAGGCAGGTGGATCACGAAGTCAGGAGATCGAGACCATCCTGGCTAACACAGTGAAACCCTGTCTCTACTAAAAATACAAAAAATTAGCCGGGCGTGGTGGTGGCACCTGTAGTCTCAGCTACTCAGGGGGCTGAGGCAGGAGAATGGCGTGAACCCAGGAGGCGGAGCTTGCAGTGAAGCCAAGATGGTGCCACTGCACTCCAGCCTGGGCGACAGAGTGAGACTCTCTCAAAAAAAAAAAAGTGTGTATATGTATAACTCCATAAAATACATATAACTCCATCAAACTAGAGTGTGTGTGTACATATATATTTGAAAGCATTTTTATGGAGTTATATTTTTTCTTTTGTATTTATTTGAGACAGGGTCTCGTTCTGTTGCTCAGGCTGGAGCGCAGTGGCATGATCTCAGCTCACCTCAGCCTCCACTTACTGGGTTCAAGCTATCTTTCCACCTCAGCCCCCTAAGTAGCTAAGACTACAGGTGCGTGTCAGCACGCCCAGCTAATTTTTGTATTTTTAGTAGAGACAGAGTTTCACTGTGTTGACCAGGCTGGTCTCAAACTCCTGAGCTCAAGCGATCCACCTGCCTTGGCCCCCCAAAGTGCTGGGATTATGGGCATGAGCACCCAGCCTTTTTGTATACTTTCCTGTATAAGTGGTGACCATTTATAATGAATACATACTACTTCTGTAATCAAGAAACAAGGTATCTTTTTATCTTTTGCTGGAAACCCTATTTTAAAACCTAACTTCCCTTTTGTTGCTCTCTTTCTAATAGAAATGTAAACCCAATAGGGGAGGGGTGGGTGGTTATAATTATTAATATTTACTTTTAGAATTTCCAGAATAAGATGATGTAAGAAAGCAGAGAGGTGATTTTCCTCACTCCTTCAAGTCAGGAAATGACAAATCATTTTATGAAAGAGATGGGAAGGAAGGGTTTCTAATCAATTCAGAATATAACTGGCAATGTGTTTTCCCACTTCCCTGAAATAATAAAGTTCTTTAAAACAAACAAGCAAACTATGTAACATAGTTTTTTTTAATTTGGTTTTTGAGATGGAGTTTTGCTCTTGTTACCCAGGCTGGAGTGCAATGGCACGGTCTCGGCTCTCCACAACCTCCACCTCCCGGGTTCAAGCGATTCTCCTGCCTTAGCCTGTAGCTGGGATTACAGGCATGCACCACCACACCCGGCTGCTTTTGTATTTTCAGTAGAGACGGGGTTTCTCCATGTTGGTCAGGCTGGTCTCGAACTCCTGACCTCAGGTAATCCACCTGCCTCAGCCTCCCAAAGTACTGGGATTACAGGCGTGAGCCACTGCGCCCAGCCTGTGTAGCATAGTTTAATGGCTAGATAGCCTTGCCATTCTTCTCTCTGATGGCTTCTCTATTCAGCACTAGAGCAGCTTAATCTTTTGAGGAAGTAGAAGACAGAAAGGTCTTTCGGCACTTAAAACTAAACACACACACCCCCCAGCCACCTCTGAAGCGCTGCACCAGCAAAAGCATTTTGTCTGCTACTTCAGACACCGGGCCGCAGTCTGAACACACATTGAACAGGTTAAGTTTTTGTTCTTTCTCATTCTTAGCACCTTGAGCATTTCCCCTGAGACTCATCTCAAATCGGGCATGGAGTCTGCCCACTCGCCAGCTTAGGAATTCATTTCTCATTGCTCATCTCACACAGGAAAAGCAAAGTTGCATTTCAAATGTAGTAGTACCTCTGGACCTCTTGGGTACCCATCACACCTCCCCATCTCCCCCGGAGGCCTCTGAGCCTTTCTCAGCCTCGCAGGTGCCTCCAGAGTTCCACAGCCTTCTTCCTGTTCTTTCCTCACCAGGCCGGATACCCAGAGCTGTGGCTTCCATCAACCAGCACCTCCTGAGATCAGATGATGTGGTAAGCTGCTGCCTGGACCTCGGGGTGCCCAGCATTTCATTCCGCATCAATGGACAACCTGTGCAGGGGATGTTTGAGAACTTCAACACAGACGGGCTCTTCTTCCCTGTGATGAGCTTTTCAGCAGGTGTCAAGTAAGTGATGGTTGTGATTTCACGGAGAGTAGCAGTTACCCCACCTCCCCACCACCACTCTGAGCTGCGAAGCCAGCAGTCTCCCTCAGGGCTTCAGTCCTGTGAACTAAGTTCCCCAGGACAGTGATGTGCTAGGGCGAGAGCCAACCAGAGTCATTTGCTCCATCTCTAGTGGTAAAACCTCCCCCAGGCGTTGTATTATGTACTCAGATAAACAGTAAGATTAATAGGATAAATCCTGTATAGAAAATTAATAATTATAAAAGTATTACATGCTCATTATAAGAAAAACTGCAAAGACATAGTTATGAACAATACAGTAAAAATCACCTGTGATTCCAGTGGTTAGCTATAATCTCTATTAGTACTTTGGCGTATTTTTCAAGTCTTTTGTTCTACAAATATACATCTGTTTTTTAATTGGTATCACACCAGATATGAAGTTTATGTCTTTTATTCAACAATAAATAATGAGCCTTTTCCTGAGTCATTGAGTATTCTCAAAATGATTTCATGGCCATATAATAGCCCTTTATTTGACTGTTTCATAAGGCAGCCATTACTCTGCTGTTACAAGTCTATGCCAATTTCATTTTTATTGTTGTAAATAAAATTCTTATGAATATCCTGAAGTATAACTCTTTGTATGTTTCTATTTGGTTCCTCCTTGAAATTGGTCAAAATGCATGTACCTTTTAAAGTCGAAATTTATAATTATGTGGCCAAATTGATTTTGAGATGCTATGAACAGTTCAGAATTCCTTATCAACAACTTTAGAATCTAAAAAGCTCTGAAAACCATACATTTGTTCCTAACTCATTTTGTAGTAAAATCTAACCTGAACTCATTTTGTAGCAGAACTGTCATCAGCAGAAATGAGGCTGTTTTCAGTCTTTCATTTATTCTACTTCTTGTGAATATTTGTATGTTCAACTGCAGAAATATTAATGTGTCTGATTATGATGTACTGCCCCTTGCCTGGCTGCAGTTTCTGCTTAATGTACATAACAGGTAACTTTTTTAAAAATTCTAAAGAATTCCAAAGTCTGAAGCACATCTCTAATGATTTCAGATAAAGGACTTGGGCTTGGGGTATCATTTAAAGCAACATATGGGAATGTCCAACTGATTGGATCCTTATTCGTTTTTACTGTTATTGGTTATTTCAAATCTTTGCTGATTTGGAAAAATTGTACCTTAGAGGATTAATTTTTGATTTTTTTTTATTTATTATTATTATACTTTAAGTTGTAGGGTACATGTGCATAACGTGCAGGTTTGTTACATATGTATACTTGTGCCATGTTGGTGTGCTGCACCCATCAACTCGTCATTTACATCAGGTATAACTCCCAATGCAATCCCTCCCCCCTCCCCCCTCCCCATGATAGGCCCCGGTGTGTGATGTCCCCCTTCCTGAGTCCAAGTGATCTCATTGTTCAGTTCCCACCTATGAGTGAGAACATGCGGTGTTTGGTTTTCTGTTCTTGTGATAGTTTGCTAAGAATGATGGTTTCCAGCTGCATCCATGTCCCTACAAAGGACACAAACTCATCCTTTTTTATGGCTGCATAGTATTCCATGGTGTATATGTGCCACATTTTCTTAATCCAGTCTGTCACTGATGGACATTTGGGTTGATTCCAAGTCTTTGCTATTGTGAACAGTGCCGCAATAAGCATACGTGTGCATGTGTCTTTATAGCAGCATAATTTATAATCCTTTGGGTATATCCCCAGTAATGGGATGGCTGGGTCATATGGTACATCTAGTTCTAGATCCTTGAGGAATCGCCATACTGTTTTCCATAATGGTTGAACTAGTTTACAATCCCACCAACAGTGTAAAAGTGTTCCTGTTTCTCCACATCCTCTCCAGCACCTGTTGTTTCCTGACCTTTTAATGATTGCCATTCTAACTGGTGTGAGATGGTATCTCATTGTGGTTTTGATTTGCATTTCTCTGATGGCCAGTGATGCTGAGCATTTTTTCATGTGTCTGTTGGCTGTATGAATGTCTTCTTTTGAGAAATGTCTGTTCATATCCTTTGCCCACTTTTTGATGGGGTTGTTTGTTTTTTTCTTGTAAATTTGTTTGAGTTCTTTGTAGGTTCTGGATATTAGCCCTTTGTCAGATGAGTAGATTGCAAAAATTTTCTCCCATTCTGTAGGTTGCCTGTTCACTCTGATGGTAGTTTCTTTTGCTGTGCAGAAGCTTTTTAGTTTAATTAGATCCCATTTGTCAATTTTGGCTTTTGCTGCTGTTGCTTTTGGCGTTTTAGACATGAAGTCTTTGCCCGTGCCTATGTCCTGAATGGTACTACCTAGGTTTTTCTCTAGGGTTTTTATGGTATTCGGTCTAACATTTAAGTCTCTAATCCATCTTGAATTAATTTTCGTATAAGGAGTAAGGAAAGGATCCAGTTTCAGCTTTCTACTTACGGCTAGCCAATTTTCCCAGCACCATTTATTAAATAGGGAATCCTTTCCCCATTTCTTGTTTCTCTCAGGTTTGTCAAAGATCAGATGGCTGTAGATGTGTGGTATTATTTCTGAGGACTCTGTTCTGTTCCATTGGTCTATATCTCTGTTTTGGTACCAGTACCATGCTGTTTTGGTTACTGTAGCCTTGTAGTATAGTTTGAAGTCAGGTAGCGTGATGCCTCCAGCTTTGTTCTTTTGACTTAGGATTGTCTTGGAGATGCGGGCTCTTTTTTGGTTCCATATGAACTTTAAAGCAGTTTTTTCCAATTCTGTGAAGAAACTCATTGGTAGCTTGATGGGGATGGCATTGAATCTATAAATTACCTTGGGCAGTATGGTCATTTTCACGATATTGATTCCACGTTATACATTTTAATGTCTGTAAGGCAAAACCGCACAATAACCCTTCTTTCCCAAACTTTTCCCAGCCATTCTTCATCCCTGTATTTTAAAGAGATCACAGTCAATTGAACAGGAGACTGGAGTCAACGTAGAATCATCCTAGTGTCCCTGGAAGCCCCTGGACAAGGGTCATGGCAGGAGAAGAGTTGTGGGAAGCAGGAACTGAGATCTGGGATCACAAAGAAACCGTTTCAGGGATCCAGGTCCAAGTGAGGGGATTTTTGGGGTGAAACCACTCTAGTAGGCCTCAGCACCTCATGTGGATTGGTAAACCAAGATATGTTCATACGTTTTCCAAAGGAGGATTTTGGTTCTGTTTCAATTATACAAACTATTTAGAAGTAAAGAATTGTCCTTTGCAAATGGTACTCAACCTTTGGAATTTGAGATGGATGTGTGTGTATGTTTGTATATATACACAAGCATATTTACAAACATATTCATATAAATGGATGTAATATACTAAAGTTACATATTGGCATTGTCTGAGGTTCTTGTAACAAATGGAGAACCAGTAGAATTAAGCTTTACTGAGGCTGAAAATCTTCTCATCACATATTCAAGCCAGGGAATCTTATACTATCTGCGGACACTGTATTCTAAGAGTTGAAAGTTCTTCTGTGCTGAGGATATTTCATCTCAGTTCTTTCTTTTTAAATATGTGAGGATACCACATAGAGCTATTATCATTGGTAGCCGTAAGAAGTGTGAGGAAAACGAGGAGTGTTGTTGACAAGAGAGGCACTGTAAGCCCAGAAAAAACTGATTGGAGTAAAGGCCTTCTGGAAGAGGGAAAGGACCTTCTAGCCCTATTTTCCATCTTCCCCACTCCACTCCTTAGTGGAGAATGGGTACAAATATAAATACAACACAACAGTGTTGGGGTCTTCCACCCTTTGACTCAGGACCTTCCCTGAAGAACAAGGTTACTCTGAGCAGTCAGTTCCCAGGACTGCATTTGCCTATGTAGTTGGTGGCCTTGGTCACCCACCATTAATACTCCTCCCACTTTTACTTATTTTGCCCATGTCCCACTCATTGTTTTTTACCGATTTTCAAAGGGAGTATGTCTATTTCACAAGCATGTCATCTGAAAAAACTACTTAGGCAAATTTAGGTCTATGAAGAAGGGATCTTCTCCAGTCTGCTGGCTAATGGACTTTTCCACGTTTTGTGTTTAGAGAACAGTATATCTGTTTTCAAATATTGCGTAATTATTCTTAATCATTACTTCATCCTTCCTGTCTCCCTCAGAACAATGAGATAGGATTTTTGTGTCTGTGATTTTGTAGACGGTAGTGGGAGGATTTTTTTGGAATCCTCTCTTGACAAGAACTGCAGTTAGCAGGTGAAAAAATAGTTGACTCAAAGGTATCCACATGTAGAAGACGTTTCTAGCATCTGGTGTCTAGGTCAGCAGATCACGCAGCCTTCTAAGTGCACAGATAAAAGAGAAGCAAAGTTACAAGAGAAGAAAAATGAGCTGACTAATCATTTAGGAGGCACATCTGCTGAGGAAATTTAAGAAACTGAAGGGTCCAGATGTGTTGACTTGAAGAACCAACAGCTTAGCTCTGAGAGCTTTTTGCTTGTAGCAACTGAACAGGTGGAAGGCTGAAAAGCAGTGCCAGTGGGGTGTGCAGCGGGGCTTGAAGTCACTCAAGCCTTCTGTCTCTCAGGAAACTATCAGCTCTGACATATTCCTGGCTTCGGATCTCACAGCATGTTGTGATTTGAAGAGAGGTGGAATCACAGGGCCTGCATAGTTGGGAAATACATTTTACTGAAATGCCTCGAGCGCATCACATGATGACCTTGGTCAGGGTCGGTGCAGGACCTGTACTGGGGGCTAGCCAGTTGCTCATAAATCAAAATAAACCAGTTGACTATTCTACAACCCAGGTGTTATTCTTACGTCAACTGGTAAAGTATGATTTGGTGCTGAAACCCAGCGGTTCTTCTCTGTACTACTTTAGTTCAGTTGAACAAAGAGCTAGAAAGAGAAACCACAATATGAATTCCAAGTTAATTAAAGTATCTTATTGAAAAGAAATGTGTTTTATAATGAAATTGAAAAGAAGTTATTGTTTCCGCCAATACTGTAGAACACATGCCTGGTTTTATAGCATCTCTCCCAGCAAGATGCAAAGTGTTATGCCGGTCTAGAAAGAGATTCTTTTTCTGCCATCATACAAGTCTTCAGAGTTGTTGCTCATATTTATTTTTAACTTCTGTATGGCTTCTAAATTAGATTTCTCTTTCACAGGCCTGTTTCCTCCTGTTTAATGGTCTTTGCTGAGATCCTTGTCTTGAATTTTTTAAATCATTTTTATACTTACAAACAATGTTGTTAATAATACCTGATTAGGATGTCCCTGCCAGCCATCATCAAAGAGCAAAGCTACATGAAGAGCAAAAATCTTTTTCAATTAGATTTACCCACAGTGAAGTCAAAGTTAGCGTGAGTAATTACTGACAAAACCCACAAATCAATGTCATAGCCTCTTTCCTCTTCATGAGTATTCCTCCATAGTTTTCTTCTCAATGTGGTTTGTTTATAGACAGTATTATTAGTGCAGTAGCCCCCAGTGTAACAACCCTATTCATTATAGAATAGAATTTAGGATGAGGTATATGTACCTTATAGCCCACCGAAAAGGTTGAATTACTTAGATGCCAGGAAGCTCTTACTAAAAGTGATCTTATATCCACCCCACAAATGGCATGAATCAAATAGAGAGCGTTATACAGAAAGCCATGGTATATAGTGAAATTTGGGTGCTAATTTTTTTTGCAGAAAATTAATGAGTTAGTTATCATAGTAGAATATATTTTATGGCTATAGTTAAACTCCCCATAAATCTTTTTAATCATCTTACATAACCTTTTTGCCAGCTCTAATTTATAAAAATAACCATATCCAAAGATAGTATTTGTGGTTGCTGTTTGTTTTCTGTTGGTATTCTCCAGACTTGGCTAAAATTCAGGTAACCAACAGCTTAGCTATTTCCAGCTTGCTGTGGTCAATGCTATGGAAATTATTGCTGAGATAAATATACTTCTGCAGAGAACATGATGGGCACTGGCTGGATTGCCCTGAGCTTTCATCAAACACTAGCCAGAAAGAAATATGAATGTGGGAATGTCCATAACTCAGACCGTTCTCCAGTCTTAGCGATATGGGCTAAAGATGCAATTATGAAGCGTGACTTACGAGTTGAATTCAGGTCAGCAAAAGCTGGCGAAGTCTTTCTCATCTTAACCACAGCTTGTATCCTTTACTTCTGTGAAACACTATCGCAGCTCTCTGGGAGGAATTCAATAGCAGATAACAGTAATAAGACATCTAGTAAGACTAAAGTAATTTTACACGTTTGCTAGCAAGCTCTGAATAATAATACGACAGCCCAACGAAAGGAATGTTAGTCACCCCTTTGAGCACAGCACAGCTCTGTCATGATTTTTACTGTTTTTTTTTTTTTTTAATTACTGGGTCAATCTTTCAAATCTGGGAATTTGTAATAGGTAGTCCCATCTCTCCTGCAAATTAACAAGCAAAAATGCACAAATCTCAAAGACAAAGTTGAAAATGCTGGCAGAGATTTTTCAATATAATTTGTCCTGTGTTTTCAAAATGAGTCAAGTAAATAAACATTTCCTCTACACATCCCAAAACTTCACTACTCCCAGGCAGCTCTTACTGAAGCTGTTGCTCATCTTTGAGGCGAAAGAATCTAAGGACAGAGTCGCTTACTGTAAACACTTTAAGAAGGAAAACATCTTTGAGAACTGATGGAACATCTGAGTTACAGGAAGAACCCCAGAAAATGACACAAGAGCTGTGGTGGAAAGGATTCAATTGATGAATGAATTTGATTTTTAAAATCCATTAATGTAGAGAAAAATCTGAGGATAAAGAGGAACTAATTGTAATGAAATCCATTCTTAAATTCTCTTTTTTATGTTAAATTTAACATTTCGGGGATGCTGGGTGAGCCCATGGCACTCAAGGAGTCAGGGAGGAAAACATGTAGAGAGGGGAGATTCACACTCTGATTGGACATTTCTCGTTTGTGAATGAGGCAAAGGATTTAAAAGGTAAACATTAAGTGCCAGGTAACCCATTTACTGAGAGAAGTGGACGAGGTAGATTTAACTTTATTGTTTCTTCTACCCCTGTAACTCCGTGCTCTGGACTTCTGGCCCTGGGTAAGTTCGTGGGTAGGTCCTGTAGCTTTTATTGCTACTTTTAGGAACAAGAACAATCTTGTCAGTCATTTGAAAGTTCTGTCTATTTGAAACTAAAATCAAAATTTGTGTCCAATTTACAGCTTGAGCCCTCCCCCAGCTTGGGCCTGCAGTATGAGGCAGCTACTTCTCCACATTGGTCTGCCCCTCCCTGATTGGCCAGCTCTTATTGCAGACCCCCTAGAGTTGAGCCGCAGGGAGAGAAGACTGGAGAAGAAGTGTGTCTGATGGAGTCAGTGCTGTTGTCAGGTAGCATTGAGTCTTTGCATAGCAGTTGTACAGTTGCTGCCTCTTTCTTTTCTGGGACCTGTTTGTAGTTTTCTTAGCCTCAGGCTGGGAACTTCTGACCACGGTTCTTTTGACACAAGCCTTACTGCTTCCGTCGGCTGCTCCCTCTGGCTAACCCTAAACCTCCCTCCAGATCCCCTTTCCCACGTCCCCCAGCCCCTGGGTTTCTGACCTCTACTCAGACGTTTGCCTTTCTGGGAAGTCCCTTTTTAAGATGGCGGACAGTAGGCTCATTCATGGAGTCCTTAAACAGCCTTCTAGGGAGCACAGTCCTTGGTGTCACCCTGAACAGAAGGGCAACTCTTTTCCATGCAGCCCTTTCTCACGCTGTTGGCTCTGTCACCAGGAAAATGTGTCCCTCAGTAAACTCCAGAGGACACTTGTCAAGCTTCCACATGGGTTCTTGAAGCCCTAATCATTTGGCTTCCAAAAAGGGAGAACACTTCTCCCTTTCTCCCTGAAAGTTCTCTCCAAAGGAATTCTTTCCTTTATCCGTCTAGAGGTGTGTGATAGGCTGTGGCTGTTAGAATTGGTTTCACAGGTTTGTTTTTTGTTTTTTGTTTTTTGTTTTGTATATCCTACATAGTTGACTCAGCACTTCACTTTAGAATGTGAAAATATTTAGCATCCTATGAATTATGGATTCATACATCTAACTTTGGGACCCGAACCAAAACTCTGAGACAGAGGGGAGCCCACTTTCATATAGTCAGATAATTGAAGCGAGTTTCAGATACTTTGTTTCCTTCTTTGGTTGTTCCCTTCAAACCTAAATTTTATCTCCCTAGTTATTACCTTTGATCTCATCAATCTGGATCTAGTAGGGCAAGTTATGAGGGGGACCTTCAATATTGGTGGCAGTTTGTTGGATCCCTTCTCACAGACTCTGGGCAGTTTGTTCACAGGCAGTGAGGGGAGGAGCCACAGGTGGTGGGTGTGCCTGGGACCATAGTCTGTCTGTTCAGTCTGCCTGCTGAGGGCACAGATTCTCATCTGCAGGACTTCTGAAGCAATCCAGGACCTTTTCTTCTACCCACTGAAGCACAGCACGATGATGTTTGAAGACCAAAGCTTCAGTATGCAGTAAACACTGATTCCTGCCTGTGTTAATTTATTTTACAGTTTATGTGGCCATTAGAGGACGTAAGATTCAGATTTATAACCAAATGATCAGTCTTCTTTTTAATAACTGAATATAAAAACTAAGCATTGTTCTCATTAAATACTACCTGAAACTCTACCTTTCTTGATTTGTTATCTTATCCAGCAGATTTTAAAACCTAAGATAAATTTTGAAACTCAACAATTAGCAAGAGAGCTCATGAATAATTAAATTCCTCTAGAAATCCTCATAAGAGACGATTTACTTGTTCTTGGAATCCATATGCTAGTGAGTAATGGAATACGCTTACTTGCTGTACAAGCTACTAGGCATTCAGCTCCTCGCAGGAAAGATGCTCAATGAGAAGAGAGAGGCAGAAAATTTCCCACACCAATTCTTTGCCCAGAAAGATCCAATTTTATCCCATGGTTTCCATACGTCAGTAACACAATCTGTTATGTTGCAATTGAATTGGGAAGTTCTCAACAAATAATGTTAAGATTTAGTCATTATTTCCTGAGGTTCACTAAATTAGTAATACTGCAGGCTAATGACTCAATTTTGTTTTAATTTCATTGTTCACATTGTTAATACACATAGATCGTGCCCTATTACATAACACTTAATGTAGGAACATTCACAAGGGACAGTTGTGATTCTAACTCTATATCATTATTATTGAGTACCTTAAAATAGGAAACTGGGAGGTTTTGTATGATTTCTATAATTAATTTTAAAACAGCATTTTATAAAATGCTTTTCAGATAAAGTGTTCTTATTGGGAAGGAAGAAAACCTTAGCATCTCTTTACTTAAAAGAAGCTGTATTTTCCAGTTTCACAATTAGGTTTCCACCATCACAATTAGGCAGCCAACACTGAGAATATCTTGCAAGGCTGACCTACCAAAACGTTCCAGTGAAAGGAAGTGAGGCCCATTGGAAAGTATCCTGTTGTGAAAGTTTTGCCAAATCATAACTTTTCTTTATATACCTCATCCCCCTCCACTCATACACTCAGTCCATGAGCAATTCCGAACAAGCCTAATTCCAAAACAAAACTGGGTATGGCTGCTTGGATCACCTCGGTCCAACCCACCATTATCTCCCTGTGACTATTCCACTGGTCCCCAGATCTATCTGCATAGGGCAACTAGGAGAATCTTATATTTCCTTACATTAAAACCCATCAGCAGCTTTCCACTTGAAATAAAATCCTACCTCCTTGCCAGGGCTCACAGACCCTGCCTGATACAGCCCTACCACTCAGGCTCATGGTGTTCTCACCCACGCCACCCTCCTTCCTGTTATCTGATCCACCCAAGGTCTTCTCCACCTCAGAGCCTTTGCACTTGTTCCTCTGCCTGAAATGCTCCTCCTCCAGATCTTGAGCTCACTGGTTTTTCCTTACCCTTCAGAGTTAGCTCACATGTCAGAGAGGCCTTCCTTGATGCCAACAGCCAACCCCTTACCTGAGTGAATTCACAGCTCCCTTTTTAAAACCCCATCAGATGTCTCCCAATCAGTAATTATGCCTATTGGTCTGCTAGAATACCTGCTTTGTGACACCAGGGATGCCGTATACCTTGTTCATTGCTGAATCCCAGTACAAAAGCAAGTGCTAATTGTATGGGCTCAGTAAAGATTTGTTAAATGGAGAAGGGGAGGGGAATGAATGTTGAACGTAAACACTGCATATATATTGACTTTTTTCCAGTGTTCAATTACTGTTGAACCTCCAGAGTGCCATATCTTGCCATGTTTTAATTATGGAAAACTGGTTGTATTTCCTCATCAATTTAATGTGGTTGCAGTTGACTTGTGAAAGCTCTATTTCTGATTATAAACCTGGGATCATATGAAGTAATATTTTGAAATCGCTTACTTTCACCTTTTTCTTTTTGCATGGGGAACTTTAGGGTCCAATCTAACCCTAACCTAACCCATGTATATGAGGCTGACTTTCAGCCAGAATGCTGAATTACGATATTGAAAGACTTCTGCGCGATGGTAATCAGAGCCTGCCTGCTGTTACTGTCAGACCTTTAGTGTCCTTCCCCACTTTGTTGGGAAGTGCCAGTGAGCACTGCAGGAGGTGGGCCAGGGTGTCAGGGTTGGGTACTATCAGGGGGATGATACTAAGAAAGACACTGGCATCCCAGTGAGCAAATGCTTGATGCCCATCTGTCCCCACGTGGCCATGGCTGCCTCCTCACAGCCACCCTGATGCGGCTGCTTCAGGGAAATGTGGCCTCCACAGTGTAACGTTTTTAAGTAACCTTGCCAGCCATGAACCATTTGTGATTAATACTCTGATGTTACTTAGTCTTTCCCTTGAATATTAAAATAAGATTTTACTACTTTCTCCATATAGTTACATCATGCTTTCTTTAACCAATGTGTGGATAATTTCCCTCAAGAAGAGTTGAAGTTATCATACTGTAATTTCGATACGATCTTTACAGAAAATAATCTCATCATTATCACTGTTATGCTTTTCAATACTGCAGTAATATCTATAGTAACTATTTACCTATTAGAGTACAGATAAACTTGGTTCTAAAAACCTAGTGGTTTATGTATATAAAGGTTTAGGGACTTAGCCGTGATAGGTCGGCTGAGGATCACGCCTTGATGCTCACTTACCCCTCTGCTGTTTTGGTACCTACTGGAGGATGTTTGCCGTGGTTAATCTGAAGTCATTCACTTCTCAACAAAATTATGTTGAGGGTGGGAGGCAGGGATTGATCTTTAATTTTCACTTATTTGGGCTGCATTTTTTTTAACCTCTGTATTTCTGCTGTCTTCAAATGACAGAGTACGTTTCCTGATGGGTGGACGTCATGGAGAGTTTAAGTTCCTGCCTCCCTCTGGCTATGCCCCTTGCTATGAAGCCTTACTTCCAAAAGAGAAGATGAGATTGGAACCTGTCAAAGAATATAAACGTGATGCTGATGGTGTTAGAGATCTCTTGGGTACCACCCAGTTCCTCTCCCAAGCCTCTTTCATCCCATGCCCCATAGACACCAGTCAGGTAGGTTCAAATTGCCAGCAAAAGACAGCGGATACAGATGAAGCCATAGAGTTAAATACTTCTTTCTTTCTTGTCTTTGAACCTTACTTAATATACATGTTCCATAATTATTGTGTAATGTGAACAACTATTACTCTCCACATTTTCACCATGTGCGTCGATTGGGTCTTTAAGGATTTCTCAGTCAGTGAACATGTTGAACACCTGCTATGTGTGTTATATTCTGTGAAGGATAGACAGAAATATTGATGTATTCTCTGGGAATTCTCAACCAAGTTAAAGATGTAAGAAGCAAATGTATGATTTTTTTTAAAGGCCAAATGTAATAAATGCAAAATGAACAGTATGCACCAGTAAATGCTAGAGAAATCCTTTAGGCTAGAATGTTTCTGGAAGTCTGTGTGGTAAGGGTGGAATTCAGTTAGAGCCTTTAATAAGCTTAAATGGGGGAGGGTCTCCAGGGGTGGTATAAAAGAAATGGGATAAACAAGGGCGTAGAAGTAAAAACACAAAGTAGAAGTATAGACAGGTGGCAATGCATGTTCTCATATGGCTGAGCTCTTGGAAGAGGGAGGAGCATATAGGAGAAGAGTTGGAAAATAAAAGGGAGAGAAACAGGGAATGGCATGGAGGGCTTTGAAAGTGCTGATAAATGGATATTTTCTTTCCCTTCCAGGGTCTGTATTTTGAGAGAGACACATCACGTGGTGTTACAAGGGGCATGCAAGAGCTTTTAGCATTTTATATACAGCAGGGCTATTTGAATCACTATTCTAGATGTTATAGAAAATAAATGAAAAGAGACCATGCCTCTAAGGCACTTGGGGTTAATAATTTGCACAATATAGCTATTTTAGCCTACAGGCTTTCTCTAGCATGCGTTTTCCCCGTAATATTCATATGACCCTATTGTATTCATCTATGTGTATGTGTTCATGAGTTTGCTTCTTACCTCCTGTGGCTAATGACTATGTATTATTCTATTTTCATACTGCTATAAAGAACTACCTGAGACTGGGTAATTTATAAAGAAAAGAGGTTTAGTTGACTCACAGTTCTGCATGGCTGAGGAGGCCTCAGGAAACTTACGGTCATGGCAGAAGGTGAAGGAGAAGCAAGCACCTCTTCACAAGGCAGCAGGAGAGAGAGAGCGAAGGGGCAAGTGCCACACTTTTAGGCCATCAGATCTTATCAGAACTCTATTACGAGGACAGCAAGGGGGAAGGCTGCCCCTATGATCAGATCACTTCCCACCAGGCCCTTTCCCTGACGTGGGAATTACAATTCGAGATGAGATTTGGATGGGGTCACAGAGCCAAGCTATATCACTTTCTATAGCATTTCAGTATTTCTCTGCCTGCTTCACAGAGTACCTTGATGGGGAATAAGAATGTTGATAGGAAATTGAGAGGGGATTGTGAGCTAGAGGTGATTCTAAGAATTAGATCATCTGGGTCCTGTGTATTCTAGATGTCAGGGAGGAAAAATTTTTCTTCTATCCTCCTAGGTTCTGTTTTTGGGGTCCCATGAATTAAACTCATATGGACAGATTAGAGAGAAAAAAACATTTTAATTACCTGGTATGGAGTTCACAAAGAAATGTGGCTCAGGGAGGAAGTCAGAATTTGGAGCTTATATGCCATCTTAATAGGGAAAGGAGATGGGGAGAAGGGCACTTCTGGGAAAATAAATGTCTTTGGGGAAAGATAAATGATTCCTAAGGAGAACAGATAGGAGATACGATAGTTCTGTGACAGAGTCTGTTTAGGTGTGATGCTGACCTTTCTCTGGTAGTAGGTGGCAATTTCCCCTGGGAAAAAAATTGTTGAATTCTTTTGGGGGGGTTCTTTTTTTAGGCAGATAAGAGGAGTCCAGAAAAAGCCCCATCCTGTGTCATTTGTTTTTCAAAGTCTTCAGCTCAAAATAATCCTTATACCACTGTGGCATTTTCTGGACTCCTTCATAGACAAGAAGCTTGAAGGCCAAGGCCTGAAGGAGCTTCTCCATGGATACAGGGCTGCTGTTGCCTAAGCAGACAGAGAGTAGAAGCATGAGTGTGACTGCTGTCTGGGCTGCCTCTCCTGACTTAAGTAATCAGAAGCATGTGTGTTACTCAGACAGGGCTTTCTAGAAGATGCTGGCCTCAACAAGAGTTCAAAAGAATGAGGTAAAGTTTTGATCAGGGAGACTTGTTGAATGACTTTGACCAAAATGCTGATAGTGATATAGACAATAAGGTCCAGTCTAAGGGGGCCTCAGATGAAGATAGAGGAACTTGTTGGGAACTGTAGTAAAGGTCGCTCCTGCTATGCAAACAGACTGGCGACATTTTGCCCCAGCCCTAGAGGTCTGTGGAACTTTGAATTTGAGAGAGATGATTTAGGGTATCTGGGGGAAGAAATTTCTAAGCAGTGAAGCATTCAAGAAGCAGCAGAGCATAAAAGTTTGAAATATTTGTAGGCTAATGATGCAATAGAAAAGAAAAACCCATTTTCTGGGGGAGAAATTCAAGCCCACTGCAGAAATTTGCATATATAACAAGGAGCTGAATGTTAATCACCAAGACAATAGAGAAAATGTCTCCAGGGCATGTCATTGACCTTTGCAGTAGCCCCTCCCACAGGCCTGGAAGAAAAAAATAATTTTCTGGGCCAGGCCTAGGGCCCCCTTGCTTTGTGCAGCCCAGGAATTTGGTGCCCTGTGACCCAGCCACTTCACTCCAGCTATGGCTAAAAGGGGCCAAGGTACAGCTCAGGCCATGGCTTCAGATGGTGCAAACCCCAGGCCTTGGTAGCTTCCACATGGTGTTGAGCCTGTGAGTGCACAGAAGTCAAGAACTGAGGTTTGGGAACCTCTGCCTAGATTTCAGAGGATGTATGGAAACACCTGGATGTCCAAGCAGAAGTTTGTTGCAGGGGTGGGGTCCTCATGGAGAACTTCTACTAGGGTGGTATGGAAGGGAAATGTGGGGTTGGAGCCCCCACACAGAGTCCCCACTAGGACACTGCCTAGTGGAGCTGCGAGAAAGGGCCACTATCCTTCAGATTCTAGAATAATAGATCCATCAACAGCTTGCACCATTCACCTGGAAAAGCCACAGACACTCAAGCATGCAGGTCCTCCTGAAATGTCAGCTCCAGCTGACAGATGCCAGGCAAAAGTATGGGTCCAGTGCTAGTCATCTTCTAAGTTGTCAAAAGAAACTAGAAATCTGGAATTTTATATGAAATCTCCCATTTCCTAGGGATTATCAACCAATAAACATGAAAATAATAAAAATAATCTGAGAGGAAAAAAAAACTTAGGCTCCCAGTTTGTGACCTCTGTGGAGAGATAGAGAGATGAGAGCAAAACATCAGGAAAATACAGAGGAACTCTCCCTTTAGGTAATCAGGGGAAACTTCTCAAAGGTGGCAACATTTGAACAAAATGCGGGAGGATAAATGTTGAAGGTATTTGCCAGGTGCCAAGGAAGGCTGTGTGGGGGTTGTGTGTGTGTGACGTGTACAGTGGGGAGTATTAATAAAGGTTAAGATTGCATATGCAAGGACACAGAACTGTGAAACAATGTGGTCTTTTAGGAGAATTTCAAGGAGTTTGAAAAGGATGTGTTTGTAGAGACTGTGATGAGAACTGAAGAACAGCACTGTGTATGTGGTTAATACATCTAGTCCTAGTGTCAAGGAACACTTGAGTGACACTAGAGAGTGTTTTGACATGATTTTTTGTTGTAGACTTGTCCCACTGGCTGCAGTGTAGAGGATAGATCAGTGGGGAGCTGGGGAGGCCAATTATAAGGCTCTTGGAATGGTCTACAGAGAAAATAATGAGGTTGAGTAATGGAGAGAAGGGGATTCCTCAGAAGGACACTTAGGAAATGAACATGGTAGGTTTCATGACTGATTAGATGGGGGGAGTAGTGCCAAGGGAAAGATAATGGGATCACTTCCAGGCTTAAAGAGGTAGTGGGGCCATGCAACAAAAAGAGAAAATAAAAACAGGAGGAGAAAAAAGATTTGGAAGGAAAAATATCAAATTCAGCTTTGAGTAATATATTGAGCTCACTTTAATAGAAGAATCCTGTAGGCAGCTGGAACCATGAGTCTAAACTTGAGACCATGGTTAGAAATGGCCTGACTTGGGAGTGATCATCTACTGGGCGAGAGAGCATGGAGAGAGGAAATAAGGTGAGGCAAGCATTCACATGTGAAGAACATACAACATATATACCCACAGAAAAGACAATGGTCAGAGAGGCAGCAAGGAGCAGAGAGGAAGCCAAGAAAGGAAGAGGGAGGAGGGCTGGGAGCATGTGGGTCAAGCAGAGTGAGGTCAGATACTGCAGCTCCTCCTGGGTGATATGCCATTCAAGTGGGGTGCCTGACTCCTATAGATTGTGTGATGGGTTTCAATACAATTGATTCTTATAGTTCTGGCTTTTCACTTGCTCCTTTTCCTTTAGGTTGTTTTGCCACCTCACCTCGAAAAGATCCGAGACAGACTAGCTGAAAACATCCACGAGCTTTGGGGAATGAATAAAATAGAGCTTGGCTGGACTTTCGGCAAGGTATGTGTCTCAGTGGCCAGGCTGGGGTGGAGGATGGGATTGCCTTGTTATCTGGAACCATTCCTCCTGCTGCATGCCTAGTTTTCATTGCATTCACTAGTCAGGAACACTGAGGAGACCAGATCTTCACAGACAGAACCAGAAGTCTGTCCCCTTTCTTACTCCCAAATACTGGTTTATTTTATTTGGGATATATCGTTGTTTCTCAGCACCTGCTTCAGAATACTTACATCTCTCCTTCAGAAAAAAAATTGTCATCTCTGTGTGGGTAGTGAAAAGTGGCTGATTCATTGTTTTGAATCAGAACTTGTTTAATATGGTTTTCAGATGTATCACTAAGATTAATGGACACTCAGAGGAGGATAGGGAATCTTTCACTAGAAATTATTTTTCAGAGAGAATGTAAATTGACTATGTTTCATGATTTGTGTAAGGTCATGTCTGAAGGCAGAAGGACAGGTGAGTTCTGAAGCTTCCTATTACCCCGACACTCTCAGATGACACACATTCTAGCTTAGTTACTGACAAAGTCTCTGTACTCCCACACTTATGTATTTATATAGCTACCATAAAATATTCTCACCACATAAGGATGGCTTCACGATTGAACTCCTAATATCTAGCTCAGGGTCTGTCATGTAGTACAGGCATTCAACAAATGTTTGTTGAATGAATGAATTACTTAATGGCTAGAAATGTACTGTGTAATACAAAGCCGTGAGTCACATGTGGCTACCGAGTATTTGGAAGCGTGACTAGTTTGGATCAATATGTACTAAAAGTGTAAAATAGTCACCAGATTTTGAAGATTAGTGTGGGGGAAAAAGTAAAATATCTCATAAACAATTTCTTCTGTTGATTACTTGTTAAAGTGATTATTTTGTATTTGTTAGGTTAAATAAAACACATGATTAATTTCAACTTTTCTTTTTGATTTTCTAATGTGGCTACTAGAAAATTCGAAATTACAAATATGCTTCACTTTTGTGGCTGACTTTTGGTTCTACTGCACAACACTGGTCCAGATTCTGTAGCCTGTCCTATACTGAAGAATGTTCCTCTTCAGTAACATTATATTTACATGAATTTTGGAGGAGCAAGAGCATGGCTGCCACATGTAACACTGCTTCTCTGGGAAAGTATGTTTGAAATGCAGATGCTTGTCTAGAAACAAATCCACAGAGCACAAACCACTGGCAACTTGGAGACTGTGTGTCTCGTTTACTGGAGAGATCATCCGTTTGCCTATCAGCAAGTTGCTGTCTTTGTCTTGCCTGATACGAATTGCCTGGGCCATGTTTCAAAGTAATTTCTGTTCTGTTTTCCCATGCAGTGCCAGCTGTCAAAACTTAAATCACATTCTTTCTTATGTCACCACCTAGATACGAGATGACAATAAAAGACAACACCCTTGCCTTGTGGAGTTTTCAAAGCTCCCCGAAACTGAGAAGAATTATAACCTGCAAATGTCGACTGAAACCTTGAAGTGAGTGTTTAATTGAGCTGAAGTTGTACAAACAATGAGTAGATGATTTAATACATTATAACTAAACTGCAAAGATACGTCTCTTGCCTGAAAACATGGCACATTCTAATAAATTAGAGGAGATGATGATGAATCCTGTCACAAGAGGATTTAGCATAACCATCCACCATTATTATTGACTATATTTCTTAAACCATTTGCTATTTGCTAGGGACAGGGAAAAGGTAAGAGGCAGAAGAGAAACGTAGAATCAAAAGACCAAGTACCTCCTGCAGTTCACATTAAATAAAGGAAAAAAGATAAAGCATTTCTAAAACCCATTGGGAAACCTGATTTGATTCACTAAAATTCAATTTTAAAATAACTTTTGCTTCTATGTTGCTACCCATGGGCCTAATTTAGACCTTAACTTTTCTAGCCCAAATTGGTATCTCCCATTTTGAATTCTTTGGGAACTTGCTACCTGTTCTCTTGTCTTTGCATTTCCCTGTTCTCTAGTTGTCACTGCAGAACATTTTAACTTTGTGGTTTTGCTGGCATAATGATGCTTGGTAAGGTCCCTTGTCCCACAGGCTCACATGGGATACCTTCAATTACACTGGCGCTTCTTGAAGGTACAGCTTCGTACTTCATGGTGTTAAGCACAGTTTATGCACTTACAGGCATCATGCAGTAAATATTTGCTACCTGGGGCTGGGTATTAGAATTCTATCTGTTCCATGGAATTAGAAGCAGCATATATTTCTCATGCAAATTTATAAAATAGAAAAATGTCTCCAAGAGACGCAATTAACAAATTTCTCTTTTGTAATCTTATGCTTGCTATCATCTAAATTGGGAGTTGGCAAATATGGCACATAGGACAATCAGACCAGCTACCTATGTTTGTAAATAGATTGTTTTTGTAACAGAGTCAGACTCATTGGTTTGCATATTGCCTATGGCTGGCTTTGCTCTGTAATCACAGAGTTGTAGCTGTGACAGAGACGTATGGCTCACAAAGCCTAAGGCATTTACTCTCTGGCTCCTTACAGAAAAAGTCTACTGACCCCTGGTCTAAATGAATAGCTCTTGTCTGTTTTCAACTCAGATGTGAATTAGGGTTCCTTCTGTTCCTAACACTGCAGTTGACCTTGGTCTTCTGTTGTGTCACAGAACCCTCCTGGCCCTGGGGTGCCACATTGCTCATGTTAACCCAGCTGCTGAGGAGGATCTCAAGAAGGTCAAACTGCCCAAAAAGTAAGTGATTTTTTTAATGGTTCAAGATTTTAATGCTTTAACCTGGATTTTTAATCCAGGAGGGTGGTACCAAGACAGCAGCCCACATACTTGCTAGCACCAGCTCAGAAGGGCTCCCCTGTTTCCTAGATGGCACTGAAGCCCTCAGATAGAAGCCTGTTGAAGACGTATTTCAGGGTTTTCCCTCTTTTTGCCCCTCTGCCTGGACCTCACACTAATATTGTTAGTTTTGAGCCAGGAGGTGTGGAGACGTCAGATGGATGCTAGTCTTTGGTCTATAAGAATAGCATTCAGCACAAAAGCTTAAAAATGGTTCACAGTCATGACAGAGAGTCACTCCTCTGGCACTAGACCAGCCTTATAAGTCCTTTGTGGAAGGGGTATCTCTGCCACCATTCATTTGACCCCCTAGATCTGCCTGTGTCCTACTCTCCCTCTCCCGCTACTTTCAGACAGAGGTGCACATTTCTTTTCTTTGCACATTCAAATGCTTGCTCGGTGGCACATCCACTGGCTCCCTTGTTTGCTTGCTCTCATGCATGCCAGCAGATGTGCAGATGGAGTTACACACAGGTGTCATCATCACTTAGGAGCCAAGCAGTGCCCGCTTTAATCAAACATTTATCTTCCCCCTTCTTTCCTCTTAACCTTCCAAGATCCACTCTCACACACGCAACTCCTAGCACCAAGAAAAGCACATCTGACAGGCTGCAGTGGGGGGACAGGCTGCTGGCCAAAGCTGCTGAGGTCAGGATGCAACACTTGGTGCATCCTGCCTCTGCCCAAGAGCAGCGTCCTGAAAACGTGGATGCAGAACATTATCTTCTACCTACCTACCTACCTACCTACAATAGAGCCTGCATCTCATGCCGCTCAGAGGTCCTGGATGGATTCAGCCCTGGTCTATGGTTCATCACTGTTGGAGTCTGGCTTTGGCCTAGGCAGCCAGTGGCCCTAGGACCACAGATACCTTTTTCTTTTTTTTTTTTCTTTTTTGAGACAGAGTCTTGCTCTGTCGCCCAGGCTGGAGTGCAGCGGCGCGATCTTGACTCACTGCAACCTCTGCCTCCCAGGTTCACAACATTCTGCCTCAGCCTCCTGAGTAGCTGGGACTACAGACACCCACCACCACGCCCGGCTAATTTTTTGTATTTTTAGTAGAGATGGGATTTCACCGTGTTAACCAGGATGGTCTCAATCTCCTGACCTCATGATCCGCCTGCCTCAGCCTCCCAAAGTGCTGGGATTACAGTGTGAGCCACCACGCCTGGGTGCCATAGATACGTTTAAACTCATATTCCCCCATGGCTCTGACAATCTGCTTTCCTGAGTTTCCCTCCACAGTGTACCCCAGTCTTCTCCATTTACACGATGTGTCTACCTAGAGCTCTTCCACTTCTTCCCGTTATCAGTCAATTTACAGACATTTGAGGCTGTGACTCTTGGACTGGACAGCTAACTGCTAAGATCACTTTAAGTTCAAAAATTCTCTGACATCTTTTTTTTTTTTTTTTTTTTTTTTGAGACAGAGTCTCGCTCTGTCACCCAGGCTGGAGTGCAGTGGTGCGATCTTGGCTCACTGTAAGCTCCTCCGCCTCCCGGGTTCACGCCATTGTCCTGCCTCAGTCTCCTGAGTAGCTGGGACTACAGGCGCCTGGCTAATTTTTTGTATTTTTAATAGAGATGGGGTTTCACCGTATTAGCCAGGATGGTCTTGATCTCCTGACCTCATGATCCGCCCACCTTGGCCTCCCAAAGTGCTGGGATTACAGGCATGAGCCACCGCACCGGGCCCTTTTTTTAATTCCAAAAGTAAAAGTTTAGCCTTTACATTTCGACTGAGTGATTATTCTGTGCTGCTTTATAAGAAGACATTTGCTAACAAGACCTTGGTTTTGACTTCTTGTGTTTTTGTAGTGGGATGATGGGCTTCTGGTAATGTTGCAGCATATTGAATGTGCCCATTATTTGTAGAGAACAGAGGTAGTTTTCTTAGAAATAAAGATGGTTTGTACTGACCATCTGCTTTTTTCAAGTCTTCTTTGAAATATGTTATGTGTGTTGGGAAGGAGGGTGGTAGATTGGGGGCTTCATCTATAGACTTGAAACAGAGCTGAGCTATTCGTTCAGCCAAAGAGTGGGACCTGTGACTGTAGCCTTATTTGCATAGCATTCTTACCATGTGCTCTTGGTCTAAAATCTGGAATGAGAAACTCATGGAGATCTGTTAAAACTGTGTACTTTTACATTTACTTGTAGCTATATGATGTCCAATGGCTATAAGCCAGCCCCTTTGGATTTGTCTGATGTGAAGCTGTTACCTCCTCAAGAAATTTTAGTGGATAAGCTTGCAGAAAATGCGCACAATGTTTGGGCAAAAGACAGAATAAAACAAGGATGGACCTATGGCATCCAACAGGTAAGAAATGCTGGGTCAGGCATGCTGGCAAAGTTAGAAGATAGGACCATCCATCCACATTTTGCTTTGGTGTGTGTTAGATCAGAAGGAAGAGGTTGCCTTTGCACTGTGTCCCTCACACGTCAGTGTGTTCATTATTTATGGAATCATGGGGCCGGACAGAATTTGTGATGGTCACATCATAGCTCAGCAGTATTTCTGGGATGGTCCCACGTATCTGCTGGTGAGGATGAAATGGAGGGGAAGCTAGCCCAGCAGAGCAGCAAACCAGCTGCCCAAAAGCTTTTACCTCCTTACTTCAGTCCACTGGGCCAACGATTTCTGGACAGAAGTCTTGGCCTGAGCAGGAGGCAGCTTGAAAGCCAGAGCACAGCAAGAAATTAGATAGAGTTCAGTCCCAAACCACCTGGCACATCTCTTTCCTTGAGATGGTTTCTCCCATCTTAGTAATCACTAGTGGTAGCGTTAGTATCAGGGAAGTTCAGGTGCGGCTATGTGCACATTAGTGAATTCATACTGGAGCCTCCAAACCTGCACACATCTGGAAGCCAGGAAGGATACAACTGTGGAAACTATGCGGGGAGGAGGAGCAGCAGAGTGAAGAGGTTCAAAACAGCATGTTATACTTAAGAGTTTGGATGACTTATCTGTGCAATTGTCCCTATTGTCTTCTTAGTCCCTCCTAAGGAACTGAGAGGGACATTACTACAAATGTGTGTCCTCTGCCATGAAATGAACACACTGTGGCTCTGCCACCATTTCCGACGTTTCTCCATGAAGGCTTGTTAAGCTGTCATGAGGAGGCTATAGCAACCTAAATCATGACATGATCTTTCACAGGGAAATCATTATACAAATCTCCATCTGCTTTGCCTTGGGAATGGAGGTTTCTAACCAATTCTGTGTCGCTTCATTTTATTCACAGGCTAGTATTATTAAAAGCGTTTTTGTTTTGTTTTGTTTTGTTTAATGAGACTCTCACTCTGTCACCCAGGCTGGAGTGCATGACCTCAACTCACTGCAACCTTCATCTCCTGGGTTCGAGTGATTCTCCTGCCTCAGCCTCCCGGGTAGCTGGGATTACAGGCACTCACCACCACACCCAGCTAATTTTTGTATTGTTCGTAGAGATGGGGTTTTACCGTGTTGGCCAGGCTGGTCTCGAACTCCTGACCTCAAGTGATCTGCCCACCTCGGCCTCCCAAAGTGCTGGGATTACAGGCATGCGTCACCACGCCTGGCCAAAAGTGTTTTTTGATGCTAGCTTTGAGCATTAGTAAAATGTTTCCATTTATAGTCATTTAATCTGGAGAAGAAGTGGCAAGTATGTACATTGGTAAATGTGAAGGCACTGAGGGAAGTGCTCATAGACCTAGAGCCACCAGAAAGCCAGAACTGTTGCTGGGAATATGTGAACAGGGCGAGCTGTGGTGAAAGTGAAATGTTTTCTTGGTACTTTTTTTCTCTGGCTTCACATAGGATTTGAAGAACAAAAGAAATCCCCGTCTGGTGCCATATGCATTACTGGACGAGCGTACCAAGAAGTCAAACAGGGACAGCCTGCGGGAAGCTGTGCGCACTTTTGTTGGTTACGGATATAACATTGAGCCATCAGACCAAGAACTAGGTAATGAGTTGAGAGTGTTTATTCTGGCCCCAGTTTACTAAACAGGTCCTCCTCTTGGGGTGTCCTAACTTCAAATAGGTCTAACTTGTACTATTGGAAATAGTCTTGGGGCTGAAGAGCACTAGACTAAATGGTGTGATTTTTTTATTATTATTATTTGGGAGACCATGTTTGATGTAAACCATCATCCCATTGACAGATTTTCTGCGATGAGGACTTCTGTGAATCATTCCTACAAGGAATAGGTGATCTTCTGGGGTAGCTGAGCTTTTCAGAATACCTGATCAAAAACCAAGTCACTGATTTTTGCTCTTATTTTCCAAATGTGTGAATATCAGCTTACTTTTAGATCAGGTAATCACATCTCCAAATTAAAAGCTTGTTCAGATTAAAATCTGAACAACAGCTTAAAATTGATGAGCATGTTATCGTCATCCCGCGCCCCAGGAGGTATCGTAGGCCACATGGGCAGAATTGTAAATCATTAAGGGGATGGTTTTGAAGTCCAATCTGGGTTTATACCTTTGCTCCTCTGTTCATTGGCTCTGTGACACTGAATAAATGATTTTACCTCTTTGACCCTGAATTTCTTCATCAGTAAAATGAAGACAGTATTAGCTACCTCATAGGTTTATTGTGAGGGAAAACTGAGAAATGGTCTCTAAAAGACCTACTATGAAGCAATCCCTCAGTCAATGGTAGCTCGTATGGTGATGATAATGATGACCTATTATGAACAGAATGCCATATTGGATAGTAGTTGACCTATGGTCAGTCTCAGATGTTCTCATCAAATTCTTTTGAGTAGTGCTACTGAATTATTAAAGGCCTATGTTTTCTCTTTCCCTTCCACACCCTCTGTTCGCCTTCCTTCTCACAATAGCTGACTCGGCTGTGGAGAAAGTCAGCATAGACAAGATCCGATTTTTCCGGGTAGAGCGATCTTATGCAGTGAGATCTGGAAAGTGGTATTTTGAGTTTGAGGTGGTGACTGGAGGAGACATGCGAGTTGGCTGGGCCAGGCCAGGCTGTCGGCCTGATGTCGAGCTGGGGGCCGATGACCAAGCCTTTGTGTTTGAAGGCAGCAGGGTGAGTCCATATATCTAGCAAACACACATCCTCAGACCAAGTTTTCCTTCTCCAAACATTTTTCTGGAAGCTCAAATTACTGGATCTCTGACTTCAAAGTGAGTGGCCACCACCACTGGCTAATGTAAACATAGAATGAGCATCGCCTGGTGACTGTTTCTTTGCTCTTCACTCTGTTGAAGGGGAGCACTGTACCCCAAATCCTTTCTACAATCACCTTCATATCTGGTTTTGCACCCAAGCCCATTGACTCCACTCCGGAGGTGACACAGAGATCACTATGCAGCCAGTATGTCAGGAAATCTTACCAGTTTTCCCTAGAGAGAATCCTGATTATTGCCATGGCTGTGACTAGAACCAGAGACTTGGGCTACCTTGTGTGTCTTGGTTTCATTTATAACATAGACCACTCCTCCTTGTTGGTTATCCTTGAGTGCCCCCTGGAAGTCATGTACCACTACTAGTTAGGAGATAATGCAGATACGGTCATTTATCCAGCTGCAGGGGCCTCTAGAAACTCCATTTCTCTAAGCCCTAGAGTCTTGTTTTCTAGGGCCAGCGTTGGCATCAAGGAAGTGGGTATTTTGGGCGTACGTGGCAGCCAGGAGATGTGGTCGGATGTATGATTAACCTGGATGATGCTTCAATGATCTTCACACTGAATGGGGAGCTGCTGATCACCAACAAAGGCTCTGAACTTGCCTTCGCTGACTACGAGATTGAGAATGGTAAATCTAACACCCTCTGCCAACCCCAGCTCCATGAGGCTGGAGGAAAATACAGGGAGAGCTGAGCGAACTCCTCTACTTCCTTATTTGGCCTACGCTATCCTTTGCCCATTTGAAAATCCTAATGTTGAAGACGATCCCTTAGACTAGCAATTTCAAAGATTTGGGGAGATAATAGTGATAGTTGGTGTGTGCAGCGTACATATAAATTCCGAACTCTCAGATGCGTTAACCAGGAAGCTAATTCCTTGCCCTATGTCTTGGCATTTTAAGATTCTCCAGGTTTCCCAGTATTACAAAGAAAATGCTTATTGTATATGACTGATGTCCTTGACAGGAGAGAAAAATCAGTGAATTAAAGAATTATCCTTTTATTCTGATTTGAATTGTCAGTCTGCATGTTTGTTTAATTGAACTTGATGCTTTGAAGAGAACCATTGAAACACGAAAGTTAGACTTAGCTATTTCCTTGAATGAAATAGAATTTATTTTGAAATTCAGACACACTGTGAAACCCAACCAGAGTTGCATTTTTTAATGTCCATGAATAGACCACAGTCAGGGGCATGCTTCCAGCTACACAAAGGAGGAATTGGAGCTTATTATTTCTTGTCTATGTAACTACATTACGTACACAGGACTCTTAGTATATAGGGGAAACAGTGTAATGCAAGTCAGTAGACTTGCTCCTAACAAGCTCATTGGCTCCCAAAGCGTATTTGTTTGACCTCTCTTGGCTTTACTCTCTTCATCTATATCGGAGAATATAAGGATTGATGAAATAAAATCTAATGTTCTTCACAGATACAAAATTCAACGGCAATGACTTAACACCTGCTGTGTGAATGCCCTTATGCCTAGTGCTTTGCCAAGCTGTTTCCTCCTCACGGACGAGAAGGGGGCTGTTCTGGGTCAGGAGACCTGGACTCTCACCCTGCCTCTGCTCCTGCCTACCCAGGACATCTTAGTTGACTTTCTTTATCCATTTGGGAACTCGTTTTCCTCTCTGTAAATGTTGAAGGCGCCTTGTAGCCCTAAATTTCTGAGACTTCACAGAAAGAAACATTTCCTACCTAGAGAGCTAAAACGATACAACTGCATAGGAAGAGAGCACAAATACATGAAAGTGTGTGTATGTAATGTACATGCTCTTTCTAGAGCGTTTTTAGCTTTATAAATGACTTTCGCACTTTTTCTCAGACACTTGTTGTCTAAAACATGCATATTGAACTGTACCTTTCAAGGTTTTTCTAAGAGACAAATATTTGGAGAAATAAAAAGCTTACAAGTCATATTTTCCTAAAAAGATAAATGATGAAAGTCAAATGGGGTCATATTTTAATGCCTTCCGAAGAGGTTTAAAATCAAAGTTTTAAAGAAATAACTCTGTTTTTGAAGACAGGTGAGAATGATGTTGCCAGAGGAAGGAATGGCCTGTGTGCTGGTTCAGAGGCAAAGGAGAGGATTTCTGTGGGTGGACATCAGGACAGTGTACAAGGACCACCAGGTGCTTCCCAAGCACCCCTGTCACGCAGTGCCCTCCTTCTGAGGCCAGGAGGAAAACAGCCTCGGAGATTCAGGCACATCTCCAAGGAAAGTCTTTCTCTGGGATAGAAAGAGTCCAAAAATCAGGGCCTTTTCCAGGCTCTACTATTGTGTGAACTGGAAGAGGGTACTTGTCTGTTGAAATCTGAGGAGGAGATAAGAATCTCGTATGTTGTGCAGAGTTACAAGAACTTTGTAAATTCCAAAGCCTTGATAGTCAAGGTATGGTCTGCTTGTTAGCAATGAGGAATCTCAGCCCGACCCCAGACCAGAATCAGAATCTGCATTCTGACGTGACACTCTGGTGATCTGCATGCACACTGAAGTGTGAGAGCAGAGTGGTCTAAAGCGTATGCAAATGTGGGTAGTAGCAGTATTCAAGTAGCAGTATTCAGGAGCTCATTTGTTAGTTGTAAAAAAGATGATAATGCAGAGCAGTAAGTTATCAATGGCGAGTGACTAATACAGAATGAAAAGTCTATATGAATGGGATTTGAATTGCACGTTAAATAAAGAATACGAGATGTCTGTGTAAGGAGAAGGCTAGTCCTGTCAGGGGATGTAACAAGAGTAGTTCTGTGGCTCCAGGAAGCTACAGGAAAGGGTAGAAGATTTGTGTTTGGAATGTATGGATGATGACGCTGGAAAGGTAGATAAGGTGCAGATTATAGGCTCAAATACTGAGACTCAGCCTTTTCGTTCAAGAAACTATTGTGTTCTCTGAGCCAAGCACCCTTGGACTTCACCCTCTAGGAAATGAGGGGCCGTTATGGGGTTTGAGCAGAGGAATACTCAAGGGGAGGGATATTTGAGCATATCCCTGCTTTTAGAGAGCGTCTGTATTGTAATGGAAGTAATGTCCCATAGGCCTCTTGTGTACAGGGATGTGATTTGACCTTCAGAATAACAAAGTCTTATTAGGATGCTGTTTAATAATAGAATTGTACGGTAATGTGTTAGCACATTATACTGTCGCATTACAATGCACTTTAATAACAGAGACAAGATGATTGGAAAGCTCTTTCAGTTCTGCAGTGGCTTGTGAGTTGGTGGAAGGGTAGTTATAAGGAAGTGGACGTGCCATTCTTTGATAACAGTAGCCCAAAGGCCTGGAATAACCGCATAGCATCTCTCTTCTCTCTGTGTCAAGTGGAAAGAGGTAGCAATTCTTGCCTTGAGTTGTTAGGAAAAGCATCTGTTGAAAATAAAACATGTTATGCATTGTAGCGCCTACCACCCCGCACCCCATAAAGCAAAATGCCCTGCTTGCTTGTGTTGTTCTGGTCGCCAGCATGTCAGCTTTGATTTCAGCCATTACCCCAGTGGGAGCTGGGCCATGGGAAGCCTGTTGCCCTTCTGGGGAAGCAGTGCGGGCAGATATTTTAGTTCATGGCTGTTTTTACCTCTGGCTTACTTATAAGTTGTCATTTCCATCCTCTTATGCATCATAGATTATATGCCTTTATCTGCTTCATTAGAATTTTCTAATTAATGTTCCCTCCCCTGGTCCCTGGACTGGACCATCACAGCTCTCAGTGTTGTCACCTAGAAGTATCTGAGAGCCCAGAAGCCTCCAAGGCAAACCCTTTGCTATTAGCCTTCTCTTTTCCTCTGTTTAAAGGAAAGGCAGATAAAATCCGGAACATCCTGCTAGACCTCAGAATGTGACATCGGGAAGAGGCTTTGGTGTGGTCTCCTGCGCTGCCTCTCTGCCAGGCACTCCCCCAAGGGCCATCCTGCCTCCTGTTACAGCTTTGGTGTCTGCAGGGGCAGCCTCCCAGGCCGTTCCTGCCCACTGACCTGTCGGGTTTAACAGATGCCTCGTTTCTGTTGGCAGCTTTTCAATAGGCAGAAAATGAAACTTATCTGCAGGAAGTGTCACTGCCACCTGCAGGCACACACGCTGGTACCCAGGGTCCCCTGTCATTCTCTCTCCAGATGGGTCTTGTGTTTCAGAAAGTGGCTGTGGCAGGGGAGCATGGCCTATTGTTTCCTTTGTTTTCTGCAAGGCTTGTGACCATCTCCGTGTTGTCCTGTAACTCTTTCTTTGCAAAGCTTAGCAGGAAATGGGAAGGAAGGGGTACAACATGTGCTGCTGGACTGAGACTCCCAGAAACACCCCAGGAACGGTCTGAGCGGTCATCTACCTCCCTGTCTCTAAGATGTCAGCTTTTCCCTTGCTGGTAGCTCTTCTCTTTTTTGTGTTCCTTTAGTTTACAATGGTTTGAAAATGGATCTCTCCTTTGGATTTTTGAGAGCGCTGGTTTCTTTGCAATCTCCTGGAATTATAAGATTACCCTCCTGCTCTCCCTCTTCCTAATCAGAAAACCAGTATGAGGCCTTATAACACCGAGTGTATCAGAACTGGGGGTCCTCTACAAAATATAAATGCATATATTCTTGCCATTGCTTTCCTGGGACGAGAACTTCTGTATAGAACTTGGCTGAAGACTGTGCCGTCGGCAGATTTTCTTCTCAAACCTCTGCGGAGTTGTCAGCATGATTGTATCTATTAGGCTGCATGTAGGGAGGTGGCATTCTTTTCCCTCTTATTTTTTGTCTTCTCCAGTCTCATTTGAGGCTATGGGTTAATGAAGCTGTGTGCAACATGGAAATCCTTCTTTATGACAGTCAGATAGTAATGCCACATGACCTTGCCCAGGGGGTCCTTTTAACCAGGTGAATTCTGGAGTGCCATGTGGTGGGCTGTGTACAGGTAGCCCTTTAAGGACCCTGGAGCATGTTGCGGTCATGGGTCTCCATCTGTCTAATCTAGAGACAAACAGGTGAACTACCTGACACATTGGAAAATCATTTGAAAAGCAGTGTAACTGATACAAAGCAAGTTAGCTTACATGACAATTAGGAAGCAGGCATCCTGGCCTCAGTCCGCATTGTTTGCTGTGGACTCCTGCTCAGGCAGCTTCGTTCACATGCTGACTCTGCAGTTTACCAGGTAGCAGATGTTGAGCAAGTCCACTTTCTAGGTCTCAGTTTCCTCATCTGTAAAATTGGCATAATAATGAGATATATCTGCAGAGCACGAAGCCTGACATTTACAAGGTATTTGGTAAATATTTGCTATTGTGGTTTATCATGCCATGGTTGTTCCCCCTTATCTATCTTTCCTGAAGAGTTATAAAGTTACAAGATTTTTAAATGCCTCAAATAAATAACTTTTAGAAATGCAGATATTAGCTAGATCCTCCTTAGCCAAGTGGAGGGAGCTGATTAAATGTATCTAGTTATCGAATCATTTTCTCCAGGAGAAAGCGCTGGTGCTTTATGAGAATTAATCTTTCCTCTCTGTCCTTTCGGATGTTCTCTTTTCGGACTCAAGCCTTAGATTTAGCTTTTCTGGTGCTGTTTTACAGACCTGTCCCAGCCGCGTCCACTTAGCCTCCTGGAGGTCCCCAGTACTCTGTGCCTCCCATTGCTCTTGCATCCATGACTTTTGTTACACCCTGTCTTTTCCCATGGAGTGTGCAACTCTCCCTGTAGAGAAGGCTTCTGCCCCACAGGGGCAACACTTTACTCCCTAGTGAATGCAGTCCTCTGGCCCCGGTCATAACTACCGTTTAAATCTGGGGCATTCATCCCCTGAACGCTCACTCCCTCTCACACACTGACTGGCAGCTGGCCTATGACTCGAGGATAAAGGATGTCATCCCATTTTGTCACTTGCCCTTCCTGTGATCTTGGTCAAGTCCATTAACTCCTCATGTCCTTAGTTTTAGCCTTATTAAAGTGCTGTCCTCTCTACTGATGCTTAGGAATGAGGAGGAGCTCAACATCCTTAGGAAAAAAAAGAAGTCTTATGCAATTATTACCTTTTCCCCCTTACATTGTCAATGGGTCTGTGACTAGGACATTATTTTTATGTCCTGAGGTCAAATCCTCATTGTTGCTGCTTCGCACTGAGGCTTTCACCCCTGCTGCTCACTTATTGCACCACCCAGGTTCATGGAGAAGAATGGAATAGGGAGGTTTTCTTAAGCTGTCCTATTCTGTGCTCACATCAAGGCTGGACTCTTTCATGATCTTCATGTTCACGGCTCCAAAATAAACCTATACTGGTGGCTTTCTTGGTTTAGTTACCTCCCTTAGTAGAATAACCAAAATACTGTCTTGAGATTAGGGATGGTTTACGGCAAACACATTCACTGTTTTATATTCCGTACCTTGTCCCCACTTCTGTAAGCTCCTTGGGGTTGGGATAGTTTCTTCTTCCTTCACATCTTGTCGTGGCACATAGCAAAACCATCTTTCCCAACGGGGAGCCTAGAAATTTTACTGGCAAGCAATTCTTATTCTACACTGTAGTCAGATTTCCAAAGGTTCTTTATTTATAAACATGTCTGTCTATAGAAAGGAAATGGTTTCATCCATTGCAGCCCCTGTCACAAAAATACCAGAAGCATAGTGCTCAGGATGTTACATGCACAGGTATGCAGCATCCATTGATTAGTCCATTGACTGTCCTGAGAGGTAGGGGTCCTAGTCTGTCCTCTTGGCAGCACTGCGAGGAGGCTTTTTGTACAAACATCACTGCCGGTTTGCTAGGATCACATTGATATTCTCTCTTATTTAGACACGGTATTAAACACATCTGTATCCTAAGTGAGTTTATAGTTTCTAAAAGCAACCGCATAGCTTGCAAGAGATTTACATTTCACTTATGTAACTTATTATTTACATAGAAACTTCGTGGCTTAGATAATAGTATATAAGCCTCCCATCTAGGAAGAGGGCATCTTGGCCTTGGTGTCTATGAAAGAAAGTTTTTACTGTTCGATGTAAATGCTCCCAAAATTGGCCTTTAAATGTCCCCTGAAATGACCACTCTTATCCTAGGGAGTAACACCGCTTTCTTCTGTAGGGACCTCCAGCCCCTGCCTCATCCAGCAGCCCCAGAACTACTCCTACCCTTCCAGGCACGCTCTGCAGCCTCCAGCTGTCCTCCAGCCGCCTCCCTGCCTCTCACATCCTCCCAAATCCAACATAATTAGCGCTTTTCCCTGTGTTGCTGATTTGTTGGTCCACAATTATGATGTATAAATAGCCCACAAACAAGAACACCAAACAATTTGAACTTCGGCTTCGGTCTGTTTTGAGTGGTAGTTTTTTAACATGATCGGGCTGCAGATGTGAGCTTGGAGAGATGATAGCTGTAGGAAGGAAGAGAAGAGCTTTCTGTGGCTCCTGCTTGAAACTCTGCCTTCCTGAGTAGGCAACGAGGAGGACCGTGGGCTAGGAGACTGGGTGTTTGTAAATTGTATTTTGTTAACAAGCACAATCATAGTGCTAGCATTTAGAACTTCTTAGAATCCTACTCTCAAAATGTGAAGGACCTCTCATGTCACTGGGGAAGATGCTGGGGTCCAGAAAACTTGGGCAACTTGCACCAAGTCATTTTTTTTTTATTTTAAATAAATTTTATTTTGTATATTTAAGGTATACAATGTGATGTTATGAAATACATAGAGATAGTGAAAAGGCTACTACAGTGCAGCAAAATAACATATTCATCATCTCACATAGTTACCCGTCTTTGTTTTGGTGGCAAAAATCTCACCAAGTCATTCTTTAGGGTCACTGCATTGTTTTGGGTAGTATTTAAATTTTCCCAGGGCCTAAGATCAGTTTTAACTAAGGGACAGATAAAGAATTTCACTTTTTCTCTTACTGGTTTTGCCTTTCCAGTTGATATTTATTTATATCTTAAGAATATTCTTAACTGGATGATTTTTTTCCCAAATCATTTTGAACCAAGCTCACTTTTCTTTCCCGTGTACCCTGGGCAGTGGTGGTCTCCATGTGGCCTCCTGTTGTTGATTTTATGTGCCAGGAAGGAAGGAAGAAAGAAAAAGAGGATTGTGTCCCATCTGTCCTACTGGGAGTCAAAGCCCTTAAGGAAGAACAGATTCAGCTTCCTCACAGTGTCCTGGGCTGGTGCCCTCGGGCTAAAGCAGGGCTCTCTATTCTGCAGGCTTTGTGCCCATCTGCTGTCTGGGGCTGTCTCAGATTGGCCGCATGAATCTTGGGACAGATGCCAGTACCTTCAAGTTTTATACCATGTGCGGTCTCCAAGAGGGCTTTGAGCCTTTTGCTGTCAACATGAACAGAGATGTTGCTATGTGGTTCAGCAAGCGCCTCCCGACGTTTGTCAACGTGCCAAAGGACCATCCACACATAGAGGTAATGTTACACAATGTGTATGGCCCTGGCAGGTCAGGTGGGCCAAGGCCCGAAGCTCCCCCTAAGTCTCCTGTCAACAGGCAGCTGCTTACCTAAGTCCATGCCCTGGCCACTTACCAGCCACCTCCCCGCTGGCCCTCAGAGCTGCAGTTGCAGGCACCTTAATTGGGGCCGCCCAGTGGCATCTCACGAGAGACAGCAGCCTTGCACATACAACCCTGCAGATCGACTCTCAACATTTTGGTCCACCGCATTTGCTCTGGATGTTCCTATACTGTATTGTCATAGTAATATAGTATCTGGAGACCTTAAACCTTTTTTTTTTTTTTAAGTTCAGGCTGGGTGTGGTGGCTCACACCTGTAATCCCAGCTTCTTGGGAGGCTGAGGTGGGAGGATCCCTTGAGCCCAAGAGTTCGAGGCTGCAGTGAGCTATGATCACATCACTGCACTGTAGCCTGAGTGACAGAGAGAGACCCTGTCTCTTGAAGCAATTCTTTTATTTAAAAAATTTAGGCCGGGCGCAGTGGCTCACGCCTGTAATCCCAACACTTTGGGAAGCCGAGGCGGGCGAATCACGAGGTCAGCAAATCAAGACCATCCTGGCTAACATGATGAAACCCCATCTCTACTAAAAATACAAAAAATTAGCTGGGTGTGGTGGTGGGCACCTGTAGTCCCGCTACTCGGGAGGCTGAGGCAGGAGAATGGCGTGAACCCGGAAGGCAGAGCTTGCAGTGAGATCGCGCCACTGCACTCCAGCCTGGGCGACAGAGCAAGACTCCGTCTCAAAAAAAAAAAAAAAATTGAAAAGTTCAGTAGCTATATTCAAGATTATGTGTACTGAACATGTATGTTCTTACCCACCCGTGACTTGATGTCTTGTAGGACCTATTTAATTTTTAGATGGTGTTGCCAAGATTTTAAGCTGACGTGTGATCATTGAGTAATCTATCCCCATCTTCTTGGGGGAGCCTAACTTTGGTTCTGGCCCTACATCGACTTAGACTTGTCTCTGTTTTGGTTCACAGACCATGGTTTTTCCATGGTGGGTGGGGGAAGAGTGTTGATTAAAAAAAAAATGCCAGACAGATCAGGCCCGTTGCAGCTGTAGTCAAGGTAGATTCAATGGTTTGCTTCAACCTCACTGTAAGTTCCTTCACTCATCCTCCCATGTGAATTCAACAAGCATCAACCTTAATGCCCCACTTCTTCCTCAGTTAAATAGTAGAGACTTTTATTTCTCTGATTCCTCCCTAACCATTACTTTAGAAGACTGGCTCTTAAACTTTTGGAGGTCATAAACCCCTAGAGGTCCTCTGCTTAGAAAAATATAAAAACCATACAAATATGAAGTATTCTCATAGGACCCAGGACACGAACAGCTCTCCAGAGAGCAAAGAGAGGCTCAGATTGTAAGAAAATTATTATTGTAAGCCTCAGTTCATTTCCCCTGTATCCCTGCATTTCCCTCTCCACACACATTGCAAAAATCCATTTCTGACCTTTTCTCCCTCAACTGTGCCCCCTGCAATGCTTGTGCCTAGGAACTGCAGCTTTCTCCAGTATTGGGAGGAGGCTCCAGGAGCCTCAGCCTTCAGACCATAACTGTGGCAGAGATGAGAGCTGGGCTGGGTTGGGAGGGTGCCCTCCTCAGGAGCTGGACATCCTTCCTGAGCATTAGGATTACTTTTGCCCCTTCCCTTAGATGTTCTCATGCCCAGTGACAAGCACAGCCCTTGGGAAGATTATCTTCTTTAGCCACTTGCCCCCTGCCCTAAAAGTTTAGCCTCTGTGGACACTATGCTGTGTCTGCCAGATGCCACCCCACTCTGGTGCATTTATTCTCCACCCTTGGCTTTACAGAGAACCCAGTGAGCATGTTTTTAAATCTCTAATTTCCCTAGCCAGGAGCAGATCTGTTTCTTCCTACAGGACAAGGCCCAAGTAATGATGAGAATCATAGTTTGTTATCACTGGACACAACTTACTTCTGTAGTTCACAGAATGCCTTGCCATGTGCACGTCCACGAGGGAAGAAGGGACTGGGTCGAGGTCAGGCCCTTTGGTATGTCAAGGTAAGGACTCGTCCTGTTTCCAGGTCATGAGGATTGATGGCACCATGGACAGCCCTCCGTGTCTCAAGGTGACCCATAAGACATTTGGCACACAGCATAGCAATGCCGACATGATCTACTGCCGCTTGAGCATGCCTGTCGAGTGCCACTCTTCCTTCAGCCACAGCCCCTGTCTGGACAGTGAAGCTTTCCAGAAAAGGTGAGGGTGAGGCCTCCAGTTCTCAGAGGCACTCGTATCTGCTGTAAAGTGGGCTTTCTGCTTTTTACCCTAACTCAGCACACAAACTCCATAGATAGGGTTCTCTCTACCTTCAGCCAGGTTAAAAAAAAAAAAAAAAAGAGGGAATGTGTGTGCACACATGTGCATACAAGTACACGTGTGTGTTTGTGCCGTGCATAATTAAGGTGCCAATCATGCTAAACAGATGCATCTGGTGGTAAAGTTTCTGCTCTTCTTGAACTCTGGGCCCCTACCTTCCTTGCTGCCCACAACTCCTGTGTTTTGTGAGGGCATAAGAGGGTGCAATTATTTTTGGTGTTGTGTGTAATTAGAAGTTTCTGGAGGCAGATACTGCCTCCTTTGCATAACTATGGGCATTGTCCAACTCTGCAGCTGTGTGATTCATGGGCAATGTGTCTTCTTTCTTCCTGATAAGGAATATATTCCTTGCTGTCTTTCTTTCCCCTGATGTCTATTTTTAATCATTGATGTATGTCTGCTGCCTGGAGCCGTCTTGTTGGGGTTTCCTCTAGAGTTTTGCTTTCTACCAAGCTTTTAAACAAGCACAGCTGCTTGAGAGAATAGGATAACCTATTCAGAGGTATCCCTGCTTATACTATTGCAGTCTTCCATCCTCACTCTCAACTTACCATCTAACTTACCATCTGGGCTGAGGGATAAGAGTTGGGAGTTGCATCCCTGCCTTGTGTTAACAGCTTACAAATGAACAGTCCCAAGACTGGTTGCAATCACTTGTGTCTAGGAAGCAGCCACTTTACTAAACTTGCCTTGATCATTAAAGGTAGATCAGTTGCCTGTCGGAACTGTGGGATTCTCTATACAACTGAATAACTAAAACATGGATTATCTTTCCCCCAGGAAACAGATGCAAGAAATACTCTCTCATACAACAACAGTAAGTAAATGTGCTCAATTATGGTTTTAATTATTTGATTCTTCGTTGTGCCTGGTAATATGCCCCTTACAGCAAAGATCTGTCTAGAGATCCTCTTTAATTGCCAATTACTCTGTCTTTTAATATCCATCTTGATGCTTCCAGAACACATCTATGGCATTTCTCAAGTGGGGAAAAGAAATACAGTTACTCAGTGCAAAGCAAAAGCTCTACCTGGAGCTCCTAACTGGGCATCATTGGGTTCTTGTTGCCCATTTGCCATCAGGAACCCAACACTGCCTTTCTGACTGAAATGAGCATCAGTGGAGGGCACTCAATTCAATCTTTTGGTTTGCTTTTTTTGTGTAAACTTTTGTGAGTCAGCTCCCCCGTGTGTCTGTGCAGTACTAGGAGTGATGTTAAAAGCAATCAAATGAGAAGAAGAGCAAGAAGCCAACGCAGAAGATGGAAGCTACTTTTGGTCCCTAGACAGTAGTCAGAAAGCACCTCCTGATTTTTCTTTCTTTTGCTCATTCTTCTTTAGCGTCTGGCAAAAAAAAAAAAAAAAAAAAAAAAAGTTTATGGAAGCAATGCATGTGTGTCAACCCTTCTTTAAAGTTATCCAGCAATCCTGAATTTGTAGGTTCACCTTCATCAGGAGTAAGATTCTTGCTGCAGTGAATCACACACTTAGTGTGTGTGGGACACTGTGCTTGGCACATTGTCACCTTCCCATTTAATCTCCATTTAATTCATTTAAAATTAATCAAGCCCTGAAATGGATAATATGATGCATAATATTATGCACAGAGAGGACAAATGGTTTGTCTAAAGTCACTTGATGAATACCTGGCAGTGTCAAGATTCAAACCCAGGTTTGTTTAGCTGACCCTTTTTTCTTCCGGTCAAGAAAATTTGACAGACTACAAGTAAGAGCCACTTCATTAAGAATGAATCTACTCAGTTTCATAAGGAAAATGATGAGGTAGTCACCTGCCTCAGTGCTGTAGCTATTGTTGTAATACAGTGATAACCCCATGAACTGTGTGAGCCCTGCCAAAAACTGCAGTACTTCTCAATACTGCCTGTAGTGGAGTGTGACAGCTACATAAAGCACATTTGGCCATGACATGAACTCTTTGTTAAGCAACCTCTTTCAAGATTTTCCAGAAAAAAGCACTGGACCTCCTTGTAGAAGGAGAAAGTGTAACAGGAACGCTCTGAGCCTTGACCACTCTCTCTCTGAGGGCAGGGACTGTGCCCGCTCTCTCCTGCAGCCCAGATCTGCCCTGGTGCCCAGGGGAGGGTTAGGGCTCTGTGCTGCCATTCTGAGCAGCTGCCACTGCTTCCATCCACAGCATCTCCTGATTTCAGCACCAGCGTCTTCTGGGCAAAGGGTGGTAGATTAGCTTAAGCATTTGCTTTGCCAGATGCTACAGCAAAATAGAAAGGAAAAATTAGGAAGCCAGAATCCCTATTCAGCCTTCCTTCCAGATCTAGCATGTAGTCTACCTCTACTAGTGTGCACTTTTCCAGGAAAAAAAAAAAAAAGGGCCAAGTGAGCTGCTGTGTTATTTCTGCCTCTTGAGCCCCCTCTCCTCAACTGGATGGGGGCCATTGACTCCCATCTGCATTGTCTCCACAGCAGTGCTACTATGCCATCCGCATCTTTGCTGGACAAGATCCATCCTGCGTCTGGGTCGGATGGGTGACTCCAGACTATCACTTGTACAGTGAAAAGTTTGACCTGAATAAAAACTGCACAGTGACTGTCACCCTAGGGGATGAAAGAGGCCGGGTACACGAAAGGTAAGGGGGCTTCCAAGTGGCAGGGTTAGCCATCAGGCTTCTCAGTCCCTCCCCCCAGTCTTTTTCTTCTGTCCCACACCCAAAGAAGGAAACATCTCAGCCTCTCTTAAAAGGAGAAAATGAAGTACAGGCTTCAAATAACAAACCAGTACTATGACAGTGAGAAAAAGTGCTAGTGAAAATAGAGAAGAATTTCATCATGTATATAAACCGTGACCCAGGGATGGAAAATATAGACAGACAATGGGGTACGTGATCTCTCTCCGAGTTTTTTCCAGGACCTCTGGGCAAGTCCCAATTTCTACAACCTCAGAACAAGACAGAAAATCTCTGGGTGCTTGAGAGAAGTTGATTCAGAAGAAATAAAAAGATACAGCACATCACACACTAACTGATACACTCAGAATTCCTCCTCCCAAGAGCTTATAATGGTTGAAAGCATAAGGAATCAAAGAGACATTGAGACTTCATGAATAAGAACCACCAAATAGAAATTAGGAAACTTTAGAGGCAAGCACATCCTAGGCATACCATACACTCCAACTGGTCTGCTGGTGCTGCCGGAGAAGCGATTGTTGGCCAGATGTGCTCCAGAGGTGACTCAGGAGACCGTGGCTTGTGGTTTCCCTCTGTTCCCCACCTACGTGAGGTACAGGAGCTTCTTTCCCTATACAGCCATATGTAGAGATGTCGTAAGTTGTTTTTCAAGCTGGCCTTTTCTCCCTACAAAGACAGGAACGTCTTGCAACCAGTGCCCTTTAGAGAATATTGGCTCACCAAAGACTAATGGCCAGAGGTGAGTCACAGTCACTGTGTCATGAGGGACCAGCAGCTGGTTAAGAGTGCTGGCTTAGACCGGGCACGGTGGCTCATGCCTGTAATCACAGCACTTTGGGAGGCCAAGGTGGGCAGATCACGAGGTCAGGAGATCGAGACCATCCTGGCCAACATAGTGAAACCCTGTCTCTAGTGAAAATACGAAAATTAGCCGGACGTGGTGGCACATTCCTGTAGTCCCAGCTACTCGGGAGGCTGAGGCAGGAGAATTGGTTGAACCCAGGAGGCGAATGTTGCGGTGAGCCGAGATCGTGCCACTGCACTCCATCCTGGCAACAGAGCAGGACTCTATCTCAAAAAAAAAAAAAAAAAAAAAAAGAATGCTATCTTTAGAATAAACTGCCTGGGTTTGTAGGGGTATGACATTGGACCAGTCACTTAATCTCCTTGGGCCTTGATTTCCTCATCTATAAGATGAGGATAATAGTTTCTGTTATCACGGAGTATTGTGAGGATTAAATAAGTTAATTCATAGAAAAATTCTTAGGACAGTGCCTCAACTCAGGCACTCAATAAATTTCAACTACAGTCATCCCTTGGTATCTGAGCTAGATTTGCCCCAGCATCTTCCACCTATACCAAAATCCACTCATACTCAATGACCGCAGTCAGCACTGAACCCCGGTATAGGAAAAGTCAGCCTTCCCTATACATGAGTTTTGCACCCTGTGAACACTGTATTTTCAATCCATGTGTGCTTGAAAAAAATTCACCTTAAGTGTACCCATGTATAATGGACCCATGCAATTCAAACCCATGTTTTTCAAGGGTATAATTATTATTCCCATTATTGAATGTCCATCGTTATGAAAGCCAAAATAGATGCTTTGAGCAACATCTGGTTTAGATTGGAAAGGAAAGGATTCTAAAGTAATTGACCAATCCAGGCTTTGTTCTTCAGCCAGAAGAAAAGGCAGAAGTGTCCTCCTCATTTGAGTTTGTAATTCCAGTTTGCTGGCTCTACCATACGAGATCGATTACTTGATTTATCTGAGCCTCCGTGGCCGTACTTACTGTGGAATTTAACTAACATTTTAGCACCTAGGAGAAGACATACTATATGGTACACATTCAATAATTCTTACTTCTTTGTCCTACGTAATAAGAAATAAATACAAAATCCGTTTACAGATGCTTTAGGACATTTTGAATTTAGGTCTTTAATATATGACCAAAGCCAACCGCTTCATATTCCCACAGCTTGAATACATTATTAATTGAATTCCGTATTAGTCATCAGTGTGGCTAGCATCTTAATCACTAAAAAGTAGTACTAACATGGCTGCAGTTATGGAACTCTAATAATGCTATAACTCTTTGAAAGAGGCTATTGGCACTGGCCCCTGCCTGAGGGCATTCACAGGAAGTGAGCATGAGGGCTTTCACAGGAAGTGAGCAGACCCATTGTTGCCCCAAAGGAGAGGACAGGAAATTAATGCATGCTTACCAAGGGGGAAAGTGATAGACTTCTACAGGCAGAAGGAACCTTGGCAAATCCTAATTGAACCCTTGGTTTTTCAAATGAGAACATCATCCCGAGAGGTGAAGCAACTCTCAAAATTGACAGAATCTATTCCAGGACCTACCTACCCCACGGTGCCAGATGTACTGTCTCTGCCCCTGTGTGGCTTTGCCCTCTATGCTGAGGACCACAACAGGAAGCCAGGCTGAGTCACATCACACTGACCCTAAGATGTTTAGAGGGGCTGCTCTTGCATCAGGTATAGCGTCACCCTTTGATTTGAGAAAAGTCATGTCATGTCACTTCGAGGGACCAGGTGCCTGAGCTGACGTACACCAGTGTGGGTTTAGAAGGCGAAAGAATCCGTCGTCTCTTGCCCACGGTGGGGAGCTGTGAGAATCACCTCAGCCACTGCACATCTCCACAGCTCATCTGGGATGTGAAATCCTACAATTAAGGAATCAGGCTTTGGAGCCTTAAGGACTTTTTCATTATTACAGTTTGATTTTAAGTGTAAATACCTGTAATGGAGTTTTGTATTCTGGGGGTTGGTAGACAGCAAGCTAAGCAAGGCACCTAAGTTGATGGTTAGCCAGTAGTGCGGGAGGCAGAACTCCAAGGCACTGGGAAGGACAGGGGCATATAAGTTAAGGTAGTGGCAAGGTGTCAGAGAAAAACGACTTCGTAGGGAGCCCAGGCTGGCCATCCTAAGGAATGTGGGCCTGAGTTTTCAAGTGTTTTACTGCCTTTTGTGCTGATTACCAGACTGGGACTCTGAACCCAGACTTTTGTTTCTGCCTCTTATTCCAAATCCCCGTGTAAGTTTGCCAAAGGTGGTCATTCACCCCGTGCCTCAATTTCCCATCTCTGTGGTGGGATGCTACCATTCCCTGATCTGTTTCACAAAGGTGTGTTGACGTTGAGTCTGGAAACAGTTCTCTGAACATTGTGCTCTTTGGAAGGAGGTAGCCTGAATAGCTTGCCACACCCCTACACTGAGTGGTTCGTGTCTGAGTAAATGGGGGGTGAAGCTAAATAAACTCATGTAAGAAAAAAAAATTATTTGGGGCTGAACAGAAAGCTTCCTAGGAAAGTTTCTGTAGCCATTTTCATTTCATTCCTGAGTCTTGATTACAAACTGCCCCAGTCCAGATTCTCTGCCTTTTCTTGTCTTGGCTCCTAGTGTGAAACGCAGCAACTGCTACATGGTCTGGGGCGGGGACATAGTGGCCAGTTCCCAGAAATCAAATCGGAGCAACGTGGACCTGGAGATCGGCTGTCTTGTGGATCTGGCAATGGGCATGTTGTCCTTCTCAGCCAATGGAAAAGAACTGGGCACCTGCTACCAGGTAAGGGTGGCTTCTGGGGCCGAAACAGGGCTATCCCAGGCCTGGTGTTTGTGACTGTGTTCCTTGTTCTCGGTACTCAGCATTCCTGTCACAGTGTGTCAAGCTGATGAGCCCGTGTGGGCCATGGGCCACTTAGGACAGCAAATAAACAAAAACAAAGTTACTTCATTGTGTGCAGAGAAAACAGGGCTGGGCAATCACTATGATTGCCATAGTGATTGTTGATCCAATATGCTGGTCATCTTTCTAGAGGTTGAAAAGGCTTTTCCTTGGTGTTAAGCTGTAAAAGGTTTTTCATTTATTTCATAAATATTTCTTGTGCAGCCTTACCTATTACCTGCACTATACAAGATGCAAGATGTAAAGTGTGAACAGAAATACTTCTTACTTTAAGAAACTTCTGTACTCAAAATAGAAACCTATAAAAATGGATTAATTTGCCAGGAAGTATCCCTTTTGCAAAAAGGTTATCCACATTCCCTATGACTACCTTACAGGATGCTTTAAAAATACATTTATAGGCCAGGCATGGTGGCTCACACCTGTAATCCCAGCACTTTGGAAGCCCGAGGCGGGGGGATCATGAGGTCAGGAGATTGAGCCCGTCCTGGCTAACACAGTGAAACCCTGTCTCTACTAAAAGTGCAAAAACTTTGCCAAGCGTGGTGGCCCATGCCTGTAGTCCCAGCTACTCAGGAGGCTGAGGCAGGGGAATTGCTTGAACCTGGGAAGTGGAGGTTGCAGTGAGCTGAGATCACGCCACTGCACTCCAGCCTGGGCAACAAAGCAAGACTCCCATCTCAAAAAAAAAACCAATACATTTATATAAATAATGTGTTTCCTCATTTCTTGGACTGTGAACTTCCATAGAGCTACTCAGGAAAACCACCCATTATACACATGTAGGTTTACTTGTCATTAACCACAAGCAGCCTGATATCTTCATTCTTGATGGCCAGGTGAGCTTGGGAAACTGCCACAAATCAAATCCTCTTGAAGTTTTGTAATGAAGGTTAGCACACTGAAATATTTGAGAAGTACTTCAGAAAGAAACCTGTCTAACCAAGCAATTCTCAAATTATCTGACACAGAAAAGCACTTTATTAACTTTAAGAACCAGTAATATTCTGTGAACCTAGAGTTCCACAGAGCATACTATGGGAGATGGGAAGTTAAGGAATTAATGTCTGTGTTAAACATTCTTGACTCTCCAGGGTAGAATGGAGAGTCACAAGTATTTGTAGACAGAGAACGCTATACGAGTTCAAAAAAGGAAGAGCTCATTCCATTACAAGCAGTCAGGAACATGTTCATTAAGGAGAAATCTTGATTTTTTTTTTTAAAGGAAAAAGCATTTGTATAGGTCAGGCGTGGAGGCTCACACTTGTAGTTTCAGTATCTTGGGGAGGCCGAGGCAGACAGATCACTTGAGCTCAGGGGTTTGAGACCAGCCTGGGCAACATGGTGGAACCTCGGCTTTACAAAAACTACAAAAATTAGCTGTGTGTGGTGGCATACACCTGTAGTCCCAGCTACTCAGGAGGCTAAGAGAATCACTTGAATCTGGGGAGGTCAAGGCTGCAGTGAGCCATGGTTGTTCCACTACACTCCAGCCTGAGTGACTGAGTGAGACCCTGTCTTAAAGAATGAATGAATTTTCATGGGTAGAAAGAGAAGAGTGTTGAATACATAGCTCAAGAAGCATTATGGAGGTAGGGAAGCATGAAGTGTGCTTAAGGATCAGTGGACATCGCATAGGGCTCTTACAGTTATTGGTAAGAAATGTATTTGGAAAACTAGGGAGGTATAGATAGGAAATGGGGAGCCATTGAAGGTTTCTGAGCAGAAGAGCGGCATGCAGTATTTAAGGAATCCAGCAGTTTTTCAGGGTCACTGGTTTACCTAACTATAGCAAATTAAAAACATCCTGCTATGATGCACATGGATACAACTCCTGATTCTTAAGTCAGCCTCAGGTTACAGCCTCAAGGCTGAAAAGCCTCTTGGCAGCCAGTTCTCTGGCCTGTGGTTGGAGAGATGAGGTAAGGTAGAGAGGAGACAGAGTAGCCACCTCCCATCTGAAATGTTCATTGACTAAGAACAGATGGAGCAAACCCTTCCTGGGGGCGGGGAACAGCCTGCTGGCACACAGGCCGCCACCTTGTCTCTCCAGCACCTCCTGCAGCACATGACCCTCTCGGCACCTCCTCCTCCTCCTGGGAGAAAGTGGAATCATCACCACTTGGCAGGCTTGCTTCAGCCGCTGGGGCACAACCAACTGTTTCCAGAAAGATGCACTCGCAAAGCCAGGCTTTGAGACAGAAAGTGAAGTATTATTCTTCCAGTACTTTTTCATGATTCTATCTCCTCCACCCCCAAATCCCCTGAGAAGTGTTTTATATACGTTACTGCTGTCCTTCAGAATCCATTAGCTTTTTCCCATTAACTTTAGAAATGAGTGTAACTGAAGGGCCCTCCCTGAGGCTGCAGAGAACGCTAAAGCGTCTCATAACTTTTAAGACTAGCTGATCTTTGGAAGTTCAAAAAAGTTAATTAATTTTTTCACATGGCATTTGCAGCAGCAGTGTCTTGTCTGCTTCAGGAAAGAGCCCGTGATGTTGAAGAGGAGGACACTGTGGCAGCTTTAGCCCACCTTTCACCATCCTCCTGGGTGATACAGGCTGGTCAGTTGTCTTCTTTTGGCTGGGTGCTGGTACCCACCTCCTGGAGAGCCTTCCTCCACCCCGTTCATAGAAATCCTCATGGCCCTGCTCAGCGGTCCCAGTCCTGACTCTTGCCCTAAAGGATGCTGCTACACAGGAGACGGTGTCAGGACTCTGTCCAGAAAGCTGAGAGGCTCACACCCAGCCAGCCCCCTTCTCATTCCAGGCGAGACACTAACGTGTCCTGCCATGCATCTGGTCCCTGACAGTGGGATCGTTGTTATTCCATAGCTGTAGCCATTTTCATTTTTCAATTATCTCAAGAACAGTCCAGCAATATTTATACACTGGCTTTCAGATTCAGAAAGGACTCGAAACCAAAACAATGAGAGAAGGAGTCTCTCAAACAATGTTTCTAGACCTCCCCATTAAATAGTGATAAGCAGTTTGAACACATTTTTCTGTCCCACTTAATATAATCAGTGGAGAATTTGAGAAAGGAAAATCTACCTTCAAGAGATACTTCTCAGTGATTGCCACTCCAGGCACACCAGTCTGAGACAGAGGCAGCTATGTGATCCGGATTTACAAGAGGCGTTAGCTTTCAATTCAGGCCGGTTCCTATGCCATGACCTTCACACATGATTAGAAAAAGGATGTCCATTATTGTAAGGACAAAACAGATCAGCCAGTGATGAAAAGTGCCTCAGATACAAAAGGGAAAGTGTCGGTGGCACACCACAGCAGTGCTAAATCTGGGCTGGTTGCACAATCCATGGGCATGTAAGTTCCTCATTTAGAAGGTAAGCTCCTTGAGGGTAGAGACCCTCTCCCGTGCTCACTGCCACCTCCCCATGCATGAAACAGTACCTGGCACCTAGTGAATGCTCACCAAGTATGTGTTGCCAGACTGACCCACGGCTGGGAAATCCCCTTGTAGGCGTTTTTTTATTGCTTCCTGAGAAGTGACCACAAAATTTAGCAACTTCAAACAACACACATTATTTCAGGGTTCTGCAGGCTTGACTGGGTGCTCAGGTTCTCAGAAGGCCAAAGTGTGCCCTGGGCCTGAACCAGGCTCGTCTGGAGGCTCGAAGATGATTCCACTTCTGAGCTCATTCAAGGTATTGGCAGTTCTTTGAGGTTATGGGTCTTAGGTCGTAGATTCTGAGGCCCCTGTTTCCTTGCTGGCTGTCAGCCAGGGCCACTCTCAGCTCCCAGTGGATACCCACATTCCTTTACATGTGGCCCCCTCCATTTCAAAGCCAACAAGGATACATTCGGTTTTTCTCTGTGATTTTGCCTTCTTCCTCCAGCAGGAAAATTCCTGCTTTTAGAAGACTCGTGCAATTTGAAAAGGCCAACAAGGTCTCCCTGTCTTGAGGGCAATTGGTTAGTATAATTGCATTACATCTGCAGAATGCCTTTTGCCACACAACACAGCATGATCATAAGAGTAACACCAGGGGTCCCGGAGGGCCTTGTAGAATCCTGCTTACCACACCACCAATTGCCCATTTTTATCCTCATTACGCCCTCATGAGCCCACACTTGCGTTTCTTCTTCTTTTAGTGACTGAAGAGAAATATCCTTTATTTATCATGTGGGAGTGCACTCTGCCTGGTGGAAAATAAACCTATCCCAGGGCATCCTCCATGCTCTCAAAGCACCTACTTTCTGCAGGGAGGGTTGAGGAGAGCCCTGGAGTTTGGGCGGTTTATGAAGTTTTCAGGAACCTGTCCTGAGGGACTTGAAAATAAAACTCCCTCTTCAAGCTATGGCTCCCTATACTGGTGTGACTTAGCTCAGCCAAGGAAGCCTTCGACTGAATGCATTTCTCTCTCCCTATTTGCACACATGGGCTTCCTGCTGGTTCAGATGAAGTTTTCTCAGCCACAGGAGCTCTGCTCCCTTCAGTTTGCAGTGACTTGAGGGCCACAAGTTGTTCTAGATGTCACATAGTGGACATTTGAGAAATCTGGGAGCCAGCCCAGGGACGACTCCTGCCTTATAGCTAAAGTCAGAACAACATCAGATCATAATTTCCTATTCATGTCTCATTACCGTGAACTCAGGGTCTGGCACAAAGCAAGTATATAATAGATACTACATAATTATCTGTTGACTGTCCTTAACAAGGCTTATTTCAGGCACAGCCAGACAGTACTAGCAGTCTACTCCAACATTTTGGTTTTATTGGCACTTATCTCTTCATATCATCCATGGAACATCCAGTATAAACCAAATATTTTTACCTGAAATGTGAGGCCACTTTTGTGTACTAGAAGGACCATGTACTGGGTGAAAGTCTGGGGTTTAACCAGTCCAGCCTGTTTCATCATGAACAAATGATAGCACTAAATCATGCAGTGTTCTAAGTCACAGCCATAAAATTGTGCGGTTTTGTAAATCTCATGTCTAAATGCATTGAGGAAGTTCATTATTTAAAGAAAGCCTATGACAATTGCTTTGACAAAAAGAAAACTCACTGTACTCATTCTCTGTTGTCACAGTACAAATTACTACAAATTTAGCGGCTTAAAATAACATACATTGATTATCCCATGATTTCTGTGGATCAGTAGTCTGGCCAGAGCGTAGCTGGGTCCTCAGTCCCAGGGTCTCACAAGGATACAGTTAAGGTGTCAGCCAGGCTGCGTTCTTTTCTAGAGCTCGGTATCCTGTTCCATGCTTATGTGCTTGTTGGCAGAATTCAGTTGCTTGCATTTGTAGAGCTGAGGTCCTGTTTTCATGCTGGCTGCATCCAGGGGCCACTCTCCCTACCTTCCACCCCCAAGAATTCCTTGTTCCGTGGCTCTCTCATAAGCCTTTTAACAGTATAGCTGCTCACATTTCCAAGGTCATCTGGAGAAGCTGTCTCTCCAATCCACCAAGATGAAGTTTTAAATAAAATAGTCTAGGAAGTGACAGGCCCTTCACCTTTGCCATTCTATTTGCTGAAAGCGAGACACAAGTTCTAGGGGAATGATGACTCATCGGGGTCACCTTAGAGTATGTCCAGCACACCTGCCATCCCCTCATTTGTAGATGGGAGAGTTGTAAGAATTTTCTAACGGCTACGTTTGCTTCAACCTAAAAGGTTCCAATTGGTGGAATTAAAGTCCCAGTGTGTGAGGAGACTTTATGTCGTCTTCCATCGTCCTCCAGTGACTCTCCCTTGAAAATACTTTAGTAGTAGAGAATTCAGAGGCTGCTCCTCCATCAAAGGGAGCAAATAGTATCTGGAGCTCCTGATGTGGTACATTGATAAATCGAATGCTTCATCCAAGTGGCAGCTGGAGCACAATCGGTGCATCCCAGACCCTTCAGCATGAGAACTGGAATGCTGGAGAGTAAGAAGAGGGTGGAGAGGGTGGAGATGAGTCCAGGGGAACCCCGGGAGAGTGAGAGATTTGGGAGGGAGACAGTGTCCTTTTGTTATTCCAGTGAGGGACCTTGCAGTCTTTGCCTGTAGAGCAGTGTTTCTCAATCGGGGGTGCTTTTGCCCTTCACAGAACATTCGGCAATGTTGGGAACCTTGTTGGTTGTCATGATGGTGGTGGGGCAGAGAGCGCTGCTGATGGGCAGTGGGCAGACGGCAGGGATGCTGCCAACATCCTACAGTGCACGGGATGGCTCCCGCCACAAAGAGCTACCTGGCCTGAAATGTCGGCAGTGCCAAGGTTGGGAAACCCTACCATGGAATCTCCCTGGGCTTGCTTGACTAATGTCGATTGCCTGAGTCACCACCCTATCCCGGTTATCATCTCCTGTGGGCAGGTGTGGAGAATGATGGTTCTACCCATGTGCCGCGTGTCTCTGGGCTCGATGAAGAGCAGGCACGTCACATTGTTCAGTGACCAACAGCAGGTATGCCTTTGGTGGGGAGTTAGCTTCACACCTACCCATCCTGCTGTGCACTGGAGGAAGCTACTGGCTACAGGTATCTGAGAGAAAAAGTGAAAGGACCTGAGATTATTCCGCCCCAAGTAGAGTGTTTAAGGTGTGGAATTGTGACGATCTCTGCTGGTTGACACCCAGTCTCCATGAATTTCTGAGCAGTGGAGAATGACCAGACAGCTAGCCGTCATTGGAATGAGATTGTTGACCAAAACACTCAGTGGGTGAGCCGGCTGTGATGTTTGCCCAGCTCCGGGCAAAGCTTTCGATTTGTTTTGATTTCCAGGTGGAGCCCAACACCAAAGTGTTTCCAGCAGTCTTCCTGCAGCCTACAAGTACTTCCTTGTTTCAGTTCGAACTTGGAAAGCTGAAGGTATTTATTTGTCCTCTCATCTAATGGCCATGACAAGAGAAAGCAGAACTAACCATTGGGGGAAAATCCCAGGCCTCAGAAGACAGGAGAAGCCCGCTCACTTCCCATAAGTCCCCAATCCCCGGGCCCTGCCCTTTCCTGTGGAATTCAGATGATAGAATATGCATTCTTATCTTCCCCTTTTCCCGCCTCTTTTGGGTGCTGAAAGAATCAATTAACGCTCATATAACCCATTATTTAAAGTGCTAATTAATGCTAGTAAAGCCCTTAGAGGTCCCTGGATACATCTGTCCCTCTTTAATTTAACTGACCATAGTGGTTAAAATGTCTGGGTGCGTCATCCAGCAACTGTGTGTTTCTTTTCCAATGCCTTTCCCACGTGCCCCAGAACGCAATGCCCCTGTCGGCGGCCATATTCAAGAGTGAAGAGAAGAACCCGGTCCCACAGTGTCCACCTCGGCTGGACGTCCAAACCATCCAGCCCGTGCTCTGGAGCCGCATGCCCAACAGCTTCCTGAAGGTGGAGAGCGAGCGTGTGAGCGAGCGCCACGGCTGGGTGGTGCAGTGCCTGGAGCCCCTGCAGATGATGGCGCTCCACATCCCCGAGGAGAACAGGTACCAGAGGGGCCCGCGAAGGAAGGGGCAGGCCTGGGGGCAGGTGAGGCAGAGCCAGGCAAGCCCAGAAGGGAACCAGGAGCATCTGTATTGGATCCTGCTTAGTCCCAATATGACTTGATTTCCCCAGTTCCTCAGTTTCTATTCCTTCCCACTTTCGTTACTCAGAAACAGCAGGAAACACACTACGAGGTGCTGCCACAGGACCTTTGTTGCAGCTCCTAGTGCCTGGGATCAAGGAACAGCGCCATGCCTTTAATTAAAAACCAGTTTACATTGAAATATGCATCTTTTATGACAGGAAGGGCAAGAACGAGGCATCCTAGCTTGACTTAGAGAATCAGGAATCAGGTTCCTGGTCCCCCCTTGCTAAGAGGTGCTGTTCATTACGGCTGTGGTTCAGTCCCATTGCTCTCTCTCTCTCTGCTTTCTGGCTATGTGGCCTTGGGTACATTACTTGTGGGCTCTGAACGTTGCTCTCTTCATCTACACAGTGAGAGAAATGCCCGCCCAAAGGGTTTCTGGGAGGAAAGAAATGAGACTGTATAGGTATAATCTGGTACAGTTTCTGTACGTAGTAAGGAATAAATGTTATAGTTATTGCTGTTGCTTGACCTCTTTGAATAAAAAAGCAGCGTAATGGGAAAGGGTGGAGGTATTTGACACCTGCATAGGTCCCATTTAGATGTCCCACTGGGTCACGGGCAGCAGGGCAGGCCACGGCAGGAAAGGGGCAGAAAAGACCAGGAGCCCAGCCAAGTCAGTCAATTCTGCAGGGTCTTCAAATCCATGATGAGGCATCAGACTAAATGGAAAATCTAAGCGGAGATTAGAGCCCAGGCCCTGGACCCACACAGACGAGGAAGCTCTAAATCAAGGAGAAAGCCAGCTGGATTATGTTAACTGGTTTTAGGTTGGAAGGTGTTTCCTCTCGGGACAAGAGTGCAGGTGTGATTGTTTTCTGGTTGTTGGAGGAACACCCCATGGATAGTGATAGACTGGACATACAAATGATCCAGATGAGTGGTCCCCAGCCTTTTTGGCACCAGGGACTGGTTTCATGGAAGACAGTTTTTCCACAGACAGTGGTGTGTGAGACTGGGGGAGGGGGCAGTGGGGATGGTTTCGGGATGAAACTGTTCCGCCTCAGACCATCAGGCAGTAGATTCTTATAAGGAGCATGCAGCCTAGATCCCTCACATGCACGGTTCACAATAGGGTTTACGCTCCTATGAGAATCTATTGCCGGTCCCAGTCCATGGCCCCGGGACTGGGAACCCCTGATGTAGACGGTAGACTGACCGAAAGCATAATCTACATTTTCTGAGGAGATTTTACACAGGGAAATGCAAGATCTGCTTGATCCTACAAGTAAGATGACCAAGTCATCACTCTCATATATGTGAATGTTTTGTTTGGGAATTTTGGATTTTTCCCTAATAATGAGGACTTTCACAGTTGGTAAACCAGCGTCTTGCAGGCTTTTGAGAGTCTTATAGTTAAATGTGGTGGAGTATTAGGAACTGGAATATGGACCAGAGCTGAGAGAGGCATGATAAGCCATATGAGAAACTGTGGCAGAGACCCCTCCATCCTTCCACCCACTCTGCCTCCTTTGGGCTGGGTGAAATCGCTGGATTCTGGTGGGTTCTTCTCCCCTTGGTGTGGCTGATTGCTCGTCCTGTCCTCAGGTGTGTGGATATCCTGGAGCTCTGTGAGCAGGAGGACCTGATGCGGTTCCATTACCACACGCTGAGGCTCTACAGCGCGGTGTGCGCCCTGGGAAACAGCCGTGTGGCCTACGCCTTGTGCAGCCACGTGGACCTCTCCCAGCTCTTCTATGCCATTGACAACAAGTACCTCCCCGGCCTCCTTCGAGCTGGCTTCTATGACCTGCTCATCAGCATCCACCTGGCCAACGCCAAGGAGAGGAAGCTGATGATGAAGAACGAGTACATCATCCCCATTACCAGCACCACCAGGAACATCTGCCTCTTCCCGGACGAGTCCAAGAGGCATGGACTGCCTGGGGTGGGCCTGAGAACATGTCTCAAGCCCGGGTTCAGGTTCTCCACCCCTTGCTTTGTCGCGACTGGTGAGGAGCACCAAAAACAGAGCCCTGAGATTCCCTTGGAGAGTCTCAGGACGAAGGCTCTGAGTATGCTGACAGAGGCGGTGCAGTGCAGCGGGGCCCACATCCGAGACCCCGTAGGGGGGTCTGTGGAGTTCCAGTTTGTGCCTGTGCTGAAACTCATTGGAACCCTGCTGGTCATGGGCGTGTTTGATGATGACGATGTTCGGCAGATCCTCCTCCTGATTGATCCCTCTGTGTTTGGGGAGCATAGCGCAGACACAGAGGAGGGAACAGAAAAGGAGGAGGTGACCCAGGTGGAGGAGAAGGCTGTGGAGGCTGGGGAGAAGGCCGGCAAGGAGGCTCCTGTCAAAGGCTTGTTGCAGACTCGATTACCCGAGTCCGTCAAGCTGCAGGTAAGCTGCAGGTGGTTAAGTGGAGGCAGGTTAATAGATCTTCTGCTTTGATAAAAGTATCAGGAACACACTGAGGGTTAAAGGAGATGAGGTATGTCAAGTGCTCGGCATAGTGACTGGCCAAGAGTGCTTGATGATTATGGTGCTTGGTGTTGAATATGTTCTAACAGTGATAAGCTTAGTAATAATAACAATCCAAAACAACTCATCCCAGAAAAATAGTGCAAAAAACAGTGGAAGATGGAGACAAGGACAAACATCTCTACTTTCCATCCTCCAGGACTGGAAAATTTCAGGAAGGGAGGCAGCACTCACATGCATGATCTGGAGCTGGTTTTTCTACTGAGCTTCCTGGGAAATACTTTCTTAGAAATAGCATTTTCTCTCTCCACAGGCAGATTTCCTCTGTCTTTAGTGAGCTGTTTTCGGTTACTGCCTTCACCTTAATGGTGAAGATTTGAGTAACAGTTCTATGACCACTGTGTGGCAATTTACTTTAATTGTCTAAGTCTCAGTGCTACTGTCTGTAAAATGGGGATGCCAGCAGCCTCACCAATGTACACGAAGTGTTATATGCATAATACTTTCACTGCAGATGTGTGAGCTCCTCAGCTATCTCTGCGACTGTGAGCTGCAGCACCGAGTGGAGGCCATTGTGGCATTTGGTGACATTTATGTCTCCAAGCTGCAGGCAAATCAGAAGTTCCGCTACAATGAGCTCATGCAGGCCCTGAACATGTCTGCGGCCTTGACTGCCCGGAAGACCAAGGAGTTCCGCTCACCCCCACAGGAGCAGGTGAGGGTCCCATCCGGAGCTTCCATCCAGTTCCTATGCAAGAACTTGAGACCTATGGAACAGGGCACACGAAACGTCTATGGTTTCTGGGGCAGCCTCCAGAGCTGTGGAAGATGAAAAGACCCACTGCAATAGCAGGAGACAGGCCTAGTCCTGAAAGCTAAGGAATATGTGCCAATTCTCTTGGGTGGGAAAAAATACCCCTTTCTAAACTGCACATGCGGCAGGGCTTCCTCTCTCCTTTCACCCTCTCCAATGCCTCCATTACTGATTCAAAGACCAGACCACTGTTGGGATTCAGTTGTCTCCTCAGCAAGGATACACCACTCACAAGGATTTCTGCCAACCCTTCCAGAAGTCACTACCTGTCCATCAGACACCAACAGAATAGGGTCAACCTGCCCCTACTTATGAGAGTTGGCCCCCAGTCTTCTTCGTCCAATGTGTCTAAACCCCCTCGCCAGTGGCACGACTCTCTCACAAAGCCTCCCCAGCTCCACGGAGCCTGGAGAAGGGGACTGAGCGAGTGAGTCACCTTTGTGATTTGTTGTATTCATTCTTCACAGTACCCACCTTGGGGTTAGCCTTACCCCAGTGGGAAGGGCTTCTTTAAGAAGAGTCGAGATCCTGGTGAGAAATTTCTAAATGAGGAAGGCACATCTGTAGAATAAGAGTTTCCATTTTCCCTACTGCTCAGCAGCTCACTTAGACCCTGTGGGCGGGTTGGCCACTGCTCCCTAAGTGTTCAAAAGAAAAGATAAATCTTTCAGTGAAGAAAGGAGTTTTTGTTTTGAAATCAGATCTTTGGATTATGTATATACATATACATATATATGTATACATCCTGGGAGGGAGATGCAAAATGTAGGTAATTTTTGCATCTCCTTCCCAGGGTTCTTGCAAGGATCCCATGAGATAATTCATTTAGATTGCTTTGCATGACGCCTGTCACAGAGTGAGCATTCTGTAAGTACTAAGCGAGCTACTGTTAGTTTTATTGTTGGAGATACTTGCAGTTGCTTCATCCCAGGCTCTGTGACCTTCCATCAGTGACCCAGTGAGTGGAGCTCACACATGTTTTCTGGCATGTCTTTCTCCCAGCCAAGCCTGGGGTTACCCACCCAGTACTGTCCTCATGGATGTAGCTGCTCATGGTTCTGGCTCGTGGGAAGGACAATGTTTGCTGACATCCTTCCTTTCCCCATTCTGTCTCCATACCTTCTACCGTCTCTTGGGCTGCCATTTAGATCCACTGCCAGTCTAAAAACAGCTTGACAACATTTGTAAAGCCTTCAAGAGTAATTCCTGACAAAACAGCATACCCGTGCATTTGGCACAGTGCAAATAATCTTTTCCAGTCAATCCAAAAGACTTTCTCATTTTACATCTAGCAAAGGGATGATGAGTATGTACCCTCCTTTAGTATTCTAAACAATCCTCTGATCAATCTCTTCAGACTCATTTCAAAGTCTGTAACTCAAGAAATTCTTCACTAATGTATCAGACCAGTGATTCTTGAGCAAGCATCAGAATCATTTAAAAGGCTTAATAAAACACAGTTTGCTTGGTTTCACCCCTAGGGTTTCTTCTTTGAGACAGAGTCTTGCTCTGTCATGCAGGCTGGGGTGCAGTGGCGTGGTCTCAGCTTACTGCAACCTCTGCTTCCCAGGTTCAAGTGATTCTCATGCCTCTGCCTCCCAAGTAGCTGGGACTACAGGCATGTGCCACCATGACCAGCTAATTTTTGTATTTTTAGTAGAGATGGGGTTTTCCCATGTTGGGCAGGCTGGTCTCGAACTCCTGACCTCAAGTGATCCACCTGCCTCAGCTTCCCAAAGTGCTGGGATGACAGGCGTGAGCCACCACGCCCGGGCCTCACTTCTAGGGTTTCTAATACGATGGGTCTAGGGTGAGGCCCAAGCATTTGCATTTTTAGCAAGTTTTCAGGTAATGCTGATACTGCTGGTCTGGGAATAAAAATGAAAGGAGGGGCACTTACCGCTATGAGATTCAGCTGTCCTCCTGCCATCCCCCCCAGAGTATTCACTTCTACAAGGCACCTACCTGTGGAGTTACCAATATCAGGAAGATTTAATGTCATCAAAGGATGTGGTGGATTTAGATCAATTTCAGAGAATAGTCATGCAAAATCACTTAGAAAATAGGATGCCTGAAAATTAGAATTTTAAAACAGTGATATCCTTCTACAACTTTTGAGGAGAAAATAGATTTTTAAGCCCTATATCCAGAGAGTATTCAGGAAGATGGAAAAAATTGGGGGATATGACTAAGTACAAAAGAAGGTAAAACTGAGATTAGTCCAAGGGTTGCTGGCAAGTTAGCCAAGCGTTACCAGCTGCCCTTTCATTTCCAAGAGGACGTTATTAAAGGGCATGGCCTGCAGCAGAAAATTCAGCTCAGCCCAGCTTTCTGTTGTATGTCCTACAGGCAGGGAAGCCCCTGCTTCCTAAATGTTCTGCCAAAAGAAAGATCTTTTAGTAAAGAAACTAGTTTTCTAACTCAGAAACCAGATCTTCAAATCTTATGTTTAATCAACAACGAATCAGCATATGTTGTTAATATAATTACCATAATTTTAGCTCACAGAAAAACCACAAACATGACTTTTCCCACCTGTTTTGTGGATGTTTTTTCTCACAAACAATACCTCTACCTACTTCCAAAATATGGTTTGCAGTTAGAGCTTTGAGTAGAGTTGCTCCTAACAATGCTACATAAGGTTCATGATTTAATAAGAGATTGTAAATGTGTCTAACCTAGAAATCCTAAACAGAAGGAGTTTGGGTTATCCTGGCTGAGGTAGCAAAATGTTTACCTCTGGTTATTTCTTCTGTCCCTCCAGATGTTCAGTGACCTGGGGTCATGGCCCTGTGGGCAGAATTCGGAGACCCAGGAACCTAAGTGCAAAATGAATGACAGCTTTATTTTCATTGATCTCTGATAGCATTTCTTTTCTTATTTTAATATGAGCAGCAAAACAAGTAACTGACTTTGTCACCAACCAAAATTGCACCTTTTTTCATATCACATTACAGTGGTTACGGTATCTAGAAAAATTTTCATTCCTTACTACCTCAAGACCACAGTGGATATAAGACCTGCCACTAGATTGTTTTCTCTGAGTTAATAAAGAAGTACATATGTTACTACATCACAAATTTGATTTTTATAGTTTTGATAACTGTATGTCAGTGTAATTATTTCTCTTTGTAGTCCTATGTATTTTATTTTGTGCATTTAAAATATTAATCAGAGAAGCAATCCATGGGTTTCACCAGACTCTCAGAGGGGTCCATAGCACAAAAACTACTAAAAACCCTGAGTCAGGCCAGGTGCGGTGGCTCACACCTGTAATCCCAGCACTTTGGGAGGCCAAGGCGGGTGGATTACGAGGTCAGGAGTTCGAGATCAGCCTGGCCAACATGGTGAAACCCCATCTCTACTAAAAATACAAAAACTTAGCCAGGTGTGGTGGTGTGCACCTGTAATCCCAGCTACTCGGGACCCTGAGGCAGGAGAATCGCTTTAACCCAGCAAGTGGAGGTTGCAGTGATCCGAGATCATGCCATTGCATTCCAGCCAGGGCAACAGAGCAAGACTCTGTCTTGAAAAAAAAAAAAAAAAAAAAATCCCTGAGACAAAAACTAAAAGAAAAGAATGATAGATTGGCACTGAAAAACATAAACCTACATGACAAAACAAAAACTTGTAGACAAACTTAAAAGCTGACTAAAAACTGGGCAATATATTTAGAGTATAAAAGTATATAAAAGTATATAAAAAGTTAAAAATCTAGAGGTGTGCAAAGCACTCAAGGGCAAATTTTCTTAAGATAATTACCCAGTAGAAAAATGGAGGAAAAATATGGATGCAAATTTATAAAATACAAAATAAAATTAATTTTTACGTGTGAAAAAAACAAATTTCAACCTCACCAATTAAGCATAAATTACAGCAACAGGGATATGACATTTTTCACCCATTCAGTTGAAAATATTTGAAAATGTGTGAACGCTCGTTACTATAATGAAGATGACATAGTAATACACACTTGTATAAATTTATTAATAATGCAAATTATTGTAAGCTTTCTGAAGGGCAATTTGTAAATTCATATAAAAAACTATTAAAATATACAAACCTGTTGCTCTAGTCATTTTGCTTCTGGGAGTTTATTCTAAGAAAATAATCAGAGACATGAACAAAAATTATTTTAAAGGAAACTCAAACCAACTTTATAAGGACAAATAATAGAAACAAATATGTCATAACAGTTAATTTTACATAAATTATTCATCCATATAATTACAATGCACCTATTAAAAATTAGATTAGGAAAATAAGAAAATGTTCAAGAAACATTAAGCAGAAAACTCTGATTTTTAAAAGGTGTATCTGGAATGTGATCCATTCCGTGTGTATGCATATATAATGTCAGGAAGACATTAGCTAAAATACGAACAGTAGTTATCTTGGGGTGGTGGAATCACAGTAAATTTTCTTATTTAGATATTTTCCAAATGTTATGCAATTAATAAGTTACTTTTAGAATCAGAAAAAGGTGGAAGCTACTTTTAAATGTTGGCCACTTTTACCAAAAAAAAAAAAAAATCACTAAACAAAATAAATTTGCAAAGAATGTGTCTGTCTAAGGCGGGATCTGAGTTCCCTTGGCCAACATTGAGAACCGACTAGCTATTCTTCTCTTGCCCCTCAAAGATCAACATGCTTCTTAACTTTCAACTGGGAGAGAACTGCCCCTGCCCAGAGGAGCTTCGGGAGGAGCTGTATGATTTCCATGAGGACCTTCTCCTTCACTGTGGTGAGCTGCCCAGAGAAAGGCTTTGTCCA